>NC_139319.1:1125905-1808405 GCF_056507025.1 Lutjanus erythropterus
AAGCACTGAAAACATATTTTTGCTGCCTTCATCTGTTAGTTTGTGTTACTGTGTGACTTCTGTGCAGACAAACATGAACATGTTCACATACACAGGCATCTTTATTTCAGATCTGTGCGAGGGTCAGTTTTTGGACGTGATCCGTCCTGAACAGTTGAGATAAATGTCCGCAGTAACTGTAGACCGATGCCGACATTAAACGTACAGTATGGAGACGGACGGACAGTTTGTGGAGGTTTTCCAGAACATCTGCAGGTAAAAGCTTTTCCTCACTCAGCTGCAGGATGAAGAGCTGCACTGTTGACAATCTGTCTCCTTCATCGGAAGCTGCTGGCGTCTGGTGTCACCTCAGGATCTACAGTGTTGGTGTGGATCACAGTCACATCAGACATCACCTCCACCAGCAGACTCATCTCTCACTGTAATGATAAAACAGGAGGTTAACAACTGAGAACAAGAAACATTCACTACAACAAAATAAACACAACAACAACTGCACGGGTAGGAAGTAACCAAGTACAAATGACTTTTACTCCCTACATTTGAACACAAATATCTATACTTTCTACTCCTTCTTACATTTTCTGAACAGTTACTTTAGTTTTAATTCATCTGTGGAGAATAGGGGAGAATTTTTATTTTTATGTGCGACGCCTTCCAGCATCAAGACTGAACACAATGAATCAGATAAAGTACAAAACTAACAAAATGAGACGAAGACGCTAAAAACTACGTAAAAGATGTAACAAGATGAAAACAACGTATCAAGACGATAAAGACACAACAAGACCAATCAAAGACGGAGACTCTGGTGGAGAAAAGCTGAGTGTCAGTTGTCTTCGGACAGAAACAATCAGTATATATACTTTGAAGACTTTTCAGAGCCTGAACTTTTTCACTTTTACTGCAGTAAACAAGCCTGTTTAAAAAATGGTTAAAAATATGTGCTAACTTTAAATCCCAACAACTTGTTTTGTTTTGTTTTTTTGTTTTGAAGCAGTTTTGTCTTTTGTTTTGACTTCTGTCCGTCCGTCCGCCTGTAAACATCTCAGAATGTCTGATTGATGAAATGCTGCTGAAATGAGATCAGCAGGTCGCTGAGCGTCCAGAGAAAGTAAACTTGTAACCCAGTTTTACTTCCTGTTTGTGGGAGTCGAGCTCTGCAGTGCAGGGATTCATCTGACAGTTTGTCCCTGTGGGGCTCCTGTAGCGGCGCTGTATCCAGGGTGCAGTGCAGTCTGGGTAAACCTTTTGGTTTCCTATTTAGATTCATGAGGAACACTGAAGGAAGCTGAGTATTGGATTAACACCCCCCTCCTCTCCTCCTCCTCCTGTCAGCTTCCTGGCACACAAAAAGGCTGAGAGCCGCTGGAGGCTGATGGAAAGCGGTTGCTATGACAGCCAGCATCCTGGATCCAGGATGAGAGTTTGGGTCATTAGCATAGCGAGTGTGAGTGTTGTAATGCTTACAGTGACATCAGGACGGGGTCTGAGAGGAAGGACGGAAATAGCTGGTCCATTTTCTTTCCAGAGCATCGTCCGTCTCTGCTCTCAGAGGGACCGGACCAAACCTCTGTGATGACACCAGCACATTCATCTTTGTTATAAATGGTGTTCTGCTGCAGCCAATCACAGGTCACACGTTTGTTTCTGCAGGTTCCAGGTAAAGTTTTATCTGCTGAGAGCCGACACACAGAGTAACCACAGATGGCAAGTAACTAAGTACAAATACTTTACTGTACTCAAGTAGAGTTTGCAGGTATCTGTACTTTACTTGAGTGAAGACAGCTTTTTACTTTTACTCCTGACATTAAAACACAAATACGTGAACTTTCTACTCCTTACATTTTCAAAGGAGGCTTGTTACTTTAGTTACAAGACTGAAATAAAGTGAAAGATATAATGAGCCACAAACAGCATAACAAGATATAACAAGACGAGTACAGCTTAACAAGAGGAAAATTACATCAAAGACGTAACAAGACAAAAAGATGAAAATGTTGTAAAAGATGTAACAAGATGAAAACAACATAACACGAGAAAAAATAAGTAAAAGATGTAATGAGACACAATAAATGTAACAAAACAAAAAAAGACAAAAGACGTAACAAGATGAAAACAGATTGACAATATATAAAAATACAAAAATGACGTAAGACAAAAATGAAACAAAATGAGAACTACGTAAAAGATGCAATAAGACATAAAATAAAAGATTCACCATAATTATCATCAGTGCTGTTTGTTTTATACCTTAAACTCTTTTCATTCAGGACTGAGAAAAGCCTGAGGTGAAACACGCAGCTTTAGGTCTAACAGGGTTTAAACGTCTGTTTTTTGGATAAAATAACGCGGCTGTGTGTTTCTTCTGTCAGCAAGATAAAAATAACACAAACAGCTCGTGTGCAGCTTCTCAGCGGGGAACCTCCGGACCTGGCTCTGGTTCTGGACCTGCTGTCGCTGTTTCAGCGTTAGCTCAGAGGCCACCACTGAGTTGAGACGCCACGGTGACCTTTACTGTGTCGAGACACGAGGGCTGCCGCCTGAACGTCAAAGAATCAAGTCAGAAAACAGACAGAAGCTCACAGAAATGAACAGAGAGAACATTTATATTAGGAATTATAAAGGTATAACTCCTGGTGACCAACATGTTGTGTCTGTTGACTGATGAGAGAAGATAAACAAGTTTCTTGTTTTTCATCTGCATGACACAGATCAATGCAACAGCATGACAGGCTGTAAACTTTACAAACCAAGTCTCTAAATCACCAAAAACCACAAAACTAACAGTGATGGAAGCAGAGAAGAGTGATAGAAACGGAGCGCAGCTGACGCGCCGTCAGACACTTCACCAGAGCGCACTGCGGAGCGCCGACACACAGTGTGGCTAATGTTAGCCGTGTTAGCAGCAGCAGCAGATGCTCTCCTTGCAGGTTAACGTCCGGGTCTGTGCTGAACGTGGTCACATGTTCCTCCAGTCGAGTGATCATATACGAGTTAATTCTGTCACAGACTAAATTCAACATTATTTTCATGTTCTAGATTAAATTGACAAATTGTGCTGGTTTTACGAGCTGTCGTCTCCCTGACTTTGCTGATAAAAACATTCAGGGCTGTGGACATTTGTGCTGAGTCGTCTGTCTGATGGAACTGCAGCCCCGACTAGTGGCGGGCAGCTGCATAACACCATAGAGGCAACAGTTAACTGGCATTGCACATGAATAAAATATTGATAAATAGTTTAAATGACTAGTATTTCTGGTGCCGATGTTTAATCGTGTAGTCAACTAAAAAAATGTGAGTCTCAGTGGTAAAAGTCGCTCATGAGGGCTGATAGAGGAGTTTATTGTGGTTCACTGAACTGAAGCAAATCATTGAATATTTATATCTTTCAGTCAAATCTGATTTGACTCTCAGCCCTGTGAGACTCTCCTGTAACCTTTACTGTGTTGAGACTGTACAGTAACGTCTGTGAAGGTCATGGTGAGTCCTACGTGATGATTCACACACCTCCGGTCTCCGCTTCAGTTTCTGCTCCTGCTGGACTGGGGCGGTATTGATCCAGCGACCCCGCGTCCATCCTGCTGACAGGCTGTGAGGGGAGACGAGCTGAGTCAGGGATGGACTGTAGCAGTTAATGTCCAACCAATGATGTCAGCTCTCGGGCTGAGACTCTGGGACATGAAGACGTATATCAGGGATGAAGTGACTCGGAACTCAAGAAACAAACGTCTTTGTTTCTTAGAAGAAGAAGAAGAAGAAGAAGAAGAAGAAGAAGAAGAAGAAGAAGAAGAAGACATACTTTATTAACCTCCCTGTTTTTGACTCCATCGCAGGGTTTAATGTTTCTGCCGAGTCAAGTTTTACTTACTGTACAGATGTTTCCTTACAAGGCAGCTGGATTCACAAGATCACATAAGAATCCATCCTGCCAGGCTTTGACCTATCTGTTTGTGTCCAAACCACAGTCAGCGTCCTGTGGTCCATATTCAGAGCTGACTCGGCTCGACTCGGTTTGACTCGACCCGTCAGCCCGTCATGGCAGGGATTTGCATTTCCGTGACAACAGGGCTCCACACTTCAAGGTGTGTCTTTTACCTGAAGACGAGTTCTCCAGTCGAGCAGCTGCAAAGAAGTGGATAAAATGTTCATACACGTCTCTGGGATAAACACGCTATTTCCTTAAATTCTTCACAATAAAAGACTCCCGTTGTGTCATTATGCAAACACTTCTATTATGAAGCAGCACAAACAGGAAATGTTTTCATTCAGGGTTTCATCAGCAGTAAAGTAACACGACTCCGACACAACTGAAAGCAAATATGAAACAGTAAAATAAAGCAGGTACCTGCTCTGTTGTGTTTGTTGTTTGGGGGCCTCCAGGGGCCCCTCAGCAAAATGATAAAAAGAACAGAATAATCAGTATATGAATAATGTGTGAAATTTTCACATAAATGGATGCATTTGAAAAAAAGAAAAGAGCCATAGAGGTCCTGAGCTCCTAAACGTCACAAGTGTGCTGCAGCGTCCATAAAGCACTGATTTACTGCTGCACACTCACTAAGAAAAGCTCCACGTGTTCTCCGCTTTGAGAACCATTCCAATGAGTGTTTAGAACCAGCACTCTTCTGGAGACTGTGTACATCATGACTGATATTTCTAACAACGGTGCACATCACATCTGTCAGTGTTTCAGTTTTATTTCAGCAGCATCATTGCTGTAAGTTCACTGTTCCTGCTCAGAAAACTGCTGCCTGCAGACAAATAACAAATAAAATGAGATGTCAGGCCAACATGAATAAAGGAGCCACCTCTAATTTTTAAACCCACAGGGAGTTTTTACAGAAAACAGTATGAAGTCAGTTTGTTTCAAGGAAACGTCTGTACACAGATGTTTGATTTTTATTTAGCATTTATAAAATCAGTTCAGCAATTCATAGCAGAAATAACAACAGAGAGGAAACAAATAAAACAAGCAAAGAATAATACAAATAAATAAATAAACTGAAGGAATAAAATTACAACAATAAAATGAAAGTCAGAGAATTAAGTAAAAGGAAGACTGAGAAACAGAATAATGACTGAAGCTTTAAACATCCATGTGACTGAATGTGGTTTGACTAAAAACATCGGTCTTTACTTTCCTCTTAGAAATACAGACTGAGTTTGTTGCAGATCTGATGTCCAAAGGTTCCACAGTTCAGGGGCATAAAAACAGCAGGAACTCTCAGCGTTCCGTTTATGGGACTCGTGGGGAACATTTAAAAGAAAAGCAGTGGAGAACCTCAGTGATCTGACTGGAACATAAAGTGAAATCTCTGATGTTTGGAGGAGTGAGGTCATTTACAGATTTATGAACACATAAAAGACGTTTAGTTCAAACAGAAACAGTGTTTTAAGCAGTGGAGTCATGTGATCAGCCGAACCAGCTCCACTTTTCTTATCAACTCACAGCGAGTTATAAAAGCGAGGGTAAGAATTTCTGCATCCCTCTGAGATAAAAAAAACACAAAACGTTGTAATAAGGATAATAAAATGAGAATTAAAATTTAAATCAGAGTCTAAAGTCTCTCCTAAGCTCGTGATGCTGGTTTTAACTCGTCTGTTAAGGCTGCAGATTTTCTCTTTACGTGTTTGGTCCAATTAAAGAATCTCAGTTTCATCCTCATTTAGTTTCAAAAAGTTCTTCCTCATCCAAACTTCAATAAAACAGAAATGTCGTGTGTTGTCAGCATAAAAATGATTGTTAATGATGTTTCCAACATTGATGACTTGAGGTGAATAATTTGAATAAAATATCTGTATCAGTTTTGTCTTATAGGTAGAAAACGAAAGACTAAAATGTCCTCTCCATCTTGTTGACAGCGCTGCTGTACGCCACCATCTTCGGTAACGTCACCACCATCTTCCAGCAGATGTACGCCAACACCAACCGCTACCACGAGATGCTCAACAGCGTGCGGGACTTCCTCAAACTCTACCAGGTCCCCAAAGGCCTGAGTGAGCGCGTGATGGACTACATCGTGTCCACCTGGTCCATGTCCAGAGGCATCGACACTGACAAGGTAACGTTTGGCGTGAAGGACGTGCCGAGCTGCACGAGTGTGACGGACTAAACTCTCTCCGACATCAGCAAAAATACAACAAGTGTTTGTACTTTCTCCTCAGGTGGTTTTTGTCTTTTTCTAAAAGAGTTTTACTTCCTGTTTTTCATCGTTTGAACTTGTGCTGCGTCCTCTTCTTCTGCAGTTGTATAAAAGTTTTCTGAGTGGAGAACTGGCGCCACCTACTGCTGATCTCCATGAACCAACTCCTAATAATCACTTAACGATGTTGAAAGGAAACTTACAGTCACTCACATTTTATTTCACTGATTAACTTGAAATTTGGTTAAATTAAGTAACATATATCTGCCTGGTTACTGTGGAGTCACAGGACAGACATAAAGAATAAGAAAAGATGTACAAGACAAATACATACAAGTATAATTAGACATTTTCATTTATTTTGACATTTATTTATTAAATTATTTTTGTATATATACATATATATATAGTGTAAATGTGTCTGTATATTTTAAAAATCTGATATAAATGAAGCTCATTTTTTTGTCTGTATATTTACTTTAAAAAATATTATTTTATTTCTTTATTATTGGTGTTTTTTCCCCATTATCTTATGCAAAAGCAAAAGTGATATAAGGAAAAGTAAAGGGATGACAATAGATAAATGACATCTATATATGAATATATATATGAATATATTTTCAAAAATATTACATATATAAATAGATTTTATACAGAAATAAATGAATGATGTGTGGTCTATGTGACCTCAGTTTGACCTCTGTGTGACCTCAGTTTGACCTCTGTGTGACCTCAGTTTGACCTCCGTACCTGCAGGTGCTGCAGATTTGTCCGAAGGACATGCGAGCGGATATCTGCGTCCACCTCAACAGGAAGGTGTTTAAGGAGCACCCAGCGTTTCGGTTGGCCAGTGACGGCTGCCTGCGGGCCCTCGCCATGGAGTTCCAGACGGTCCACAGTGCGCCGGGCGACCTTATCTTCCACGCCGGAGAGAGCGTGGACAGCCTGTGCTTCGTGGTGTCGGGGTCACTGGAGGTCATCCAGGATGACGAGGTGGTGGCCATTTTAGGTGAGGAGCTCGGTTCTTAGACATATAATAAGCCTTTAGTTCCTTTAGTGTTAAAGGTGCAGTGCAGCAGAATAAATGAAGTTTCCTGTTCGGTTCTGCAGAACCTTCTGTTTTTTTGTCCCGGTCAGACTCGATGCTCCTCTCAGGTTTATAAAAGCTCCTTCAGCAGATGAAGTGTTGTTGTGTTTTAAATGGAGAATGAAAATGTGTTTTTGCTGCCGCCAGCTGACACCACCTCCGCCTCGCTCTGAGGAAACACCTGAGCTCTGAAACAAAAACACTGAATCCTGCAGAGTCACCTGCCACACAGACAAACACAGAGCAGGATGCTATTTCTGTCAGCCAGAGGAGGAATCATGCTCCACGGCTCTCATTAGCTAAGCATCAGTTTTGTTTTTATGCATGAAGTGATTTCTGAAACATGCTGCCTTTTTTTTGTGGTGGGGGGGGGGCTGATGGAGGAGCGATCAGCAGTTCAGAAACAGAGTGAAGGATGAAGGTGATGATGATGATGGTGGAAGCTGTCGAGGCGGAGCACGACTGAACGAACAGCTGTCAGAGTCATTATGCAATTCACCAAACCTCTGAGCTCTTTAACAGTCAGCAGCACAAACTCACATCTCCTCCCAACATTCAGAGCGAACACTGAGGAAACATGACTGTGTGTCTGTCAGCACAAATCACACACACAACAGACACCATGAGACGAAAACGCTGTGAATGACAGAACAAGACAAAAAAACTTAACAAGACAAAAACAATGTAACGAGACGAAAAAAAACACAAGACAAATACAACGTAACAAGATAAAAAACAACGTAACAAGACTAAAACAACGTAACAAGATAAAAAACAACGTAACAAGATGAAAACAACGTAACAAGATAAAAACAACGTAACAAGATGAAAACAACGTAACAAGACAAAAAAAACTTAACAAGACAAAAACAATGTAACGAGACGAAAAAAACACAAGACAAAAACAACGTAACAAGATAAAAAACAATGTAACAAGATGAAAACAACATAACAAGATGAAAACATAGACAAAGACGTAAATGACGTAACAAGATGGAACAGAAAGACCCTGTGTACACAGACTGGAGAACGGAGACACTGCAACTCTGACAGCAGACGGATGAAAGACAAGACAGAGTGTGAAATTAACACCACTGTGTGAAATCAATGGAAATATGACCTTACACACACACACACACACACACACACACACACACACACATCATGTAGCACCTCTGAGCTGCTGGAACACGCTGACAATAAAAATAATAAATAAATTAAATAAATAATAAAAACTTCTTCTGAGAAAAAATCCCCGATTGTTTTTTACAGTTAAGTGTGTCGGTGCGTTTGGTTTACTGTCGTCTCAAATAAGAGAACGCAGGTGATGCAGGATACCTGAATCCTCCGGTGCTTCTGTCTCACTGTGTCCAACACTCCTCCACTCAGGTGGGATTGCTACCTGTAACACACACACACACACATACACACACACACACACACAGCCTTTTGGCTTTCACTTTTCTGTCAAACCTCTTCTTTTTTTAATTCGTCTCTGTGAGTGTCTGACTTTGAGAGGCAGCAGCGTTCAGCGATTTTCACTGTCTCAACCTCTTGATTTCGTTCTGTGAGACGTTCCTCTCTCTAACTGTTCTCTCAGCGTTCCATCGTCCTCGTGCAGTCGGTGTGAGTGAGGATTCATTTCAGGCCGTTTCACTGAGCATTTAAATCTGGGCGTCATGTGACGTCTGCAAAATCTGCTCCACATTTCAGATTGATAGTGATTTATAAAGTAAAGCCAGCGTGGGAAGTGGCTGCGCTCTGTTTTATAAATCTGAATAATTTGTGTGTAACCACTTTCTGTGTTTCGGTCGTACGTCACTCTTTCCATGCCAGCGTTTCTTAATGAAGTTACCAGCCAGCTCCAGTGTTTTGGGTTTTTTTCCAAATTCTCTGATTTTTCAACCCCCACAGAATATTCAGTTCTATGAATGTGTTAACATGGAATATATCAAAAGAAAGAACAGATCTTCTAGTTTCAGATACAAGAAAACCTTTTTGTTTTAGCTTCATTCATTCTTCTGTTATAAACTCTTGAATGATGGTTGGTTGCATCAAAAAATCCTCTTTTCAGTCAAAAAATGGAGAAAACTGTTTTTGTGAAAGAGACATTTTTAAGCAGAATATCATCTTCACATTTTTATTTATTTTTTTTTTTTTTATCACTTCACACTACATGTGTGTGACATCACTGTCACCAGCTTGTCAGGCCCGGGGGTTTGAGTCTATGTGAGCAGCCTCGCTGTGTCTTGGCTGTTGTGGAGGTCCGGGGTCTGCAGTCCGTGTCCGGACTCTGTGTCCAGGTCGAGCTGCTCCCTGACCAGCAGATCTGCAGCTGAGCTCCCATGTTTTCATGAAGGAGACCATTTTTTGTCAGATGATCCGTCCCCTTCCACCTGGCAGTGAAAACAGCAATTGATGGAAAATCTCGTCAATGGCGAGGAGAGAGCGGAGGTTTCTATAGAAAGAAAGAAGCTCCTACATTAAATAATAATAACAGACAAATGATTAATTGATTAATTGATTTGTTAATCCATTCCTGGATTCTAACTAAGCTGGCAGCCATGAACTCTGACTCTCGACGACCTGCTTCTGTTCCTCACGTCTGCTTTTTACTTCCAGATAATCACCAGGAGACGTTTGTTATCAGCAGAGCGAATCAGCTTCAGTTCCTCTCTGGATAAATATTTAGATTTTCACTCTGAGCCGAAAGCCGCCTGAAGTTTCACATCACCTCAGAAACTATTTAAAGTCAGCTTCACTTCCTGTTTTCACCTCGGTCAGATCTGCAGCTGCAGCCTCGCAGAGAAACGCAGCTTCGTTAATGATGGCGTTCATCGTTTTGACTCTCTGGTGTGTCGTCATTTATCCTCCGCAGGGGACAGAGAGGTGTTTGTGTGTGTGTGTGTGTGTGTGTGTGTGTGTGTGTGTGATCATGAAGACGAATCTGCTCAAACTGTCACATGACGCTCAGAGGAAGCAGTGAAACAGACACCACACACTCTGTAAAAGTCAATCAAAAATAAGAACTAAACTCAGTCCAAAAGAGCAGCTCAGAAGTCTGCTGCCTTAAGTCCAGTGTATGAAAAACTTTATTTCCTCACGAGGGAATTTTTATTGAATATATGCAAACCCCTTCTTCCACATTATGGTAATGAAGACATTGATTGCTGAGGGTGTAACGAAAGTTAAATTGCACTTATAGTGATAATCTACATGTAAATGTGATGATAAATGCTGTGAGAGTCATTATCCATTAATCTGTCAGTTATTTTCTCGATTAAAATGCTGAAAAATGTCCAGGATGACGTCCTCAAATGTCTTGTTTTGTCCACAACTTGAAGATAGTTTACAGTCAGAGAGGAGTAAAGAAACCAGAAAATATTCACATTGATATAATGGAAAAATTATTGCCAAATTGATCACTAGTTGAAAAATGGGTCCAAACAACCTATTTTTCAACTGACAAGATTGTGACAGAATTAATTAATCAATTAATTGTTAATTAAGTCATTTTTTAATTAAAACGGTCTGAATTCTCTGATTTCAGTTTCTTAAATGTGAATATTTTCTGGTTTCTTTCCTCTCTGACAGTAAACTGAATATCTTTGAGTTGTGGACAAAACGAGACATTTGAAGACGTCATCTTTGATCAACATTTTCTGACATTTTCTGGAGCAAACAACTGATTGATTATTAGAGAAAATTATCAGATTACAGAATGGCTGATCTGACCAATCAGAATCAAGTGTTCTACAAAGCTGTGTAATGAAAGTTGTTCAGAAGACGTGAAGGTGAGACTGTCTGTAACCTGTCTGTCTGTCTGTGTGTCTGTCTGTCTGCAGGTAAAGGTGACGTGTTTGGCGACGTGTTCTGGAAGGAGATGACGCTGGCGCAGTCCTGCGCTAACGTCCGAGCGCTGACCTACTGCGACCTCCACATCATCAAACGGGACGCGCTGCAGAAGGTTCTGGAGTTTTACTCGGCCTTCGCAAACCACTTCGCCAGAAACCTGGTGCTCACCTACAACCTGAGGAAGAGGGTGAGTCTGCAGCTGACAGACATTTTCACTGTCGATTATTCTGTTGGTTATTTAAACGATTCATTAATCTTGCCACAGTCTTATCACTTGAGAAATAGCGGTGCGCACCGTGCACGCCACGTTTGGATCTATTTTTCAAGTCTTTCCTGTAACAATTATTTCCATTATTGATTAGAAGTTACGGTGTGTGCCACATGTTTTTCAATCATTTTCATTATCGATTAAACTGGCTATTATTTTCTCAATCAATTATTCCTGTCACAATCTTGTTAGTTGAAAAATGGGTCCAAACACGTGGTGCGCACACCGTGCACGCCGTATGTTGAATAATTGATTAGCTGTTTGGTCCAGAAAATGGTGAAAAATGTCAGTAAATGTTTCCCAGGATGACGTCCTCAGAAACGAGAGAAAAACCAGAACATGTTCACATTTAGGAAGCTAGAATCAGAGAACTTTGTGCTTTTTCTTAGAAAGTGACTCAGACTGATTCACTGATGTATATTGAATATCGTTGCAGCTGTAAACATCCTCACCCACAGATTGTTGTTTTGTTTATTTCCTGTGCAGACATCTGTCAGCTGAAGGAAATCACACGATTAAAGAGATTTTAAACTCTGAATAAAACACTAAAATGCTCCTAAAATCAGTCCAAAGGGACAAAATGGACATGTGGACCTGTGAATGTGTGTGTTTGTGTGTGTGTTTGCAGGTCACGTGACCTCAGAGTCGCTCTGTTGTCGTCAGGTTTTCACGCTGAAGTCTTTACATAAGCTGCTTTGTTCTGGGCTCGTCCTCCTCCACAGAGCAGGTGTGATGTGAGCTGAGCCAACAGTGTGGAGGTGGATGATGACGGGCCGCCGTGCTCGCTCTTCAAACACGCTCGCTTTAACCCTTAAACTCAGCTCATTCAGGCTCCACACGACACACGACGTTTGACCGGAGACCGAAAACACGTCTCTGCCTCAAACACAAACCGCCTTCAGGACTGTTTGACACATTTAAAAACTGAACTGCACACAGACGACCTTCAGAGTCTGCAGACTGTTGTACAACTGTAGAGCTGCAACAACTAATCGATTATTAATCAATTATTAAATCAAACACCAACTACTTGAAAAACGATCATTTTCAGAGAGAGTCAAAATTATCTGATTCAAGTTTCTTAAATATGAATCTTTTCTGGTTTCTGACGTCATCTTGGACTTTTAGAAACGCTGATCGATCGATTCACCATTTTAACTAATCGATTGATCAAGAAAATGATTGACAGATTGATTGATAATAGGCTCAGGGATTATCAGACTGCATGTAACATGATTACATAATCTGGATACAAAAAAAACTCCAACTATATTCCACACAGATGAAGAAAATGTAATCAGATTACAGACACTTTTTCCATATAAGTGTATCTGTAATCTGATTACATAGTAGGATTACAATTTTCAGATAAAGAGCGATGCCACGTGACGACCATGCACAGCGCGCACACAGCTGCCAAAAAGGTGAAAGACATAATGAGACGAAAACGACTTAAAAGACGTAACAAAATGAAAACAGCATAAAGGACGTAAGCAGACATAAAAGTTATAAAAGATGTAACCAGATGAAAAGAACATAAACGACCTGATTATGAAAACGTAACCAGATGAAAACGACGACGACGAGTTTTGTCTGTGTTCTTGTTAATGTTTATCAACATAAATTCTGGTCTTCTGCCTCAGTAATTATTAGAAAATGTCTCATTTTTGTGAAAAACATGACTCCTCAGTCATGACATCATCATCCTCACATTAACGAGGCCACGGCTCGTCTTCCTCCTCGTCCTCTGTCATCTTCAGCAGCAGTTAGTTAACGAGTCCTTGAGCCCCGAGAGGTCGATTTAATAAGACCTTCTATTGATCGAAACCACAACAATCAATTCACTGATTTACAGATTTCATCAGTGATCCATTTCCTCAGACAGCAGATAAACGGGGCGGCTGTTTGTGTCAGAGGGACGTAAATTCACTTCCTGTTTCCAGCGGGACACCAGACCTCTGTCTGACCACCTGCTCGCTCCGTTCTGAGAGAGAGAGAGAGAAAGAGAGAGACAGAGAAAGACAGAGACAGAGAGAGAGAGACAGAGAGAGACAGAGAAAGAGAGACAGAGAGAGACAGAGACAGAGAGAGACAGAGACAGAGAGAGAGAGACAGAGAGAGACAGAGAAAGAGAGACAGAGAGAGACAGAGACAGAGAGAGACAGAGACAGAGAGAGAGAGACAGAGAGACAGAAAGAGACAGAGAGAGAGACAGAGAGAGACAGAGAGAGAGAGAGAGAGAGAGACAGAGAGAGAGACAGAGACAGAGAGAGAGAGAGAAACAGAGAGAGACAGAGAGAGAGACAGAGAGAGAGAAACAGAGAGACAGAGAGAGACAGAGAGAGAGAGAGAAACAGAGAGACAGAAAGAGACAGAGAGAGAGAGACAGAGAGAGAGAAACAGAGAGACAGAGAGAGACAGAGAGAGAGAGAGAGAGAAACAGAGAGACAGAAAGAGACAGAGAGAGAGAGAGAGAGAAACAGAGAGACAGAAAGAGACAGAGAGAGAGAGAGAAACAGAGAGAGACAGAGAGAGAGACAGAGAGAGAGAAACAGAGAGACAGAGAGAGACAGAGAGAGAGAGAGAGAGAAACAGAGAGACAGAAAGAGACAGAGAGAGAGAGAGAAACAGAGAGAGACACAGAGAGAGATTTTGATTTTTCAAACCACTTTTATTTGCTCATGACTGTTACGAAATCAAAAGTACAAAACAAATAAAACTCAGCAATGAACTGAACAAAAAAACATGAAATAAATGAGACATCCTCAATTCAAAAAAAGACCAAAAACCAGCTCATCGTTCTTCACAGAACACAACACTTGTTTAAAGCACCAGATCTTTTCAAACTCATCCACATTATTTGTCAAAAAATAGAAACTGAAATCAGTTTTCAGACGCACCTTCAACATACGTTTAAAAATCAACGTTGCGTCAACATCAAATGAATTTTCAAGCTTGTTTTTCCGGCTGAGATAAATTGCCATTTTGGCTTGACCCAACACAAAATTTAAAAGCTGACACTTCATTTTCTTTTTCCTGTTGTACCTGTAACCCAGTATGAACATGTGATGTGAGAAAACCTCATCGAACAAAACAAACATGTGAGTCAAACACTGAAGTAGAGAGAAGAGACGACCACACTCTAAGAAACAGTGGAAAACTGTCTCTCTCTGTGGACAGAAAGGACAGCTATCAACAACATTTGGATTGATGACAGAAACAAATGCATTGACAGCAACAGCACCGTGTAGAACCCTCCACTGTAAATCACCAACCCTCTTTGTTATCGGTGGTTTATAAAGTGTTCTCCACTCAGGCCTCTGAGCCTCCGTCAGGGCCAGATGAGCTCTCCATGGACTGTCAACTCTCTCTTTCAGTTTGTTCTGGTTCAAACATTTCACTAATAGATAATACATTGTCTTACCTGTCATGGTGCTCAGTTTGTAATCAGCAACATTATTCAGTTTTAACAGAAAACCACCACATTTAAAAACAGGAACAATTTTCACATCAGGAACAGGATCACTAACATCAGGCTGAATCACACCGTCACAATAAGCAGCAATCAGTAACAGTTCAGAGTCAGTTAGCTGCTGTTTCCAGCCTCTCAGCAGGAGGCTGACCACCCTGACCGACCTGATCCCCAGGCGTGAGGCCAGACCTGTGGCTTCATCCAGGTGAGGGCCACACACCTCCACCACACGGCCCAGTGTCAGGATTCTGGCCTCACACAGTTTCTGGAGCACGGTTGGTTCTGCTTTACACCGGAGCCGAATCCCGTGAACCACCGGCTCCCTAAGAAGCCAGAACACCGAGTCACATGTGTTCAGTCTGTCCTTACGGAACATTCCCCATACTTTAAACAGTCCTTGATAAAAGCATGGAAGGTCGTCCAACTTACATCCATTTAAATCCATTAAAAACAGAGACTCAGCCAGACCCAGCCCACCACACCTCTCCAGTATGGCACGAGCTACGGGTCTCCAGACCAGGTCCACAGGTCCAGTCAGGAGTCTCTGGATGAACTGGAGCCTGAAAGCAGCCCCCCTGGTCGCCAGGTGGACAAGCCCATGTCCTCCTTCCTCCTTGGGCAGGAAGAGGACGCTCTGTGGGACCCAGTGCAGACGGTCCCAAAAGAAATCCACCAAGACCGCCTGCACTCTGGACAGCAGGTTTGAAGGAGGGTCCATACAAGCCAGCCGATGCCACAGCATGGAGGACACAAGGTTATTGATGATCAGGATCCGACCTTTAAAAGACAGTTTAGGTAGAATCCATTTCCATTTTTTCAAACGGCCTTCGACTTTTTCTAAAAGACAGTCCCAGTTTTTGGAAGAGAAGGTCTCATCACCAAGATGAACTCCCAGATATCTGAGTCCTCCACTCTTCCACACGAGGCCTCCAGGTAAAACCAGTCTATTGATCAGTCCTTTACCTACTGCCAAGGCCTCGCTTTTTCTCCAGTTCACTTTAGCAGAGGAGAGTCTACTAAAGTTAATCACAGTTTCATTTAAAACATCAATATCATGTTGGTTTTTCACAAGAACGATGACATCATCAGCATACGCAGACAATTTTAAACAATTACTACACCCAGGAAAAGAAAAACCTGACAAAAATGACCTTAATTTGTGCAAAAAGGGCTCTATGGCCAGAGAGTACAACATTCCAGACAGGGAGCAGCCCTGTCTGACTCCCCTCTGAACTCTGAACGGAGCGCTTAAACCCCCATTAATCTTGAGTACACTCTCAATGTCACTGTACAAGACCTGGATCTGGGCTATGAAACCAGAGCTGAATCCAAAAGCCTGCAGCGTCTGCCACAGGTACTGGTGTTCAACTCGGTCAAAAGCCTTTTCTTGGTCTAGAGAAATCAGACCAAGCTCACAGCCCAATGAACCAGAGAGGTCCAAAATGTCCCGAATTAGAGTAATATTATCAGATATCAACCTGCTGGGTACACAGTATGTTTGGTCCACATGAATGACCTGCTCCATCACTTTTCTCAATCTTGTTGCCAACACTTTGGACAGCAGTTTATAGTCAGTACAGAGTAAGGACACAGGACGCCAGTTCTTAATGTCTTGCAGGTCTCCCTTCTTCGGGAGGAGGGTGAGAACAGCTCTCCTGCTGCTCAGTGGCAACCTCCCCTTTCTCAGACTGTCCCTGAGAACAACCAACAAATCTTCACCTATAACAGGCCAGAAAGTCTTATAAAAGTCTGCAGGAAGACCGTCAATCCCAGGAGCCTTCCCACTCTGCAAGCTCTGCAGGGCCTCCTGCAGCTCCTGAGCAGAGAGCGGCGCCTCCAGCTCTGCATTATCCTCCTCAGGGACCTTAGGAAGGTCCTCAAAGAAGGACAGCGCCACCTCTGGTTCGTCCTGGAACTCAGTCCTGTAGAGCTGTTGATAAAAACCAACAGCACACTGACGAATATCAGCCGACTCCTGCAGCAGCTGCCCAGTGTCAGAGCGCAGAGAGTGTATCAGCCTCCTCTGGCCATTTTTACGTTCGAGACCAAAGAAAAAGTGAGAGGGAGCGTCCATCTTAACAACATTCTGAAAACGTGATCTAACCAAAGCACCCTGAGCAGAAATACCCAGCAGGTCAGACAGAGCTGATTTTTTGCTTTTGAAAACTTCAATATGTTCTCGTTCTCCTGTGGAGTCTGCTAGAACCTGCAGCTCCACCACTTCTCTCTCCAGAGCTCTCATAGATCTGGCCATGTCCTTTGTGACATTGAGAGTGTACTGTAGGCAAAGCTGCTTGATCTTAACTTTGCCTACATCCCACCACTGCTGTAAGGAGACAAAGTCAGATTTGGTTTGTCTGTAGTTCAGCCAAAAACACTTGAAAACATTTCTAAAAACACTGTCAGACAACAGAGAGACGTTGAAGTGCCAGTACGCACTTTTACATTTTACATCCTTTATAAAAATTGAGCACTGTACAAGAGAATGATCAGAAATACCAACCGGACTAATAGCACAACTTTTAAATACATTAATATGATGTTCAAAACAATAGAGACGGTCCAGTCTGGCCAGGGATAAAGAGTTATCTCTGGAGTGAACCCAGGTGTACTGACGCTGACTTTTATGGAAATGTCTCCAAACATCACACAGTTCAAAAGTTTCCACAAGCTGAACAAAACACCTTCTAGAGGCAGGGTGAGGTTCCTGATGGTTCCTGTCCAAAACAGGGTTTTCTGTACAGTTAAAGTCTCCGCCCACAAACAGATACTCCTCACTGTCACAGTTACTAAGGACATTTTTTAACACATCCAAAAACAGCAGTCTTTCTGAGGCCACAGCTGGAGCATAAACATTTACAAAAACCATTTTAACTTTTTCAAATTCAGCACACAGTTTCAACAGCCGACCTGGAACTATTTCACTGACAGTACAGGAAAGAGGTGAGAAATCTCTAGAAAAGAGAATACCAACCCCCCCACTGTTACTGCTCTTATGACTGAAAAAAGCCTCCCCACTCCATTCCCTCCTCCAGTCAGGTTCAATGTCAGCAGTGCTGTGAGTTTCCTGAAGGAAGATTACATTCAATTTCTTGCACTTGAACAGATTAAATAGAGAAGCTCTTTTAACATCCTCTCGAGCACCGTTAATGTTTAAAGAACCCAGCTTAATGTCACACATATTTAATATAAAGCTGCATCCCAACAAAGACAAAGCAAACAAATGAAAGAAAAACACAGCAAACTTATTCATCATTGGCTATTTGGGCTCGAACCTTCTGCAACAGTTTCTTTAACCTGAAAATCTCTGGGTCAGTGAAAGATGGCTGCCCAAGGCTTCCTGCGTTCTTCATGAAGAACCGGACTGAGTCATGAAAAAGCTGCAAGTCTGGGAAAAAGTCTTCGACCTTCACAGCCCTCAGCCCCTTTGTTTCTTTTAGAAAAGTTCTGATTCTCAGGAAAGAATAACCGCTCTGTGGTTCAACCTGCATGTTGTCGTCCTCACAGTCATTAACTTGTGAGTTCTGTGTGTTTTGTGTGTCCTGTGTGTCAGTGTGTGTGTTCTGTGTGTTCTCCTCTGACTGAGAGGAGGAACACTGTGGACCTGTCTTTGACACCTTCTTAGTTTTTACAGTATTGTCTTTAGTTTCTGTTTGTTTCCTTTTCACAGGCAGCTTCATTAACTCATCATCCATTACAGTCTGTTCCTCTAACACAGACTCAGCCACTCTGGTTGCTGTGTGTCCCGTCTGCTCCTTTAACTCCTCCTGAACACTGAGCTCCTCCTCATCACTCTCCTCATCATCCAACTCAACATCATCTGAGTTCATGTGGTCACTGTCTGCTCTGTTCTCAGCCCCCTGTGTGTCATGTTCTGTGTTCTGTGTGTCGTTCTGTGTGTTCTGTGTGTTCTGTGTGTCTCTGTGTGTGTCTCTGTGCGTTGCGTTCTGACCGGCGGCTGTGACCGGCGGCTCCGCCGCGGACGCAGCCTGACGGTCAGTCGCTCTCTCTGGACACGAGCGGACCAAGTGTCCCTCTGCCCCACATCCAAAACATTTTAACGTGTCAGACGTTACATGAACAGTATAACCAAAATCATCAATGCGGAAACTGAAAGCTAAGTTCAGTTCCTCGCTGTTCTTGAGGATCATGAACACCTGTCTTCTGAAAGACATTACATGCTTGAGGTGCGGAGATTTACAGCCGAGAGGGATCATTTTAATCGGAGACACCAGCTGTCCGTGTCGGGCCAACTCCTTCTCCAACATCTCATTTCTCAGAAACGGGGGCACATTGGAAATAACAACTTTTTTAGCGGGGCTAACAAGAGGAATGACGGGAGTCAGTGTCCCCTGAATCACGACTCCGCTTTCAACAATCTGGTTCACTTTATCAGTGCAATCCAGAAAAATGACCACAGCGCTGTTCATCCTGGAGGCAGATTTAATGCTGCCATAACCCACAACTGCACCCACAGCTAAGCTGCACTCCTCCACCGACACACCGACAGCCGGAGAAAGTTTGACGGCGTGTCGGCGAGTCAGCCTCTCCAGCCCGGAGACGCCGCGCACCGCCATGCCCGGCTGTGTGGCTGCGGCGGCAGCCGCCACCAAACAAACAACAAAAACTTAACAAATAAACAACAAACACAACTCTGCTGACAGAGAAGAGATGAATAAACTCATAGAAAAACACACAGTGGAAGAAAAATGAGCAAAAAGGGTTGAAAAACTTACACACTTTCACAAACGCTCTCTGAGACACTCGCCCAGTCACTCTCAGCACACACTCAGAGAGAGAGAGAGACAGAGAGAGAGAAACAGAGAGACAGAAAGAGACAGAGAGAGAGAGACAGAGAGACACAGAGAGAGAGAGAGAGAGAGAGAGAGAAACAGAGAGACAGAAAGAGACAGAGAGAGACAGAGAGAGAGAGAGAAAGAGAGAGAGAGAGAGAGAGAGAGACAGAGAGAGAGAGAGACAGAAAGAGAAAGAGAGAGAGAGAGAAACAGAGAGACAGAGAGAGACAGACAGAGAGAGAGAAAGAGAGAGAGAGAGAGAGAGAGAAACAGAGAGACAGAGAGAGACAGAGAGAGAGAGAGAGAGAGACAGAGACAGAGAGAGACAGAGAGAGAGAAAGAGAGAGACAGAGACAGAGAGAGAGAGAGAGAGAGAGACAGAAAGAGACAGAGACAGAGAGAGAAACAGAGAGACAAAAAAAGTCTTTAAGTGTAAAAACAGAAAGAAGACAGATTCTCTGAACGTGTGAGGAGAAATAAAAGATAAATCTGAAAACTTGAAATCAGCAGCTGCTCTAAAACCACATCAGTGAAACCAGTTCCAAAAAGCAGAAACACCTGATCAGAGGTGGAACGTCACCACGTTCTCACATCTGCTTTTAGAACACACTCAGCCTCCATCTCAGACATCAGAGGAACCAGAGGAGAGGATTTAAACCACAGAACCAAAACTAACATGAAATCCTTTTCAAACAAGCCGCTGTCTTTAAACCACCGAAGTGGAACAACACGTATTTTTATCAGGGTTTAATTTTCACTCTTCAGTTATGATGGAAAAACTATTTTAAAAGATCAAACTCCTGAATGTTAAACCTCAAACGTCCCAACCTCCATGTGATTAAATGTTCCGACTCTGTCAGATGGAAAATCACATGGAGTCGACAAAACGTTCCATGTTTTCATTTCACTGCGTCGTCGTAGTGAGCAAACATTTTATTTTTTAAAGTGTCTCAGAGTCTCTAAATGTTCATCAAAACACACATTTTTTAACCATAATTCTTATTTATCTTGATTTAGAAGGACGACAGAGTCGACATGTTATGGTTGAGACACATCTGATAGAAATATTATTGATTGAATTTGTCTAATAACAGAAAGTTTACCAGAGATTGATCAGTACTTTTTAAAACCAGGAAGTGAGACAGGGGTCGTGTTTTTGTTGACAGAAATCTGGGACACAACTTTAAAGGGTCAACATTTTCGTGAAAAAATATATTTTAAAACAAAGATGATTATAACAGCACATTTTTACACCTCTGTTATCAGCAGGTTTTGTTAGTTTTAGATTTTAACACATTTTTAAATTGTGTGAAGTTGATTTTTTTCTGGTGTCTTCTGGCACAGAGCAAGTTTAGACATTAAGAAAATTAAAGCAAACCAAAACATTTGATAATTACACATATTTCATGTATATGAGCCCTTTAAGAATTTTCACCAAATAACGTGGATTTAAAGCGTCACTATACATAATTTTTTTTTTTTTTTGGTAGAACGTGATTGTCTCAGTTCTCAAGAATAGTTAGTGATTCTCATCTCATTTCATGTTAGATTTACTGCTGTAGAACGAATGAGAAAAGAACACAAAACTCATGAACAGATGAAAGAGAAGAAGAAAACGACGTAACAAGCTGAAACAGACGGAGACTCTGAAAATCTGAGGGTCAGTTGTCTTTGGACAGAAACAGTCAGTAGAAATGTCCTTCAGAGGACGACTTTTTTACTTTTATACTCTGAGGACATTTCAGAGACTGAACTTTTTCACTTTTACTGCAGTAAACAAGTTGAATCAGTACTTCTACTTTTAGCAGAGTCTTTTTTAAGTATCTGTACTTCTGCTGCAGTAACAGATATGTGTACTTTTGCCACCTCTACCCCAACTACATTTATAATATTAATATACAATAATAATTATATAATACTACTACTAATAATAAAAAAAATATTATTTCACTGAGGCCCTGCTGGCGCCCCCTGGTGGGCTTCCCGTCCCCTCTAACCCATAAAGCAGTGAACCATAACTTGATCACTGTATTGTACTTTATTTTTTGTTCTCTTCTCAAACTGTTAATGGACCCCTCTTGGCCTCTCTTGGCCTCTCTTGGCCCATCTTGGCCCCTCTTGGCCCATCTTGGACCCTCTTGGCCTCTTGGCCCCCCTTGGCCCCTCTTGGCCTCTCTTGGCCCCTCTTGGCCCCTCTTGGCCCATCTTGGACCCTCTTGGCCTCTTGGCCCCTCTTGGCCTCTCTTGGCCTCTCTTGGCCCCTCTTGGCCCATCTTGGACCCTCTTGGCCTCTTGGCCCCCCTTGGCCCCTCTTGGCCCCTCTTGGCCTCTCTTGGACCCTCTTGGCCTCTCTTGGCCCCTCTTGGCCCCTCTTGGCCTCTCTTGGACCCTCTTGGCCTCTCTTGGCCCCTCTTGGCCCCTCTTGGCCTCTCTTGGACCCTCTTGGCCCCTCTTGGCCCCTCTTGGCCTCTCTTGGCCCCTCTTGGCCTCTCTTGGACCCTCTTGGACCCTGGCCCGGGTATAACTACAACCTTCACACCCCCGCCACTCTGCTACTGAACCGAAGACAGAATCTGCTGATTAGATCATCAGTCAGTGTCACACCGACCTAAAACTTACAGACCTGAGATCAGATTTTCTCAATACAACCAGCCAGTAGTTTAAGATGAATTCAATCATCTTCCAGAACCAGTAAATCAGGTGTCACGTTCTTGTTTTTACAGTTGTCAGTGTTTTTGAAACAGACGATTTATTGCTCTCAACTGTGATTTTAACTTCATCATCATCATCATCAGTTTCATTCAAACTCGACAGAAACAAAACTCACCAAAAACGTCTTGGTTCATCTTTGAACTGTCCCAACAAACACCAACTCTGATTTGGTCTAAATAAATCCTTAATTAATGGCGTAGCGTGAGCGTGCAGTGCACAGCGCAGGAGACGCAGGACAGCGGCTGCAGCCTGGAGCGAGATGCTCCACAATGCGCTGATTTAACACCTGAACTATAGGAGGACGCACGCTTTACTTTCTCTAACTGTGTGAAAATTTGATGTTTTCACATTGTCGGTGATGACAGTTGCATTAAATCGTGAGTCTTTCTGGTAAAACACTCATGTTGACCGTTTTTAAACTGAAAAAATTGTTGAATATTTGTGTTGGACGGCTGACAAAAATCTGTATCTAACTACACGCTGGTTAAATATTTCCCTCCAGAATAAATCAGATTGATACTAAACATTTTGCTCCGATGGAAACAGACGTGAGATAAAATGCTGTGATGTTGGCCACGAGCTGCTCTCTGCCTCTCTCTGCTGTGAATCGATGTGAAAGCCATCGTGTCCTGTTCTGCTTGGCTGTGCAATAATGACGCCGGAGAAGAGAAACGACCTGCCGGCGGCTCTCACCTCCAAACCCTCCGACTTCAGCTGAGCTGCATCGCAACACGCCCGGCCAACAGCTGACCTCAGCACATTTACAACAAAAGATTTCTAGTCTGATTTCACACCTGTAGTTGAGTTCGTTTGGGCCGGACCAGGAGAAAAACTCGTCTCCATCGTTGTATTGTTAGAGGAGGAGACATGAAGTTCCACAGACTGACAGGGAACCAGTCGATTGGTGACTGACACAAGTTTCTGATGTGTAGATTCATACAACTTTTGACCTGTTCATCAGGGAAAATGACAGACATGCATATTAGTAAAGATATTTACATGGCTCACAGATCAATTATTGATCACTTCCTGAACAGATTTCACAATCAGCTGATGGACTTTTTCATAGTCGTCATGTTAAAATCTGCTATCATAAAATCCTGTTTGTTTGTTTTGCTGTCACACCACAAACGAACCTCTAGAGTCCGTTTAGAAGCAGACTGACACCGTCTTTTTCAAGATCTCTGTCCGCTTGTTTTGCCCACATCAGAGTTCAGTTGACATTTTTCACATCAGCCCCTAAAAACCCTAAAATTCAACAAACAGGTTTATTTATTTAACACATTGTGTACACAGGCGGTGCTTCACACAGATAAAGAAAGAGCATCCATGTAATAAATACAACTTAAAAGAAGGTGAAAATACATAAAATGGTGATTAACGGAATAATTAAAGGTGGATACTATATAAGAGGAAAAATAAAATACAGTCAGTGAAATAAAATCACAGTGTCAATGACTGTGAGCAGAGCTCAGCTGTCGGCCCCGGACAGAGAGTTCTGCTTCAGGATTGAAGTGCCATTTTTAGGACTCAGTTGTAGACACATAAAAAGAGAAAACTTTTCAACTTGGACTTAAAACTTGCTTAATTTGGGAGGTGGTCGTGTAGCTCAGTTAGTAGATGTGCTGAGGCTGTCAGTCCTCTGCAGCGGCCGCCGGTTTGACTCCCGCCTGCGGCACATTTGCTGCGTGTCATCTCTTCTCTGTCTCCCACTTTCCTGTCATCCTGTCACATCATCATCTGTCCCTATCAAATGAAGGCAAAAAGGCCCAAAAAATAAATAAAAAAATGCTTAATTCGATGCCTGAGTCCACTAGAAAACCCTGAAACAAAAGAAAACTGCGCTGAAAAGTGAGTGGATTTCTGCACTTTGTGCCCAAACTCATCCATCCATCCATCTTGAGCTGCTTATCTTTTTTTTTTTAAGGTTATTTTTTTGGGCATTTTTGCCTTTTATTGACAGTGACAGCTGAAGGTATGACAGGAAAGGGGGGTGAAGAGACAGGGGATGACATGCAGCAAATGAGCCGCAGGCGGGATTCGAACCAGCAGCCGCTGCAGAGGACTAACAGCCTCAATGTATGGTGCGCACACCCTACCGACTGAGCTATAGGGGCGCCCCAAGCTGCTTATCTAAAGTCAGGTCACAGAGGTAACAGTTCCAGCACAGGACGCCACACTTCGCCTTCTGGCTCAGCTCTCTTTTTGTCACCATGGTGTGATAAAGCGAACGTGATACAAAAACCTCAGATGCACTAAAAGTGATACCTGACGCGCCTGATTTAACGCCTGTGGCGACCTGCAGGTTTCACATCTGAAATGGCAACACCACAGAACCAGCAGCATTCTGGGAGCACCATTTAAATGTTTCTGTTTATTATAATTGTGATTAATTTGTTTTTCACCTTTTTGAGGTCAGACTATAATGACTAAATGGTGTGTGATGTTCATGTTTTTTTTGTATTAATTTGAATGGCCAAGATAACCAAGACAAGTTATTAACACGACAGAACCAGAACAGAAAACTGAAAACTAACCGACACCAAAGAGACGAAGAGGGATTCATGATCAAAAACGTTTTTATAATCACATCAACGCTTCTGTCCATATTCAGATGTTCCCTCCTCCTCTCTTTAGGAGGTGCTGCAGCCCCGTCAGCCTTTTTCATTTCTTTTCACTCTCTAATAAATAAATAAAACAAAACAAAAAAAAAACTTAATTCCTTGACTTCCTCATTTGATGTTCCAAAATCAAGACAAGGTCGGAGTGGGTGGGAGCATCAGGGCCTCGTTTTGTTTTTGTTGGACCATTTAAAACAACAGAAGCGCTTCAGAACAGCATCAGACGTCTTCAGTGTGTTTTGACCTTTAACCCCAGACTAAGGCAGCATTCACACAGACTCGTCCCAAAGTGGTCTAACCCCGACTTCAGCCTCGGGCCTGCTGGTCCTGCTCCAGAGCAGCGTTAGCCCCTGAAAATCAACGTAAGCCCAGGAAGACCACTGAAGAGAAGTCACAACATTTCCTGCTGCTGCTGCTTCACAATAAAAGCCTCTTGCTGTTCGCTGTTGGAAAGCTTTTGATCAGTCCGTCCAGGAAATTCAACCGATCCCTGTGAATTCTGCTCAGCTTGGCACTTTTGTTCAGTCACCACAACTCTGCCACAAATTTCACCAGTCATCGTAGCTTCATGTGAGTTCCACCAATCGTAGCTTTCCCCTGCACAAACATCATACATGAGCCTCTCAATGAATTAGTGTTTTATTTATTTATTTGTTTTCTCTCAGGTACTGAATAAACACACGGTTTGTCATTCTTACTGACATTTATCATTTGCTCTGTGCACTTGTATATTTTATGAATTTGTGTTGTTATGACAGACTTTGCTTCTCAGGTTCACTTCCTTATTTACAAAAGAAGCTGATTGTCTTGTAACCTTGAGCCTTTTTGCTGACGTTACTTAGAACGCTCAGGACAGAGTGCAGTTTTATTCTCCCTGGAACAAGTTGCTTTCTTTTGCAAATTCACTTGCTCCCACAATTTATTTGCAAAAACATCTAAAACATCACAACATGCATTACAGTTCTGTAGAAAATCTGCTGTGAACCAGGCACTTTAGGCTGCAGCAGTCCCAAAAACCAGCCAACAAACAACATCTTGGAGGGACTGTTTTAATGTGAAGTGGTGACACAACTGAAAGAGAATATAAAGAGTAAAGCAAGGCTGGGAAAAAACAGGAACACAGAAGTCAGACGTGAAACTAAAGTCTGGACCACAGAGACTCTCAGTCAGACACTCAGGAGCACAGATGTTCTCTCTGGTCTCCAGCTGTTTGAAGACCGTCGCAGGTCGATTCTGTGACTGACCACTTATCTCCTGTTCTGAGGGCGACAGTGAGAACAGAACCAGTGCTGCTGGCTGCAGCTTCGTATTCACTGCACAGACATGAGTGTGTTTCACAAACTGTTTGCTCAACTACTGTACAATTTCCTGGTTCCTTTTCAGATTTGAACACTGTCAACATTTGTCCTAAAACTGATATGAAGTAACAGAAATCATGTCTGTAAAAAAAAAAAGCACCATCTTACATTTAAAACAGCAAATGGATGTTTTTTTAAGACAAAATGATAAAATGAAAAAAACATACCATAGACAGAGAGATACCCATATGTGATCGACCTTCAGAAACACTTCCTGGTTCTGTTTCCTCCGTCCACCATAGTGTTAGTGAGACAGAGGAGATGAGGACGTCTCCATGTATTTCGTGCTCTCGCACTTTCACTTATTGAACCAGGAGACCTGTCTTCTCATTTGAAAATCTCTTCTCTTTGTTCCCTCCTGGTAAAACCGCCATCATGCTGCCAGCGTTTGTGCTCCTGGCACACCTGCTTCTTAAAGGTGATGACTGGCTTTCTGATTGGTTTATCGTATATTTAGCCAAAACTCACCTGTGAATTAATCAAGGCACTTAGACACAGCTGATAGGTGTATCCCACTGTGCGCTGCTGGCACAAGGGGCGGAGCAAGACGGCAAAGCTGGATGTGGACACAGCTTGAATAAATTAAATTGTGCCTCATGCTTTAGGTCAGCATAAGACAGGGCTCTTAGTTATTCAGCAGACACTCAGCATTAATTGAAGATAACACAAAATTTGGGCCGGAATAGAACATAAAAGAAGTGAGTATTTCAGCCATGTTTCCATAACCTCTGATGACATGTTGTGGTTATTTTATGATTTATTACATTAATTATGTGACAGATTTCTCTGTTAATATTAATGTTGTGTTAATTTCTTGTTTCTGCTGAACATCAGGGGACAAAAACATCAGTTATTACAGGGTTTAGTTTGTAATAATTCAGTACTGTGAGGGCTGAACACTGCAGTTTATCAGTCTGCTGCACAACACAGCGTCTGATATTTTGTGTTTGTGTCAGAAGAAACAGAGCAGCCGTTCGGTGAACATTAGCAGTTCTCTCACGTTCTGTGTTCCTCTGTTCTCATCACCTCTGAGAGCTCTCTAATAGAACCGTCCAGCCGCAGCTGCTTCGTCCACACGATCCAATTTCAGCAGGTCAGGAGCTCAGCGGTTGGCTCCAGGGTTCGACATGCTGATGACATCGCTGTCGCTGCAGAATAAAGACTCAGACTCAGGAGGTCACATGTGTCCGGCGCTCCCGTCCCGCGACGCCATTAATGTGCGCTGAAGTCGTTCATCTGACGCTCTGAACAGGTCAGCTGTAACGTGACCTCCACTTCCTGTTTCACCTGCAACGGAGGCAGTCTGGAGACCTGAAAACACCTGGTCCAGCTGCAGGAGATTAAAGGAGCAAACCGCTCTTCTATATGTCTTAGAACAGTACCTCCCAACCTTTGTGGGTGTTTTGGTTTTTTTGGGGGGGGTTTATCTAGAACCTACCCAGCGGTCTCTACCAAGAACCCATTTATATTCCATAGATTTTATCTAGAACTCACCCAGGGGTTCTACTGAGAACCCTTTAATATTTTAAGGGTTTTATCTAGAACCCACCCAGGGGCTTCTACTGAGAACCCTGTTATATACCTAGGGTTTTATATAACCCACAAAAAGGATTCTACTGAGAACCTTTTTATAGTATGGTACAAAGAACACTTAACAAAGTAGTTCCATCAGGATTTTAACAATCCATGAATCCTTTTTTCAAAAAGCGTTCTTAATGGAACCCATAGTTTTACAAAGAACTATTTTCTGCTGACCCAACCTTTGTTTTTTTCTTGTTCAGAAGCATATGGTTCTGGGTAGAACCTCACACCTTCAGGGAGAACCAATCTGCAGCATTCATTTCTAAGAGTGTAGAGTTAGGTTAAGGATTTTTCTTCACATTTTGATCAAAGCATCAGAAAAAAAGTGATTCTTGTTAATGTCTGTCTGTTTTTGCAGTCAGGTCTCGGAGCTCTGTTCAGCACAGACTCATCTCTTTAATAATAAATGTCTCGTTTTCAGATGCTCAGTCATCACACGTTCTCCATTGATACTGTTGATCATGCAGTTTTCATTAATGGCCTGAAGCTGTGGGTGGTTCTGCTTCAGACCTGTTTCAGATCTTTGAAACATTTCCCTCAGCAGCTTGTTAACTTAATTTCAGTTTCTACTGCTGCAAATCAGTTTTCATATAATGTGACAAATGTCATCGACATATGAACACAGCAGAAGTTTAAAGTTGTGTTGGTGCTGCAGGACTGGAGACTGAAAGAGGACATTTTTGGATGTTACTATTTTTTCTTGCTTAAGCCCCAGACACAGCAGGAGGTGGGACAGAAAAGTTCATCCAAACATCACATGCTGGTCGGTCAGGAAGCCGTGCCACTCCGTCACAGTGGCTCTCTGAGCTAGCCATCGTGCCAACTGAAAGTCGGCAGTAAAGCAGTAAAACGTTTTAATAAAACTGGATGGTGACACGCAGCTAATAAGCTCCAATAGCTTCCTCTGTTTTGGACTTCTTCAAAAGGACGGTACTGTTGAGATGCTCGGTCTTTGGTCAGTGGTGCAGATTTATGTGTGAAAGTTCACCAAAGTTTAAACAGATCTCAAAGAATCACAGAGATTTACTTCACCTCCATTAGTGAATCCTCTGATCACAGTGGTGATGATGTGGTGTCCTCTGTAGAGTCAGTGTTTGGTTTGTCCACTCTGGCCTACTGTAGAAACATGGCGCCATCCATGGAAGAGGAGCTAATAATACTAATAATAATCAAATGCAGTGTTAATTATGTAATATAGTAACCAGGAGATACATGTTTATAGTTTTAACAACTTTGAGGGCAACCATAATATTAATGTGGACTGGGATGAAATTGAGTTAAACACTCCTGACGTAAATGATCAGTTCATCCTGAATTCTGCTTGACTTTTGGTTAAAGAAGTGAAGATATTTATTTGAGTGAAACCACTCTGATCATTTCTTTGTTTTCTGTCTTTTTACAGATTGTCTTCCGAAAGATCAGTGATGTAAAACGTGAGGAGGAGGAGATGTTGAAGAGGAAGAATGAGGCTCCTCTGAACCTCCCTCCGGATCATCCAGTCCGACGACTCTTCCAGCGTTTCCGGCAGCAGAGGGAGGCACGGCTTGCCTCCGAGCGGGTCAGTCAGGGCGCCAGCAGTGATGTAGAGAAAGGTGTTGTTCACTTGGAGGCATCCAGAGGTCCAGAGGTCCTGGCTTCCACCAGTATAGTTATGGTGACCGAGAGCGGAGCCACACCCACCACCTCCTCAGCATCCACCGCATCCTCTTCATCCAGGACCTCCAGCCGAGTCATGCTCCATGCTGCCGCCACCCAAAATGGAAACCTGATTGGCTGCAAATCTGCAGAGCCACCCAAAGCTAAAGGTTGGGGACGGTTCAAGGATTCAGTCGTGAAGGCTGAGTCCTGGAGCAGCGTCTCTAAGGCAGAGTCCATGGAGACGCTGCCCGATAGAACTAAGTCTCAAGATGAGATGTCCCTCAAGAAAACCGACTCCTGTGACAGCGGCATCACGAAGAGCGACCTCCGTCTGGACAATGTCGGTGGCGCCAGATCACCACAGGAGCAAAGCCCAGTCCAATCTGATGAGAAGAGGGTCTTCTGTCCGATACCGGAGCAGAGCCTGCAGGCCTCGTTCATCGAGCTGAAACAAGAATTAAGAGGTGACATCAAATCTCTGAACAGTCGTATGGCAGCGCTGGAGGCTCAGCTGGCTGAGATGCTGCGACTTCTCAAATCCAGGAAGTCGTCGGGTTCCTTCTTCGAGATCTCGCGGCCTCCTTCCCCTGACTCCGATAAAGACAGCTTCTCCTAAACTGGACATGGTGTCACTCGGTGAGAATTGAACTCGACCTGTTCAGCCTCCAGATATCAGAGACGAGCTTCTGACTGCAGTGTGAATCTGTGCTGACGAGGGTCAACGATATCAAAAGCACTTTGTCACGTTGTTGGCGTCAGTCTGCGAGATGTTACAGACTGAGATTACCTCAAACTGGAATGAGGATTAGGCAGATTTTTACTTTGATCAGAGACTATAGAGAGAATCATGACATCCACGATGGCACCTTTGGTCCTCAGGAGGGTTTGGAGCCTTCAGACCTTCACACGATATCGGCAATAATAACAGATCGCTTTAACGTTGTTGTTTTAAATTGGACTTTGGCACTGTGATGAAGGAAATGATGTTCTAAGGCTTGACTCAGTAGCTTTGTCCTGGTCTTGTGAGGTCTGGTCCACAAAGTCTGTTGAGCTGTTTAGATACTGAATGGTCTGCTCCCATTGGTTGTAAGCACTCTCAATCAAAAAAGGTTTACAGAATTTAAATTGAAATTAGTCTGTTGTTTCTTTTTTCATCCGGACGGTTGGAATCAAGGGGAGACTTGTTGATTCAAGTTCCCAATACTGACAAAAAGATGATGGTGCCCATGATGTCACTAATCCCACTTACTGCTGGTTGGTTTTGTCTGATGCCACTGTTTAAGTTTTGGCCACTGCATGCAACATATCAAAGCAATGCTCTGTGATTGGTTGTTGAGAGCACTAGTCAAAAGACAGACCCTCAAGTCTAAGCAGGAGGCTTGTTAAAGGATGTTGTGGACCAGATTTTCAGCTGATGGTCAGTGATTTGAGACAAGCTAACTGAGCAGACCATTCTCCTCAGATAATCTGGAGCTTCTACAGAAAAGGCGACAGAATGTCCCCGCCTTTGTGCAGATTAAACACTGTGTGTGCAGACTTAAGTGAGAAGTCTGTTTGGGGTCGGTAATGTTTTTATATCCAGAATGAATGTGAAAGATTTAATGCAGCACAGTGAAAATGAGGCTCTAAATGTGTCTGATGTCGATGTTAAATTCGTGCACAGAGCTGGACTTTGACTGGTTAGTCTGGAGTTTTAGTTTTTATAAGGAAATCAGCGTATGCATGTTTCCATGTTGAAGAGGTTTCAGTTCTGAATGGAGCCAATGGGCTGAACACATCTGAATTCAAACACAACAGTAATCTGATTAGTGTAAAAGATTCCACATGTTAGATGGTTCTAATTCTGTGGCTTCGTGAATTCATCTGAAGTCAGAAGGAATATGTTTTAACTTAAAGTGAACTGAACGTAAACTCTTTAAGTCGGGTGTTTTTAAGAGACTTTTTAAGAGAAACTTAAGTTATACAGTATACTGCATGAGCGAAGATGTCATGAGACAGACTACAGTTTTAACCATGTAAAATAAAACTTCAATAATATTAAAACACTCAAGTTAATAACAGATCGTGTAACTGTTGAAACTGCAGACAGCAGAAATATTTCTAACCTGCCTAAATTCAAACTGACCATCCGACAGACAGATCACTGATTGTTCAGGAAATCAATCAGGTGTTGTGATCAGAAATTCATCCCAATTCAAAATTGGTCATGGGTGCAGAATCTGGGGCTAAAATCAGGCTTAAAATGTAGAGTGTCAGTCTGATTCTTCCTTAAGAATGTAATTGTACAGATGTTACTTCAACTGAGCTCTGATGACATTAGGAACTCGACCAGATGATTTACACTTACCCATCCATCCATCCATCCATCCATGCATCCATCCATGCATCCATCCATCCATCCATCCATCCATCCATCCATTTTCTCATGTTTATCCAGGGTTGGGTGACAGTGGCAGCAGGCTAAGCAGGGTATTTGAGACGTCCCTCTCCACAGCAGCACTTTCCAGCTCCTCCTTGGGGAGTCCTGAGGCGTTTCCAGACCAGATGGGATAGATAGAGTTCTGGGTCTGCCCCTGTGTCTCCTCACAGTTGAATTCTCTCAGAGGACCTAAAAAAGGAGGCTTATGACCACAGGTGAGGGTTGGAATGTAGTAGGGCTTAATCACTTAATTTCCAGAAATGCCCCATCAAAACATTTTCTGAGGAATTTAAAATGGGGACATATGGGGATATATTTACTGAAAATTCACTGAAGAAAGACAAAGATCTCACGCTAAGAGAGTGAGACCTTTTACTGCTGATGCTGCACCAATCCACCTGTCCATCTCATGCTCCATTTTACCGTCACTGGTAAACAAGATCCCGAGATACTTAAACTGCTTTGCTTGGGGTGGTGAGTCACATCCCAACCCGGACACTGGGAGAATTTATAGTTCTCCATTAGTGACCAAAACCAGTTCACTGGTCTGAACTTCTGGTCTTTGTGAAGAGTGGAAACAGCTTCATGTCAAACTCTTCCTGTCTTTGTTTTTGTGACTTCCAGCATGAATGATCAGCAGATCATCATCGGTTTCTTTTTAACTTTGAGAGACTAGTTAAATACCTTAAATACCTGAAACATCTCATTAGTCAGTTGAGATGAGACACGAAACGTCCTCAAGAACCCAACCAAGTCCAGTTGCTTACGTAACCCTTTCTTTAAAAAGAAAGAGGGGTTGTCAAGGGTTCTTTGTCTGGAGCAGCTCTCCAGCCACCAGTCCTCATACTGTACTGATTTGGTCCATGCTGGACCTGAACCAGCCAACCTCTGGTTCCCGGGCCAAGTCTGTATGGCTGAGCAAGTGAATGGAATCTGCTGGTGTGGAGGACAGATCAAAACCAAGGTGCAGACTCACAGGTAAGGGGCTAGAGAAGAACAGGTAATGTTCCTCTCTGGCCCTGAACATTTTATCGTGTCCTCTTACTCCTCGTACACGCCGACTGTATCAGTCTGATGGTGTTACATTTATGTCAAGTGAAACCTGCTCAGTCCACAACACAGCGGACATGTTTGGGTCACTGGCACCAAACTTGTAGTGTTTGAGATGAATGTCAGTCAGTGCCTCCTCTGGCAGAGGCGTTGTACTTCTCCTCAGACTTTTGCCTTGTTCTGATTTGTGAGTTTGCTTCATTAGTGCAATGCTGGACGACGTTGTGGGGGGTTGGAGGTCACGAAAGCCACTAGACTCAGGATTGTATCCCAGGAGCATTGTGATTGGCTCATTTAAATCCTCCTACATCACTTGCTACATCCAGGTGCTATTGTTGATGATTCATGCTTCCTTGTTGAAAAATGCTAGTGAGCACAAATCATGAGCAGAGTAAACCTGACCCTGACCCCCCCAAACTGGAGAACCGTTCAGTAGCTCTTGATAGGTACTACATATCGACAGAACACGAGTTCTACCTTTGCCTTTAGCGTTGGCATCTTCATTTGTGCCTCCATCGAAGTTCCAGTGCTTTCTATCACAGTAAACCTTAATGATTTTCTTTCTGAAATTTGACTCGTGTCTTTACATCCAACACGTCTCATCAGCTGTCATAATGACATGTTGTTCATAACCTCACCTTCACGCCACCGCAGTCTGGACAAACTCTTCTGTAGCTGTCTCTGACATGTTGTCAGATAAATGAGTATTTCAACTTAACATATTTCTTTAGTCCCTAATGACATATCGTGGTCATTTTATAATTTATTACAGTAAATATAGACCCTTTTGCAGTTTGTAAACAACGAGCAAGCTGCATGCGCAGTTCGGCACAGAAGCATGGCGGACTACAACAGCTTGTCAACAGCTGCTGCAAACACAAGCAGCTCTGATCACGTCCTCAGTCCAGTCAACACGTTCAATAGCTTACAGCCAAAGACACCGCCAATTGCTCTGAAACGGTCACGATCCTGTCATAAAACTGTACAACTTAAGTTGACCAGTGGAATATTGATTCTAACGTATCATATATGCAACAACCAAACATTTGCAGCTTGATAACTCGTCTGGATGTCTGGGGGAAAACGCTACTTCTGAAGCGTATTTTGACGAAGTTGGCTGGAAAAGGGTCCATATTACAGATTTCTCCTTTAGCTTCAGTTTAATTAACGGCCGATTTTACCATTTCACAATGATGTTTTTATAAAGTATTACCTACTTCACCACAAGTAAAACTACCGGTATAAAGTATAAAGTAGGGATGTGCACAATTAGTCGACTAAACAATTAAACTTTGCCACCCTTGTTAGTCAGTACCAGAAATAGTAAAGTAAAATCAGGTTGTGTCAGCTGTGTCACAATAAACTGATATAATACAGCCACTCGACTGAAGCGACATGTAATCACATTCAGAACAGACACGTGGACGTTAACCTGCAGGGAGAGCAGACTGCTGCTGCTACTGCTAGCACTGCTAACGTTAGCTGCACCATGTTGCAGACCTCGCGTGATCCTGCCCACTCTGAAAATCAAATATATTTAGTTGTTTTGTAGGATCATATGCAAAGTGCCACACACAATATGTTTTCAGACAATGTTTAACCTTGTGGATGAGTAAATTGTGCTTAAGTTTTACTCTATTCTGAGAATTTTCATACTTTTAGACCAGTTGATTAGTTTAAATTAAAATCTGAACCAAATGAAAATGACTGTAGACCACACTCATTCATTTAAAAGTTTAAAAACACATTTTGCCTTTAACAAATGTTGCACCTCCTGCAATTTGAAAATTGCAGAAAGCCATATTGTGATTTCACTAAAATTTCAATCAGATGTGCAGCCCTACTATAGACATACATGGTAAACACTGTGTTGGCCTTTGGATACGTGAATGTTGCCACCATATTGGTCCCATCAAGACTGACCTGTGAACAAATCATGTAGACAGGGGAGCTGCTGATCAAATTTCGATTTATTGTGCAGCCCTAGAAAAGGAGTATTAGTTACTTTTTAACCACTGATGTTTTATGCATTCAATCAAAGGAGTTTCTGTTTCTCCAAATCTTCAGTCTGAACGACACCCAGCTCGTCTGCTCTGTTCTGCTCGGAGGTCACGCTCACCTTCACACACCTGTACCTGCTGAGTTCATCCTGCCCCCTCATTGGCCCGTTTGCTATCGGACAGCCTGATGTACAATTCAAATTGTACTCAGAAGTGAATTATGATTTTAAAAATAACTAAGTAGAATTTAGAGTGACATGCAAACTTAAGTAAAAGTAAAATTGCAGATTTGAAAAAATAGAAGTAGTTGCAGTATTTGAGTAGTTGTAACTTGTAACTTTAAGCCCTGACTAAAAGTAATCTCATCTATAAATCCTGTGGGATCCGTTCACACCTGAAAACCGTCGGTGTGATGCTGCACGTCTGCAGCATCGTGACACATTTGATGCTTCATTCCTGCCAATCAGAGGAAATGTAATTGTCAGCCTGTCACCTGAGGAGAGGGAGGGTCCTGTGAGCTGTACGTCTGTCTTGACTTTGGTATCTCGTGTGTCCTGTGTAGGTGTGATTATAATATAGCGTCATAATATGCAATTATCGCCATGTATGCTGTTTGTACTGAGAGGCTGGTCGCTGTTTGTGTGACTCACACCGTCCCACGAGCGCCACCGCCGTCGACACTGAAGCACTTTGGTCGTCACTTTGTCGTCCCTGCATGACGCTGGTGTCTCAACCTGTTTTTTTAAATTTTTGATTTTTAAGGACAGACTGAACTGAGCTGACCTTGCCTTGCTACTTAAGAACTTTACTACCTTCTGCTGTCGGTCACATGTATGTAACGGCCGCCGTCTGTGCATGAAGAGCACCTCAATGTTCAAATGGTCTTTATTGATATCACGTATGCACTGTTTTCACAGCTTGGAGGAAAAGCTTGATACAACTTGTAGTAACCACAGATATATATTCTTATTTCTGTTCTTCACTTATTGTCAGGAATGAAAACTATATCAGCACAAAGAATATTTATAAAAAAAAAAAAAAAGAAATCACATGAAATGTCAACAATAAATGATTTTTTACTTTGTACTTTCTGTGTCTTCATTTGTTCTGTTTGTCCAATTTAATTTGCCTTTGCCTGACATTTGCCTAAAATGGTCAGACGCAGAGTAAACCGAGCTGTTCTTTGACCGTGTGCAGTATGTGCAGGGTGTTGGTCTCCTTTCAAAACTCACACTCTAAAGGTTTTTGCAAAACACTCAGAATGGCTCTAAGTGCTTGTGGCGTTGAGTAATATTGGTCTGAAAAAACTGAACATTTTTTAGATACAGATGCCTGCAGATGACGTGTAGCTGGGAGATTTACGTTGGAAAACACATCGGGACCAAGTTCAGGTTCAAATTTTAGAACAAAAACACGAGAATGAACATTTAGTTTTTCTATGGGTTAAACGAGACATTTCCAAACTGTTTTATTCGGAGACCTCAGTAACCACGGTCACATAGTACAGGCCAAAAGTTTGGACACACCTTCTCATTCAATGCGTTTTCTTTATTTTCATGACTATTTACATTGTAGATTCTCACTGAAGGCATCAAAACTATGAATGAACACATGTGGAGTTATGTACTTAACAAAAAAAAGGTGAAATAACTGAAAACATGTTTTATATTCTAGTTTCTTCAAAATAGCCACCCTTTGCTCTGATTACTGCTTTGCACACTCTTGGCATTCTCTCGATGAGCTTCAAGAGGTAGTCACCTGAAATGGTTTTCCAACAGTCTTGAAGGAGTTCCCAGAGGTGTTTAGCACTTGTTGGCCCCTTTGCCTTCACTCTGCGGTCCAGCTCACCCCAAACCATCTCGATTGGGTTCAGGTCCGGTGACTGTGGAGGCCAGGTCATCTGCGGCAGCACTCCATCACTCTCCTTCTTGGTCAAATAGCCCTTACACAGTCTGGAGGTGTGTTTGGGGTCACTGTCCTGTTGAAAAATAAATGATCGTCCAACTAAACGCAAACCGGATGGGATGGCATGTCACTGCAGAATGCTGTGGTAGCCATGCTGGTTCAGTGTGTCTTCAATTTTGAATAAATCCCCAACAGTGTCACCAGCAAAACACCCCCACACCATCACACCTCCTCCTCCATGCTTCACAGTGGGAACCAGGCATGTGGAATCCATCCGTTCACCTTTTCTGCATCTCACAAAGACATGGCAGTTGGAACCAAAGATCTCAAATTTGTACTCATCAGACCAAAGCACCGATTTCCACTGGTCTAATGTCCATTCCTTGTGTTTCTTGGCCCAAACAAATCTCTTCTGCTTGTTGCCTCTCCTTAGCAGTGGTTTCCTAGCAGCTATTTGACCATGAAGGCCTGATTCGCGCAGTCTCCTCTTAACAGTTGTTCTAGAGATGGGTCTGCTGCTAGAACTCTGTGTGGCATTCATCTGGTCTCTGATCTGAGCTGCTGTTAACTTGCGATTTCTGAGGCTGGTGACTCGGATGAACTTATCCTCAGAAGCAGAGGTGACTCTTGGTCTTCCTTTCCTGGGTCGGTCCTCATGTGTGCCAGTTTTGTTGTAGCGCTTGATGGTTTTTACAACTCCACTTGGGGTTTTTGCAATTTTCCGGACTGACTGACCTTCATTTCTTAAAGTAATGATGGCCACTTGTTTTTCTTTAGTTAGCTGATTGGTTCTTGCCATAATATGAATTTTAACAGTTGTCCAATAGGGCTGTCGGCTGTGTATTAACCTGACTTCTGCACAACACAACTGATGGTCCCAACCCCATTGATAAAGCAAGAAATTCCACTAATTAACCCAGATAAGGCACACCTGTGAAGTGAAAACCATTTCAGGTGACTACCTCTTGAAGCTCATCGAGAGAATGCCAAGAGTGTGCAAAGCAGTAATCAGAGCAAAGGGTGGCTATTTTGAAGAAACTAGAATATAAAACATGTTTTCAGTTATTTCACCTTTTTTTGTGAAGTACATAACTCCACATGTGTTCATTCATAGTTTTGATGCCTTCAGTGAGAATCTACAATGTAAATAGTCATGAAAATAAAGAAAACGCATCGAATGAGAAGGTGTGTCCAAACTTTTGGCCTGTACTGTACCTGGGATAAAAAAATGGACAGAACTTTTGAATGCTTCATCCTGGGCTCTGATGAAAGGTGACACCCGGCGTAAAGCGTTGGCACAGGTGGCTTCATTATCTAACATCAGCTGTCAGACGAGTAAAGAAACCAGAAAATATTCGCATTTAAGAAACTGAAATTTGACAATTTTGACTTTTTTTTTTTTTTAGCTAAAAACGATTTAATCAATTATCAAACTAATTGTTGATTAATGTAATAATTGCTTCATGATTGATAAATTGTTGCAGCTCATCATAAAATCCAACATGCAGGTTGTTTTTTTTCATCAGTTGCAGCGACACAGATCCGTCTCACTCGTCTCACAGCTGAACTCTGTCACTGCAGCTCCTTCTGGATCTTTTCCAAACCATCAGGGAATCCCTGAACCCCCCACTCCCCCCCCCCCCCCCCCCCCCAGAGAAAACCTGCGCTCTGCAGAGCCAGCAGCTCCCTCCCTCCTCCCTCCCTCCTTCCTCCCTCCTCCTCCTCCTCATTTGATGTTCTGCATTGCAGTGCCAGCCGTCCTCCCCTCCCTCCTCCTCCAGGTTGATCTCTGCAGCAGTGAACAAACAGCAGGGCGATCCTCTCCGTCTGAGACTAAACATGCCTGCACAGCCTCCTCCTCCTCCTCCTCCTCCTCCTCCTCTTCCTCCGCATCTCCTGCATCTCCTTGTGCTCTCCTGATGCCACAGCGCCCTCTACAGGGTTTCATCTTGTTTGACTTTACCAAGATCAATTTAAAGCAGACAATCACAAATCATTTACTGAATAGAACACATAGACACAGATTTAAACAGTAAATAAACAGTTTAATGAAGAAAAACTCGCCATGTTTAAAGGGACAGTTCAGATTATTTGAAATGTGGACGTATGAGGTACTGATCTATAGTCAGTGTGTTATTTACTGCTAACATGAGCTACACAGACCAAGTGTTCCAAATATTTGCTACACAAACCAGCAGCTAACATTTGTTCCACAGGCTAGCTGCTAATGTTAGCCACACAAACCAGCCGCTAACATTCGCTACACAGATGACTGCTAATGTTAGCCACACAACCCAACGTTAGTTACACAGACCAACATGTAACCCTTGTGTTACAGGCCGGTTGGTTTGTGTGGCTAACGTTAGCCATTGCTCTGCGTAGTTGTAAATAACCCAAACATGTCTCCAAGTCTCTGGAACCGCCATTGTTTTGTTCCTTCACGCTGCTTGTAGGTGATGCAGATGTCCAACTCACCTTAAATGCAGTTGTGGTTCTGAAGCAGAATTCACATAGAGGAGGAAAACTGATGTACAAACCTGGAGGCTGGATTGTATGAAAAACTTTCATAGTGTTGTGTTTAATGTTGAACTCCTGTTAAAACCTGCTAAAAAAAAATCTAATCCTAGTATCTCAATATTAAAGTAATGTAACTTGATTACTTTCTGTTACTTTTGGATTAACTCAGTACCAAGTATGGTGAAATTGTTTAGTCTAACCTAGTGTTTTATGTTTGTTGTGGTAATATATTTGTTAAATGCATGTTTTTATTAATTGTTGTAGTTAACCCTCTATGGTACACATTATGATGCCAGTGAGGGAAAAAATGTTTGGAGTGTTTTTATGTCTCAAAATAGACTAAATAAACATAATCTGAAGAAATTTTATTTTTATTTTTATTTTTGGAAGTTTTTGGGGTTTGTTGCCTGTAGGCAACATTGTACCATAATGGTGCATAAGTGAAAAAGAACGTTCCTTTTCCAATTTGAACATTGTTTATTTCATAAACATATGCAAAAATATTCAATAACATCAAGAAGTCACAATTCATTTTAAAATTTAAATTAAAAAGAATTATGAAAAGAATTTAACTATATATGTATGTATGTATGTATGTATGTATGTATGGTCATATGTATGTATGTATGTATGCTCATATGTATGTATGTATGCTCATATGTATGTATACATGGTCATATGTATGTATGTATTCTCATATGTATGTATGTATGTATGTATGTATGTATGTATGTATTTATGTATTTATGTATGTATGCTCATATGTATGTATGTATGTACGTATGTATGGTCACATGTATGTATGTATGCATGGTCATATGTATGTATGCTCATATGTATGTATATATGTATGTATGTATGTATGTATGTATGTATGTATCTATGTATGTATGCATGGTCATATGTATGACCATATGTATGTATGTATAGTCATATGAATGTATGCATGGTCATATGTATGTATGTATGTATGTATGTATGGTCATATGTATGCATGTATGGTCATAAGTATGTACGTACGTATGTATGTATGTATGCATGGTCATATGTTTGGCCATATGTATGAATGTATGCTCATATGTATGTATGTATGTATGTATGCTCATATGTATGTATGTAGGTATGTATGCTCATATGTATGTATGTATGTATTTATGCTCATATGTATGTATGTATGTATGTATGCTCATATGTATGTATGCTCATATGTATGTATGTATGTATGTATGTATGTATGTATGTATGCTCATATGTATGTATGTATGTACGTATGTATGTATGGTCATATGTATGTATGGTCATATATATGTATGTATGTACGGTCATATGTATGTATGTATGTATGTATGTATGTATGTACGGTCATAGCCCTCTATGGTACACATTATGATGCCAGTGAGGGAAATGTGTTTTTATGTCTCAAAATAGACTAAATAAACATAATCTGAAGAAATTTTATTTTTATTTTTATTTTTATTTTTGGAAGTTTTTGGGGTTCGTTGCCTGTAGGCAACATTGTACCATAATTGTGCGTAAGTGAAAAAGAACGTTCCTTTTCCAATTTCAACATTGTTTATTTCATAAACATATGCAAAAATATTCAATAACATCAAGAAGTCACAATTCATTTTAAATTTTAAATTTAAAAGAATTATGAAAAGAATTTAAATATATATGTATGTATGTATGTATGTATGTATGTATGCTCATATGTATGTATGCATAGTCATATGTATGTATGTATGCTCATATGTATGTATGCATGGTCATATGTATGTATGTATTCTCATATGTATGTATGTATGTGTCTATGTATGTATATATGCTCATATGTATGTATGCTCATATGTATGTATGTATGTATGTATGTATGGTCACATGTATGTATGTATGTATGTATGCATGTATGCATGTATGCTCATATGTATGTATGTATGTATGTATGCATGGTCATATGTATGACCATATGTATGTATGTGTGTATGTATGTATGGTCATATGAATGTATGCATGGTCATATGTATATATGTATGTATGTATGCTCATATGTATGTATGGTCATATGTATGTATGTATGTATGTATGTATGTATGTATGTATGTATGGTCATATGTATGTATGTTTGTATGCATGGTCATATGTTTGGCCATATGTATGAATGTATGCTCATATGTATGTATGGTCATATGTATGTACGTTTGTATGTATGTATGCTCATATGTATGTATGTATGTATGGTCATATGTATGTATGTATGTATGTATGCTCATATGTATATATGAATGTATGTATGCATGTATGGTCATATGTATGTATGTATGTATGTATGCTCATATGTATGTATGTATGTATGTGTATGTATGTATGTACGGTCATATGTATATGTATGTATGTATGTATGTATGTATGTATGGTCATATCCCTCTATGGTACACATTATGATGCCAGTGAGGGAAATGTGTTTTTATGTCTCAAAATAGACTAAATAAACATAATCTGAAGAAATTTTATTTTTATTTTTTATTTTTGGATGTTTTTGGGGTTTGTTGCCTGTAGGCAACATTGTACCATAATGGTGCATAAGTGAAAAAGAACGTTCCTTTTCCAATTTGAACATTGTTTATTTCATAAACATATGCAAAAGTATTCAATAACATCAAGAAGTCACAATTCATTTTAAATTTTAAATTAAAAATAATTATAAAAATAATTTATATATATATGTATGTATGTATGTATGGTCATATGTATGTATGTATGTATGTATGTATGGTCATATGTATGTATGTATGTATGTATGTATGCTCATATGTATGTATGTATGTATGTATGTATGTATGTATGTATGTATGTATGGTCATATGTATGTATGTATGTATGTATGTATGTATGTATGGTCATATGAATGTATGTATGCTCATATGTATGTATGCATAGTCATATGTATGTATGTATGCTCATATGTATGTATGTATGTATGTATGTATGGTCATATGTATGTATGCTCATATGTATGTATGTATGTATGTATGGTCACATGTATGTATGTATGTATGCATGTATGCTCATATGTATGTATGTATGTATGTATGTATGTATGTATGTATGCATGGTCATATGTATGACCATATGTATGTATGGTCATATGTATGTATGTATGTATGTATGTATGTATGTATGTATGTATGTATGTATGTATGGTCATATGTATGCATGTATGGTCATAAGTATGTATGTATGTATGTATGTATGTATGTATGGTCATATGTATGTATGTATGTATGCATGGTCATATGTATGTATGGTCATATGTATGTATGTATGTATGTATGTATGGTCATATGTATGTATGTTTGTATGCATGGTCATATGTTTGGCCATATGTATGAATGTATGCTCATATGTATGTATGCTCATATGTATGTACGTATGTATGTATGTATGCTCATATGTATGTATGTATGTATTTATGCTCATATGTATGTATGTATGTATGCTCATATGTATGTATGTATGTATGTATGCTTATATGTATATATGTATGTATGTATGTATGCATGTATGGTCCTATGTATGTATGTATGTATGCTCATATGTATGTATGTATGTATGTATGTATGTATGTGTATGTATGTACGGTCATATGTATGTATGGTCATATGTATGTATGTATGTATGTATGGTCATATGTATGTATGTTTGTATGCATGGTCATATGTTTGGCCATATGTATGAATGTATGCTCATATGTATGTATGCTCATATGTATGTACGTATGTATGTATGTATGCTCATATGTATGTATGTATGTATGCTCATATGTATGTATGTATGTATTTATGCTCATATGTATGTATGTATGTATGCTCATATGTATGTATGTATGTATGCTTATATGTATATATGTATGTATGTATGCATGTATGGTCCTATGTATGTATGTATGTATGCTCATATGTATGTATGTATGTATGTATGTATGTGTATGTATGTACGGTCATATGTATGTATGTATGTATGTATGTATGTATGTATGGTCATATCCCTCTATGGTACACATTATGATGCCAGTGAGGGAAATGTGTTTTTATGTCTCAAAATAGACTAAATAAACATAATCTGAAGAAATTTTATTTTTATTTTTTATTTTTGGAAGTTTTTGGGGTTTGTTGCCTGTAGGCAACATTGTACCAAAATGGTGCATAAGTGAAAAAGAACGTTCCTTTTCCAATTTGAACATTGTTTATTTCATAAACATATGCAAAAGTATTCAATAACATCAAGAAGTCACAATTCATTTTAAATTTTAAATTAAAAAGAATTATAAAAATAATTTATATATATATGTATGTATGTATGTATGGTCATATGTATGTATGTATGTATGTATGTATGTATGTATGGTCATATGTATGTATGTATGTATGTATGTATGGTCATATGAATGTATGTATGCTCATATGTATGTATGCATAGTCATATGTATGTATGTATGCTCATATGTATGTATGCATGGTCATATGTATGTATGTATTCTCATATGTATGTATGTATGTATGTATGTATGTATGGTCATATGTATGTATGTATATATGCTCATATGTATGTATGCTTATATGTATATATGTATGTATGTATGCATGTATGGTCCTATGTATGTATGTATGTATGCTCATATGTATGTATGTATGTATGTATGTATGTATGTATGTATGTGTATGTATGTACGGTCATATGTATGTATGTATGTATGTATGTATATATGTATGTATGTATGGTCATATCCCTCTATGGTACACATTATGATGCCAGTGAGGGAAATGTGTTTTTATGTCTCAAAATAGACTAAATAAACATAATCTGAAGAAATTTTATTTTTATTTTTTATTTTTGGAAGTTTTTGGGGTTTGTTGCCTGTAGGCAACATTGTACCATAATGGTGCATAAGTGAAAAAGAACGTTCCTTTTCCAATTTGAACATTGTTTATTTCATAAACATATGCAAAAGTATTCAATAACATCAAGAAGTCACAATTCATTTTAAATTTTAAATTAAAAAGAATTATAAAAAGAATTTATATATATATGTATGTATGTATGTATGGTCATATGTATATATGTATGTATGTATGTATGGTCATATGTATGTATGTATGGTCATATGTATGTATGCATAGTCATATGTATGTATGTATGCTCATATGTATGTATGCATGGTCATATGTATGTATGTATTCTCATATGTATGTATGTATGTATGTATGGTCATATGTATGTATGTATATATGCTCATATGTATGTATGCTCATATGTATGTATGTATGTATGTTCACATGTATGTATGTATGCATGGTCATATGTATGTATGTATGTATGCATGTATGCTCATATGTATGTATGTATGTATGTATGTATGCATGGTCATATGTATGACCATATGTATGTATGTATGTGTGTATGTATGTATGGTCATATGAATGTATGCACGGTCATATGTATGTATGGTCATATGTATGTATGTATGGTCATATGTATGCATGTATGGTCATAAGTATGTATGTATGTATGTATGTATGATATGTATGTATGTATGTATGCTCATATGTATGTATGGTCATATGTATGTATGCTCATATGTATGTATGTTTGTATGCATGGTCATATGTTTGGCCATATGTATGTATGTATGCTCATATGTATGTACGTATGTATGTATGTATGCTCATATGTATGTATGTATGTATGCTCATATGTATGTATGTATGTATTTATGCTCATATGTATGTATGTATGTATGCTCATATGTAAGTATGTATGTATGCTCATATGTATATATGTATGTATGTATGCTCATATGTATATATGTATGTATGTATGCATGTATGCTCATATGTATGTATGTATGTATGTTTGTGTATGTATGTATGTACGGTCATATGTATGTATGTATGTATGTATGTATGTATGTATGTATGTATGTATGTATGGTCATATCCCTCTATGGTACACATTATGATGCCACTGAGGGAAATTTTTATGTCTCAAAATAGACTAAATAAACATAATCTGATCATATGTATGTATGTATGTATGTATGGTCATATGTATGTATGTATGGTCATATGTATGTATGCATAGTCATATGTATGTATGTATGCTCATATGTATGTATGCATGGTCATATGTATGTATGTATTCTCATATGTATGTATGTATGTATGTATGGTCATATGTATGTATGTATGTATGTATGTATGTATGTATGTATGGTCATATGTATGTATGTATGCTCATATGTATGTATGCATGGTCATATGTCTGTATGTATTCTCATATGTATGTATGTATGTATGTATGTATGTATGTATGGTCATATGTATGTATGTATATATGCTCATATGTATATATGCTCATATGTATGTATGTATGTATGTATGTATGTGTATGTATGTACGGTCATATGTATGTATGTATGTATGTATGTATGTATGTATGTATGGTCATATCCCTCTATGGTACACATTATGATGCCAGTGAGGGAAATGTGTTTTTATGTCTCAAAATAGACTAAATAAACATAATCTGAAGAAATTTTATTTTTATTTTTTATTTTTGGAAGTTTTTGGGGTTTGTTGCCTGTAGGCAACATTGTACCATAATGGTGCATAAGTGAAAAAGAACGTTCCTTTTCCAATTTGAACATTGTTTATTTCATAAACATATGCAAAAGTATTCAATAACATCAAGAAGTCACAATTCATTTTAAATTTTAAATTAAAAAGAATTATAAAAATAATTTATATATATATGTATGTATGTATGTATGGTCATATGTATGTATGTATGTATGTATGTATGTATGTATGGTCATATGTATGTATGTATGTATGTATGTATGGTCATATGAATGTATGTATGCTCATATGTATGTATGCATAGTCATATGTATGTATGTATGCTCATATGTATGTATGCATGGTCATATGTATGTATGTATTCTCATATGTATGTATGTATGTATGTATGTATGGTCATATGTATGTATGTATATATGCTCATATGTATGTATGCTTATATGTATATATGTATGTATGTATGCATGTATGGTCCTATGTATGTATGTATGTATGCTCATATGTATGTATGTATGTATGTATGTATGTATGTATGTATGTGTATGTATGTACGGTCATATGTATGTATGTATGTATGTATGTATATATGTATGTATGTATGGTCATATCCCTCTATGGTACACATTATGATGCCAGTGAGGGAAATGTGTTTTTATGTCTCAAAATAGACTAAATAAACATAATCTGAAGAAATTTTATTTTTATTTTTTATTTTTGGAAGTTTTTGGGGTTTGTTGCCTGTAGGCAACATTGTACCATAATGGTGCATAAGTGAAAAAGAACGTTCCTTTTCCAATTTGAACATTGTTTATTTCATAAACATATGCAAAAGTATTCAATAACATCAAGAAGTCACAATTCATTTTAAATTTTAAATTAAAAAGAATTATAAAAAGAATTTATATATATATGTATGTATGTATGTATGGTCATATGTATGTATGTATGTATGTATGTATGGTCATATGTATGTATGTATGGTCATATGTATGTATGCATAGTCATATGTATGTATGTATGCTCATATGTATGTATGCATGGTCATATGTATGTATGTATTCTCATATGTATGTATGTATGTATGTATGGTCATATGTATGTATGTATATATGCTCATATGTATGTATGCTCATATGTATGTATGTATGTATGTTCACATGTATGTATGTATGCATGGTCATATGTATGTATGTATGTATGCATGTATGCTCATATGTATGTATGTATGTATGTATGTATGCATGGTCATATGTATGACCATATGTATGTATGTATGTGTGTATGTATGTATGGTCATATGAATGTATGCACGGTCATATGTATGTATGGTCATATGTATGTATGTATGGTCATATGTATGCATGTATGGTCATAAGTATGTATGTATGTATGTATGTATGATATGTATGTATGTATGTATGCTCATATGTATGTATGGTCATATGTATGTATGCTCATATGTATGTATGTTTGTATGCATGGTCATATGTTTGGCCATATGTATGTATGTATGCTCATATGTATGTACGTATGTATGTATGTATGCTCATATGTATGTATGTATGTATGCTCATATGTATGTATGTATGTATTTATGCTCATATGTATGTATGTATGTATGCTCATATGTAAGTATGTATGTATGCTCATATGTATATATGTATGTATGTATGCTCATATGTATATATGTATGTATGTATGCATGTATGCTCATATGTATGTATGTATGTATGTTTGTGTATGTATGTATGTACGGTCATATGTATGTATGTATGTATGTATGTATGTATGTATGTATGTATGTATGGTCATATCCCTCTATGGTACACATTATGATGCCACTGAGGGAAATTTTTATGTCTCAAAATAGACTAAATAAACATAATCTGATCATATGTATGTATGTATGTATGTATGGTCATATGTATGTATGTATGGTCATATGTATGTATGCATAGTCATATGTATGTATGTATGCTCATATGTATGTATGCATGGTCATATGTATGTATGTATTCTCATATGTATGTATGTATGTATGTATGGTCATATGTATGTATGTATGTATGTATGTATGTATGTATGGTCATATGTATGTATGTATGCTCATATGTATGTATGCATGGTCATATGTCTGTATGTATTCTCATATGTATGTATGTATGTATGTATGTATGTATGTATGGTCATATGTATGTATGTATATATGCTCATATGTATATATGCTCATATGTATGTATGTATGTATGTATGTATGTATGGTCATATGTATGTATGTATATATGCTCATATGTATATATGCTCATATGTATATATGCTCGTATGTATGTATGCTCATATGTATGTATGTATGTATGTATGGTCACATGTATGTATGTATGCATGGTCATATGTATGTATGTATGTATGCATGTATGCTCATATGTATGTATGTATGTATGCATGGTCATATGTATGACCATATGTATGTATGGTCATATGTATGTATGTATGTATGTATGTATGTATGTATGTATGTATGTATGGTCATATGTATGCATGTATGGTCATAAGTATGTATGTATGTATGTATGTATGTATGTATGGTCATATGTATGTATGTATGTATGCATGGTCATATGTATGTATGGTCATATGTATGTATGAATTTATGTATGTATGGTCATATGTATGTATGTTTGTATGCATGGTCATATGTTTGGCCATATGATTGAATGTATGGTCATATGTATGTATGGTCATATGTATGTACGTATGTATGTATGTATGCTCATATGTATGTATGTATGTATGCTCATATGTATGTATGTATGTATTTATGCTCATATGTATGTATGTATGTATGTTCATATGTATGTATCTATGGTCATATGTATATATGTATGTATGTATGCATGTATGCTCATATGTATATATGTATGTATGTATGCATGTATGGTCATATGTATGTATGTATGTATGTATGCTCATATGTATGTATGTATGTATGTATGTATGTATGGTCATATGTATATATGTATGTATGTATGCATGTATGGTCATATGTATGTATGTATGGTCATATGTATGTATGTATGTATGTATGTTTGTGCATGTATGTATGTACGGTCATATGTATGTATGTATGTATGTATGTATGTATGTATGTATGTATGTATGGTCATATCCCTCTATGGTACACATTATGATGCCACTGAGGGAAATGTGTTTTTATGTCTCAAAATAGACTAAATAAACATAATCTGATCATATGTATGTATGTATGTATGTATGGTCATATGTATGTATGCATAGTCATATGTATGTATGCATGGTCATATGTATGTATGTATTCTCATATGTATGTATGTATGTATGTATGTATGTATGTATGTATGTATGTATGTATGGTCATATGTATGTATGTATATATGCTCATATGTATGTATGCTCATATGTATGTATGTATGTATGTATGGTCACATGTATGTATGTATGTATGTATGTATGGTCATATGTATGTATGTATGTATGTATGCTCATATGTATATATGTATGTATGTATGCATGTATGGTCATATTTATGTATGTATGTATGTATGTATGGTCATATGTATGTATGTATGTATGGTCATATGTATATATGTATGTATGTATGCATGTATGGTCATATTTATGTATGTATGTATGCTCATATGTATGTATGTATGTATGTATGTGTATGTATGTATGTACGGTCATATGTATGTATGTATGTATGTATGTATGTATGGTCATATCCCTCTATGGTACACATTATGATGCTAGTGAGGGAAATGTGTTTTTATGTCTCAAAATAGACTAAATAAACATAATCTGAAGAATTTTTATTTTTATTTTTTTTTATGTATGTATGTATGGTCATATGTATGTATGTATGTATGTATGTATGTATGTATGGTCATATGTATGTATGTATGTATGTATGGTCATATGTATGTATGTATGGTCATATGTATGTATGCATAGTCATATGTATGTATGTATGCTCATATGTATGTATGCATGGTCATATGTATGTATGTATTCTCATATGTATGTATGTATGTATGTATGTATGTATGTATGTATGTATGTATGTATGGTCATATGTATGTATGTATATATGCTCATATGTATGTATGCTCATATGTATGTATGTATGTATGGTCACATGTATGTATGTATGCATGGTCATATGTATGTATGTATGTATGTATGTATGCATGTATGCTCATATGTATGTATGTATGTATGTATGTATGCATGGTCATATGTATGACCATATGTATGTATGGTCATATGTCTGTATGTATGTATGTATGTATGTATGTATGTATGTATGGTCATATGTATGCATGTATGGTCATAAGTATGTATGTATGTATGTATGTATGTATGGTCATATGTATGTATGTATGTATGCATGGTCATATGTATGTATGGTCATATTTATGTATGTATGTATGTATGTATGTATGGTCATATGTATGTATGTTTGTATGCATGGTCATATGTTTGGCCATATGTATGAATGTATGGTCATATGTATGTATGCTCATATGTATGTACGTATGTATGTATGATGCCAGTGAGGGAAATGTGTTTTTATGTCTCAAAATAGACTAAATAAACATAATCTGAAGAAATTTTATTTTTATTTTTATTTTTATTTTTGGAAGTTTTTGGGGTTCGTTGCCTGTAGGCAACATTGTACCATAATTGTGCGTAAGTGAAAAAGAACGTTCCTTTTCTAATTTGAACATTGTTTATTTCATAAACATATGCAAAAGTATTCAATAACATCAAGAAGTCACAATTCATTTTAAAGGGGACATATTATGCAAAATGCACTTTTTCAAGGTTTTCCAGTGAAAATATGTGTCCCCGGCCTGCCTTCAGACTCCCCTGATATGAGAACAATCCTCTCTCTCCCTCTTTTGCTTGCTCAACCTTTCAGTGAATGTCGGCCAAAACGCTCCGTTTAGATTTGTGCCCGGCTATGACGTCATAGCCGGGCAAGCGCCTCCTCTGAGCCGGAGACACTCCCTGTGCTGCCTGTCTGTGCCGCCCACTGAAAACCTACGAGTCCGCCTCCCGGTCGCCATTTTTTTCTCCGTAAACTACACAGGCAAACTGAGATGTTGAAGGCACAAGGAAAGCACAACAAGTCCTCTGTTGTTGGCTGCAGGAACGAGCACAAATGTCTGCATTTACTCCCGTCATCTGACCCACAGAAGACCCAGTGGATTAATTTATTAATTTTATTTTTAAGTAAAATGTCCTCACAACACCGGTAAAGTGTTGCGTGTGTGTGCGGGTGCTAACCATTTTACTTCGGACTGCTTCTTCATCGACGGTCGGTACAAAGCAGGATTTACTTCAAGACCGAAGCTCAAGGATGGATCAGTACCGACTGTGAAATAACTGCAGACATGGCAGCGGTAAGTTTTATCATCTTTATGCTGCTTTACTGTGTATTTAGCCCCTCATCCTGCCGTTAGCATCGCGGCTAATATGTGTAGCATCTACTGTGTGCTGACACGCTGGAGTATAATACTGAGGGAGAGTCAAGATAATCTGAACGTTAAGCCTCATATGAAGCCAGTTAACTAAACAGAATAGTACGTTGGATGCTGGTGACTGTTTTTCATGTCAGTTTTTGTGTGACTTCATGCTGCTGGGTTTGTGTTGTCGGCTCTGTTGTTATGGACGCCTCCTCTCTCCTCTGCCTGCTGTGTAGCTTAGATTAGCATCAAGCTGCTAACTATCTCATACCTGAAATGTGTAGCTACCTGCTGCAAAATCAAGCCGAGAAACTTGAATTCAGACTAAATCAGGCGTTGTGATTAGCGCAGGTATGCAGTTGTGTTTATCTGTGCTTAGAATGTAAGAACCAAAATAATCGGAAAATAAGTTTAATTTCTCCGGTTCAACAGCTTCCTCACCAACATCACCCCCTCCTTTATTCAGTGTTTACGGTGCTTCAACACTGATGCGCTAAAGGACAACAGTACAGTAAGAGTAGTCCTGCATTACATTACAAACAACACAGTGGGGGTGCAGGACATGCAGGAGGAGGAGAGGGACACGTCCATAATGACGACTGTTTTGCTTTGATATCAATACAATTCATAAAATCATGTGACTACTCACTTTTTACTCACAAAAACGGCATAATAACAATGACAAAGTCACACACATCAGCTGTTATTATAAATATATTAGGCAATAGCAGTGTATGATTGCATATATTGTCTCAGTGGCATTTGAAAGACTCTTGGTGTTTCCATTTCTTGGAATGCTGTGCAGGTAAATGAAAGTGTGGTTACATTTAATTTGTAAAAAATATTTACAGTTGTTCATTATTTACATCTTTGATTTTCTCTGTACTGCTGTACTTTCAGACTCTGCCTGGCTGTCATGTATTACAGTGAACCTGCTGACAAACCACAAATCACATCTGGTGGAGACCAACTCTTCAAAGTGCACTTCCCAAAGACCATGAGAGGAGCCTGTAGAACAAAACCAGTGAAGACTGAGCCCATGTTTTGTAAGTGTTACATTCTTTTATTTGTCACTAAAATTAAGTCATGTACATGTTGTATTTACTGTATCACTGTAACAGTTGTTGTAAAGGTTTCAACAAAAAAAAGAAAATAGAAAATTAATAACTTATATAAATACACACATAAACATAATGCACTGACTTTTTTGAAGTTTAAACAAAATCTTTCTGTAATATTGCACAGGATATGTGGCCGACTTAATGGACCCCATCTTTGAGAAAGTGTTTCCGGACCCGGTGCCAGACAGGGATGAAGATCCAGAGGACATGAGTCCACAGTATGAGGAGCCAGACAAGGAGAAGGTCATCGCCAGCTGTGTGTCCTGGTTCAACTAAGAGGAGGTCTGAATCCAACATAGAGGCCCTGGGCGTCAGGAAACGTGGTGCGAATCCTAAGAACCAGACAGGCTTTGACAAGGAGTGACGAGGAAACCTATAGGCTGATACCTGTAACGAATGAAACATATGGAAAAGATGTCCAGTTAACAGTTTAGCCTCAAAAACATCAATCTTTGATGTGTCAAAGTTTTTTTTTTCAAATGGATTCAGTGAATCTTTCAGTTTACTGTCATGGATGATAGGTACATCATTTGACATGTTATACGATGTGATATATGCAATTCAATAAATGCCTCACAGTATGTGTAAAACTTGTGTCTTGTGAAGTCATGTTTAATATGAACAGTATCTGTTTATTTTGGGGTGTGCTTCTCCATTCATGGTGTTAAGTGAACACTGTAATGTTATGCCAACTTAAGTAATGTAAAGCAAACTGTAAAAAATCTGACATATTTATCTTCATAAATACAACTAACAATATTGTGAAAATCTTTTCTGTCAGTGTCATGAAATAAACCCTGACAGGATGATGCAGGACCCTGACACAAAACAGAGGGTCTTACTTCATTCTGAAGAGGTTTATTTTACAATACTGACCTGCTCACTGTACATTATCCTGCTCAATATACAATGACTTATCACAATCAGAATCAGATATACTTTATCAATCCCAGGAGGGAAATTGGTAGTGTTACAGTTAAGCTTATTCAAGGAAGACTGGAATATAAGTTATACATATATTTCTACAAATATAAGCATATAGAATACAGAAATTAAGATAAAAATATTCTGTAGAGATAAAGCTTTTAAGAAATAAAAATAAAATATTAGTTAACGTGCATTGTGAATTAAACTATATACAACAGTAGAAAAAAAACTAAGACGTGTAAGAATATGTAAACATATGCATTTGTATGTAAGTGATGTACAACAATATATACAGCAGTGGTACACATACTAGTGTAAAACAGTATGCTGAAGATAGGGACAAGTGTTATAGGATACATGTATTATAATAAGAGCATTGGTTGATTTAAATGCTCATATAAATAAATTCATCCAGAGTCTATTCTAAGATTTGTTGTGAGCATATCCACAAAATTTAGAAACATGTAAATATTTCAACAAAATATTAGGCCTATGAAATTCAAACCTGAAAGACATTAGACAAGCTGTGATGGATGAGCAGGAAGCTTTGGCAAATTTCAAATACATAATATAGGAACAGGTAAATTGTTGCACATTATGTGGAGACAGCACAGTGTAGTTTACAAACCACTGCACACAGCCTTGACGTCTGAAAACTGATGATAAAATGATAATAAATTATACAGACAGACTGAAACTATATACACATATTATAATGTCGCTTATTCGCCAAAATTTCCCTCAATAATGAACAAGCGGAGTGAGCTACAGTTAGCATTAGCTACCGAGCTAGTTACATTTTAACGTTGTACCAACACACACATCGACTAACTGTAAAGTATCAAGACACACAAAGTTGTAGACTTACCATTCAGACACGTCCGGCAACATCCGCAGTGTTTGAATTTCTACAGGAGCCTCCGTCTGGATCAAAATTAGATGTTTAAAATCTACCGCGTCTGACAGCAGCCATGTCCGTCATGGCGTTCAGCGTAAACATAGCAGCCAGGACCGGCTGATTCAAGCCACGCCCACCACCAGAGAGGGGCGCGACTAGTCACAGCTCATTTGCATTTAAAGCTACAGGCACAGAAACAGCTCGTTTTGAGAGAGGCTGAAATAGAGGGGTATAAAGACACACTGATCTGCATGATCCGAGTGGTGTTTTATGAAACAAACTTCGAAAGCATGTTTTGAGGACCTCTGAGACTTATAAAAACTTATCAGAAAGGGGCATAATATGAGACCTTTAAATTTTAAATTAAAAAGAATTATAAAAAGAATTTATATATATATGTATGTATGTATGTATGGTCATATGTATGTATGTATGTATGTATGGTCATATGTATGTATGTATGGTCATATGTATGTATGCATAGTCATATGTATGTATGTATGCTCATATGTATGTATGCATGGTCATATGTATGTATGTATTCTCATATGTATGTATGTATGTATGTATGTATGTATGTATGGTCATATGTATGTATGTTTATATGCTCATATGTATGTATGCTCATTTCAATCAGGAGAGACTAAGAGTAAAAGGGAAATGGTTTATTGGCACATGCATGATATATGAAACATGAACAGTCTTTGGCGGTTAGACCCCATTGAGGTGAAACAATATGTATATACTATATATATATATATAAAAATGGGGGAGATGAAGCTGTAGTGAAGAGAACCCCCCCGGGGTCTAGATACTGGTGGTGGTGGTGAAGAGGTGCGAAGCAGAGACTGGTGAGGTGAAGTGGCTCTGGACTCCTGCTGCCTGGACCTGAAGACTGGAGGAGAGGGCTTCAGGGAGGATTGAGGTGAACATCTTCTGCTACCTGGGTCCAGTGACTGGAGGAGAGAGGGGTGGAGGAGGGTCGCGCTACTGACTGAATGACAACTGATGGAGCAAAGACAGAGGCGATTTAAAGTTTGGCAGCAGCAAATTGACTGGCTATCGCGACCGTGGCAAAATCTGATTGGATAGTAAAGACGAAGGTGAACGTCCACAAACAGCTGATTTGAGGGAATAGGAGGAGAGAGCTGGAGTAAAGGAAAGGTATGAACGAAGGCAGTGTAATAGAAGGTCTTCCTGATTGAACTTACGCTGAGCTTCATATGTATGTATGTATGCATGTATGCATGGTCATATGTATGTATGGTCATATGTATGTATGTATGTATGTATGTATGGTCATATGTATGTATGTATGTATGCATGGTCATATGTATGTATGGTCATATGTATGTATGTATGTATGCATGTATGCTCATATGTATGTATGTATGTATGTATGCATGGTCATATGTATGTATGGTCATATGTATGTATGTATGTATGTATGTATGGTCATATGTATGTATGTATGTATGCATGGTCATATGTATGTATGGTCATATGTATGTATGTATGTATGCATGTATGCTCATATGTATGTATGTATGTATGTATGCATGTATGCATGGTCATATGTATGTATGGTCATATGTATGTATGTATGTATGTATGTATGGTCATATGTATGTATGTATGTATGCATGGTCATATGTATGTATGGTCATATGTATGTATGTATGTATGCATGTATGCTCATATGTATGTATGTATGTATGTATGCATGGTCATATGTATGTATGGTCATATGTATGTATGTATGTATGTATGTATGGTCATATGTATGTATGTATGTATGCATGGTCATATGTATGTATGGTCATATGTATGTATGTATGTATGTATGTATGGTCATATGTATGTATGTATGTATGTATGTATGCATGGTCATATGTATGTATGTATGTATGCATGGTCATATGTATGTATGGTCATATGTATGTATGTATGTATGCATGTATGCTCATATGTATGTATGTATGTATGTATGCATGGTCATATGTATGTATGGTCATATGTATGTATGTATGTATGTATGTATGGTCATATGTATGTATGTATGTATGCATGGTCATATGTATGTATGGTCATATGTATGTATGTATGTATGTATGTATGGTCATATGTATGTATGTATGTATGTATGTATGGTCATATGTATGTATGTATGTATGCATGGTCATATGTATGTATGGTCATATGTATGTATGTATGTATGCATGTATGCTCATATGTATGTATGTATGTATGTATGCATGGTCATATGTATGTATGGTCATATGTATGTATGTATGTATGTATGTATGGTCATATGTATGTATGTATGTATGCATGGTCATATGTATGTATGGTCATATGTATGTATGTATGTATGTATGTATGGTCATATGTATGTATGTATGTATGTATGCTCATATGTATGTATGTATGTATGCATGTATGCTCATATGTATGTATGTATGTATGTATGTATGTATGTGTATGTATGTATGTACGGTCACATCCCTCTATGGTACACATTATGATGCCAGTGAGGGAAATGTGTTTTTATGTCTCAAAATAGACTAAATAAACATAATGTGAAGAAATTTTATTTTTATTTTTATTTTTGGAAGTGTTTGGGGTTCGTTGCCTGTAGGCAACATTGTACCATAATGGTGCATAAGTGAAAAAGAACGTTCCTTTTCCAATTTGAACATTGTTAATTTCATAAACATATGCAAAAATATTCAATAACATCAAGAAGTCACAATTCATTTTAAATTTTAAATTAAAAAGAATTTTAAAAAGAATTTAAAAAGTTTCTTGGCTAAATGTTGCCTGTAGGCAACATTGTACTATTTAGGAGCAACCCATTGAAATAAATGTGTAAAGTATAAAACTTTAAACTACTTAAATCAACAAAGATAACCATTACCATAACCATTTGAAAAACAAAAACAACAAATTCCAGTGTTTGATCATCACTGCTTCATTTCAGTGCATGTTTTGTGTCAGTCCCCTGTGTCTTTCCTGACATGTGTTGCCATCACTTGTGGTGTTGCTGCTCAGTGCTTATGGAACTCCATGAAGCAGTTTTTTTCAGGAGTGAAGCACAGGCAGGTGACGCATTGTGTGCACTGTGGTTTCACTCTACCCTTACATCCAGGGTATCTGCATCTGCCCTTTTTCTCCACCCAAATAGGCCAGTGGTCAGTGTTGTGTTTGCTATAGTGATTCCATAATGGTTCACTGCTGCAGGCAACATTGCAACTTTCCATGATGGCACGTTGTTGCCTCAGGGCAACAGCTGCATTTTAACAAGTATCCACTATTAAATTAGTAAATAAGTTGCATGAAACTATCAAAACTTAAAGTTTACTCACCTATTAGTTCGAAGACATTTTTTTCCAGGTGGAAAAGGGACAAAAAATAACTTTTTGAGAGTCTTTTTTTTGCAGCAAGATAGCAGAGCTGTCTCCTTAGAAAAAGCCCGCCAAGAAGGGTTTCAAAATCGCTTCCTGGAGGTCATGTGACAAATTAAAGCATTGTTAATGGTTCCCTATGGTTTTACCTCTTTTTTAAAGTATCGCATCATTTAAAGGGATGCATTGTGGAGATGTGACAGGGCAAAAATGGGTTTGTTGCCTGAGCCTACATTTAAATGTTCTTTATTAAGCAGCTTTACACTTCATGGTTGGTCTGTGTAGTTAATGTTAGGGGTTTGTCTTTCTTATAACTTAAATGTTTAAATGAGATGTTGAGTTCCTGGATGAAAACAATATTTTGAAGGCAGGATTGTCTCTGTTCTATGATGTTGTTTTTCTTTTCTGATTTAAAACAAAATAAAGTTAAATTTCCACCAGTGAAGCTTTTTCTCACTGGAGGCCATGACAATGAACTGACTGTAAAATTAGCTGGTTTCACCTATGGGTCCTATAAATCCTAGAAAAAAAGCTTGACTGAATGAGTCTGTAGCTTTAAATGCAAATAAGGTGTGGCTGGCCCCGCCCCTCTCATGAGGTGGGTGTGGCTTGAACCAAGCGGGGTCACGTTGAGCGCGTGACGCTGAATCAGACATGGCGGGTATCAGACACTTTGGAGTGCAACCGTTCATTTTTTTATCGAAAATGTGGCCCAGACGAAGAGTCTCCTGCAGAAATTCAAACACTGCGGCTGCAGCAGGACGTTTCTGAATGGTTGGTCAATAATTCTGTGTATTTTGGTGCCTTACAGTCAGTCAGTGTGTGTGTGTGTTGGTACAGCGCTAAAATGTAGCTCGGCGGCTAATGCTAACGGTTGCTCTCTGCTTGGTCATGTTTGAGGTCAGTTTTGGTGAATTTGGTTCAAACTGGCAACACGGACCTGCCGGCAAATATCCGTCATGTGTGTCTGTTAGTGAAATGTAGATATGAATGCGGAATTACTGAATGAATGATTTTTTTTTTTAATTAATATGAAGTGATGATGGTCTTGTGTTGAAAAAACAAGTCACGTGTGTTTATGTATGTAGCAGTGAAGTTAATATTAAGTCTGAACATATATATAGAATTAAGTTTTAAGTATGTTATTTACCATTTTATACAGTAGAGCAATCAATCTGATAAAATCAAACCAGAGAGACTGACGGACACCAGCTGTGCCTTTTGTTTCTGGCAGCATGACTCATGACTTCACTGTCTGAATGAAAATCTTCATCATGTCAGTAGCAGAGGCAACATGAGAGGTATTTTACTGTGGCAGGTTCAGAACAGCTGCATCATTTATATAAAGATTATTAATTATTACTGTTCCTGAAATACTGTGTTTTCATATGAGGATTTATCGTGATTTTTGTTTTTTCAACACTATCACGGGGAAAAATCCTACACCTCTGTGGGATATAGTCTGTCATGGGTTATATTCAGTGGTGGAAAGAGTACTGAAGAGTACAAGTACTGTTAAACTACTAAAATATTACTCAATTACATGTAAAAGTACTGGTGTTAGCAAAATACTTATCATCGTAAGAACTACTCAGAGTATTAGTTACTTTTATCAGTTGATGTAACCGTCACTGAAGCAACAGTTGAAAATGGTGACAATCATTAATAATTTATAAAATACAAAACATGTTCTCTCCCCATTTTCATTTTTTAAATCTTTTTTTAAATTTATTTCTCTTATTCAACAAATGGCTCCATCACACAAAACATCAAATGAGGTGAAGTTACTGCCATGATTATTGATTAAGTATCAATGTTTACATTTTTAATTATTGAAACTCTTAAGGGCAATTAATCCATTAATGATTAATCATTAATATTCTCACTTTAAACATGTGCTGCTGCAGTGTTTCTTTGTTTTCCGTCTGTATGTCTTTGTTCTCATTGGCCTGTTTGCGATCAGATCACCTGATTGGCTACTAAAATGCAGATTAAAGGTTTGGATATTAATTTAAATTGTACTCAGTCAACTAAGATGTTAAAAGTAACTAAATAGATTACATCTTGTAATGCGTACTTAAGTATGACTGTATGTACAGACCTGAAAATCTACTTACAAAAACGTATAAACTAAAAAACTACTTAATTACAGTAATTTGAGTATTTGTAATTAGTTACTTCCACCACTGGTTCTGTTATAGTCTCTCTGGTTTTACTTTAGCAGTATTATTGTTTTACTACATATAAAAGTGGTAAATGAAATGCTTTCTGATTCTAAATACTCACACTTCATATTAATGAAATAACTAATTACTCATATCTTTATCAAATAATGAGATTTGATCTGAAGATTTTTCTGTGACTTTTGTTTTTTCATGCAATCTTCCCAGGATGTGAGGCTGTGATGTTCCAGCGCACATGGAAATGTTACTGCATTATACAAATTACATTTTTATTTACATATACATACATATCATTAGCAGACACATATACGACCAACACGCGCTGCGGCGGCTCCATGCTGCCACAGGAAGTGCCACTGCTGCTGCCATATTTACAGCTTGCTGTCTGCCTGAGTTTGTGAATACAGTTAACTATCATTCCCCTGATGAGACACGTCTGTCCTCTATGGACAAAGGAACACTACAGGTGTTTCATGTCTCAGTAACTGACATTTTGATGCTTGCTGACAGTAAATTATCCTCTTGTTTTGCAATGTTCTCAGCAGAGACGCCTGTCAGAGATCAAGAGTCCTTTATGTGGACAAGTTTAGTTTTCACATTATGCTGAACTTGTTTTGTTAAACAGAAAATGTTGCATTCTGTCAGTATCATTTATTATCATTTCATCATCAGTTTTCAGTGGTTTGTAAACTACACTGAGCTCCATCTGCACATCTCACCTTGTAGAGTTCTAATATTACGTCTTTGAAATTTGTCAAAGCTTCCTGCTCGTCCAGCGCAGCTCGTCGAAGACAGACATTAGACAAGCTGTGGTGGATGAGCAGGAAGCTCTGCACAGGTCTTACATGTTGTTGAAATATTTACATTGCTCTATATTTTTTTGGATAGGTGCTAATGACAGACCTGGATGAGCTGTAAAATGATTTTAAAATTAATGTCTTGTCAAATTTATTTATCATGAGAAGCCACTGTATATTATGTGGGCTGACGTACAGTGAGCAGGTCAGGACTGTGAAATAAACCCCTTCAGGATGATTTAAGACCCCCCCCCCCCCCGCTTTGTGTTGGGGTCCTGCATCACTCTGTGTTTATGTCATAATTCTGACCTGCTCTCTGTACGTTATCCTTTACACGTTTGACCAGGCTGTTTTTCTGTGTACCTGTGACATTTGTCAGATACCAAGACTGATGCAGGAGATCCAGGTTGGACCACGTCTGCCTCCATGTGTTCTCCCTGCAGAACACATTCAACACATGCCGAGCTGACTGTGGTTCTTCATGGCTCAGAGGAATAGAACAGTAAGTGCTTTGTTCATCCACATAATCCCAATCAGTGTTTTTACATGTAACAATCAGTTATATTTATGAGGATAAATAAGTCAGATTCTTTACTTCAGTGGACATAACATCACACTGGTTAAAAAACACCATGAATGAAGTAAAACATCCCAACGTCAGCAGATACTGTGCATATTAAATATGAATTCACAGGAGACAATTTTATACACATCATGATTTATATTTTTACATTTATAAATTATCACGTCACAATATTTAGTAACATCTCAGATGATGTGTCTACACGGAGCCCCTGAAGTTCCACAAAGAAAAAAAAAATCTATATCTGCACTCAATTTAATTAACTCATTCATTTATACAGACAGGCAGCAACACAACAGACAGTCTGACTGAACAGCCTCATGGAAGCATTATTTTACAATTCTTCATATTTTAAACAAATGAAATTCGTTAAGTTGAGTCATTTGGTGTTTTTACAGTTATGATATTGAGCTGAAACAGATTCTACACTCCGTTCGTATTCAGAGGCTGCAGCAGACGTCTCGCACTGCGCGCTTCAGTGTTCAACATGGTAGGATTAAGAAAGTGAACGATCACTCAACATTAAAAAGTCAAACTTAAATCAGGTCTCACTCACTTGGTGTGAGGTTCAGATGGATTCTTTGGTAGTTTTTGGCGTCTCTCTCTCTGCTGACCTTAAGTCCATCTGATGCTGCAGTAACACGTCCAGGTGTGTCCAGCGCACAATTTACATTTCACATTGCAGGCTGGTGTGAGTTTTGCTGCTCTTATATGTTAGCGGCCGACACCAAGTGCTTTAATTAATTAGTTAATGAGCACAAAGTGCCATGAATTCAAGCACCTCTGATCATTTGTGTATTTAATACAGTAACTTTTTTTGCTCTACCATCTGAATGAGACACATAACAGATGTCTGCCACCAACTTTGTGTGGAAATACTTCAAAAGATTCAACAGTGGAAATGTAAATTGTGCGCTGTGCTGGAGGGATAAAACACACCTGGACGTGTTACTGCAGCATCAGATGGATTTAAGGTCAGCAGAGAGAGAGACGCCAAAAACTACCAAAGAATCCATCTGAACCTCACACCAAGTGAGTGAGACCTGATTTAAGTTTGACTTTTTAATGTTGAGTGATCGTTCACTTTCTTAATCCTACCATGTTGAACACTGAAGCGCGCAGTGCGAGACGTCTGCTGCAGCCTCTGAATACGAACGGAGTGTAGAACCTGTTTCAGCTCAATATCATAACTGTAAAAACACCAAATGACTCGATTTAACGAATTTCATTTGTTTAAAATATGAAGAATTGTAAAATAATGCTTCCATGAGGCTGTTCAGTCAGACAGCGAGGAAGGACAGTAGATTGTCTGTTGTGTTGCTGCCTGTCTGTATAAATGAATGAGTGAAATGAATGAATTACATCGAGCGCACAATATAGCTTGTTTTTTCTTTGTGGAATATAGGGGCTCCGTATATCTATCATCTGACAGTAAAAAGGCTGAAGGATTCACTGAATGCATTTGGAAAAAGTTTGACACACCAAACTGCTAACTGGACATCTTTTTCTCTTGTTTCAGTGGTTACAGGTATCAGCCTATCAGAGCACTGTGAGCTGGAGCTTTGGTTTCCTTGTCACTCCAGCCTGTGTGGTTCTTCAGTTTCCTGACGCCCAGGGCCTCTATGTTGGATTCAGACCTCCTCTTAGTTGAACCGGGACACACAGCTGGCGATGACCTGCTCCTTGTCTGGCTCCTCAGACTGTGGACTCTGGATCTTCATCCCTGTCTGGTGCTGAGTCCAGAAAGACTTTCTCAAAGATGAGGTCCATTAAGTCGGCCACATGTCCTGTGCAATATTACACAAAGATTTTGTTTAGACTTAAAAAAAATCTATGCATTATGTTTGTGTGTATTTATATAATTTTTTTATTTTATTTCTTTTTTTATTGAAACTTTTACAACAACTGTTACAGTGATACAGTAAATACAACATGTACATGACTTAATGTTAGTGACAAATAAAAGAATGTAACACTTACAGAACGTGGTCTCAGTCTTCACTGGTTTTGTTCTTCAGGTTCCTCTCATGGTCTCTGAAGAGTTGGTCTCCACCAGATGTGATGTGTGGTTCATCAGCAGGTTCACTGATACATGACAGCCAGGCAGAGTCTGAAAGTACAGAGAAAATCAAAGATGGAAATAATGAACAACTGTACATATTTTTACAGGTTCAAAGTAACCACAATTTCATTTACCTGCACAGCATTTCAAGAAGTGGAAACCAGATTCTTTGGTGTAAAACAAAGAATGACGCTGTGGAAAACCTCCACAGATGAAGTCTGGAGGAGGAGCTCAGGTTTCCAACAGGCAGCAGCTTCTGCAGCTTGTAGAAGACAGGAGCTGCTAAAAAAGGACAAAAATGTTTACAATATAATATAGTACCAATAACTAATGATGGTATGTGTGATGAATTTATAAACCCAATGAAATGAATCAGTCAGGATGATTATCTTAGTTAAATAATTCTGATCACTATTTCTATAAAGAGGAGTCATGATAAGGTTCTGGTCTGTGTGAGTAACACACCTGCTGTCACTTTATTCTTGTCCCTTGTTTGGTGCAGTCTGTGTCCACCGGGGGGACAGGAGGTCTTCATGTCTCTGGATGTCCTGCACATGGTTCAGGATGGAGGTCCAGTTCACCACTGTCTCTGGCCTGGTGGCTGAAGAGGCTGCAGTCCAGTAGATGTGGTTTCTGCTCCGCATCCATTTTTTTTTACATTCCTACAATTCACAGGAAACACATTTCTTCTCAGTAAAAAGGCCCAAAGAAACATAAACTGATCAGTCAATAAATATTAAGTATCAATTATGTCATCACATTACAGTAACTGTAACAACACCGAGGGTCTTTTCAGATGCTACTGAGACGATAGACGCAATCATACATTTACAGGGTGTCCATAAAGTCTTTACAATTTAAATAAAAATATTACAAAAGTAACTGATGAGATGTGTTAATCAGATCTGTTCTTTGTACTCAGAGGTTATCAAAGTTTTTAAATCACATTACATTTGAGTATTTCAGGTACTGTGTTGATGAAATAGGTTCTGTTAAATAAACCCCTAAAAAATGGCTTCTCCTCAAGAAAAGGCACAGTGTGTGTCCTGGTTCACTGAAACAAAATGGGATACAGACTCAGCGAAACTACAGGATTGAGTGTGGAAGACATCCACCGTCAAGAGGCACGAGAGATTTATGGAGACAGAGACAGTGTTGGACAAAGACAAGAAATCAAGCACCGTCTTGATGTGCTTCATGCATCTCATGCTGCCAATATAGAGGTGTATTAAAAGAGGCAAAAAAAAAAAAACTTCAGCATCTACTTTTCATTTTGTCAGAATTTTCACAGATTTGTCTCTTCATTTGCTTTTGTAATAAATGTATTAAATTGTAAAGAGACTTTATGGACATCCTGTATAATAACAGCTGATGTGTGTGACTTGTTCGTTGTTACAATGATGTGAGTAAAAACTGATAACTCATGTAGTCACATGATTTTATGAATTGTATTGATATCAAAGTAAAACAGTCGTCATTATGGACGCGTCCCTCTCCTCCTCCTGCATGTCCTGCACCCTATGGCAAGCCATTTTAACATTTAATAGCTAAATTTGACTATCCGGAATTAACATTATAGATATCAATAATTTCATTTTGACTAGTCGTAATTATATTGTGACTAGTAAGTATTTTCATTGAAGATATCTTTAACTTCATTCTGACTAGTCAAAAGTACATTTAGAGATATCTGCAATTCAATTTTCACTAGTCAAAACAGAATTGCAGATATCCGAAATGACGTCACTTAAACCGACACTCGACTCGTCACACATCCTAAATGACAATTACAGATATCTGTAATTCAGTTTTGACTAGGCGGAATGAAAATTAAAGATATCTCAAACGTAATTATGACTAGTCAGAATTGTTGTGCAAGACGTTGCTCATGTGAGGCTTCCCATTCGTTGCTCATTATTATGGCAAGCTTTCCATTGGATACTGGCTCAGTAAACAAAACAATTGAACAGTGTTAGAAGAAGAAATGCACACGAAGAACAAAAGTAGAAGAAATGGTGGTTGCTGTTGTGTACAAGGTTGTCAGAAAATGCAACGAAATAGAAAAAGCTTTTTGCCAAGGAATTTGTTTTGAAGGGTTTTGATTGATTGAATAGGAAGCCCTATAGCCATACAAGCCCCTCCTACCACCCACTCGCTCCCACCTCCCACTTTTACAGATATCTGCAATGTCATTTCACCTTGTCAAAACTCCAATACAAGATATCTGCAATTACATTCTGACTAGGTAAACTACAGGTAAAAGATATCTCCAATTCGAGATATCTCTAATCAAAATCCATTCCAAGATATCCACAACCCCATTATAGATATCTACATCTGAATTTTGACTATCCATAATCCCAGCTAGAGATATCTACAACATAATTTTGACTATTCGTAATTCCAACTCAAGATATCTATAATGTAATTCTGGCTAGGTAAAACTCATTTTAAGATATCTCTAAAAACAAAGCAGATATCTTGAATTAAGGGCATTTGGAGATATCTTTAAACAGAATTAGGGATATCCATAATTCAGATGTAGATATCTTTAAACAGAATTAGGGATATCCATAATTCAGATGTAGATATCTGCAATGCGAGTTGTGGATATCTGCAATTTAATTACGGATATCTGTAATGACAAACCCCATACACATGAAAGGGAAAAGTGACGTCATTTGTCCTAGTAAAAATTACTTTGTGGATATCTTAAATAATAATTGTGTATAGGAAGAATTACTTTGTGGATATCTGAAATGTTATTTTTGAATAGGAAGAAATGAATCTGCAATACATATCCAGCCTAGCTATTAAATGTTAAAACGGCTTGCCATAGCACCCCCACTGTGTTGTTAGTGATGTAAGACTTCTGTTACTGTACTGTTGTCCTTTAGCATCAGTGCTGAAGCACCGTAAACTCTGAATAGAGGGGGGGGGGGGGGTGTTGAACCGGAGAAATTAAACTTATTGTCTGATTATTTCGGTTCTTACGTTCTAAGCACAGATCAACACAACCACATACCTGCTCTAATCACAACACCTGATTTAGTCTGAACACAAGTTTCTCGGCTTGATTTTGCAACAAGTCGCTCCACATTTCAGGTACAAGACAGTTAGCAGCTTGATGCTAATCTAAGTTACACAGCAGGCAGAGGAGAGAGGAGGTGTCCATAACAACAGAGACCACAACACAAACCCAGCAGCATGACGTCACACAACCTGACATGAAAAACTTACTGTTCTGTTTAGTTAACTGGCTTCATATGAGGCTTAACGTTCAGATTATCTTCACTCTCCCTCAACATTCAATACTTCAGCCTGTGAGCACACACTACATGCTACACATATTAGCCGCGATGCTAACAGCAGGATCCAGCGGCTAAACACACAATAAAACAGCATAAAGATGATAAAACTTACCGCTGCCATGTCTGCAGCTGCGTCACAGACAGTCGGTACTGATCCATCCTTGAGCTTCAGTTTGGAAGTGAATCCTGCTTTGTACTGACCATCGATGAAGAAACAGTCCGAAGTAAAATGGTTAACACACACACACACACACACACACACACACACACACACACACACACACACACACACACACACTGTGTTAAAAGTAATCCTCTGGGTCAGATGAGGAGAACAGATGAAGACTTGTGTGCTCGTTCCTGCAGCCAACAACAGAACAGTTTGTGTGTTCTGCTGGAACCTTCAACATGTTCCTTTGTTTCACAGAGGAACGAGGAAAAAACATGGCGACCGCCATATGGACTCACGGGGATTCAGAGGGCGGAGCAGACACGCAGGGGGTGTCACGTGCCTGAAGGTGTGGCTTAGCCCCTTCTGACATCATACAGAGAGGTAAATCTGATTGGAGCGTTTAGGCTCACTTTTACTGAAAGGCAGAGCAAGAAAGAGGGAGAGCGGACAGTTTTCATCCTATAGGAGTCTGTTTGCAGGCTGGTGACCCGTTTTCACTGGAAAACCATGAAAAAGTGCAGTTTGCATAACATGGGACTTTTAAAATAGCAATCCTGCTGATAATCCTGATTTTTACTAAATGTATCTGTAATGTCATTACATCTTTTGTTTCTGTAACATTAATTAAATACAAATACCTTTTTAGTATCTTAATATTTAATCCTGTAATCCATTACTGTACAAACCTGAGCTTAAGGTGTAATGTTTTCAATGTTTGATTGTACAGTAATCCAAAAGTCCAAAAGAAGTATGTAGCTCTTTATATGTTTCACAGGCTGTACTCTTAGAGCCTGAAGAGCTGTGGTTCTACTCATAGCCATTTACTTCTGAAGAACCCTTTTTGGAGGAAATGGTTTGTCAAGGGTTTTTGTAAGACTAAGGGTTCCATTAAGAACCCTTTTAATCCAAAACTTTTTTAGAAGAAAGAGTTCCTCAAGGATTGTTCAAATCCTTGAAGAAACACTGTACCCTAAATGGGTTCTCTGTAGAACCTCTCACAGGGGGTTCCTTGTGAAACCTTCAACAGATGGTTCTAGATATAACCCCTTATGCTGGGTTCTAGGTAGAACTCTTTAAAAGTGTTCAAAGTGAACTTTTAGAAAAAGTTCCATAAATAGTTCTTCATAAATGGAGGACATGCTGATGAACCCTATATGGTTCTAGTTAGAACCTTTATTTCTAAGGGTGTATGTAATGCTGTCAGAGACCATGGAACATATTGCCATGGAAATAAAACTAACCGAGAGACTGTTTGGCAAATGCAAACTTTTGTAAGTTTAATTAATCGATTAATTGATCGTTAATTTTACCAATGATCGATTAAGGAAGTAGCTTACAATTTGCAGCCCTGTTGTATATATGTGTATCTATGTATATATATATTTATAGACTGACAGCCCTGCAGCCCCCTCCACCCCCTCCTATCAACCTTTTTTTTACCGGTCCGTGCCGGGCGTCATGGCAACAGGTGAAGTCTGCCCCCTGATTGGCTGCGTGTGCTGGGATCAGTCAGAAGTGCTGAGTGGACCCTCCTTTTTAAAGGCCCCACCCGGCCGCCTCATGGCCTCCTATTATTTAGCAGCAGGTTTGTTTTTGCGTCCTGGCTGAACCTTCTAGTGTGAGAGGAAAAAACTGCAGCGGGGATCATATATGTGCCTCTGCAGGGACGCCGGGGGCATAACCTAACAAATGTGTGGGGTCAATTGGTAAGGACTTACTTTCTGTTGTGTTTCCTTGTAGAGAGTGCTGCTAAGTTGTGTGCTGAGGTGATGGCGAACGTGGACGTGGAGAACATCGGCCGGGACTCCGCGTTCCACTTTTAAACTCGATATATTTCAGAACTCTTGAGGACTCTTGATGAATTTAAGGCAAGTGTTTGTTTGTCGGCGCTGTAAAGTTAAAAACAGCTTAGAGGTTCCTCTGTTCTCTGCTATGTGTGTGTGAAAGTGTAAATAAAGTTCCCACTTGGATCGCCAAGTTTTGGGATGAATGGTTCTTTTCATGCTGAAACGGACAGAAGGGAGCGTTGGTGACGTTGCTGATGATGATCAGTCAGCCTGTTTGTTGGGTGACTCAGATATTAAGAGTGAGCTCCTCTCGCTAGCTGCTGCAGGCCGGACGGACGAGGACAATGTCAAAGTTACCCGCTTCCTCTGACTCCAAGGACGTCGGCGACCGGTCAGTAACACAAAACAACAAAGATGTCTAGGCTTGTGTAGGGAAGAAAAACAATCTGGATGACAGGAGAGAAACCTGATGAGACAAACATCAGGGGGAAGAGAGCAGCTGCTGAAGCAGGATGGGGTGATTTATAACAAGGGTTTTTCTCAATTAAACAGCTGCAACAAGGTAAGGTGCCAGAGCTGCTTTTATTAGACAGACCTGCAAGGAAAGGAAAGAATACATCTCAAAGGTGAAACTACCAAGGAATCAAGTGGTCAACAGCAATACAAAGGCAAGAAAATACACAGAAAATGAGACTGAAGTGTGGAAGGTAAAGTCAAGGTCAGCAAAGAAACGTCAGTTTCAGAACTTCAGCTGACCCTGGCAAGGATTGAAAGATATCTTAAAGAAGAAGATATCTCGAAGGGGAAAATACCAAGGAATCAAGCAATCAACAGCAGAGAAACAGCAAAAAGGAACAGAAAATGACAAAGCAAAAGAAAGAAAAGGTGAGACTAACGTGTGAAAGGTGAAGTCGAGGTCAGCAAAGAAATGATCTTGGATTCTTGAACTTCAGTTGAGACGGAAGAGGATTTAGAGATACCTCGAAGAAGAAATCTTGAAGGGGAAACTACCAAGGAACCAAGTAGTCAACAGCAAAGAAACAACAGGAAAATACACAGAAAATTTGATAAAGTAAGAGAAACAATTAGACTAAAGTGTGCGAAAGGTAAAGTTAGGGTCAGCAAAGAAATGATCTTGGATTCCTGGACTTCGGTTGAATCAGAGAATTGAAAGATACCTCAAAGAAGAAATCTCAAAGGGGGAGCTACCAAGGAATCAAGCAAAGAAACAACAAGGAAATACACAGAAAATGAGAGAAAGAAAGAGAAAACAAAGTTGAGACAAAACATGCAAAGACTAAAGTGTGAAAGGTAAAGTCAAAGTTAGCATAGAAAAGAACCTCAGATCCTGATCCTGTCGAGGATTTGAAGATATCTTGAAGAAGAAAACTACCAAGGAATCAACAGCAGAGAAACAACAAGAAAATGCTCTGAAAAAAAAGACAAAGCAAAAGAAAGCTAAGACAAAACATGTGAGTCGAGGTCAGCAGGGGACAAGAAGACGTGGGGGAGAAGGAAACAACCTTGAGATGAACGTCTGAAACCTCCAGGAGCAGCTGAGGAGCAGACAAAGCTGAAGCAGAGTTGATCACATGAGGATAATGAAAAGGATGAGGACTGAAGGGGGGGGGGGGGGGGGGGGGTGGTGAGGGGAGGGGAGCAGGGTCAGCTACACAAACAATGTTCCCCTCGGTACATTTAACATCGAGCCCCGCAGGCGACAACAATGGCGTCAGCAAGGCCCTTCCACGTCTACACGTTGCTAGATTTCTCTCTGGCTGGTTTCAGTGTGCTCGAACAGCACAAAGTCCAAACAATTGGGAGGTTTTTTCTGTTTTCCATCGCGCTCAGCAGGTCACAACTCATATAAAGACACAAAGGTCGCAGCTGCTGCAGCTGCTGCTGCTGCGACGGCGTGGCACAGCACGGCACGGCGCGGCTGTTTGTCAAGAATGTGAGGCTGCGTCTGAAAAGCGTTGCCATGGTGCTTCGGTGAGGAGTGTTTCTGGTTGAGGTACTGTCCTGCTTTCTACTCCAGGCTTTATCGAGCGATGGGATGCCGATGCTGCAGCAGAAGAGAGAATTTCTCACTGTTGCTGGACAGAGCGAGAGCAGAGGATGTGATTGGTCGCTTTGGATACTAGGCGTCAGATTTAAAAGTTTAGAGATAAATGTCACAAAGTGAAGAAAGTAAACAAGATCAGCGTGTTCTCTCTGTGCATTGATACTTTAACACTTTTTGAGTAATCACATTTATCTATAAAATACATTTGATTGTATCGAAAGTACCAAAGAGATCTAAGTGTTCTTTCAAGACTTCAGTTCAGTTCAGCCTTTTTCTGTCCTGCCTTTGTCTCGCAGCAAAAAAACAAATATGTTTTCAGAGACTTTTTCTGTGCTTTTCTGTGCTCAGGGCTTTTTTTCCTCTATCAAAGGGGGTATTGAATATTGTTTAGTTTTGTATCCAAGTTTAAAATTCTGGTATCCTGACAACTAATGATTATTTTAATTTGTGTCGATCGTTTCCCTGCACTAATCAGTTAGTTGTTTGGTTCAAAGAAAAGTCGAAAAATGTTGATCAGTGTTTCCCAAAGTCCAAGGTGACGTCCACAAATGTCTCGTTCTAAAGATATCCAGTTTACTGTCAGAGACGAGTAAAGAAACCAGAAAATATTCATATTTAAGAGGCTGAAATCAGAGAATTTGGACTAAATGTTTTTCACAAATTTTCTGACATTGATTGATAATGACAATAATTGTTAGAAAAAAGATTTGAAAAATAGGTCCAAACAGTGGAGGTGCAAACATGTACAGCTGACAGGATTATGACAGGATGAATTAATCGATAAATTGAGAAAAAGATCAACAGATCAATTAATCTGTTCATCTGTTTGTAGCTCATATCACAGCTGCCTCCATCTGAGGCCTTTATTTACACTACAAGTCTATTTTTTTTGACAGCGAGAACATAAACACGAGTTTGATGCTAAATAAATATTTATCTACATTTTTCTGTGGTGTGACTCAACATCCACTGAATGAAGCATCATGTCTCTCAAACTTTATCAGAGATTGAGGCCCACATTTCCCATAATGCCTTAGCCTTAAACTGGACTGAATAGATCAAAGTTTGCTGTTTTCGATTCAGGACATGATGGTTGATGTTGGTTTGTAGTTTGAACCATTTATATTTACTGACACTGCTGATAAGGAACATCACGATACTGTACATCAGTGTTTCACAAACTTTTCTTCTGAGGATCCAATTTTTAAAAACGACAAACTATCATGACCCTAATTCACAACAGGCCTTATCAATAAATTTTGTTCATCTGTGCATTACTTAACATGACTTGACTATTTTGAGCTGTCACAGTCTTGTCATTTGAAAAATAGGTCCAAACAAGTGGAGCGCACAGACGTGTGTTCATGTAATGTAAAAAAAAACAAAAAACAAAACAGGCAAATATATAATATTACTGTGTAATCAGATTACAATTAAAATGTAGTAAAACTATTTTAAAATAAAGAACAATATCCTACCATGCACAGTGCACATGCAGCTTCTAGTTAAAAAATGCTTCACTGGGTGGAAATTTCAACATTTTCTGTCTTTAAATCAATCAATCAATCAATCAATAAACTGCACACAACACAGGAAGGAACAGCTGGACAAACTAATAAACCCAACAACAAACATAAAACACATAATTCTCTGATTCTGGCTCCTTAAATGTGAATATTTTCTGGTTTCTTTACTCGTCTCTGACAGTAAACTGAAAATCTTTGAGCTGTGGACAAAACAAGACATCTGAGGACGTCATCTTGGACACTGATCAACATTTTTCACCACTTTCTAGATGAATTAATCCATAATGAAAAGAATTGTGTTATCTCAGTGGTTTCATAACAAAGTCTGTATTGAATGAAAGCGTGCGCCCCGTCTCTAACTGACCGCTGTCGTTCCTGCAGGTTTCCCAAGGGGACGCTACTGAGAAGCTGGCTCACCAAGTCGCGGCCCAGGTTGCTGCTGCTGATCGCAGGGTTGAAGAGGCCTCAGGTGACCCTCATGAGGAGGAAAAGGATGAAGCGCACAAAAGTAGCAAAGGCCACGTAAGCGGTAAATATGGCTTATGTTGCATGGAGGAATGCTGAACCCCGACCATCAACAAATACGCAAGAAGTGGTTAGAAAAGGAGGACGTCGTAACATTAGCATGGCAGAAATGGGTCACGTCAGACACACCGAGCTGGACTACAGCTTGTAATGATTATAAACTACATTTACCATCACACCAGGCTGGTACGAATGAGGCTTACCGTCAGGTGTCAATATGTGTCAACAGACAACATTTTATTCAGAATCAGAAATACTTTATTGATCAACGGGGGAAATTATTTACATGACAGTTTCTCCCATTGAAGAATAGAAGTATATAGACTAGTGCTTTAATCATGTCTGAAAAGTTGAACCCATCGAGGCCCGGCGCCAACAAAATTCTGCCCAAACCTGACCCAAACCCAACCCTCATTAGCTAATTCAGCCCAAACCCAATTACACTTTTTTCTTAAAGAGCTTCCCTCTGTGCACCAAACTCAGGGACAAAACATGGAGAGATCTTAAGTGGCAACAACAAAATTGGGGAAATAAATGAAAGAAAAAAGTACTACTACTACTCATAATAATAATAATAATAATAATAATAATAATAATAATAATAATAATGATAATAACAACAATAATAATACAGCCCAATCCTGAAGTTAGCCCATGAAATATGTGGGAAATACAGCCCGACCCAAACCCGTCGGGTCCCGTTGGGCCCCATCAGTTTCGGGCACACGCAGGGAATTGGAATTGGCCGTCCATAGAAACTGTTTGGAAAAGGGCGGACACTTTCGAGAACACCTCTGGCAGGTGACTGGAGGGACAATCTGTCACATCTAACAAAAGCTAACTTCAACCAATCAAATCAACTCACTGAACCGAAGCCGGTCGGAAGAAAAGTGAAAAATCTTTCGTTGATAAAAAGCTTAAGTGTCGTTCTTTGTCCTTTAAATAAAGAAATCCTCTCCAGTTCTGATAACCGATGCTATCAGAGTATCTACGCTAACCTCTTCAGGAGCCACCATTGTTTGATTGAGACGAGTCGTTTTCCATGCATGCTTCTCGCTGTCGGCACACCTAAAACCACGCCCGTAGCTGCCAGTGGTCCCTCCGAGGACACTGATTGGCTCGCACCTCTCGTGCAGACACAAATGGGTAACTTGGAGCTTGGCTGGATTCTTGCGTGATCGCATGGAAGGTTAAGAACGCACACGCAATTTAGCGCCTTTTATTTGGGATCTTAGTAAATCAGGCCCTTAGTGCGGACACAAACGGATAACTTGGCGAGATGGATTCGTGTGTGATCTTGTCAATCCAGCTGCTTCGCAAGGTAAACTTAGACTAGCATTTTTTAAAAAACAAGTCTTTTAGCTTCCTAAAGTTAAACTTAACACCACATTCAACCAGTTCGAAGAGTCGGGGCTCCAGTTTTGTTGTGTGAAGGAATTCCACTGGTTTTAATGGAGTTTTGTGTCTTTTTCCTTATTATCTATTTGCCTGTTTGGATTTTTAAACCTGAAAAAAAGTGAAAAGATGAACTTTGTGATCGAACATCCAACGTTCCTTCTCTTGCAGCACCTGCAGCCGGATGCCCCACTTCACCTGAGTCTGTAACGGAGAGGATCTGCTCGTCAGATATGGAAGACGAAGAAAAGGAAGACCTGCGTGTTGGACCTTTGCCCCGGCAACGAACTAAAATCCAGGAACCACAAAACAGAGCAAAGCCAGAGGACGAACCACAGAGACTGAGACCGCCAGACTAATCCGGATTACATCAAGACCTTGGACGAGCCGCTTCGCCCGCTTCCTTCAGATGCCGTTTCGGCTCATTAGACTGTAATGACTGTGGCCTGTACATCACTCCTCACCAGACAAAACTGTTGGTAGAACAAACCCAGCTGTTCCTGTGTTCTTAGTTCAGACTCTTTCAGGTTTCCAGAATCCAAAGCAGCTGCTTGATTAAACTCTGACGGGACGCCAACTCCTGCCTCACACTCTTCTGTCAGATTAACACGAACACACAATATGAAGCTTTACATGACGCACAGCGAGAGACGTGACCGGTACAACATTCAGGCCGTGATCATGTCGAGATTCAGACGCTGCAACTAAAAAACACAAGGCTGCTAATCGAGCTGCTGTTTGCAACAGAAACTGAGAAAATTAGCTTAATTATGTGTGCTGTCGTTGAGGACACGCTCGAGGAACTTCAAGTCTTTAACTGAAGAAATGAGACACATTTGCAGACTGGAGCTTCTAGGTTTTAGTCAAACTTGATGGTTCTTTTTCTGAAATTCATTTTATTTTTCATAAAGTGGATAAAATAAGTTTTGGAACAAGATGCTTCATTTCCGTCGTGTTTGTCTGTACGTTATCGTAGCCACACCGGCGGCTCAAACGATGAGTGTCTGGAGAAATTAGCTTCATCACTGACTGACGATGACCTCAGAAAATGAGGGTTTGTGATGTTTTTCTGTCTGGGTTAAAAAAAAAAGTTTCCACTGCCTGTTAGAACTGCAGCAGAAACGGTTATGCAAATTTAAGTTCAAACCAAGAATTTAATTGGTTGAGGAAAATCCCAGTTAGAAAAATCACCTGATATTAGAAGATATTACTAAGATCAGAGTGAACATCTTTACACTGAAGGCAAACCATAAAAAAAACAATTCACTCATCCTTGAGAATTGGGACAAAACTGTATTTTTAGGATTTTTTTGGGAAAATTTATCTTAAAAGATCAAACTGCTATTATTGAGCTATTAAACCTCGTAACAGGCCAACATCATAGTGATATAATAGGTTTTTTTTTTTCGAAATGTTGATGTTGCCTGTCAGAAACAAAGCCGACAAAATGTTTATTCATTTCACAGCGTCGTCATAGTGAGCAGCCATTTTATTTTTGAAAGTGTCTCTTAATATTAATCAAAATACACATTTTTAAACCATAATTCTTATTTATCTTTGATTTAGGACTACAGAGTCGACATGTTATGGTTGAGACACATCTGATAGAAATATTATTGAATGAATTAGTCTAAAAATATAAAGTTTACCAGTGCTTGAGCAGTTTTCCCACCTTTTTTAAACCAGATTTCAGATTTTGAAGGATTTTAACACATTTTTAAACGTGTTAAAAGAGTGAATTCTTGTCTGAGACAAGGCTGTTTTTTGCCACAGAATATATTTTCACCAAAAAATTGAAATTAAAGTGTTGGCATTGTTTTTGGTCATGATGTGTCACAACTCTTAAGACTGGGTGATTTATTTAGTTTTAATAATTTATTTGAACCATTACGTGGCAGAAAGAAATGATCAAAAATAATGAAAACACCACGGATAGACATGCAGCTTTATCTAATATAAGAATCATTTTAGAGTTTACAGTTTGCTAACTTTAGCAAGCTAGCTAACGGGAGCAACTTTTCTCTTGTTCATCTGACAGGAATCATGCTCGACGGTGCCGATGGCGCCGCCTTTTTGGAATCTGGCTGCTGAGAGCGTCAGTCTTCAGTGCTACGGTGCTTTTTAAAAATGTCTCCAGATTCCCATAGTTTGAGGCGTGCGTGTGTTCATGTGATTATTTGTCGGCATCTTGTCATGGTAGATGTGCGGCAGCCATATGGTCACTTTGATCTGATGGATTCACTTCAAAACAAATTAAAAACATCCATCTAACATGGTAACACTTTATATTACTTCCTGTAGTTTTTATTGCCTGTCAGTCAACGTTGAAAAAAGGACCAAAATTAAAGGATTTGAAGATATCTGATGAATCATTTTTTAAATCTTCACAGTGACATCCATCAAAGGAAACCTAATCTTTGTTAACCATATCGACTTGCTGTAAAAAGTGATATCAAAAAAATAAACTACTGACTTAATATAAAGTGTCACCGAATATTTGTATTGATTATCAGGAGGGCTAAAAAGACATGATGTGAACTCCACCAACGTTCTGGGAAGGTTCTTCACTGTGGAGGTGTATTCTGACTTTACTTCTGCTTTTATTTCTGCTTCACTTTGCCTTGTCGGGAGCAGAGATGTTGCTACGTTCAGTTCTGCTGCAGGAGACTCTGAAAACCAAAACCAAACTTTCAGATTGTTTAAATAAAGGTCCAGCTGGCTAGCTAACCATTAGTTCCTCACTAAACCTGTTAGCATAGCAGGTTATAGCTAACTGCTAATGCAATTTTCTAAATTAAATTAGTTTGGGCAGAATAAACTGACTAAAACAACATGTTACCAGTCATGAAGGCTGAAACTTTGTGCTAATGTTATCTGGCGAGTTAATTCATTTCATTACATTTTAGTACATGTCTGTTTTGGTTAGCTGCCCACATCACAGTTTATGTGAAAGCGCACTTATATTTCCAAAGTTACAAGACAGCATTTGTTGGTGATGCTAAGTCACTTGAAAACGTGTTGTTTAAATGAATCAGAGGTAATATAATTCACTAAAATAACTTTCAGATTGTCTAAATAAAGGTCCAGCTAGTTAGCTAAGCATTAGTTCCTCATTAAACATGTTAGCATAGCAGGTTATAGCTAATTGCTAATGCTACTGATGTCTCTTTACATAAAACATGATACCAGTCATGGAGGCTGGAACTTTATGCTTGCACTGCTAGCTATTTTAGTTAGCTGCCCACACCACAGTTTACCTGAAAATGCACATATTTTTGTTAAGTAACAAGAAAACATGTGTTGCTAATGCTAAGCTAAACAGGGCTGTCACTTAAAAAAAAACTTTTTCCATGTGTGGTCTAAAATCCAAAATGCTTCTACAATCATATAATGAAGATAAATACATGTGTGTGGTAGAAGTAATGCATCGGTGAGCGGCCTCATCTGTGATGGAGGAACGAGCGGGGAACAGCCGACTAGATAACTTTGCTAACAGTTTCTGTCTATACAGCTTAGCTGTAGAAAACAGCTAACTGGCTAAACTATGCAACCAGATGATCACTGTGTTAAGGGTCACTAAGTTATTACTTTTCACCATTTTTAAAGGGTTTTTACAGGATGTGAAAGTCTGCTGGCGTCCTGGCAGGCTAACATGCTAACATGCAAGAGGAATGAAAGCAGGAAAACAGAAGAACTATGAACCTTCAGGAGTTTTGTCGTGTGGCGATGCTGCTCTCAGTGAATCTGTATTGTTGAACTGTCGGCTGTATGTTTGAACTGTGACAAACTGTAATTCTTCAACTGAAACGAGACGTTTTGCTCCTCGTTTCCCTTCGAGTGTTAACGAACAGAGGCAGGAAATTTTGTTTTCCATCTAATTCTGATTATTTTTGCTTTTGGGGTTCCTCTATTCTGCTTTATGTGTTGAGGTGATTCTGATTGTGATGAAATTGAAAAATAAAACTGGCTAGCTGTATATAGCTTAGCATCTCAGCATGTCATGACTCTGTGAAGACAAACAGCCAAAGGTTCTTTTTGAGTTTCATGTTTTGCTAAACAAACTGAATTCTAAAATCCTCAAATGTTCAGCAAAGATGAACAGATTGACGACTGTCCACTGAAATTTAAAACCTTTATATGAAAAACAACTGCAGTGAAATGTAGAAAGCAGCCTGTACAGGTGGTGATGATGATGATGATGATGATGATGATGATGGTGATGATGGTGATGATGATGCAAATTAATTTTAATTGAATCTCAGAGAAACTTTATGGTCAGTAGAATCATTTTTACAAATGATAAAATCAGCATCATTATTTTAAGTTTCATGACTTTTTCCTTGAAACAGCAACATTTTAAAGATTTTCACAACTGGAAACAAATTTTTTTCTTTAACCTGTGTGACTAATGGTCATAAAAAGTTTGAAGCAAACTTTTTAAATGTCACAGAAAAGAAAAAAGAAAGAAAATAAGAATTAGGTCGCAAACTAGAAATAAAACCAGTTGTTTGCCAACCGCAGAAGAAGAAGAAGAAGAAGAAGAAGAAGAAGAAGAAGAAGAAGAAGAAGAAATAAATGTTCTTCTGTACTTCTGGGTCATTTCTTCTGAGGCAAAATTCAAAAATGAGCAAAAAATAATTTGTCTCTCATCTCTGTTATCAGCAGATATTGTTAGTTTTAGATGTTTAATTTTTAAATTGTCTGAAGTTGTGAATTCCTGAACAAGAGACTGTTTACAGACACAAGTTTAGAAATTAAAAGATTAAAGCAAAACAAAACTTAAGTATAGTAATTGTTGAAAAGCCACAGCTTCTCATGTGTGAAGAAACTCTCCACCTGATTGGCTGATCTGACCCATCAACAGATGATGTCACCTCCATCATAAAAAGCAGAAATGCTCACACCTGTTTTTTGATTAATTTATTAACACCTGTATTTATTAATTACATTTCACACTTGTATAAATTATCTTCTTGTTTACATCATTTACACTCTGAGTAGTTTATTATTTTACAAAGTTGATTTTTGATTTAAATCTCGCGTTGACGAGCGAACGTCTCGCTGAGGATCAGCTCTTTCTACTTTGCAGCGAGCGTCTGCTGGATGTTTTTGTATCGCAGCAGCTCCTGCTCCGACACGGACGGACGGAAGTTTTCCAGCGCTGCGGAGAAATCCTCGACAGAGACGAGGACGGGAGAGTCCTCCGAGTCCAAACCTGAGACAGAGACGGAGGGTTTAAAGAGTGGACGGAGACAGACGAGTTCTCGACCGCACGTCCAGAACCACGTCCACTTTCTGTTTCCATCACTTCATGAAATCAGGAGAGATTTGATTCTTAGAAACACTGATGAGGCGAAATAATGTGAGACAGTTCATGTTCTGATCCAAACAAAATCAACATTATATTAATAAAGTTACAGGATGTTTGTTTGTTCTGCAGAGGAGACACTTTTCTCTGAGACGATTCACTCTGTGACGTCAAACAAACAAACAAGAAGTCGACTAAAGAAGATTTAAAGGGTTAATTTATTTAATTCAGGGGACTTTTATGATTTCATAATTCCACCCAATCAGGTGTCTGAATGTGTGAGATGACCACGCCCCCTTCATCTGCATAGAATAGAGCTGGGAAATAAAAGTTTTGTTTGGAATATAAATGAAGTAAGTCCATCTACAATCCAATCAATACGTCTGTTGACTCATTTAAATATATTTCCATATATTCATACAATTATTTATTTCATGACCCTTTAAATAGCATTTATTGACTTATTTATTTATTATTAATGAAAGCAGTATTTCATATTTTTCAACCTGGACCCAGTTTCCTCATGTTTTTGTGAGTTTCCTTATTTTTTGTGTATTTTTGGTGTTTTTGTAACGTGTAACTTCCTGACGAAGCCGTCGTTTCTGTTTTCTTACCGCGGTCGATCTTCCTCTTGATGGCAGCCGTCATGGCGTCTGAGCAGAGGGCGTACAGGTCGGCGCCGGTCATGTGAGCAGGGCAGCGATCCACCACCTCCTGCAGGTCCACAGCCGGATCCAGCTGGAACCTGAAGAAGAGATTTATTAACAGTTTTTTATATTTTTAAGTTTTAGGCACAAAAACACACAAACAAGGTTTCTGTCTGTTTTAATATAAATTAAAGGAATAGTCTGCACAATCACAGAGCCCTGGGGGGGGGGGGGGGGGTGTTCAAGCAGCATCACTCGCTGCACACGACTATTGTTTCTTTCATTCTTCTTGTTTTTCTCTTCTATTTTTCAAATACATTTTTTGGGGTTTCAAAAACTCAAAGATTTAAAGTTTATCTACAGAAGAAAAGTAGATCATCTCAACTAAAGATCAGTAAAGGGTCAAACTTTTTCAAAACTTAAGAATTTGAACTGGGTTCAAAACTCAAAAATCCAATGCAGCATAATAATAATGATAATAATAATAATAAAAAAAACTGTATAATAAAAGTGACAGTATAATAATAAAGCTGTACACTATACTGTACTGTTTTACACAGTGATCCTGGTGATGTTGTGTCCACTGGTGGGACACGAGCTCCCTCTAGTGGTACTTGGAGGAATGTCAGAAATATTTTTTTCATAAACTCTGACTGCAGATAATAATAGGAGATAAAATGAAGAGACTTAAACTAAATGATTCAAAACCAGTAACATCGTGTAGAAGCCAAGTTGAAAATGAAGTGGAAGACAGTAAACTGAGCACAAGTTCTACTTACAACTTGAGTTGCCTCAGATTTGAATTCGGCTGGAGCAAAACGTCTTAGAAATAAAACAAGGCGAGGCTGCTTGTGCTGAAAAGAGGATTTTTTGATGGAACTGACCAACATTCAAATGCTTATTAATAAAGAATGAATGAAGCTCGAACAAAATGTTTTTTGTGTTTGAAACTATCAGATCTGTTCTTTCTTTTGATACATTCCATGTTAACATTTTCATAGAACTAAATATTCTGTGGGTGTTGAAAAATCAGTGATGTTTGTCAAAAATGCAGGTGCTGACTGACAAAACGGGTTCTGGTGTCGGTAGTGGCGTCCTAATTATGTAAACAATACACAACCCTACACACATCCAATGAATCAAATAAACAAACAAACAAAAAAAAAAACAAGGCAGAACTTGACTTTTTAAAAAAAATGGATCCTGTAGCTGTTTCTTACTTTCTGAGGACGGCCTGGAGGACCTGCAGCTGAGACACTCTGTCCTCGTTGATTCCAACATAGACCAGCTTATCAAACCTGACACACACACACACACACACACACACACACACACACACACACACACACACACAATACATTTGAGGGCGTCATCTTGGACTTCGATCAAGATTTTCGGAAGTTTTTAATGGAAGAAATGATCAACAGACTGATCGATAATGAAAATAATTGTTGCAAAAGTTTTGAAACGTGGAGCGCATTGATGGACGTCCACAGGACAAAGAAAAAGAATAAAAATAATAACCCAAACAAATTCAATCAACAATACAATCATTTTTATTTCTGATTTGTTGAACTTTTTTACTACATTTTTATCTGTGAACTTCTTTTGTGAGTAACTCTGCAAAAACTTTTGTCACAAGAGAATCTAAAGTTTCCTGAGCCTCACATTAAACATTGCGTGTGTGTGTGTGTGTGTGTGTGTGTGTGTGTGTGCTCTGACCTCCCAGGCCTCAGCAGTGATTGGTCCAGCAGGTCCGGACGGTTTGTGGCTCCAATCACAAAAACAGCGGCGGACGAGTGCAGAGCATCGAGCTCAGCGAGCAGCTGTGACACGACTCTGTACAGACAGATTCAAATAAAACTTCTGTCTGTCTCTTTTAAAACAGAGACAGACAGACAGGCAGAGACAGACAGGCAGAGACAGACAGACAGAGACAGACAGAGACAGACAGACAGACAGAGATAGACAGACAGAGACAGACAGAGACAGACAGACAGAGATAGACAGAGACAGACAGACAGAGACAGACAGACAGACAGAGACAGAGACAGACAGAGACAGACAGGCAGAGACAGACAGAGACAGACAGACAGAGACAGACAGACAGACAGACAGACACAGACAGAGACAGACAGGCAGAGACAGACAGACAGAGACAGACAGAGACAGACAGGCAGAGACAGACAGAAACAATAATAATATTGAAGCAACAACATCAGCAGAATATTCTAACTAAGGATATTAAAGTTTATATCCAAACTGAAGTTTTAAGTGAGAGCAGCAGATCGTCCAATCAGGGACGGGCTCGTCCTGAGGTGTCTGCAGGTCAACACTCACCTGTCCATCACCCCTCCAGAGTCTCCGCTGCGCCCCCTGCTGGGAGCCAGAGAGTCCAGCTCATCGAAGAAGACGACGCAGGGAGCTGCTGAGCGCGCTCTGCTGAACACTGAACGCAGACAGAATATTTTCATTACATTCAATATTAATAATGAATATTTTCTTTTTTCATCACCTTCTTTTATTCTCTTCATTTTACAGACCAAACAGCTGATCAATTGGTGAAAAAATTATTGTCAGATTGATCTCTAGTTGAAAAATGGGTCCAAACGTGATGATGTTGAACACTGATGATGATGATGATCAGCTTTATTGGCTCAACCTGCACATCTCTTATGATTGTCTGAGTATTTATTATTTTTATCTGACTTTTTGTATTTTATCTTCCATTTAAATTAGTGCAAATAAAACAGCAGGTCAACCATGAAGCAGGAAGTGGGTCACATCAGACAGTCCGAGTCTCTTCTAAAATAAATCTGCTGTTTTTTTTCTTTGTCAGATATTAACTTGGTGATAACAGCATTATTATTATTATTATTATTATTATTATTATTATTATTATCATTATTATTATTATTATTATTATTATTATTATTATTATTGTTATCATTATTATTATTATTGTTATCATTATTATTATTATTATTATTATTATTATTATTATTATTATTATTATTATTAAAGTAAAAATAAGACTGAATGGTCCTTTAATGAGTGAAACAAACCTTCTCTGATGTTCTCTTCGCTCTGACCCACGTACATGTTGATGAGCTCTGGACCTTTAACACTGAAACACAGACAGCAGCAGTTTGTCACATGAAAATAAAAAGTGATTTTTTTATGATTATTTTAAAGCATGAGTTTCTGTGCAAAGAGTCTAATCTGCTGGAAATATAACAGAAGAAGAAGAAGAAGATCTCACAGTGTTTGGATGTCTTAACACAACAAATCTGCCCTACAAAGGAGACATTAAACACATCGTCTATCATGTGGACAAATATCTTCTCTTTAAAATGTGTTTCATTTTGGAGAAAACAGGAAGTCGGAATTAAAGTAACTGCAAAAAGGTGCAGAGAAACGATTCTTCCATTGTTTCACTGCGCTGAAGTTTCTTAACTTCACCTTTGTTTTGCATCAAAGTGACGTTACTGCGATTTGTTTCTGTATAATAAAGAATACTGGCAATAAAAACATTCAGACGATGTTACACACATATAAAATAAACTGAAGATTGATCTGATAACTGCACTCGAGGGAAAATTTTATTTTATCAGAATCTAAATATTAGCAGCTTCAAATCCTCAGAAACATCCCAAAACCATGGATATAATTTGATTTTAAAAGTTCTTTGAAACATCACAAGCGTACCATAAAATAATGAATGTTGTAAATAAATAACAATAATGTAAATAATAATTTAAAAAAAAAATCATTTGACATCATTATCAGACTGAGGATTTGATCATATTTGTCATTATTCTGCTTTTTAAAGCTAAAGTCATCAGATAAAACAGAAGTTTCTGCCGTTTGCTTTGGTATGAACCAATATTTTTCGGTTCGCTCTGCAAAGGCAGAATACAGGAACTTCCAGATAAGGTCAAAGGTCAAATCAGAGGTCAGGATTGATATGTAGAAACAATAACCTGATATAAAGACATAAAACACATATACAATTATCTGAGTGCAGCTATTTTTGCTCAACAACAAGAAAAGTTTGAAATCATTTTTCTGTGTTCTGCACTCTGACATGTTATTGACTGTAGGTCAGAATTATCAGACTGAATAAAGGGAGAAAAAAAACAGAAGAAGTGGTTCCGTCTCATTCACATCACCTGTGAACCTTTTTAATAAGTTTCCTTTGCTAATAGTTAATTTAAAGGTTCAGTTCAGATTATTTGTTGTATGAGGTACTTCGTAGGAAGCCGACACACCAAAAGTTTGGAGAAGCAGCAGGAGAACCGGTGTAGGAACAATGTTGTACCTCATGCAACCACAAACTGAACGTGAGGAAGCTGAAGGTGTCCCTACCTGAGGAAAGTCATGGAGCACTCAGTAGCCACAGCTTTGGCCAGCAGCGTCTTTCCTGTCCCTGGTGGTCCGTAGAGCAGGAGTCCGGTGCGGTTCAGACCCAGAGACCGGAGCTCTGGACGCTGCAGAGGGAGCTGCACCGTGTCCAGGATCTCCTTCTTCACCTGCTGCAGACCTCCAACATCGTCCCAACGCACAGCAGGGATCTGACATCACACACACACACACACACACACACACACACACACACACACACACACACACACACACACACACACACACACACACACACAGCAGCAAACACCAAGACCAGTTGCATCAGTTCTTAAAGGTGTGATGACTGATGTTTGGTCAGTAGGGCTCCACACCAAGCTTTGTACCTTTCACTAAGCCCCACCTCTAAACAGCAACTGTCCAATCATAGCTCAGCAACTGTAACTAGGGCACTGCAGGTCTGTCAAACTTTCCACTGCATCTGCATTTGTTCTGTGGGGTTCTCTTCCTGTGGTGATCGTGGTCCAGCTGGTCTGGCTGGGTGACCCGTCTCAAGGTCCGCTGCACTCATCGAGTCCCTGCTCTTCCATTTCCCACGTTAGTGAGTGTATTTCTGTCATCTGTCATGTAGACCAGTGTTTGCTGAGATGTAAGCTAGCTTTAGCCTCAGTCTGTTAGCATTAATGTTATATCATGTACGCAGCTGTTAGCTAACTTTACATAAACACTTTCACAGGGTTCCTGTTTTAAAATGTGTCAGATGGAAACATTAAAACATCAGCTGGAGACTCAGCTGACTCAAGGAGTTAGCATTAGCATTAGCTAAGACTAAGAGAAAGCTGTAATTTTTGGGGGAGATAATTCATTAAGAATTAAAGGCAACTTGTTCCAGGGAACAAAACCACAATCAGTTCCGAGTGTTCTAACTCACCAAAAGTGCTCAGAATTACACAAATTATAAAAATCTGCTTTATGTGTGAATGAAGAGGTGCATCTGGGGGCTATTCCTTAAAGAAGCAGAATCTGAGTGCAGAGTTCAGAGTGTTGATAAATGTTAGTTACAACAACAAATGTGTTCTTTTCAGAACCCATGACCAAAAAAAAAAAGGAATACAGTGAATAATAAAACAAAACACTGAGTCGGTTCATTGAGCTGTACATGTATGACGTTTGCACGGAGCACTGCTGTGATTGGTGGAACCTGTGAGAAGCTACGATGATCAAATTTGCGGAAAAGTTGCAGAGTTTGGACAAAATTGTAGGGTCACACAGAATTCACAGGGATCAGTTGAATTTGCGTGAATTGTTGCGATCACAACTTCCTAGAGGGACGGACCTGGTGACAGTAACTAAGGAGGGCGGTGCTTAGCGAGGGCTCAGCTGTCTCAGTCGTACTGAAGTGGCTCTTCTCACCTTGGGGGCTCCGATGGCTGTGGACTGAGCGTCCTGCAGCGTCTCCAGGGCAGCGGTGAAGTCCTGGTTCAGGATGGTCACTCCACTGGAACACAGATCCTCCTCCTGTCGGCCGCGGCTGCAGAAACAACATGAGGACAGAGTCCATTTGTCCGCTTGTTTCACACATCATGGTGATGAAGGTTACTGGCCAACCTGTGGCTCCACTTCAGCACATATACACATTTATATTCTGTCTGATCTCATCAGCTGATTGTGACTCAGTCATTCATGTAATTTAACAGCCTACAAGCCTTCAGTCTCACCAGGTGTGAATCAGCCTCCTGCAGGCAGAGCGACCTGCTTCAACCAGCAGAGCGTTCAGATCCCCCAACACAAAACCCTGAGGAGGAAGAGAAGAAATCAGTTTTACATTTGTACTACATTACCCTCTGCCCTGTTTTAACATTAAAAGGGACAGTTCATATAATTTATTTGTCCCGCTGTGGACAGGGTCAGCAACAAAACTTATTTTATATATCAGTGTACACTATATTTAGAATATTTTCACCTCCTTACCTTGATGTCAGAACCTTTTCTGACAGGAAACCACTATTATATCAGACAAACATCACTTGGCAAACCAACCAAACTCTACTGACAAAATCAATAATTTTACTTCACACATCTCGGGAGCTGTTGATCTACAGCTGCCTCCACCTCTTAGTTATTGTATGTCTTCTGTTAATCTGAACTAAATTTTAAAACACCAAAGTCTCATAATAACACAAACTAACTAACAAATGGAGGCAGCAGTAGACCAACAACTCCTGTGTTCTGTGAGCTAAAATTAATCATTTTGTCAATGGAGTTTGGTTGGTTTTCAGAGAGTGATATTTGTCTTACGTAACGTAACGTAAAGTCTGCCTGACAGCAAAGTAAAGAGGATTCTAAACAGAGCGCACACATAAACTGTTATTGATTTTTTTAGGGGTCAAAAATTGGGTTTTGTTTTGCGGCTGACCCTGTCCAAATCTGAACTATCCCTTTAACCACAGAGAGTTTCTGTTCCAGACGTCTGAGCTGAAACTGAAGCCTGAAGTTTCATCCAGGAAATGTTTTTAGTTTGGTATCAATATGAACAGAAAATCATTCAGTTCAGCTGCTGATCAGATCAGAAGAAAACTCAGAAAACTAACAAACTGATTTTTACCACCACGTTAGTGTTGAATTCTGCATTATTATTATAATGTTTTATTATAATTATTGTCCACATCACCCAGCCCTTCACCATATTCCATTAAATCAACACGTTATATTAGAGAATTTACGGTATGTCATTTTAGGGAAAATCTGTATATTGAGATTTGATTTGATATTTACTACAAATATAGAATCAACAGAATCAAAGTGTAAAGATTCACACAAACATCTTGACAGGGTTGAATCGTATCATACAAATCATTTGCTATTTAAAAAAATTCTAAGATGCATCCTATCGTTGAACACACATCAGGCCCACAACACTCTGCGTGACGCCGGATGTAAAGCCCCGCCCCCCGCGTCCCGTCCTGGTCTGACCGGTCGGTGTGAGTGTGTGTCGTACTGCAGTCAGTTTGGAGAGTCCCTCCAGGTTCACGTCTCTCCCCAGGTGAAGGTCTCGGCTCAGGCTGGCCAGCATGGCGCGCCGCTGCTCCTCGGTGGGACTCTCTAACGCCACCTGGTGGACAAACGCCGCCATGACACCCGCAGACAGGTCCCGCGGTCTGCAGACCGTCGCCACCACCACCACCCTGAAAGACAAAGAGGTGTCCAACTGTCAGCTGGTTTCACCGCTGAGATGAGACACTTTCAATCAAAAGTTGATTAGATTGCTAGTGTTTGTATTGTAAAACTTATTCTAAAAAAAGTAAAACTCAACATTTTAAAGCATCAAAAAAGTTTAACTAAAACGAGTGATCACTCTCTGAAAACTGACTGAAGTGAAAACAAAATAAAAACTCATGAAAAATTAAAAACTACTCCGGTTGAGTCAGCGACCTGCTGGGGGCGCTGTGGAGCAGCTGGCAGAGCGCGGCCTGGACCCGGCCGTCCTCCTCGGCGCCACCTCGAGGTCTGAACAAGAGCTGCAGGTTCCGCAGCAGCAGGACGCAGGGCTGCAGGACGTCAGCCCGCTGGAACGCTGCGCTCAGCTTCGCCTCCGACGCTGCGGGAGTGTCGGCGCACACGGTCACACAGTCCACCTGACAGGAGCGTCACAGACATGATGACGAAACACTGAGACAGGATTAGGTTTTTTTCACTATTTACTGACATTTTATGGACCAAACATCTGATCAACTGGTGAAAAAAATATTGACGGATTGATCCCTAGTTGAAAAATAATCAATCAATTTATCTAACAATTAATTTACCAAAAATAAATATCAACTTGTCTCATACTTTATTCAATTCATTCAAACTCATGTTCATTTAATAACTAATCTACCTAGAACCCACCACAGAGGTTCTAGAACGCTCTGTGAAAGGTTTCACCTCAAACCCCCTGTAAGAGGTTCTACATAGAACCCTTTGATGGTGCAACCATTGCACCTAGAACCCTATCTGGAGGTTTTATCCATAACCTCTGTACCTTTCTAAGGCTGCTGACAAGAATCCAACCAGGGGTTCTACCAAGAATGTTTTTATAGTCGAAAGGTTTTTATCTAGAACATACCCAGGGGGTTCTATCAAGAACCTTTTAATATTCCAAGGGTTTGTCTGAAACAACCCAGGGGGTTCTACTGAGAACACTTTTATATTTCAAGGGTTTTATCTAGAACACATTCAGGAGGTTCTACTGCGAATCTTTTTATATTATGCTGTAAAGAACCTTTGAAAGAACTCCTTCTTCTTTGAATGAAAAATGTTCTTAATGGAAACCTTAGTCTTACAAAGATTAACTCTATGTTCCAAAAAGGGTTCTTCAGGAGCAAACTGTTCTATGTAGAATCACAGCCCTTTGGTAAGAAGAGTGCAGCCTATGGAACATATAAAGAGCTACATATCTCAGATGTTCATTTGATAGAAGATCAATTAAATTTTACATGATCAATCAAATTCTTGACGACCCATTGATTGATCATCAATTATCATCCCTCATCCTGAATATAAAGATGTGGTTGTATTAATAATCAATGAAGATCATGAGGTTCAATTCACTGATTCAAATTTGAACAAAGAAAAAGAAGAACATCATGTCTCTAAGTTTACATCAGCCTATAGACTGTGTGTGTGTGTGTGTGTGTGTGTGTGTGTGTGTGTGTGTGTGTGTGTGTGTGTGTGTGTGTGTGTTTGGCAGCGTCGTACCTTCAGCAGGTGGAGGTTCAGTCTGCGACTCGCCGCACTCACCGCCGTCACTTTACCACTTCCTGCAGGACCGTGAAGAAGGACGGTGCAACCAGACAGAGAGCTGCTACAAAACAGACAAAACACTGATGACATCACTGATCACATGACCACACGTCCCATCATGCTTCTCTCTGCGGCTCTGTAATGACAGAGCGGTCAGCTGTGATGGTGGCAGCAGACAGGTGAGGCGAGTTACCTGTGGTGCAGGTGTGGGGCGACGACGCTGCTGAGAAGCTCCACGGTCCTGTCGAGGCCCGGAGGAGACAGACTGCTCCACAGAGACGCTCCGTCCACACAGCAGCAGGGGGCGGGGCTGCAGGTGGACGCTCCCTGAGGAGACACAACAACTTTCAGAGACAAAAATGAGACGGGACAGATCTGATCGGTAACTGTGATTATTTTGACTGATACTGAGGTAATGATCAGTCCTGGTGATGACGCAGGCAGCGTCACTCGCTGAGGATCCATATTACTTTTGTTCTGATTATTCTTCCTAATGATTATCTTAATTGTTAATTAATCACTTTCTCAATAAATCCTTTAATTAATCCTGTCACAATCTTATTTTTCAAATCCTTCTTGTGATCAGTCTGTTGATCATTTTTTTTCCATTAATCGTTAAATGTTAGGTTCAGAAAATGTTGATTAAAGTCCAACATGTCGTCCTCAAATGTCTCATTTTGTCCACAACTCAAAAATATTCAGTTTACTGTCAGAGAGGAGGAAAGAAACAAGAAAATATTCACATTTAAGAATCTGGAATCAGAGAATTTGGACAATTTTTAATCAAAAATGACTCAAAATGAATAATTATCAAAACAGTTGGCGATTAATTTAATAATTGATTAATAATCAATTAATTGTTGCAGCCCTATACCTATAAGACATTAAGATCTCCCATCAGACCTCTAAATCAGGGAGACTAAATCAAACATTTCTAGACTCTTTAAGTCTTTATCATCACATCATACCTGGACTGGACCTCAGTGTTCTGGGCGACAGGTGACATCTGAGTTTCACGTCTCATTAATTATCAGTTTTTAAAACACAAACTGGAAAACAGACGAGCAGACGACACGACTGATCTTTCTTGACTGTGTCTTTTTCATGCAGTTAAAAAAATGTCTCAAAGAATCACGAGAGAAAACCAGGATTAACTGATACACAACAGGATGAGGTCAAAGGTCACCATGTAGAGTGAGGTGTGCAGTCTGTCGGCCAGGTGAACTCCTCCATCTTCTTCTTCTCCTCCTCCTCCTCTGTCTGCAGACGGACACACCCTCTGCACTCTGAAGAACAGCACTGGACACCTGACAGGTCAAAGGTCATAGACTCATCATCATGGAGCAGGTCCACACATAAAATCACTCACAGGTGTGATCACCTGCTCAACTTCACATATTAAAGGTATAGTTTGGAGTATTTAAGCAGGACTGTAGAACATCAGCAGTAAAATGATTTTTACGTACACACACTCTGATTAAACACTATGTTGGTTTTGGACTGACGACACTGAAAAAATAAGGTCCATTTAAAAAAAAATCACATCAGTTTAAGCGTATGCTATATTTAGACTATTTTCACCTTTTTACCTTTCTGTCAGACAGAGTTTTGAAATACTGTGTGCAAAACAACTAATTGATTAACAATACTGTCTGCAAACCAACCAAACTCTACTGACAAAATCAGTAATTTTAGCTCAGAACACAGGAGTTGTTGGTCAACAGCCGCCTCCATCTGTTAGTGTTTTTCTGTTGTTGTTTGACTTCAGTGTGTTAAAAGTTTAGTTTCACTAAACTCACTGATTCACCAAAGTCTCACAACAACACAAACACACTAACAGATGGAAGCAGCAGCAGACCAACAACTCCTGTGTTCTGTGAGCTAAAATTACTGATTTTGTCAGTAGAGTTTGGTTGGTTTGCAGAGAGTGATATTTGTCTTACATGACGGTGGTTTCCTGTCAGAAAAGTCTCACCTGAATCATTTTATATCATCATCAGCTTCATTCAAACTTTGCAGAAATTAAATAAAACTCAAAAAAATGTCTTGATTCATCTTTCCACTGTTCCAACAATCACAACCTCCAGTTTGGTCCAAATAAAAATACAATTCATGGTGTAAACGAGTGCTGAGCCTCTGGAGAGAAGAAGCTCTGCAGGTCCACTGACTTTATAACTGAAGTATAGGAGGACAAACACTTTTAAGTTCTCTGACTGTATGAAAATCTGATATTTTTACATCACAGATGATGAAAAAAGGCACTGAAACGAGAGTCTAACTGGTGTAAAACACTCATCCGGGCTCATATAGAAATTTGTGGCACACCGTACTGTTAAAAAAAAAACGTATCGTTAAATATTCATATGGAACGACTGAATCTGATTCAACTAAAGAAAATCTGAGTTGGGGACAGCCCTAATTTTATCAGAATTAATGTATTAATTAATAATAAATCTGTATTATTTATAAAATCCCATCAGAGCTCAGAAACCTTTGAATCGAAATAATCTGAATAAATCTGTTTTATATTAAACATATTAATCCCTCGTGTCGTGTTCAGTCATCAGCAGCCTGATGATGATGATGATGATGATGATGATGATGATGATGATGATGATGATGATGTTGATGATGATGTCTGTACCTGTGTATTCCTTCTGAATTGTTCTCCAGCAGGTCTGGATGGTTTTCAGCTGGAACTGTCAGGATGTCTCCCTGTGAAACCAGTCTGCACACAGAGAACACAAACTGGTCAGACTGGGAGTTTGCTCCGCTCTGAGGTCACACAGTATAAAGACAAACACCAAAGTTAGTCCACTGATGAAGGCTCAGCAGAGAAGCTCTGACTTCTCCTCCTTTGAGAAAAACTTGTTGGCTGAATTAATGCAACAATATGGTCAAATAATAAAACATTAAAAAACTGACTAATCGATTATCAAAATAGTTGGCAATTAATTTCATTATTGATTAATAATCAATTAATCATTGCAGCTCTAGTGTACTCCAAGAGGTGGAAGCAGTTAAGGTCGCACAATGAGTGAAAACCACAATATTTTTGACCAAATACGTCGATACTGTAACAATACTGTAGACACAACTTTCACAAAATATGAACCCAATGAGATTTTTTTGACAAATAATTATAACTAAATTGGATATAATGACTAAATTCAGAAGATTACTCAGAAATTTACTGTAATACATCCTTTAATACCAGGAAAATATAACACTTATGCCATATCAGGATATAAAGATATGCAGAATCTATTGTGATATCTATTCTAATTTGATGATAAGATATAATATCAATATACTGCCCAACATTCCTACTGATATCGCAAATCATATTGCAACTTCAATAGCAGTCATTGTCATTAAATAATTCTTCCAAATCGTTCAGCCTAGTTCTGAATGTACTGGAGTATTTTCACAGTGTGGTTTTAGTACTTTAACCTCAGGAAATGATCTGAGTGCTTCATCAGGTTGTCGTCAGCTGACCTTGGCGTGCTGAAGTGTTCAGACAGCAGGTTGTCGTAGCAGCTCAGGTTGTTGTACAGCGGAGACGCCACCGGCTGGATGTGAAGCTCTCTGGCCAACAGTGGAGAAGCTGAGCGACAGAAGCTGTCAGAGCGCTGCTCGCTGGGCGCCAGAGGAGACGCTTTCCACCTCTGAGACAAAACAACAAGACATCAGGACTGCAAGTAAACATTACTTTCATCATCCACTACTTTCTTGATTATTTGAGGTGTTTGAACGTCTGTGCACTCCACATGTTTGCACCTATTTTTCAAATCTTTCTTGGAACAATTATTTTCATTATCAATCAATCTGTTTTAATTAATTAATTAATTAATACTGTGACAATCCTGTCAATTAAAAGATAGATCCAAACGTGGAGTGTACCGTGAATGTTTGTCTTTTCAGTTGGGAGACAACCCTATATTCAGTGTGTGTGTGTGTGTGTGTGTGTGTGTGTACCTTGACCCTCAGTGTGCAGCTCTTCTCAGGAACCTCGTCTCCTCCTGTCAGGTTGAACCACAGAGTCTCTGATATGAATCCAGTGTCATCGTGGTTCTGCAGGTCTGGACTCTGAGTCAAATCCACTACCTGCACAGACACCAGCCGCTCCCTGACTCCACCCAACTCCATCTGACCTGGGGCAGGTCTGGAGGCTCCGCCCACTTCCATCTGACCAGTGGTGGGTCTGGAGGCTCCGCCTACTTCTGTCTGACCTGTGGTGGGTCTGGAGGCTCCGTTCACCTCTGTTTGACCTGTGGTGGGTCTGGAGGCTCCGCCCACTTCTGTCTGACCTGCGGTGGGTCTGGCGGCTCCACCTGGCCTCGACAGCCTCACCCACTCCTGGTTAAACAGCCCCAGCCTGAGCAGCAGCTGCTTGCTCACAAACACACAGCTGTCCACATCCACAGATGAATCCTGCTGACCTCTGACCCCGAGCCGTCGCCCTGCATCAACCACCCGCACGTCCAGTCTGCACTCCAGCGCCTGCAGGACCCCGGACAACCCCGAGCCCAGCAGCTTCCTGTTGTCGAGAAGAGAGCGCCCTCCTCCAAGGCCATCGGCGTAATGAGCGAAGTCTGATACACACAGTGTGAGTGGTCTGCAGGGTGGGGCGGAACCTGGTGTGTCCACTGGGTCCCAGCAGTCCGTCAGAACCAGAGACGTGTCGGCGGTGATCCGTCCCTGTGTAACAGGACTGCAGTCCAACACCAGCAGCTCCAACAGCTGCTGCTGCACCTGAACACACCAGAGGAAATCAATCAACCAATCAATTCATCATTTAGTTTACAGCTGAAACTAGCAAATATTTTCATAGTCGATTAATCTGTTGATTATTTTCACAATTAATCGATTAGTTGTTTGGGCCATAAAATGTCAGAAAACGGTGAAGGCAAAGTTTATTACAATACACCGAATAAATCCTCGTTACACATAATAAATATTTAAGTTGCTTAAGTTTATTAAATTAAATTAAATCAACATTCAAACACAATATATCTTGATAGTGAGTCTATTAAATCAAAACTTAAACTTTCAACATAACATTTCAGTATCAACAGAATGTTTTATTCAGGATAGGATTCACCTGTTCCGGAGCCTCACCTGTCCCGGGTCGTCTCCCAGCAGTGGGTGTCGGGGGAGCAGCAGCGGCTCTCCCCGCCGGGCCAGCAGCCACTGTCCCGGGCGGCAGAGCTCCAGCAGCCCGCGGGTGAACTGCTCAGCTCCGGCCCAGCGGAGGCTCTGCCTGCTGCGGGCTCCCAGCACCACTCTGTCCAGGCTGACCGGCTCCAGAACCCGTACAGTCCCGGTGCTGCCGAGCCGCTGCAGCCCGTGGAGGCGCATGAAGAAACGGCTGGTGAAGAGCCGGAGCCGGCCCCCGGACTGCGCTCCTCCGCAGCCCGCTGTCTCCTCCGCGGTGGTCGGATGAATGCGCAACAAAATGCTCGTCCTACCGGAGTCGTGAGGCCGCTGCGGGGTGAAGAGGACGGTCGGCGGGACGGTGTCGTTCTCGAGTACCGAGTCCAGGTGACATTTAGACATGAAAACATCCAGAGGACTCAGGTGTGAGGGAAAACTCTCCAAACAACACAACTCCACCTGCGCCGCCATCTTGGACTGCGTCATCACCGCTGCGCTGCTTCTCAGTCTAGAAGGCGGGAACCCTTGTTTTGTTAAAAAAAGAAAAACTCTCGCGAGATTTGTACGGTTTGCGTCTTCATCGTGCACATTGTACAAAGTGATTATGTTTCATAATGGGGAAACGATGTCGACGTCGTCGATGTCTGTCCCAGGTTTAGGGACAGAAAACACCGGTTATGGTGACGAAAAGATCAAAGTTTGGATTAAAAATGATCAATCTCGCGAGATATTTCGCGGGTCTGGGGTTCCCCTCTAAACACCTGCTTCTTTATGGTGTATCATCACCACCACCTGGGGGACGACCGAGGAAGTACAACCTAAGACACAGTTTAAAATACGAAATAATAATAATAATAATAATAATAATAATAATAATAATAATAATAATAATAATAATAATAATAATAAGAGACAATGAACGGGGTCCAAGCAGATCGAGAGTATTTGTCTGTAACAAACAAGCACTGATAAAACACACAGGGTGTCACAGATGTAGTTTATACACACCGTCTTACAAGCTGACCAATCACATCACACCTGTTTAAACTTAAAACGCTTATAAAATTCAAAATGTTGGTGATAAAATTCAGAAAGAAAATCATACATATTTCTGCTGCTTTCAGGTGTTTTGTCAAATATTTTGGTGACGTTTCATCAAACATCGAGCGAAAAAGAAAATGTTAATACAGTACAAATAACATCAAGATATTAAATATCTCTGCAGACTCACCGTTTGATCTGAGCACAATGTGAAACTCTTGATATCAACCATCTACAGAACATCTGTGGTGGTTTAGGTAACATTTGAATGAAGACTTGTGGAGATACAGAAGTACAGTGATTTATCATATTTAAAAAAAAAAAATAGAGTGATGGACTTGTGAATGCTTACAGGTCACAGGAAACAAACTTTTGTCAGAATTCAACAGATGTGCTGAAAAAAAAATCAGCTCTGTAGGACATACAGCAGAATGTTGTCAAGAAATTTAGATTTGTTGTAATAATTTATTTGCATGCATTTCATGCTTTGACTGAATAATGACTCATTGAGAAAAATAGAAAAATAAAATTGAGAAAAAGTCATAAAAGCTGACATTTTTAAAGCAGAGACGAACTGACAAGTTGAGAAAAGATGCAGATGAATTGGATGATTAAAATGGTGAAAGAATTTCAAGTCTTGGCTGAGCCATTTGCAAGATAATTGCAAAAATGTAAACTTGGTTACAACGCCACCTTGAGGTCAATGAGTGCCAATTTTGGTGAGTTTTTGTCCCACAGTTTTTGCTGCACAAACCGTTTTTAAAGGAGAAACATAAAAAGAAAAAAGAAAGAATAATAAGAACAAAAATAATATGGGTTCAGTGTGACATAGCTTGGACCCATTATAATAATGAATTTAAAAAATAAAATAAAATAAAATAAATAAATGAACAACAACAACAACAATAATAATAATTGTGTTTATACCATTTTTGTATATTGTAGCATGAGTATTATACTAAAGTGAATACTGAACCTGCAGTCGTCTGATGGATCCACCAGTGAATCGTCTTTTTATGTTATTGTTCTGTCCATTTGGGTTGAAATGCAAAAACTCCTCAAATGCAAAAACTAAAAGTAACAAGCCTGTTTTGAAAATGTGAGCGGTAGAAAATACAGATATTTGGAGTAAAAGTAAAAAGTAGTCAGAGAAATAAATACTCTAATAAAGTACAGATACCTGAAAAATCTACCTAAGTACAGTTCAGTATTTGTACTTAGTTACTTCCTACCTCTGCCACTTGGACTATAACCAGACACTTGCCTTTAGATTCTGCATTCATATGCAGACATCAGTTTACAGATGACTCTTTGTTGATTAAAAAATGCAGCATGTTTCGTCTCCCTTGGTGTTTATATGGACCATGTGAAGATGGACCTGGTCTGGGACCCAAGCTCCAGTGGAAAGTCTGGATCCAGATCAGGTTTGACCAGTGAGAAAGAAAGACAAGACGCCCGACCACATGACCAAGACTTTACTTCACAGCTCAGTGCCCATCGACCCCGTACAAACACAACATGGGCTCCAACAACCAGCAGACCTTTGCACTGTCAGCAGAATCCAAGCAGGTATAACTTCCTCTCATGGTTAACCCTGTTTTTCTCATGCGTAAAAAACAGGCATAGTGCCAACACATTGGAACAGAAGGTTAAAGACTTGAAATTTACACTTTGCTTGGCAAGATAAAAAATAAAGATGTCTTTTATGGGAAATGATTCTATTATATACAATTCAGAGCATAAACAAAATAAAAACACCCAGAAAATAGAATGATTAAAGCATGCCCATTGTCACACCATGAGGAGGCGGCGAGCGGCCGAGCTATTTATTCTGTGTTCACATCCAACTCTTCTCTTTATCCAAGACCATAATGAGTACAGGATATAGTAAGGAATCATTTATCATATTAACATAGTTCGGGCATTCAAAGCAGTCCAATTCGATCTCTGTTTTTGGCCTGTTTATCCCAATAGGAAGGGGAGAACTATATGAAATAATTTAAAGGTACAGATTTTTGTACATGTTGTTTTCCCTCTACAGATTCAATGTATTTGTGATATACGTCACCATGCAATGTGATCCAAGCAGGGTACTGTCAGTAGAAGAGTAGCATAGCCGTGGACAAGCTGGGAGTACTGTGTAAGGTGAGAGTTTCTGACACTGGACTTGTTGGAGGCCATGATTCTCAGCTCCAGGAACCAGTTAAATCGGGGATTGACCAGGGAGCAGCAGACGTATCCGTAGCACCATGGCAGCAACGCTCCTGCACGACAGTCAGTCAAGATTACTGGAAGCCCATGAAGATAGTTCGGTAAGCTGTCCTTGGAAAATATAAGAGGTCTGTATACATTAAATGAATTGAAGGAGGTCATTGTAACATCACAGTCTAATATGGAATCAGGTGAGAACCTTTGAGGCGTAGCTTGTCCGAAGACTGATTATACACAAACATGTCTCAGCGATGAGTCTCTTTGTATTATCTAGCGGGCACCACCTTCTCCCTGGCATTTGGCTTCCCCTTGGCCGCACCGGCTGGTTTTGGCCTGGTCCTGGCGGGCGTGGTGCCAGAGGAGGTCTGGGCGGTGGCTTCCTGCGAGGCGCTGCGCCGCATGGTTGTTGTAGTCCTGGGCGGTAGCATGGGGACGGTCGGGGCTCGGACCGACAGGGGCTGCCTGGATGGACATACTCTCTGAGGGGAGGGGCTGTCAGTCCTGCAGTGGGTGGAGCTAAGGCTGCGTCGGGTTCCAAACAGGACTCGCAGGGGCATTCGGGGGCTGCCGGAGGGGGCCGGGGCAGCAGAGGGACGGGGACATGAGGAGGAGGACCTGGGTGAGACAGGTTTGGCTTTCCGTTGAGTGCTGAGAGTGCTTAGTCCAATTTTCTGATTCCTGTGAACAGAAGCATCAATAGAAGGACTTATCAAATTTTATGTTAAAAAAAAAAACACACCCCAATTCCAAAAAAGTTGGGATGCTGTGTAAGATGTAAATAAAAACAGAATGCAATGATTTGACAATCCCTTTTGACCAATATTCAGATTGTTTCAGATTTCTGGACGTCATGTCCTCTGGGCTACAGGAAAAGGATCATCCAGATTGTTACCAATGCTGACTTAAAAAAAAAAAAAAGCAGCTGGGATGGTATGGGGGGAGTTAGTGCACATGGCATCATGGGTACCTGTTACATCTGAGAAGGCCCCATTAATGCTGAAAGATATATACAGGTTTTAGAATGACATATGCTGCCTTTCAGAGACGTCCCTGTTTATTTCAGTGAGACAATGCTAAGACACATTGTGGACGTGTTCCAACAGCGGTGCAAAACTTCAACAATTAGTGTCCTCAGTTCACAAACACTGACTGAGTGTTGTTGAAAGAAGAGCTGATGGATCACAGTGGTAAACATGCTCCTGTCCCAACTTTTTTGGAATGTATTGCAGGCATCAAATTCAGGGTGAGTTTATATTCACAAAACACAACAAAGTTTATCATTTTGAACATTTAACATCTTGTCTCTTTACTGTATTCAACTGAATATAGGTTGAAACATATTTGCAAATCATTACATTCTGTTTTTATTTATGTTTCATCCCAGTTCTTTTGGAATTGGGGTTGTAATTAAAAGAGAAAAAAAAATCATACCCGTTAGTGAAGGATGACGCTCCTTTGGTAGTGCTGGGGTCTGGCAAGGAGAGAGGAGAAGGAGTAGCAGCAGCAACAAACCCCACTGAAGGTCTTTTTATGGGGGTGACGGGCCTCGGGATTCGGCTCCTGCACTCCTTGGAGCCTTGCTCCTCAGTTGGTTTCAGACGGGAGCTCCTCCTGGATTCGTCCGAAGTGTGCGTGTCCTCCTCTGAGCCGGTGGTGGACAGAGTTTCCGAAGCCCTCCGACGCTCATCATCACCAGAGGATAATGATGACGATGTCCCAGACAGCATCCTCCTCCTCATCCAGCGACCCTGTTGCTTCTGGACCAGCAGACGGGCCAAGTCTAGCTGCCTGGCCCGCTGCTGAAGCCGAGCCCGAGCCGAGAGGGAAGAGGACTGCTCTGAGCCTGAGTCCTCTTCAGAGATGAGTACTGGGATTCGGCTTCGGATTCTGGGCTTTATGGCAGCCAGTGGTTCTGGTCCGGCTGTCTGAAGCTTGACTGCTTCTTCACTGGATAATGGCTGTTTCTTAGGTTCCTGTGACAGATCTTTATGTTCAAGACCTGGTGACATGGCCTCTGGAACAGGCTCCAAAGACTGGGCCAGGATAGTTGACGGACCATTCTCAGTACTGAGGCGTTTGTCAGCTGGTGCAGTTTGGTCTGGGACAGACTCCTCTGGAGACTCTTCTGTCTCTGGTGCACCCCCCTGCTCATGGGTTTCATCCTCTACAGCTGATGCCTTCATGATGGCCAAGACTTCCCGGTCACTGTCCTTGGCAGAGTGACCGTTGGAAGACATGACGTTGAGGTGTGATGTCTCTGCAATATGGATGAAAGTGCGCTCAACTTTGGTGAAGGGTGGTGATGCAGGAGCGATGGGAGTGGACGGCCTCAGGTCTGACCTGAGAGCAGGAGACAACCGGCCGGTCTCAGAGGGTTCAGGCTGAATCGCCTCCCCAACCAGGAGGCGGTCATTACGGGAGGTGAGGGCGCATGGCGTGGCCAACTCGCCCTCTAGAACATGATCACCACCAGAGGGAGACTTGCGAGTGTCTCCAGGTGAGAAGAGAACTAGGGTTTTGGAAGCATCCTCCAGATCCGGGTCTGCATCAGCAGCTGAAGCGTGCTCCCTCTGGCCCCTCTGGTCCTCGGCCATGAGTGTTGAAGGTGCAGCGTCCTGGCTGCGTTCAGTGCTCTTCTGACTGGCCTCACTGTTGGACTCGCTCTTCGTGACATCGTCATCCTTTGGCCCCGGAGTTTCTGGGACTTCTTCGTCTGGTGCGGCAAAGCTCCGACGCTGAGGCAAGGTACCAGTTAGCATGACGGTGAGGAAGTCGGCCCTCTTGGCCTGGAGCTGAGGAAGGATGTGGAAATGCTCCTTCTCGTCACTCTGGCCCTTTGTCCGATAATCTGGGGAGGGCGGAGACGGAGTGCTCTGCTCTGTGGGCGACAGCACCTGGAAACAAATCAACAACAATCTTTATTACAACTGAATCAACTCCAAACAAGACAGCATGCAACTCTTCACAGAAACATAATGAATGGAGTTTACTGATATTCTCTAGAAAGTTGTCTTGAAAAAGCAAAAATTCATGTATGAAATCAAAGTTGAGTGTCTTATTAAGCATCTACAAAGATCTAAGTGAAAATAAATGTGAAAGTCCAGTTTAAAAACAGCTAAATTGGTTCTTTAGACCATTTCTCAAGACAGCAGATCATGTTTGATTGACATCTCCCTCAGGAGAACCACTCTAGTAAGCTCAGCAATGTCCTGCTGTGCACAGGGTCAGCAGCTTACGACACCTAAATAATCAATATCAGTTTAAGTGTTCACTATATTTAGAATATTTTCTCTGCTTTACATTGCTGTCAGACAGCTTTTGTCCAACAGGAAACTGAAGCTGCCATCTATGTTCTCTCCAAAGCCACCACACCAGAACAGTAATTTTAACACATTAGTGCACCTCTGGACTACCATTACTCGCTCCAGATCGAGGCAATGGCTGCCCAGTGCCCTGTGAGGTAAAATTAACTTTTGTCAGAGGAGTCTGGAGTGATATAACAGCTTCAGTTCCCTGTTGTTGAGTTGATTCAAGCTCAAAGAGGCTGATGAAGCAGACCAGAGAGGTTCTGTTTCACCTGTTTGGTGGGATAATTGACATGCATTGGTTTATGATGGGTTCACAGAATTAACTGCACAATTTTCGGAATAAATGTTCAAGCATAGGCACACCCAACCCAAACCCAATGTCAGTAATGTGTACAAAAACTTAAATTTAAAAAAAATGTGATTAAAACTCTTTCTAGGTTTCCTAGGACCTTACACTAATCAGCAGTATGTTTAATAACATGTACAACCAATGAAACCATTCAAAAAAATATTTAGGGTGCTTATTTATGACAACATCCAGTTTTTCATCAGTATCAGCAATTTTTTGAACAGTCCCTCCAGGAAGTTGCGATGTTGTGATCACAACAGTTTGTGCAAATTTAACAAATCCGTTAAGTCTACAAGGCCAACAATTTTGCAAAAAGCTGCCGTGAAATCAGACATTTTGGGCCACAACAATCCTGCAGACAGCCCACAAAATCACTACTGTGATTTTAATCATGTCATGACAAAGACAAAATGTGCATTAATGCTTTAGAGGAAGCTAACAATCTGCTTTTGCTAACAGTCGCTCTCCTGGTAAGAAAGACGACAGAAACTGATGTATTTGCCCCCAAAACCATTTTAATGTCATTTTGGTTGTACACAAGCTTTTCAAGATTGTCTAGATTACATACATTGATATAAAAGGCACAAAAAATGCATTGCAGAGTTTATCCTTAGACAGCACGCAGTCTGATATCAGGTGATTTTCAAGTGTTTCCCTTCATAAAGATTTAACATACAGCCTGTACATACATACTAAACCCCGCTAAATATCATGCTATTAGAGATTAACTGCAAACCTAATTACTTTCTACATTTCTGTATATATGTACACAGTTATCATTTGGATTTACAAAAAGTTTAAAATACATGCTTTACCTGTAAATTATACAAGCAGTACTGTACAATCATATAGTGATAGAAAAAAAAGCTAACTGTATTGTACACATGAAAGACACTCACGGATCATCACACTGAACTAACACGGCGAGCTCTTCAATCCTCTTCACATCCACTACAGAAACTCTGCCGTTATTGCAAAAACGTTGAAGGAGCATTCAGATGTTTTACGAAATATTCTTGTTTTTGTGTCAACCTCAGAGTCAGATGAGAACTGTCCAGGATGTCTCTAGCTTAGCTTAGCACAAAGACTGGAAGCGTGAGGTGAAATGCTAACCTAAGCAGCACCAGAAGGCAACTCCAAAACTGCCTGTTTTACATGTTTTGTATTGTTTAATCAGTAGACATAGAAATAGAAAAAATGACTGAATACCAATACACTCAGCCTAGCTTAGCAGAGACAGCATGTTAAAAATACTAGCCTGCCTAACTTAAAGCTAACAAAGAGATAAAATCTGCTTTGCAACAACTCCATGTCCATGTGATTTACTTGTTGTATCTTGTTTGATCAACAGATGTAGAAACAGAAACAAAAAATGAGACAATGTGGTTTTAGCAGCAGTTAGCATTGAAGCTATTTGTTAGCCGTTAACCGCTGGGAGCAGCGAATCCAAACCTTTCCAGAACCTTTCCACCTTATAAGGGTGCCGACAAGAACCCACGCAGGGTGTTTTACTGAAAACCCTTTTATATTCCTTGTGTTTTATGTAGAACTCACTCAGGAGAATCTACAGAGAACTCTGTAATATTCCAAGAGTTTGAACTAGAACATACTCAAGGCATTCTACCAAGAACCCTTTTATATTCCCAGAGTTTGTTTTGTTAAAGCATTCTTCTGAAGCAAATGGTTCTAGGTAGAACCTCAGCCCTTCAAGAAGAACCCTTTTGGAACCTTATTTCTAAGAGTGTAATAAGATTTGTCTAAATGTTGGACCTGAGCCAGGCTAGCAGTTTCCCCCTGCTTCCAGTCTTTGTGCTAAGCTAGGCTAATCACCTCCTGGACCTCTCTGGACACGGAGATGAAAGTGACGCCCGTCCTCTCTGGACAAAATTTAGACAAATAAATATTTCTTAAAATATCTGAATGTGTCTTTGAGAATCAGCTGTTAGTGATACATGAGGTCCATACTGATCTGATTAATGTCTAAACAAAACTAACGCGGAGAGACGGGTGTTCACCTCTAAAGACACGAAGCAGTGAGTTCTCTCTACAGACACAATATCTGTACAATATCACCCTGTTATTCCATAAAGATCAGCACTAACATATCAAATATGCATTAAAATGTATGTTTGAGAGGAGCATAATACCTTTTTTTTACATTTACATAATTCTAGTGTGTGATTTATGAGGTATAAATGTTTTGTGTCAGACTGTGAAAACAGTTTGTGGGACGGTTTCTGATAAATCTGCTCTCATCTCGTTTTGAGGACAGTCTGAGGACATAAAGGCTTCAAAGTTGCAGTAATGTGCGAATAAAAACCTTCATAAATTTTTCTGGGGTGAAGAAAAGTAGCCTAATTTTTTGACTACTGCTGTTTAGCAACACATCTAAATACTGCACTTCTACATATCAGTAATTTGTAATCAACAGAATATTTTACAAGTTACAGTGTGGGTTTCAAATTTTCTTGCTTAAATCAACTCCGACCAAATGAACATTTGACTAACATGAGTAGCAACAGTCAGACGAACACAACACTCCAAATCTGACATGTTCTCACAGTTAAAAACATCTGTGTCATGGTTTGGGTTTTTTATTAGTTAGTTCCCGTTTTCTTTTGTAGTCCTGGTCCTCCCTCGTGTGTCTTCTTTACTTCCTGTCTTTGTCCTTTTCCCGCCTTTTTTGATTAGCATTAGCTCCATTTGTGTCTGATTAGTTCCTTCTGTTTTTCTGTTTCTGTCAGTTCACCGCCTGTGTTTCAGATCTTTGTTGTATTTGATGGACTTTGGATTTGTTTTTTGGACTTTTGTTCCTCATTTGAACTGTTTCTGCTTCGCTCCATCTGCATTTTTGGGTCCACCATCTTGTTTAGTTTTGACACACCGTGACGGTACGGTCAACACAAACAAAACACAGGGACGAAAGAGGCAAGGAACTAATCAGACACAGGTGGAGCTAATGCTAATCAAACAAGGTGGGAAAAGGACAAAGACAGGAAGTAAAGACACGACACATGAGGGTGGACCAGGGCTACAAAATAAAACTGCTGTATACTGCTGTATAATATATATATATAATTTTAAATTTTGCACTTTATTAAATGAATAATTGGAGTCATTATACAATCATTTGCTCATGACACTGAGCAGCAGTTGGACCTTGAAGAACACATTTTGTTTGGAGTGTACTGCCAGTCTACTGTCAGTATTTTTGACCTGTGCTACACATGTAAAGGTTTGAAGGACAATTTCAGGTTTTTTTTAAAATCCTGTTTCTTATTTTAGTTGTTTTGTTTCACACTGAATGAATGAATGCACTGGAAATGCCTTTTCAAAGGTCGACTGACTTCAAAACTGATTCAAGTCCAACAGGAACGGTCGTGTTTAGAAGGAAACCACTGAACTCTTGTGAGACTTGTTTCGGGAAGAATCATGGTTTGGTTTAAAATGATATTTCTCGCAGGTCTGGGGTTTCCTTCTAGACATGATGAAGAACAAAGAACCAGAAACCAAGGAAACTACAAAAGAACTGCACCTCTTTTAGCTTCATTGCTGGGAAACACTAAGTTTATGGAGGACAGTTTCACATTAGTTTTGTTGTTGTGACAATCATGATCTTTGGGAATAAAGTCCAAAACAGCAAAAATGACACACAAAAGTAAAAAAAAAAATCACATAGTTCAGAACTTCAGACTCAAAGTTCATGATGTGTGAACAGACTCGAGCATCACGACTTCCTCCACCAACCAACAGAACACTGGATGTAACGCCGCAGAATAAAAGATGTGATTGTGTATTCTGGACTTGGATCAGGACAAAAAAAAAGAAGCTCCAGCTGCATCGTGTCGTGTTTAAGTCAGCTCCGGACTCGACAGCTCTGATCCGTGAGTATCCCCTCTAGTAGCGGCGTGAGTTATTTACAAAAAAAATCACAGACGTTTTTCAGTCAGAGGTGTATATTCACTGTGTTTTTGTTGTAATTACAGTACAGTGCTGTTTTCAGTCATTTGACAGTCAGAGGTGCATGTCGTTACAAACAGGAGATCTCATGCAAAGAGTGGCGACAGTCGGTAAACAGTCTTTTGGTACGACATACCGTCATTAATGCTGTGGATTGTATTTTTTTAAACTCAGCGTGGTGTCGTCAGCAGAATAAGCACACTCAAAGCTTCCTACCGCCTGTTTTGAACCGAAGGTGGCACTGCGTTTGTGGTGACGCGGGACAAAACATTAACATGTATCAGTGACAATCTTGGACGGTAGGTGAATCACTTTGCAGGCGTGCAAAATAAAGTTCAGAGTTAGCAGCTAGTCCACTTCATACATTCTCTAAGTGGTTATAGTGTAACGCTATGCTAAATATAAAACGAACAGGACGTCCTGAACTCAGCGTGAAGCAGCATGAAAACAAACTGGGGTTGTCCCCACCCCCCCATCAGACCGGAGCAGAGACGAGCCTCAGCTCAGACGGACGCCTCCTGCTCAGGCTGAGCGAATGTGAACGCCTGAAGCTTAATGAAACAGCGAGTGGTGCATATTTAGTTAATGTAGCCCTTTAACACACTGAGAAAGCAACTGTTTGGCTTTCACTGCACAAAATGGCCGCCCAAGCTGGTCTCGTCTAGCCAGATGTTGGACGTGTGCTCCGACACGAGTCTGGACATGTTCAGGAGACTCTGCTGTTCCAGTGACATTCAAAGTAACGAATAACAGAGCGCCGCTTTGGTAAGACGTCTGCGGCGACTTGAAACAACTCAACACACAACCAATCCAACGGCTCATTGTTCTGACAGGAACAATCCACAAACTCCATCACAAATGATTTTCTACTGAAACCCTCTAACTCTCAGGATGGAACTGATTTAAAGACAAAACGCTGCGTTCAAATTAGAAAATGTATAACTATGGATGAACTGGAGAAAACCAGTAAAACCAGTTGTATGTCTTATAAAGATTTTCTGCTGCGATATGAGAGAATGTAAAGCCAGTATTTTACTTTCTGTGTCTGTGAGTCAAGTTTCATCATCAGAAGGTGTGCACTCTAAAAACTACCATCATTTCATTAAATGCATGATTACAAGATAAAAAAAATCATATTTACTGATTTAGGTAAACTTGTTAAGGTTCAAATGTTATTTTGATGTATTTTGTGGACATAATAATGTTAGCAGTTACAATTAATTTCAACATAAAAATTTTGTGTTAATTTATTTGACATAAATTTTAAGTTGTAGTAACTTAATGAAATTGGCTTGGTCAGTTTGTTTGGGGCAATTTACTTGTGTGTTTTGTCAAGATTTAAATGTCATGTTTAAAAAACTGGAGTTACTGGCTTAACAATGTTGCTGTTGAATTAATTAATTCCTTAAAGGGACAGTTCACCCCAAAATCAAAAATACATGCTTTTCCTCTGGCTGGCTGCTGTTTATTCATCTTGTAACCGAGTCATAATTTTCTGGACAGAGAAATTGCTGTTGAGTTTTTCAAATGTATTTTTTTTCTTTGAGCAGTCGACCCAAATCCCAAATCCTCTCTTGTTTGTCCACAAAATTAACTGTTAGTCTACAGTAACAGTCATGACCTAAAGAACAAGAACATGGACTCAAGTGGCCAAAATGAGTTTTCTCAGGACGGTGGCTGGCATCTCCCTTGGGGACCGGGTGAGAAGCTCAATCATCCATGAGGAACTCGGAGTAGAGCCACTGCTCCTTTGCACAGAAAGGAGCCAGTTGAGGTGGTTTGGGCATCTCATAAGGATGCCACCTGGTCACCTCCCTAGGGAGGTGTTCCAAGCACGTCCAGCTGGGAGGACTAGGTGGAAGGATCGTCCACCCTGGCCTGGGAACATCTCGGGATCCTCCAGTCAGAGCTGGCTAATGTGGAACTGTTACCTCCACAACCCGACTTCAGATGAGCGGTTGAAGATGGATGGATGGATGAGTTTGGGGTGAACTATCCCTTTACAGTTTACAGTTGTTCATTTAAAAAGTTGTGCTCTTTATAAAACTTAGAAATACCTTCTAAATAATGTGGAAAACTAGTTAGATGATATTTATTTTATGATGCAGTTTGCTGGTTGAACATGATTTCATTGGAAGCTGTCATAACTTAAAAAGATGCAAAACATCTGTTCTGTACGCGTCGGCTCATCCTGTAGACCACGCATCTGCATCAGCTCTTAGGAAACAAGACATTTGTGGAGTTGAAGTTGAATCACTTCAACTTCTGGAGCAATGTTGGGATTTATGGATCAAAATATAAACTTCTCTGACAAATCAGCTTTTCCACCATCAGAGATTTTAATATTGATTCTCATCACTGGATGTTTATTGATTTGATGGTGTTTCCTCCTGACTTTTAGCCCAGGAACCAGACGAATCTCCAATCCATCAGGATCCATCCTCCTTCTGTTCAGACAGGACTCCACCTGCCTTGGATCCAATCACAACCATTTATTTAATATGGGGCAGGTTGGTTGTAGGTCTGTCTAACTGCATCCAGTCAGCAGGACTGTTCATCAACGCCTCAGGCTCCCGAATCTCAGGTCAAACTGTCAAACTGCCAATCAATTATGGATCAAGATTTTGTTACTGCTTTTTCTATTTGTGCCTCCAGTGTTTTCAGAAACATATGAAGCGTACTGTTTAGCTGTAATACGAGAAAGATTGGGATCAGGCGACTGCCATTTAGTCTCCTAGCGCTGCTCTGTCACGTTTTGTTGTTCTGATTGGTTGCAGGTTGGGTTTGGGTGGTATGAAGGTGTTACAATATACCAGGGTGTTAAGAAATCCTGGCACATGATTTTCAATGCCCTCACAGACGCTCAACAGACGCTCCTCTTTCTATTGAACTGATACAGAGATGCTGTATTAAGATGCTGTGTTGTAGTGAGCAGCTCTCACCACCAGAGGTCAGTCTCTCTACTGGTGGACAAGACAGCAGCTGAGAAACATGATGTCTGGGGGATAATGTTACAGGACTAACTGGTAAAAAAGAGAAATGTCTCTGCTCCTGTTTGGGATTTAGTCCTGATGATAGAGGTAAGCCAGGAAACACTGTGGACTGCTGATTGGTCAGAGGAGTGTATCGTAGTGAGCCAGTGTGAGACAGGGTGACAGTCTGTGGTGTCAGAGTGTGTGTTGTTTCCCAGCTGTGGGATCAGTTCATGGAGCATGGTCTGCAGTGGACTGAAGTTAAACCGTTTCACACAAACACTATCATAATACCATATACCTCACTAACATGCCAGAAGGGCATGAAGAACAGAAACCTCCTGCAGGTTTATCTTATTGTGTCCAGATGTTCCAGACTAATTCACATTTAGGAGTCAGTCCGCTGATCCCAGGCCACCTGGGCCAATGTTGGATGTCATTTGCTCACACTCTCCTACCAACTAAACCACCAAAATATAACTTCTGACAATTCTACCATTTTCAGCCATTTTCAAAATGGAGACACGGTAACATACTTTTACCAAAACCAACAGATAACACAACAGTCCAACTTGTTTCTAGTTCAACACATCACTGAAACGGACTATATTTACTATGCATGCCCTGACAACACAACAGTTACTGACTGTAATGTTAGTCTGTCTCATTGCTTGTGAAATGGAGGAAATGACGCACAGCGCCATGAAATAAGAGACCCGTCGCCCTGCTGTACTGGAGCCACTGTGGGGTCATAGTGGTGGTTCTTGTTTATTTCATCCCATTAATTTTTATTCCTGTTCATCGTTTCTTACAGTTCTAAAGTTTTCCTTCCTTCCAGGCAGCCATTTTTTTTCTGTTTTATTAATATGGCACCAAATCCTAACAGTTATCTCAGCAGAGCAGGTGGAGACTGTAGTCTTTATTAGATTATTTATCCAAGAGTTCTGTGAAAATGTTTTCTTGTTATTGGTACTGTTAATTTGGTATGAAAGGCCTCGTGCCATTCATTTTAATTTTAGTATTTTATTTTTACTATCAAAGAAACCCCAGAAAAAACTGGTGGAGCAAAATGTGTAGTGAAAGTGTAATTAAGCATAGTGATCAGCGGGGTGGGGGGGGGGGTGTAACTGAAACTCCACAGGCTACACTGTTCTAGGCCACAGAAATAATAGTGGAAAATCTATTTTAATGAAATGTTCTCTAATAAATGGTGTCAAATTCCTGGATTTGTGAAATAGGGAGGAGCCTCAGAAAATTACTGAACACGCAGGTCCAAAATGGGAAGAACCTCATTGGCTATAGGAGGAGGCTCCTGGAGAATTGTTGTACTTACACTTGAACTACAGTAAACTTTTTATCACACTGAACTAGGGCTGCAACAGATCACAAACTTTACAGTTCAGATTTTATCATCCTCATTTTTCGAATCTGCAAATAAGAAAAAAGAGGTGTGATTAGGATTAAATTATTTAAAAAGTGCACTTGGCTTTGATCTCTCTCTGCTTGTAGTTATTAACATAGTAATGTAATAATAATAATAATAATAATTATAATTATAATATATATGTACACACCATAATAACAATAATAATAATAATAATACTATTCCATATATTTTTAATATACTGTACTCTACTATATTATACAGTACTGTAGTATGTACATACTATAGTACAAATAATATATAATTATATACTGTACAGTACAATACACAACCACACTCTGCAGTCTGGTTCATTGTCCCGCCCACGGCACTGTCTGATTGGTTAGAAGTCATGAGTAACAGCCAACCAACACAGACGGACACAGAGCTGACTGTTCCTTACGGAACACGGGACAACTGTGATCCGTTGCACCTCTAAACTGAACTCCACTGGAACCTGTGTGTTCAGGAACGAGAACTGAGGAAAAACAGGCAGAAGCATCGAGCGGATGAAATGTCTACGATGGGCAGCCACCTGCTGCAGAACCGAGACTGAAGATTTAATGCTGATGATATATCGTCATTAATATAAACCTTTCTGGCATTTCAGAGCAGAATTCAACACTCTCACTGGTGGTGAGTTCAAGGACGCTTCAAAGTTGATTTCATAAACATGAACTGAAACCAACGGCTCCCTGGAAGAAAGAGAAGCACTCAAAGAATTAATGGTATGATTTGAATGTAAACCACCATTTAAATAAGTCTCTTTTTTTGTTACAACATCCCACATTCCAGTTATTGCATCCATGTTTTGCATCCATACAGTGAGACCCCCGGCCCGGCCTGACGCCCCTCCGCGGTCCGCTCAGTGATAAAGTGCAACAGTGAAGTCCAGCGAGCGGTCAGAAAATAGTTATGGAAGAGGAAGCACGATGGAAATAAGACGGTGACCCAAACACATGACGAGACGTCAGGAGCCAGAGACCGCTGCAGGATGAAGTCACACTCACTGAAGACTCACCAAACCCTCAGCAGCACGGCAGCCTGAACCCATCTGACAACGCCAAATCCTTCTGACTGCATCTCTAACTGACAGTCCTGATGAAGGACACCGCATCGACCTCGTCCTCTGGAAGACCTGATTTACCTCACACACCACAGCCGAACGTCCAGTGATGCACATTAAATCTGCACAACCACCTTCTGTAACTGACCGGCTGTGGATCCTGACAATCGTTACCTTGAGATTATGACTTAATCACCTCCAGACCTCAAACAGCAACGCGACTTGTCAGTCGCCTTCCTGTTTTTGTTTTCAGCTTGAGAGGAACGACGAAATGGACAGAACAGGAAGTACAGAATCCTTTTATCATGATAAGGACACGTGTAAGTCCTGATCAATACTAAACTGTTTTGTGGAAACCACAGATAACCTGATCAGATAACCTGATCATTCAATCCTGATCACAGGATTAAGGATACAGGATTTTGATGATCAGAAGTTTTTAAAAAAAAAAAAAAATTCTGACTTCAGCTTCAGTGAATATTTTAAATGTGAATATTTTCTGGTTTCTTTACTCCTCTCTGACAGTAAACTGAATATTTTTGAATTGTGGACAAAATGAGACATTTAAAGACGTCATCTTGGGACTCTGATCAACATTTTTCACCAGTTTCTGTCATTTTATGGACCAAACAACTTATCAGTTAATAGGAAAAATGATCAGCAGATTGATCAAAACAATCGTGAGAGGAAAGACTGGAGACTGGAAATGGAACGTCTCCAAGTCCAAATTCTCTGATTTCACCTATTGTGAAAGTAATGCGATTACATTTTCCAGCATAAAGTCCGTGTTGGTGTTGATGATGAGAGATTTTGTTCACTGAGCCACTTCACATAAAACTAAACTCTGACAAACTGTGACTTTCTTGATTTGTATAATTATCTTTTAAACTGACAAACATCGTGTGTCTGACTGGTGACACAGTTCAAACAGGATCAACAAATAATCTGTCTGTCGCCAGACGGTCATATTTTAAAGGTCGGGGCGTGACTTTGCCTCTTTTTGACCAATAGCTGTCAAGATATTTCACTCAGAACCACAAATGTCAACCTCATGGTGGCGCTACAGGAGCGATCACGACCAGCCAGATCAGATGGATTCGTCCTCTGTGGATCCAGCAGGAGGTAAGACATTTGAGTCTGGACCAAAATGGTGGACAGAGCGACAGACATGTTTGGATGAGGAGGAAATGAAGTCATAATCTCCAGAGAAACGTCACAGCTGAAACAATCACACGACAAACTGACGCCACTTCATTCTTTACAAACCGCAGCCAATGAAACTGTACGACGTCTCTCCTCCCATGATGCTCTACGTCACATTTGACAGCTCGACTCCTCATACACACTCAGAGCTCCGCCTCCACTCGAGCTCCCCGACCAATCATAAACATTTCAGCTAAAGAGTCACACTGAACACGGGGCACTTTGAACGCAAAGAGACGTCTCTGAGCGCCGCTGTCCCGTCACATGGCGGCCCCTAACAGCAAAATACAACAGAGTTTTTATTTCAAATGAAACATTCCAGGAAATAAATTAAAATGAGAAAATAAAATTAGCAATTGCTACATTCAGCAAAAAAAAAGGTCAGGTTCTGTTTTATTTTCTTTTGTTTGTTAATTTGTTTTGCAAAAATGTCTTTTCTGTGTTCATGTCTTCGGTTTGTTTATTGTCATTTTGTTTTCTTTCTGGTCGCAGTGTTTTTGTTCTTTTTTATGTTTTGTGAAATATTTGTATAAAATTAATATTGTGATGTTTTTTATTTTGTTTTCTGCCACATTGTCACATTTCAGAGCTGTGAAATGTGATTTGGTGACATGTTTCAGGGTTTTGTGGTTTTATGAAATGTCATTGTGTCAGCTGTTTTTCTCTAAAATGTTGTTGTGTTTTTTTTTGTGTGTGTGTGTGTGTGTGTGTGAAATATTTGCACTTCAGGGCCACCGTACTTCCACCCAGAGACCCTACAGCACAGTAACAGTTTTTGTCATAAAGGCTTTGATTAGCGATCAAAGTGACGGATCAGTTGTCACACCTTCAGGGAACCTTTTCACAGAGAAAACTCACACTCCTCTCGTCACACACAACATTTAATGAAGCGAGCGAGACGTCCAGATCACTGGTTTTGTGTCGGTGAAGACGCGTTGGGAAGCGGTGTCGGTGTATTGCTCGGTGGACGGGGTGATCGGAAGGGAAACGCCGACTCCAAAGTCTCGGTGCAAAAAACTTGGATCGCCGGGACGACCTGCATTCCTCGACGATCGCTCCTTCACTTCCGCAGGAAAAAGAACGAAAATAAAATAAATGCACAGACGCTGTAAAGCTTAACAGTCTGTTAGCAGCCTCGCTCTGTTCCATGTTCCTCTTCTTCACAGAAACAAGAAGGAAATGTTCAGTTTCTCATCCTTTCCTCCAGTTTGCCAGGTCTGTGGCGTGTGCAACGTAAGGTTTGCAGAGAGGCTTCGTAGAGTTTATTGCATGGAAAATATTTCCCGTCGTACTTCCTTGTCTTTTCTCCTCTTCTTCTTCTCTGTCTGTCCCTCTGCTCCGTTGGGAGAGCTACGTGAGTGTGTGTGTGTGTGTGTGTGTGTGTGTGTGTGTGTGTGTGTGTGTGTGTGTGTCTGTAATATGGCTTGCTGTGGTTATTATCTGGCTCTCAGGTTCATATATGTGGAAATTCATGTGTGTGTTTGCAAACGCAGAGCCGGCCTGAAGCAAACTGAGCCACTAGGGGGCGCAAACCAGCAAATTACACATATGAAATCAACTCTTAGTTAACTTTTTTTTTTTTTTTTTTATTGCTGCATTGGTATTTAAAGAAGCAGTGTCCTCCCAGCTCACTACTGATGTTTTCAAACTGAATGATTTTAGGATTTACAGGCTCAAAATTAGAGCGTGTTTCTTTATTTAAAGTTCCCATGAAGTCAAAATCAATGTTCATGTGTGTTAATCACATATGTGTTGTGATATACGTCACATATACACCAGTAACCTGCCCAACAATGACAAAAAAAGTTGTTTTGTAGGTCATAAAAAGGTCAAAATGTTTTGGACAGAATTGTTCCTATACAGGTGCTTTGTAAATAATTTGCTTTCTTGTAGTTAATTTCAGGTATTTTTCATTCATGGCAACATTTGGAAAACAATTCTAAATCTTTACTGAACTCCCATGATTCTTTGCCCTGTGGTAACCCTTGGAGGGTGCATACTAATAACTTCATTCACCGATTTGGTTGAAACTGGATCAGGTTTTATGGAGAAAATATTTTATTGTTTCCCCTCTGATGTCAGCTTCAACACTCACTGGTTTAATTACTTTCCTCATGGACAGATAGCTTTAGCAGCTTAACTTTGCTATAGCAGCTAACTGTGACTGTTAGCTGCGGTTAGCGGGCGACAGAACTGGGCTCAGCAGTGAATAAGACCAGCGTCCAGGACAAACACAGCCTCTGAGACCGACAGAGAATCCAGGACTGAGCTGGTTTATGAAGTTTCCTCATGGACAGATAGTTTTAGCAGCTTACTTGTTGCTAAAGCAGCTAACTGTGACTGTTGGTTGCAGTTAGCGGGCGACAGAACAGTTAAGAACAGGGAATACAGTACTGAGGTGGTTTATAGAATTTCCTGATGGACAGATAGATTTACTTGTTGCTGAAGTAACTTAACTAACTGCTGTTAGCTCAGCCAAACCCAGCAAGAAAACCACTTCGGCACAGTAACCTGTTCCTCGTAGTCAGGCTGTCCTCCGTTGGTCTCTGAGGCTGTTTGGTCGGTCCAGGAAGAGTCAGCTGATAGGACGGCTTTAGCTGCACGGGTGTAACGCACAGCGCTGTGAAGGCCTGGCAATGTGTGTGACACGCCCCCCCCCCCCATCTGCATGTTTTTACAGGAAACGTGACCAATGAGCTGCAATAACCCTGCAGCTGTTTCATGGGAACTTTAAAAAGCATCACTTTGTCTCGATTATTGACATTTTATTGAGGTTAAATCAAATAAATTTCAAAGATTTACAAATTAATCAATAATGAAACAATTGTTAATTGCTGACCTTAATTTATTAAAGCTCCTCTGGAGGTGACACAGCGTGTCCCAGGGAGGGGGCCGAGTTCTGCCCTGGCCCTTGAAAATGCTTTGACCAGCTCTGCATACATGTGTGGATGGATACTTTTGTGTGTGTGTGTGTGTGTGTGTGTGTGTGTGTGTGTGTGTGTGTGTGTGTACGCGCGCTCTGAGTCCGTCTCTCAGTCCTCTCAGCTGCTGTTCTTGTTCATCAGCTTGGCTAACATCTGCTGCAGCTGCGTCCTCGACACGCTCAGGACGTGTCTGCTCCGTGGGCTGCCGGGGGTCGGCAAGGTGCCGCCGCCGTGCCGCCGCCGGGCCGAGGCGTTGGCGGCGGTGATGTGGGCGGGGCTGCTCTCGGCCGAGCGGCTCCTCTGGATGAAGCTGCCTCCTCCGTGGGGATACTGCTCCGTCTCCAGCGTGGAGGAGGAGAAGACGTAGGAGGCCAGCCTCCTCAGCTGATTGGGCCGCGGTTGGTGCCTGTCCTCTTCCAACTGCAAACAGACCAATCAGAGAGAGGGAGGGAGGGGAGGTTAGCGAGCGGAAGCCGACTCTTTAGAACAATCAATGCTTTAATAAATGTTCTCCTACGGCTATGTCCCAACACTCTGAATGGACTTCCTGCCCTCGTCTCCGTCCCCTCCCTGACCGGACGTTAGACAGGAGAGAGCTGATTGGTGCTCTCGCGCATCTAAAGCCTTCAGCTGATTGGTCAAAGGTTGCGAGGGGAGGAGCTTGGGGAGAGAAGCTGAGGGAGTGTTGGTGTAAATCTGGCACTCTGTCTACAGTTACAGCTAACAGGATCTACAGTAGTTAGAGGCTAAAAAAACTTAACAGGACAGTTGAGCCAATCGGCCGTTAGCTGTGTGGGTTGCCAGATTGGTCAGACTAGCATCCCTCTAGCTGGAAAAATGGTGATGGAAATATTTTCGCCCACAAAGAAGCACTTTAAAAGGACACAAAGTCACCAGCACGAACACTGCACATACTGTATCTCACTAGTCTACAACAGTCTGAGCCTGGACACTCTGAGCTTCTGACTTCTGAAGGAAAAATGACCACTGGAGATGCAAAAAGAAACAGGGAACACAAAAGAGAGATGGAGTCATCAAGCACACAAAACACAGACACACGACGGAGGAAAAAAAGGGAGGAAATATGTCTGAACAGAAGGAAAGGGAGGAGGAGGAGGAGGAGGAACAGAAACTGAGTGAGAGAACAGAGGTAAAGGACTATTCCTAAACTGTGCTTACCCCGAAACATCACTTTATTTCTTCTTGTGTTGTCCCAATGGCACCCTCGCTCTTTTCTCTGTCTCCTCAGGTGAGTCAAACTCGACATACTGTGTACTTTTAAAGCGATAGGTTGGGGGCAAAGGCATCAGTAGTTATGTGGAGGGAGGAGAGGGTGGGGGGAGGGGGGAGAATTGGAGAGGAGTAAAAAAGAGAATGGCAGTCCTCCTCGCTGGGCTGGCGGCGGAGAGCTCGCTCTGAGTCTAGCGGTGACAATCGGCACGGAAGGTAAAAAAAAAAGAAGCTAAAATATCGCAAAGAGCGGATGTGTGCGCACGTTTCAGCACGATGAGACAAGATAAGACGATGCAGAGATAGCAGTGATGGTGTGACAACGTCCAGCCTGTAAACAGCAGCCACCACCGAGAAGTGTGTGTGTGGAGGACCAAACCTGACGGATCAGTGGATAAATTAATGAGTGCATGAGGAAATCAAATGGTCACATAAACTGAACAAAAAGGGACAAAGAAAAAGAATCCAGAAATCACCACACCCATGAAGAAAATCCTGCTGAAGGAAAATGAAAATAAAATGTAAAATAAATGTTAAATTCAATGATTCCACCTTCACTTTCATCACATCAGTTGTGTGTATTCAGACTGTCCAGAGGTTTAATCCTAATCTGACCCCTGACCTTTCCTCTAACGCCTCCGTCTCTAACGTCATGAAGCGTCCTGATCTCCACAGGAAGAACCTTTTTTACTGAGGAATAAGTGAGAACAGAAGCCCTGAGAGGCAAATGAGAAATAAAAAGCTCACTTTTCTAAGTCTGATCTAAATTGTTTTGTCTCCTGTGTTTTAAGATTAAAGAGCAGGTAGTGTCACACAGCCAGACGTCTCAGCGTCTCACATGGACAATCTGCTATAGAGGTAAAAACACCCCGCCTTGTGTGCATTTCTTTAAACCAATCACAAATGTCTTGGGCGGAGCTAAGCCCAGGATGCAGCGATGGTGAAAAATAGCTTCAAGGGTGTGGAACATTTGCACGTCAGGAGGTGAGCTCTGACATTAAAATGATCACATCGCTGCAAAAGAAAAGCTAACAGCTGTTAGCTTGTGTATGTTAGCGTCCCAGGTACTAATTTGCCATTTTCAGCTTGTAGGTTGCAACTAGGAGGTTGTTCTCTTGCAGGTCCTGCAACCGGCTGCAGGACTTGTGTGCATCGAGTGAGTCAGACTAAAGAGCAGGAGACTCTGGAGGCACTGCAGCCTCTTGTGGCCAAAATGAGTATTACAACAATAAGCACTTAAAGATCCTGATGAAAATGTTTTAAAAACTCACCTTCCAAAACTTTTTTCTCAGCTGTTAAAGGACCAGTGTGCAGGATTTAGTGGCATCTAGTGGTTGCAGATTGTAATTACAAATACTCAAATTACTGTAATTAAGTACTTTTTAGGGGGGATACTTGTATTTTTATGAGTAGACTTTCAAGTCTCATACTTCAGTATTTATTTGACTATAGAATCTACTTAGTTACTTTTCATCTAATTGCTTGAAGCTATCATGTGTTCCAACCTCCATCAAGCTGCTGACCACCTGAACTCAATGCAACAGAGCAACGTGCAATAAATACACAAGCACTTTAGCACTCGTTTGCATTTTTATTTGTTTTAGTTTTTGGTTATTTAACATGTTAAAATAACTATGGTGTGATTTTTTTTGCAGGAATCTGAACCAAATCTGTAGAATCTGGTGTGCAGGACAGGACGTCTCTGTCTCACCACATTCATTCATTTAAAAGTTTAAAGACACATTTTGCCTTTAACAAATTTTGAACCTTCTGTGATTTGGAAATATTGCGATTTTGATAGAAGTTCGATTAACACTGCAGTACTTGTGAAATGCATGTTTAGGATGTTTTATGTGAAGCAGCTGTCCAGCTTTGTGTCAAATGTTTATATTTCTGTGATATTTTTGTCTTATTTTATGTGAAGCGACAGACTGTAGCGCTGCGAGACAAACTTCCCTTTGCAAACAATATAGTTGACTCTAATTCTAACTCTCTAAAGGGACAGTTCACCCCAAAATCAAAAATGCACATTTTTCCTCTGGCCTGCAGTGCTCTTTAACCACTTCTCTCTACAAAACTCTCTCTACTCTCGACAAAACTCAACTTGTGGAGCTCGAAGCACCAAAAAATACCTTTGAAAACAGCAACATCTCTTTCCAAAAATCCTGACTCCGTTACTCAAAATAATCCACAGATGTAAGCAGTTTCATGCAGTTTTAGTTGGCTGTATACACCCGGGTGCAAATAGCATCTGCCATATTATATTCCATTTCTGCCATATTCTGCCAATAAATCCTGCTAGATTTTACACACTGGACCTTTAAGTCATAAACACAGGAGAGAAAATAATTTAGATCAGACTTTTTTCCCCCTCACTTTCCTCTCAGGACTCATAGAACTCCAAAAACAGATGGATCTAATGAATATGATGCATAAATAAAAATAAGATGAATCGTCGGGGTATTGTTTGTTGTAATTGTGGCTGCAGCCTCTAGGGGGCGCTGGCAGCACTTTAAACTGTTTAATCTATTCACTGATTTTCTTTCTAGTTATTCATGTTTGGTCCTCCACAACACGGAGCTCATGGATGCTGCTTGGTTTGCTTTAGAGAGTATTTGTCAAATCTTTTGTTATTTAGTGCTAATTATTATTTAGTTTTGTATTTAGGTCGTTTATGTTTTCAGAATTTAACCTTAAAAATGTTGTTTTAATATCTATAGCTATCAGGAACAGTAAATCTTTAATGTATAGAGTCCCAGAAGATAATATCACATGATATTATTCATATTATTATCACTCTATCATTTTAGATTTTCATATAAATCTGCCAAAACACACTTTAATTGTTTGAGAGTCGTGTTCTCAGTCATCAGATGAACTGTGACTTTCAGCTCACAGCAGACAAACACGTGACGTCCAGGTGTTCCAGCTGTGTTTAATGATGGTCCAGTGTTTGTCTGGATAAATTCATGTTTGCAGTCGTACATTCATCAAAGTGTCTCGTCTTGTTTTACAGCAAACAGTCAGACGACAGAGAGACTCACAAACATCACAGTCCACACTTTCATGCCAAGAAATACCAAATATAATAAATACTAAGGTTTGCTGGAGAGTTATCTGACTAATGGATTCATTTTTTTCATACTGCTCAAACTCTGGTAAACTTTATATTTTTAGACAAATTCATTCAATAATATTTCTATCAGATGTGTCTCAGCCAAAACATGTCGACTCTGTCGTCCTCCTAAATCAGATCAATAAGAATTATGGTTTAAAAATGTGTATTTTGATTAACATTAAGAGACTCTGAGACACTTTAGAAAATAAAATGTCTGCTCACTACGACGACGCTGTGAAATGAAACCATGGAACATTTTGTCGACTCTGTAAGAACATCTCTGTCTGCGTTTAATGTCGACCTCAGGTCGTGTTTTAATATAAAAATCTGCACAAAGTAACAAATTGTGTCTGATATGTTTGGGGTTCTTTTGCAAAATAAGTTCCAACACCCTGCTATAATGTCTTACATATACATCTACATCATGTCTTTATTTAGTATTCAATGGTTTATGAATATGCAGTTAGGCCCTGCCCTCTCCACCATGCCCCTCCCCCTCAGCAGCTGCTCCAGACTTTCCCTCTGTTTTGCAAGCTAATTATGCTAACTAGCTACATCTGGTTTCTCCTGTAGGCTGAACACCATCACTAATGACATGTATAGCTCCGCCCCCTCAATTAACGCGATTGGTTCCTTAGGTTTATGACATCACATCCCAGCCTGACTGAATCTGTTTTTTTTTCCTGCAGTTTCAAAGCAAGAAACGCTCAGATATGATGTTAGCTGCTTATTTCACTCCCGATACGTCTTGTAACACATGAAAAACACTACATGGACGAGTTAAAGTGAAAAACTGGACAGGGTTAATAAAGAATTTAACCACGATCAGGTGGTTTAACAGACAAAGGTTTGATCTTTTAAAATATATTTTCGAGCGTAACTGTAAAATTCAAAACACCCTAAAAATATAGTTTTGCAGCAGGTTGGTTTAATTAATTAGGTTCTGAATAAAAGCTTAAAAATAAAAGTAAAAAATAAAATAAAAGTTGATCATTAGCCTCGTCTGAACCACCACAAAGTCTGTCCCATAAAACGGAGACAAACATGAACGAAGCAGGTCAAGTGTGACTGTGACAGAAACACACATTTGTAGTTTGGTAACGAGGAACAAAGAGACCCTGCCTGAGAGACACTGAGCTGCAAAACAACAAACTGTGACCATCGAGCTGAAGCAACACGCCTGCAGAGTCAACACACACACGCACGCACGCACGCACGCACACACACACACACACACACACACACACACACACAGACGACGAAGAGTGGCTCTGAATCATCTCCGAGACGCACAAAGTGGAAGAAAACGATGCAGGTAGAATAAGAAAAATGTGCAGCCTGGAAGACGTCTGAATTAATATTATTGTTGCAGTTTAGTTATGATGCAAACATGAAATCTTTGTATTGACTTTAAAGGGGTAGTTCACCCAAAAATGAGAATTCAGTCATTATCTACTCACCCTCATGCCACCTGAAGGTCGGGTTTAATTTTTTAGTCCACAAAACACCGCTGGAGCTTCATAGGAAAACAGCGTTGCAGAATCTCCCAAACTTTAAAATTTTACTCCAAAATTTAGGAGAATGGTGACCAAAAAACAAAACAAAACAAACAAACAAAAAACCCTCACACAAAATGTCTCCAGACTACTCTTCTGCTGTGATCCACGTCTCCTGTTCATGTGTGTGTGCACACTGTCTGAACAGGGTGTGTGTTCGTGCTGCACAATTAATCACAATCACAAAAAACACTCACACACATTTTTTTTCTGTGAACATGAAAGTGGTGATGCAAAACTGATCACTTCCACTAATCATATCACATACTGGAATTTCAGTCAAAATAATGACTTTTTCACCAAACTGTGCAGCCCTAGTGTGTGTGGTGAGACAGTTGTTTTCAGTTGTTCCCTGTTTGAAAACTGGTCACCATCCACTTAAACTGACTGGAAGATTAAAGCTGACCTTCAATCAGCATGAAAATATGTAATGGTAATGACTGAATATTCATTTTTGAGTGAACTATTCCTTTAAGGGGACCATGTGGAACTCTTGACCACTAGCAGAGCAGTTTTTTTTTTCTGGGCGGGTCCCTGTTTTGTTTGTCTTGGTGACGTGATCAACGCCTGTTTCACACTTCAGAAAAAACCCACTAACATCTGGGTCACATGACCTCGTCTTTTATTCACAATAACAGTCCTCTGTTATTTTGTCATCTAAGTGCTTTTATTAAGAAGCAGTAAAATCAGGAAATGCTGCATTTCCTTCGGCAGGAACTGAATTCGACTCCTATCAGCTGAAACATGAGACGGTAAAATAAAGAAGGAACCTGAAAGAGTACAGAGACGAATTTCAAACCACAGAGATTCAGTTAGAAGCTACAGACGTCCTGAACACACAGACACTTTAAATACCTCTGTCTCTGAAACTCCAGTTATTAATACAGTTATTTATTCCACATATTTTAAATAACAGAAACTCATTTTGTTCACATTTACATTTATTTTCATCAAAAAGTAAGTGTTACTGTTCTCCGGAGGCTCAGACATGTTCTCCTTCTCCTCTCCAGGAGGGACGGGGAACCAGAGATCTGGAGTTTATTTGCTTTACATGACACTGTTCTAGGGCTGCAACGGATCGCAGTTGACCCGTGTCCGGTACGGATCGCCCTCTACGGTTCGGCACGCGTGTGATCCGCGGACCACATGTGAGCATCATAGTTTTACTGTCACTGTTACTTTTGTATAAGTTATAAAAGCTGAAATCTCAATGCAGAGCTGCAGTGAACAGACAGGATGCAGCTCATCTCTGTGAAGAGCGACTGATTTAAAAGTCGTCACGTCGCCTCGAGTGAAATCCAGACCATAACTTTTTTCACTGATGTAACTCTGCTATCACCATAGAAACAGATCATCAAACTGTGCTGTTGATTGAAACTTTGGTGATATCAGCTATCTTAACTTCTACACAGCTCCTCTCTGCTCACCGCTGCAGCTCTGTCTCACCCCGTCTGTCACACAGTGTGTCTGCTGATTGATTGATTGATTGATCAGGACTTCTAACCAATCAGATGTGCTGCTGTAGGCGGGACATTGAGCCAGACTACAGAGTGTAGTTGTTTATTATACTGTACAGTGTATAATTATCTAATATATGTATAGTATATACATAGTACAGCACTGTATAAGTTTGAAGTTTTTAATATTATTACCATTATCATTACTATTATCATTATTATTACATCACTATGGTGATAATTACAGACAGAAAAGATCAAAGACAAGTGCATTTTAAAATAATTTAACCCTAATCCCACCCCTTTTTTTCTTTTTTGCTGATCCGAAAAATGATCTGATCCGTGACTCAAACCCGTGATACGATCTGAACCGTGAGTTTTTTGATCCGTTGCAGCCCTACACTGTTCTGTTTTTTTTTTTCTTGCGTGAAAGCGCTATTCTTTCCCCCAAAAGGGGGCGTGGCCTCGACGTTTAATGATGCCGACCTGACCCTGATTGGCAGGCAGCAGCTCACGAGAACCAAACTGAGCTCCTACAAAAAGAACCTCTATTGTCAGACAAGAACGCCAGTGATGCAAAACCCTGAAGTCTGTTCAGGGACAACATGTCTTTATGTCCACACTTTTAGAAATAGAAGCGCTAACTAGAACCATACAGTGTTCTTCAGCTTGTCCCATAGGAGAACCCTTTTTGGTTCCTAGTAGAACCTTTTCAGAAAGTCTGACTTAAAACCCAACATCAAGTGTTACAACCAAAGCCATCTGTGAAAGGTTTCACCCAGAACCCCCAATGAGAGATTCTAAAGAGAACCCACCCAGAACACTCTCTGGAGGTTCCATCCAGAACTGTTCAACCTTCTAAGAGTGCTAACAACCCAGGGAGTGCTACAGAGATCCCTTTCATATTCCAGATGTTTTATCTTGAACCTACTCAGGCGGTTCTACCAAGAACCTTTTCATATTCTCAGGGTTTTATCTAGAGCACAGCCAGGGGTTCTACTAAGAACCATTTTATATTCCAAGAATTTTATCTAGAACATGCTCAAGGGATTCTACTGAGAACTTTTTATATTTCAACTATTTTATCTAGAACCCACCCAGGGGGTTCTACTGAGAACCTTTTTAGATGAACCTCAGCTCTTCAAGAAGAACCATTTAGAACCCCTATTTCTAAGTGTGTAACTTTTCCTCTCTATATTGTGTACACATGGAAACTGCATCATGTTGAAGCTCGGGGACAGATGACGGTTCTAGATGATAAATTATGGGTGACGTTCACACAAACTCCTGCATGAAACACAGACTCACTACACGTCCACCACACAGACGTCCACCACGCAGACGTCCGCCGCGCAGACGTCCGCCACGCAGACGTCCGCCACGCAGACGTCCACCACGCAGACGTCCACCCGCCTCAATGTCGGGATGGTGGACGTCTGCAGGATGGATGTTAATCTCTGGTTCACAGTAAAAACTCGACTCGTCCACCATCCTGACCAGACATCCACTCACACAGTCACCACAGCTGTGTGTGTGTGTGTGTGTGTGTGTGTGTGTGTGTGTGTGTGTGTGTGTGTAACACTGGGTGGCTCAAATGTGTCAGAGAACATGAGAGAACACAGCAGAACAACAGAAGATGAGAACATCATCAACATCGTGGCTGCAGACTGAATCAATCAGCCGCTGTTTCCCATTCACCCTTTCAGAATAAAACGATGGTCCAAAGCAAAACGTCATGAGAGCAAAAACAACAACGAGATGGAAACGACTTCAGCTCCGCCCCAACAAGACGGCAGCTCCGCCCACGCAGCCCCACGCTCACAAACTGGGTTCTCATGTGTCACAGGCAGTCGAGGAGGAATCGAACCATCAAGACCGAACCTGACGACAGGAACTGCATTTAGAACCGACCGAACGGAACCAAACAGAAACACGTCGGACAAACATCAAACTGTTAAAAAATAATAATTCAACATTCATCTTTTGTTTTCTCTTAGAAAAAAGATGATAAATAGAACCATATAGGGTTCTTAAGCTTGTCCCCATAGGATGGAAGTGTTTTAGAGGGTTCTACTTAGAACTCAACATAGAGGACCATCTGTGAATGGTTCGAAGTTGTACAGAGAATGGTTCCACCCAGAGCTCTGCCTGAGGGTTCTATCTAGAACCTTTCCAACTTCTAAAGGTGCTAACAAGAAACAACCCAGGGGGTTCTACTGAGAACTCTTTTTTACACTATTTAAAATACTGTAAATATCTATTTTTTTTAGCAACAACCAGCGCACAATTGTGACGATTGTCACTCAGTCATTCTAGAGTGACGTAAAAGTCACATTAAATGCGACATGACTGTTCAGACGGCGGCGCGTTGCAAAATATCAGACACGTATCCGATATAGTACCACCTCTGAAAGCGACCCAGGTCGGATTCAAACAAATCAGATTTCACGTGACCTGAGCTGTTCACACGGTCATGAAAAAATCAGATCTGGGTCACATGTAGGCAAAAAGATCGGATTTGTGTCGCATCATGTTTTTACGTAATTTTTAACTTGTTGTGTCATTTTCATCTAGTTAGGTCTTCTACGTTACTTAGGTCGTTTTTGTCTCGTTACATAGTTTCCGTCTCGATTTACCTTTTATATCAAGTATGTCTTGTTATTTCTTGTTGCGTCTTTTTATGCTCTTTGTCTTGTTACATTTTGATGTAATTTTTGTCTTGTTTCGTCACTTATCTTGTTTTTGTCCTGTTACATCTTTTATCTTGTTTCATTCTTGTTGTTGCATCATTTTCATCTAATTTTGTCTTTTATGTGATTTAAGTCGTTGTCTGGGTAGTTTACGTCTTGCTACACCTTTTACATCATTTTTGTCTTGTTACATCATCTTATGTCATTTTTTGACTTGCATTAAAACTAAAGTAATGAGCTTGTTTTGAAAATGTATTATACTTTAGGGGATAAAAGTAAAAATCTGCGGATCCTATCCTATCTATCTAGGATGCTAACAAGAAACATCCCAGGGCGTTCTACTGAGAACTCTTTCATACTCCAATGGTTTTATCCTGAACACACTGAGAGGGTTCTACAGAGAACTCTTTTGTTTCAAGAATTTCATCTAGAATGTACTCATGGGGTTCAACTGAGAACCCTTTTATGTTTCAAGGGTTTTATCTAAAACCCAATTGGGGGTTTCACCTGTAACGCTCTTTTCTGGGTTCTGTTGAGGTTCTTTTAACTCCCATGCTTTCTACAATTTGGAAGAAGTTTCCCAAAAAGTGTCCTTAATGGAACCCTTGGTCTTATCAAAGAACCCTTGATGAATTTTTTCTTTAAATAAGTTCTCCGTAAACAAATGGTTCTGGGTAGAACTTCAACCACTTTTGGAAGAACCCTTCGGAGAGATTCTTCTTCTTCTGTCATATTTCCAGCAGATCAGGTGCTTCAAAGAACCACAAGTCAAAAAAGTTCTACTCCGATTACAGCCTTCGGGGAATGTACGTTTACATACTTGCTTCGCTGACATGACAGCAGCAGCATCATACGCCTGCGAGTGACTGTGGACTTCTTCTATTAGCTTGTCTTCAAAACCTTCATCTTGGGAGTATAATCCAGGCTAAATGCTTACGATCGTCTCATGCTCAGTTTTTCTCAAAAACAGTGAGGTGTTCACATTTTACTGTCCGTTAGTGATGTTACACTACAGCTGTTACACATCAGGTTTAAATAGGAAACATTTGTCATGGCAACGACACTTAAAAAACTGACACGTAACGCACGAGGTTCTCCAGTCTGTCAGAGGATCTTTCGGCTGCTGGTGGTCAAACAGAACGACTGCATGTGACAGATGTTCAGCTGCAGGACGGTGCTGCCGTAAACCTGCAGACAAACTCCTGCGGGAGTCCGTCTGCACGTCTTCACCATGACATCATTAAAGGACAAATCCAGTCCACATGTTTTTGGCTCATTAGCTCCAAAGATTAATGGGACTGACTGATGTTTCATCTGGAGAATAAATTCACCAGAAGCAACCAAACTCTGTGCACTGATTGGGATCAAACCTCAGTACTTTCTGGGCACTAATCCTTCCATGTCTGAAGTACTTGTAGTATCTGTAGTACCTATAGTATGTGTAGTATCTGCAGCACAGAGTACGGAAAAACTCAACTCTTAAAAATTCTCAGTTTTGATCGGACTGTCGACTTCACAGACGTCTCCCTGGTTGTTAGCTTCCAGTGCAGAGTTTTGCTCCTGCTCTGGTTTGCACATGGAGGTCAGGTGACCTACAGGTGTGACTGTGAATCTTTGATGTATTTCAAAGGTTTGCATCCCTTTTATGGAGGAAAAATTAAACTTGACACAGTAAACTACACAATGACAGTTTCAGTACAACAATCAAACACAACAGGGGCAGTGGATGGGTTCGTTTCGGCAAACTGGCCAGAACTATTTTACCAACACTGATGCTAAACAGAGTTGGAGGAGGCGTCTGCTGCTCTGAGTGCATCTAAAGTTAAGGTCAAATCTGTCCTGCTGCAGAATCATCAACAGTGAAGGGACAACTGGAAATGAGCCGAACCTGCGAGTGTGCTGGATTTGTCCTTTGAGCTGCACGTCAGGAGACAGATGAGTGAGGCGGAGCAGCTGCTGCAGGGCGCCTCCTCATGACAGCGGCGGGTGTAACAGTTTGTCATCAGAGAGGTGAACCTGTACAGCAGCCGTCCGCGTCCTCATCCGCCCACCAACGTGCCGCCAGAGAGCTGAGCTCTCCTCTGACTGGCTGGCTGGGTCTCTTACCGGTCTTTGAGGTCCAGTGGGCTCAGACTCTCTCCGGCGGGGGCGTCCCGACGGCAGCGAGTGACAGGGCGACTGGGCGGGGCTCCCGCCACTCCTCCTCGACGCCTCCTCTTCCGTTAGCGTTAGCATCCCTCGGCTGCTCTCCCTGGTGTGGGTCTTTGGACGAACCACCAGCTCCCCGCCTGCAGGAGGACAAAATGTTACAGTGATGTCACCCACAGGTTTGTGAAGAGTCCTTTTGAAGCTCAGCGTGGCGTCTCCTGCCGTCTCCACCTCCCCTTGGCAGTGCCTAGCTTGGCTAACTACCAGCTAATTCACAAATAGGTAAAGAGGTGGAGTGTGGGTGGAGCTAAAGCCATCAAATGAAGCTGCTTCCTAGCAGCTAGACATGTGACGGCATCCACCTGTCCCTCAAAGTGGCCACGCCCATAATTAAGTTAACTTTAATCCTTGATATGCACACAGCACTTTTGTTTTCCAATATTTCATGAGCTGAGGTTTAAAGTTCTCAGACCTCCTCTGTGCACACAAAAGGTGTGGCACATAAAGACGCTACAGACACCAATTTCTTTTCCCAGGAGGGCAAAGTCATGACCAACTCTGCTTCTGATTGGTTTATGCTGGAATTGAATCATTAATTGTGTCTAAACCCAACCAATGAAGGCAATGAAAGACAGCCAATCAAGCACAGGAGGGCAGGTCTTGATTTTGCACTCTTGGAAAAATTTTTTGGTACCTTAAGCCTGATGTGAAATAATTTTTATTCCATGTGTCCACAGAAGCTCCTACCTCCAGCCCTGAGCCTCCTTCTCTCCTCCTGCTCCTCAAGGGGGCGGAGCTCCTCTGGCTCCTCGTCAGTAGTTCCTGACGTGGTTGGCTGGAAGTCTCGTAGCTCGGCCTCTTTGTCGATGATCACCCACTCTTTGCTGTCAAAGTCTTCCTCCTCGGCCAGCGGGACGGAGCGGATGAAGGCGTTGCTGTGCGCCTCCTGGTCGACAGACGCCACCGACACTTCCTGACGGCCGCTGACTTGGCGATCGCCGCGGCAAGCAGGGTCAACAGACAGCATCTGAGCTGGCTGAGAGGAGTAGACGTGACGGGATGGAGAGCCAAGGATGTCCATCCTAGACCTGGATAGACACGCAGAGACAGAAACTGTAACATCAGCACTCAAGGGTTTCAATTCACCGTTCAACTTGGTCAAGTCCTAGTCAAGTCTCGAGTTCTCAAGGGCAAAACCAAGTCAAATCTTTGATGGTAAATTCAAGTCTTGTCAAAGGAAGTCTCAAGTCAATGAAAGAGAGTCCAGGTTGAGTCCTTGAGAGCAAGTCCTAGTCGAATCAAGACCAGTCTCAAGTCTTCGATGGCAAGTTAAAGTCTTGTCAAAGGAAGTCTCAAGCTCATTCTTAGGGCAAGCGAGACAAGAACAAGTCAAATCTCAAGTCCTTAAGGTTGAGCCTCAGTCAAGTCACAAGCCTTGTCAAAGAAAGTCTTAAATCACTGAGAATGAGTCCAGATCAAGTCCTAAGTCCTTGAGGGCAAGTCTTAGTTGAGTCAAGACCCGTCTCAAGTATTCAGTGGCAGGTTCAAATTCTCTCAAACGAAGTCTCAAGTCATGTCTTAAGTCAGTTGCAACTGTCGACTTGTTAGTAAGTTTGTTATTGTGTGACTTAAGTGTTTTAAAGGGACAGTCACACAATAACACAAAGTCCAGCGTTCTGTGAGGAAAAATTACCGATTTAGTCAGTGGAGTTTGGTTGGTTTGAAGAGAGTGAAAATATTCTAATTATAGTGTACACTTCAACTGATACTGATTTCTTCAGGTCTCTAAAATGCTGACCCTGTCCACAGCAGGACACAGATTAGCTTCCTACACCAGTAACTCCTGCTGCTTCGACCTCCATCTACTGTAGGTAAAACACTGTGGAGAAGAACCTCATACAACCACACTTCAGATAATCCATTTAACACTTTGTTAAACTGACCCTGACTAGTTCTCAGATTAACAGTCAACACCTTTACTCTTTAATACCAATTGTGCTGAAATAAAAAAAATCAATCTAATTAAAAAATGAAATTCTGTCTCCTGCTCTTAAACTTCCTCCACGGTACTCTGAGGTTTCGGATCACCTCTGTCCGTAGGCGTCGGCGCGGCCTTCAGCAGCAGACAGACGGTCAGATTCGGGGCTGTTGACCCGCCGGTACCGTAACGACCGGCCCTGACCCGTCGGTGACTCTGGGACTCCACCTCGAACTGGCGACACTGGACACGCCCCCCGACCCGCCTCTTCTTCCTGAGCCCCCTGTGGACAAGACGGGAAGTGATGTTTTATGGTCCAACACAAAAGAAGACATTCAAAGAATAATACTTTTAAAATGAAAAGTACTATTTTGGAATATTTGGAAAGCCGTGTAAAAAGTACAATCAGAATGCAATGATCTACAAGTCCTTTTTGACCTATATTCAGTTGAATACAGTACAAACACAAGATATTTAATGTTCAAACTCATGAAGTAAAGTAAAAGTACCTCAAAAGTACTTGAATAAATGTATTTAGTTACATTCCACCACAGAACAAAGATTAATTAAAGTTAAAGATGAAACTTTTGCCTCAAACATCAGATTTTCCTGATCTGAAACCGTCACTTCAGACCTTGTTCAGGCTGATCCTGAGTCTGTTGCGGTTGAAGTCCGTGTCCTCCCAGGTCTCTCCCGGCTCCCCGGCGTGCGGGACCCCCGTCTCACCGGGGGGCCGGCTGGGCGGGGCCGGGGGAGCGTTCTCCTGATCGCTGAGATGCTCGTCCTGCAGAACGTCATCGGTGTTCTCCCGCTGAAGATCTCCAGGAACCGGCGTCACGATGGCTCTGTGGACACGAGAGAGTTGGATGATTTACTAATGAGATGATTATTGTGCTGGATTAAAGGGACAGACCGTGCTTTCTGATGTACTTATCCATAGTCAGCATTCATAGTCACATACAGTAGCCAGTCTGGTAATTTAATTACAAGTAAGTAGTTACGTTCTATGTGTACTTAAATTATAAAACAAATGTAATTGTAATCTGTTACAGAAAAAAAAGTCTCATTTAGGTCATCTCTGGTCATGTTTTGGTAGTTTTTGATCTGTTTTAGGTAATTCCTGGTCTAATTTAATTTAATCTTTGGTGTTACTTAGTTTTTAGTCTCAGGTATGTTTTGGTCTTGTCTTGTTCTAGTTAGTTCTGTCCATCATGTCTCTCAGTAGTAACAACATTGTACCCACAAAGTTAATGTCTGAGTCTGATGTGACTGAATGATAACATGAAAATCAGGGAGTCAGGAAGCATCACACGTGTTTTGACTCCTGGTTGGGTTGAGGAGATGCTGATGGTTTGGTTCTTACCCCACCATGGCAGCAGTGGGCCGGGTGTTGTGCTGTGGTTGTGTGGAGGCACTGGTTGACAGCGTGACATCACTTCCTCCCTTCTCCCAATCAAAAGGCTCGTTCTCAGTGATGATTCGCTCCTTCATGCTGTTCTCAAACACCGACATGAGCAGCTGGAAAAAAACAACGAGAGGGACTCATGAATCTGAACGTGTGTCCAGGTATTCACGCTGATGCAGAGACGGCACAGTTTACTTTGCGGTGTGTACCTGGTAGTCTGGTTTGGTGTAGTAGTCCAGGGTCAGGACGTGGTCCAAGAAGACATTAAACTCTGAAGGCATGTGTTTGAGCAGCATCCGATGGTCGTAACGCTCCTTAATCTGTCCAACTTGTTCCTGCAAAAAACAGAGACAATCACAATTAAGGAGGATTCTTGTATAGTTTGATGCTCATCAGTGAAAACTAAAATAACAATAAATAAAAAACTTTGATTTTTTAAACCACTTTGGGGGAACAAGTTGTAGACTAAACAGCTGACACGTTAACATCTTACGAAGTCTTTGTGTTCACATGTTGCATTGATAGAAAAATAGACCTAGAATATTCACACAAATCAAAGGAAACCTGCACAGAGGTTGGCTGCTCATTTACTGCTGAACTCTTGAAATGTGCAGACAAGACAGAGCCGATACAGACCGACGCTTCAGTGAGGCGTGAATGAGGTTGTGATATGAGCGTGATGCTGACGTGACATTAGCAGACATGGAGTAAGGCTTTCATGATAGTCACTGTCATGATACAGCACATGTGCACTTCAGTTTCCATGGTTACACTTCACTCACATAATCATCCTTCTTTAACACACAAAATCCAAAGTAAATTGAACCCAGCCATAGAGTACAGAGCTGCGAGTCTCCCGACCCACAGAGACGTCATGTCACTGGGAGAGCAGGTAACACGCAGCATCACTGTTCCTCCACACCTCACTTCCTCTGCACGGTCAAATTCAATCCAAACCACAGCAAAAATGCATTTTTGTTGCTCCCCTGCTGGTTGGAGGATTCAATTTTACAGTTTTCTTTCTGAAATCAGGCCATAGCTCCGTTATAAATCACAAAATGTATTTACATGACATATATAATATGACTAGAAACATGTCCACTTGAAGGCCTTTAATGTCACTTATCAATTTTAAATACAGGTGTGTCTGATATCTAAACAATTTGCTTACAGAGGTCAAATTCTGCTCAGCAAGATTCATTCACCTGTTTTTAAAATGTGAGAATCAAACTGTTACTGAGCTTTTTTTTTTACACCGCTGCACTCAGACAGCGGCCCATGTACAACAGTTCACCTCATGAGAAGATGCTGCTCTGCAACAAACTTTTTCATTTAGAACTTGTAGATCTAATATGAGTAAAGATGTAGCAGCTGCTGAGATAAGTGACAGTTTACGTAGCCCACTTCATACAACAGAACCTTACTAACTCATGCTCCAACCTGATTGGCTCACAGAACAAGTGGCCTCAGGAGGGACGATTGCAGTTGGGACTGAACCAGACAGGAAATGTTTTGCAAAACCAAAACTAACAGACAGTATCTGGTCTTATGAATCTGTTAAACATGATTTATTATATTTTATTCAGCAGGTGTTCACAGAGCAACACTCCACTGTCAGAGTGAATTATTCATATCATTCTGTTGCCATAGTAACTGTGCTGGCAGTACATGTACAGGGAGTTCAGGTGAAACAGTCTGACCTTATCTTTGATCTTTCGCCATGGCAACTGTCCGACAGCGAACTCCACCAGCATGTAAAACAATGACCACAGGTCGTCATGGCGACCCATTTCCTAGAGAAAACACAAGAGCGACAATGTCAATTCTAAAATGATGAAACTTTCATGATAACCAATAACACTCATGAGAAGTGCGTGTGACTCACAGGCAGAACAAACAGAACCGAACACAAAAATTTATTTTATTTACACTGAAAATGTTTTTAGATGAGAAAAAATAATATTTCTGGCTGCCTTCATATTGACATGCGTCACGTCTCCAGTTGTTTACTGACCTTGTTTTTGTGAGCGTTGACTGAAGCGTATCGGACCGTCCCTCTGAAACCGGCCACAGTCCTCGGCTGGACACGGGAGGAAGCAAAGTTAGTCATCGGTCACATGGACAGGCTCCTCGTAACTAACCACCGCCTCTCATATTTCTACGGTACATACTGCTGCTCCGGCCGATACAAAACTAATTAAACATGATGAAAGCTGGTTTTATTTACATCCTGTTTACCAAACAAACACAACAACGCTCCAAAACCTGACCAGCACGACGCCAGCGGGCCGAAACATCACATATAAAACCAGTCTGGTCCATTATTCATGTCCCATTAGTGCTCAGCAATATATTGATATATATCAATACTGTGATACGACCATATATAAATCATATCAGATTTTGAATGTGGTCATACTGTGATTTGTCGTAAGTGTCGTCTTTTCCTGGTTTTAAATTCTATATTTCAGTAAAGTGATGTCATTTCCTGAACTCATCAGACTGTTCTAGCTGTTCTGTTATTATTACAGATGATTATTGATCAAAAATCTCATTGTTTTCACAGTTTGTGAAAACACCAATAGTCATCATTGCTATCAAAGTATTTAGACAAAAATAATGTGATATTCTCTTTAGACCCTCCAAATCATTTCTGTCCTCTGTGGGGGACGTGACACTGAGGCCTTTGTTTCAGACACCATGCTTGTAGTTTATTTGAGTCCTAATGTGCTTTAAAAAGCACATCCTGGGTTTTCTAATGATGTAACACACATGTGGGCGTGGCCAACACAGCACATCTAGTAGTATTTTGATAGTATTTTTTTCCACTCTGGTTTGTTGATATGCATGTTGAAATGCTCACAAAAACATGACAGGCGTAAGGAACCTTTCAGTTCTTTGTAAAGTAGTTCCTGGGACAAAGAGTTCCAGGTATTTTGGGTGGAAACGCAGCTTTAGTTTATTTTGTTTTACGCCGCTCCTGATGCACGTGGTGTTTTGTTTACTTGTGCCTCTTTGTGTGACAAACTGAAACACAGGAATGAATTCAAGCAGCACTGCGCTGGTCAGGTTTTATGAGGTCATGAGAACAAAAACAAAGCATCATGTCAGTTTTTACAATATCAATATTCTGTCATCGCAAGAAAATGTAGAATTAAGTGTATCTATGGCGTCTGCAGACCAGACGGTTCATACTTGGTCCAAACACAAACAGAAACATGACGTCATGTTGAGCTGATTTATCTGATGGATCTGATTCTGATGTAAACAGAATTACAAATTATAACCAAAAGAACCAAATAATGACAGAAACAGAAACGTCAGCAGAGGGTCACACTGCAGCCGCACAGCCTCCACCGTCACCACGGACACAGGCCTCAAACAACACGTTTCCATGGCGATATCATTCATATTTCTGTAGTGAGCAGAATGCGATGACATGTTCTGGTTGCCGTGACAACTGGGAGACACGCTGTGACTCCAGAGTGAATAAGTGGATGTACTGTATGTCTTTATAGGTCAGAGCTCACCGTGATGAAACCACAGTCGGCTTCTTCATTGTTTTTCCCTTCATAAATTTATATTTACAGTTTCACCAAAACACATTTTAATCCTGTATTGTTTTCATCCATGTCTTCTTCTTCTTCACTTCCTACATTTTCTGCTGCAGATCAGTGTGAAACCAGCAGAGGGACCGTGTGTCGACGCTCCAGGGGTGGAGGAAGTAATCAATACAGAATAATATCACAGTATTTTGTGTGGCAATATTATACTTATACACTGACGCCAAGTATTTTGAACACCGAGACTTGTGTGAGGTTATACTGTGTTAAAATAAATTAACTAAATATTCGGATACCTTCAGAGTCATTACCATGTTTTGCTGTTAGCATCATGATAAATAATTAAAGCTGTCGTGGACAACATTGTTTATCTGTGAAATAATTTCATAAAAACCTTTCAGCATATCGTAAATCAAGTGATCCGAGATGAAACTAGACTTCTGCTCCTCCTCTTGGCTCCATTTTCAGCCTGTAGACGGGAGACTTAAACCAATCACAGGTCATCTGAGAGCGGGCGTTCCTAATTGGTCTGTCTGTCCGTGCTGCCTGCTGACCGGAGGAGGAATGTATTTGAAAGTCACGTCGTGAGAATAAAGAGAGGAGGGACATAAAGGAAAGAATCAGCTTCTCTGGCGAGTTCTGTCAGTACTGACGCACAAACACACACACGGGACTTTAACACTGACATTTTTGACCACGTCGAGTCAAACTGTGTCACACTGATTTGCATTTCTATTATCACTTTTAACACAGTGAGTGATAAACAAAAAAAAATATTGATTTATTATTTGCTTTTTAATATTGTGATAAACATTGTATATTTTTGTATTGTTACATCCCTAGTTTGCAGCTGCCTGCTTTGGATTGGACGGTGGTCCAGACGTTTCCTAGCAACTGATTTACACATGACACACGTTAATAAAGTTAAAATGAACACCGAGTGTGTTTGGATCATCTAATAACTGAACGATGGAGTTGTCTGCGCTTCTTTCTCTGACTTTAACCAACTGTATATTTCAGCGGTCGGCTGGCGATGCAGCTGTGACCCTCCTGTCTTTATAGAAACCACTCACATCCCTCGGTAACCATGGAGATGATGGAGAAACGGGAGGCATGCACGTCAAAATCATAAGTCCAAAGGAACTGTAAGAAAAACAAAAAAACAACACTGAAACGTAAAAGGATGAAAATAAAACACAGTCAACTGAAACGTCACAGAACATAAATCATTGATAACAGAACTGATGATTGGTGATCAATACAGACTGATCATCACACAAACTGTCACTCAGGTCACTGAGAGCAAAGTCAAAGTGCAGCATTAGTCCAAAGAGGGGAATATTCTTATATTTTAAACACTTTATTGTACAGAATATATGAGATGAGATCAATAATCAGGTTTAGTTTCTGAGATTTATCCTGCAACTAGAGTCAAAAGAAATCTGAGATTTAAGATTTTTGAAAAGGCTGAAAAAAGAAATGAGAAAATGAGAAATGAGGAAAAGTAAAAAAAAAAAAAAGAAAAATCAGAAAAAAGTGTCTTTAAAGGGACAGTTCGTATTATTTGAAGTGAATTTGTATGAGATACTTTCACAGTCAGTGTGTCGAAACACACACATCCATCCATCTCTCCTTCATACACCACCACCCATTAAACTCCATATTTCTGCACAATTTTCATTTTTAACACACCATTTTTGAAATTCTCGAAAACACATTGAATAATGGCAAATTTTGTGCATCTTTGCAGTAACTATATTGAAAAATATGGAAAATCTTTTACAATAAAATGAAATAATAATAATTCCAAACACAGCTCATTGCAATTTCAGTAGACAGGAGGGTGACCAGACGTCCCTGGCTGGACCTGTCCCCAGAAAATGTCCATATTTAACTGCAGTGAAAAATACAGTTTTAACTGAGCTGTGAACTATGATTTGTCACTGCAGGAATACAACAAAATTATGTTTGGAATAGAATAAATCATCCTCTATCTGCTGTATCTGTATCATAAATGAAGGCACCTGAATGAGACACAACTAATCAACTTACTACATAAAAAATAACAGAAACTCTGTTTAACTGAGAGCGCCGAGCCGCTGCGTCTGCGTCAGACAGAAAACCTGCCCATGAGCAGGTTAACTTCACAGAGTCAGTTACCATAGCAACAGACTCGACTCACAGTTTAAGTTATTTCTCTCTCTGAAACACAAAACCCAGATTTCTTATGTGTTTTTAACTCGTCTCTGTCCCGTCGTCTGTCCTGAACTTCATCCGTTTTCATCGGGTCGCCCTCGTTTGGAAACGGTGTGTTAAATATGCAGTAAATATACAGAGTTTGGGGTCTGAATGAGAAAAGTCTTGATGGATTTTGGGAAATGTAGTGACTGAGTGAATTTGGTGTCAAAGCAAACACAGACTTTTGTTTCACTGACTGTGTGAAGAGTTTTGACTCCAGCTTTGACTGAAGCATAAAAAAGATGGCGGAAAATAAAAAAAGAAATATAATAATAATAATAATAATAATAATAATAACCAGGAAGGTAACTGTCATGTCTCATCAACTGAAGACAAATATCGACTGTCCTTTAGGCAGATGTGAGCTGAGAGGACTTCCTGTTTGATGAGATGATGTCACTGTGTGTGTGTGTGTGTGTGTGTGTGTGTGTGTGTGTGTATGTGTGTGTGTGTGTGTGTGTGTGTGTGTGTGTGTGTGAGAGAGAGGATGAAGAGCGGAGGGGGGAGGGGTGGAAAAGAGGAGATCCTCTCACATGATTGGACAGAAGCTGAGTCAGCTGTAGAGAGAGAGAGAGAGAGAGAGAGAGAGACTGGGAGGAGACGAGTGACGCAGGAGCATCAAATATTCATCTGACTGCTGCAACACTGCAGGACGACGAAGAGGAGGAGGAGGAGGAGGAAAAGACAGGAGGAGAGGAGGAGGACAGGATGAAGAAGAGGAGAGGAGAGGAGAGGAGAGGAGAGGAGAGGAGAGGAGAGGAGAGGAGAGGAGAGGAGAGGAAAAGGAGTCTAAAAATAGCTCAGAGTTCAGTCTGATGCAGACCTGTCGACCAATCAAAACATCTGGAGATATTTCACACTTTTCACAATAAAAGCTTCTCTTCATAATGTAAAAAAACAGTGCAGTTCATTCATTAACATCAATAATATCTGATCAGTCCTTATTGATCACAGATCACAGACAGTATCATCAGGCCACTAACAGACAGGAGGAACAAAACAGACTGTGTGTTAAAGTCTGTCTGTCTGTCTGTCTGTCTGTCTGTCTGTATATGTGTGGTGTGTTTGGAAGAAGATTCCTGCCCGTCCAAAAAAAAACCCCAAAAAGATAAAAAGAAATAATTAAACAAATTAAAATTAAAATGATGAAAATATGAAAATAATAAAATTAAATGTTCACGTCTCATGACCATAAATTACATATGATATGAAAAATAAATTTTTTTATCTTTAATATTTAATGATGAGATAACAATGACATTTCTTTCAAATTCATATCACTTTAATTTGCTGTCTTTTAAATAATACTCAGAATAATAATCACTATATAATCATTAGGTGTTAAAATAAATCATCTACATTTTTTTTCTAATGTTTATCTGATTTCCTTCATCTTTTATTACAGCAAATAAAACTTTCTTGTAATTCTTAACTGTGATTTAAAATGTCAAAATTATGAGATAATATCCTCAGCTTAGACAGAAAAATGATACAAAGCTGTTTTTATGATAAACTATCTCATAATTTCGGCTGAAGTCCTGCCATCTAAAAGATGTGATTCTTCATTTTTTACAGTGTAACTCACTGTTATCATTTTAATTTGGAATATTTCTACATTTTCGTCCAGTGGAGAAGATTCTCCACCGGAGGTTAACTGACCTCAGCCCGGCGGAGTCACTGTCAGCACGGACTCTGTCGATAAAGTTTCTTACCGGTCGGACCTCTCCGGTGGTGTTGGTGTACTGCCGCGCCAGACCGAAGTCCAGCATGTAGCACTTCCTGTAGGTGGAGGGAAGCCGGCCCATGGCGAAGTTTGACTGCAGGAACAACAGAACGTATGAACAGATCTCTGCAGAACGTCACTCACAGGTTTTCATTGTGATCATACAGAGGAAGTTCATATGAGTCTGATTAAATTCTTTTGTTGTTGTTGTTTACTCTGTGGTGGAGGGATGTTTACTTTAACTCTTAACTCGCCAATGACAAGATTTTCTTTCAACTGTTGTTTTCACTGTCAGGCTGTAGGAGGCGCTGTGACGGATCATCTGACAAAAATGTGTCGCTCGAAGAAGAAGAGAATCAGAAATGAATCTTTCCATATTTTCTTCATATTTTTTTTTTTCATATTTGCTCTTTGGATGAATGGAAAATTACTTTTGAAAACTGCTGAAAAAAGAAATGAATTAAATCAGCGTCATGTGATCCTGCTGAGTGAACCTGAAGAAGCCGCCGGTGAAACACGCTGTTCGCTTCAAATCAAACCCCAGCAGCTCGGTTCAGTGTGTGGTGGTTTATTCCTAATAATCTGTTTGCCTGAATAATAAAAATAAAAATATTCCTGTTTACATGCAGCTGAGCAGACTCTGATTACGGACCCTTCTTTTTTTTATTTAACCACCGTCTTGAAAAGGTCAGTATTGTCATATTTGCACATAAACAAAAACACGCTGATATCAAATGTTTAAACGTAGGATTGTTTCACCCTCCTCTTGACCTCAGCCTCCACCTCAGACAGCTGATTGACAGGCGAGAGATCAGGTGTCACAAACCAGAACCAGAATAAAACCAGCGTATCCAACACATCTGAATCTGAACATGTTCCACTCAGAATAAGGCCTGATTCAGAACATCCAATCAGAGTCTGCTGTTTACATCACATGATATTCTGAATAATAGTGAAAAATTAACGTGCATGGGTTAGGTAGGTATGTTTCAGGTTTTTATGCAAAGATCACAATTGTGACCTTTAAAAGAAGATGGTTAAGTGAGTGACAGAGGAGTTCACTCTGTCAGACACACACACACACACACACACACACACACACACACACACACACACTGACACACACACCGACACACACCGACACACACACACACCGACACACACACACACACACACACACACACACACACACACACACACCGACACACACACACACACACACACACACACACACACACACACACACACACACACACACACTGACACAAAAAAGAATCGCTGCATGTAAACGGGAATAAAGAGAAAAGTTTCTTTTCATTAGCCACGTCAGCAGCTCAGGAGGAAAATTATCTTTTTCAGAATAACAAAACAAAAACTGAAATATTAAATGAACTTAAACGCAGCTGCTGAAGTGATCAGCTGATCAGCTGATCAAAGATTCATGAAATAAAAAATGACGTGTCTGGGTTCTTACTTTTTGTTTCTCTGGTTTGTTCTTATTATATATAGTATATTATTTCATGCCACATATTATAAATACATTTAAATTAGAGATGATAACAATAAATCAATGATCAATTAATCAGTCGTTAAGAATTTAATCAATCATGTTTAAAATTTTATCAATTTACTATCAAATAAACATCTGAAACATGAAGCTCTTTCTATGTTTCACAGGCTACACTCTTCATGAAGGGCTGTGGTTCTACTCAGAACAATCTGTTTCTGAAGAACAACTTTTTGGAAGAAAGGGTTCTTTGTAAGACTGAGGGTTCCATTAGGAGCCATTTTCATCCAAAGAGGAAACAGTTCTTTCAAGGGTTCTTTGCACCATAATATAAAAGAGTTCTTGGTAGAACCCCCTGGATTGATTCTAGATGAAACCCTCAAAAAATAAAAAGGTTCTTGGTAGAACTCCCTGGGTGGATTCTAGTTAGCACACTTAGAAATGTTCTGGATAGAACCTCCAGAGAGGGTTCTAGGTGGAATCATTGCACCATAAATGGGTTCTCTGTAGAAACTCTTACAGGGGGTTCCAGGTGAACAGAGAGTTCTAGGTATGACCTTTATGTTGGGTTCTCTCTAAAAGGGTTCCAAGTGAAAGTTCTAGCAGGAACCAAAAATGGTTCTCCTATGGGGACAAGTTGAAGAACCCTATACGGTTCTAGTTATCATCTTTATTTCTGAGGGTGCATGTAACACTGTAAGAGAACATAGAACATGTTGCCATGGAAACAAAACTTTGACTGAGGGGTTGTTTGGTAAATGCAACATTTTTAAGAGTGTCTAAATCTGATCAATCGATTAACTGATCGCTAATTTTACCAATGACGAAGAGCTTACGATTTACAACCCTAATTTAAATACCGAATAATAGAACGCCAGCAAAATGTCCGAGCACAGAGGAGAACGGCGTGAGGAGAACGGCGTGAGAGGACTCGTCCTCGTCGTACCGGTTTGATGTCGCGGTGCAGGAAGCCCACGGAGTGGATGGCTTCGATGGACTCCAGGATCTGCTTCCCGAGCCGCAGGGTGGTGCTCATGGTGAAGGTTCCTCTGGGCTGACTCCTCCGCAGGTCGGCCAGGTTTCGACCCTGCAACAACACAAATACACCGTGGAGTCATACTGTCACTGAAATACAGATTATAATCAGATTATAATCGATTAAATTAATTTTGATCAAAGCAGAGTTGTTGGTTGGTGGAGCGGCGTAAAGACGAGACAGGTGTGTTTGAAAATGACTTAAGGAGGCGGTTAAACTCGTCTAGGTTGTATTCTTCTGCTTCATAATGAAAATAGGTGTAAGAATAATTCTCCTCCTGGCATATTGTTTATTAATCAGACTAAAATCATCACGTGTGAGTCACTGACCAGCTGGAGCTGGTGGGAAACTAGTAAAAGAAAAATTAAAAACAGAAACACATGAATGGTTCATGAGTCAGCTGAACAACATGAACCAGGTTAATAAAAAGAACCGAACACGACCAGGACCCGACCAGGTCCGGCGTCTCTAACCTGATCATTCTCTGTACAATCTGAGCCTGTTTCTGACCCGACCTCAGCTGCTCACACGTCGTCCCAACTTCATACATGTCAACGGTCCGTATTTACGCCCTTCACAATAAAAGCCTCCCTGCATCCTTTGGTCTGTAGCCGCCCATGTTCCACGACTCACCTGAAGCTGCATCACCACGTAGTTGAATTTGTCGTTTCTCCCGCAGCCAATAAACTTACACACGTGGTTTTTACCTGGGAGAGAAAAAAAAGAAAGAAAGAACCGGTTCAATCCCAACAAAACATGAGAATCACATTAAACTTTTTATGTTCCACCTTCAGAAGCATTTCAGTCCTGCAAATGTGATTAAATTAAGAACGCTGTTAGCGTGTTAGCGTACCGCCTGCGTGTTCTGTTTTTGAGTTTAAATAAAGTTCCATGAGTCAGACCTGCAGGGTGTTTTCATGACAGATGAGTCACAGATTTTTTTCTGTGATAAATATGAGCACAGTTAATTCTTTATTAAAGGGACAAGGAGGATTTCAAACATGTGGAGCGCATGGATGTACGTCCGTGCGCTCCACATGTTTGCATATTTGGACGTATTTTTCAATTGACAAGATTGTGACAGAATTCATTTAATCAATTAAATCATTAAATCATTCTATACGAAAAAAAACCATGCAAATTCTCTGATTTCAGCTTCTTACATGTGAATATTTTCTGCTTTCTTTTACTCCTCTCTGACAGGAAACAGAAACTTTTTTGTTTGCGGACAAAACCAGACATTTGAGGACGCCATCTTGGACTTATCGACCGACGAGAACATAATAGACAGACGAGCTTTGGATGTTCAGGTTAAGCGTGCAGAGCGTGAGCGTGTGTCGCAGGCGTCTCACCCTGCAGCTTCTTCAGCACCGCCACCTCCATCTTCAGCACCTGTTTGGGCTGCTGGGCCGACTCCACCTTCAGCGCCACGTTCTCCCGCGTCAGCAGGTCCAAGGCCTCGTAGATCTCCCCGAACCCGCCCCCGCCGATCTTCTTCAGCTGGGGACACAGGACGCGGGACGCAAACTCTGGATCAGTTCAGTGTTAAAGGGTGAATTCACCACTTTTTCATTTGGTCAGGCAGAAAAAGATCGAATGAAAAATAATAATACAAAAAAAAACAGAAATAAATTTGTATACATAAGGATTTAGCACAGTAAATATAAATATATAAATGTAAAGGTAGATTAAGATAAGTAGATTAACATAAATGATGATAGGACAGTATATATGTGAATGAATAATGTCTATAACAGTATACACACACCTTTCCTTCTCTTCAGTTGTTCCTCCTTTTTAAAAATTCTTTTCTTCCATCATTTTCTCTTTCGTACCTTCTTTGTGTTTAATGGTTGAAGCAAAACTCTGAACTGTGTGTATAAATATATCTATAAGTACATATATGTGTGTGTGTGTGTGTGTGTGTGTGTGTGTGTGTGTGTGTGTGTGTGTGTGTGTGTGTGTGTGTGTGTTCAGTGGAGACAGTAAATTGATCAGTGAAGTGCAAACAGCCTGCAGGCTCAATGCTGCGATCTGATTGGCTCAGACAGGAGCTGCATTATGTAACTTGTTATCTCAGAAGCTAAACGGCGCTGAAACGACCACAGCAGTGTTTTTATGTCTCATATACACACTGTATATTTGACATTTTACTTACATGAAAAATGACTTTTTCTGTTTAATAATTTCAGTTCATTTCAACAAGAATCAAACTGATGATGAGTCGCAGGAACTTTACGTACTGGAGTCAAAGGTGTGTTGACTTCAGGCGGTGGAGGATTTTTAAAAACTCCCTGCTGTAGTTCAGAGCTGCTCAACATCATCCTGTTAGTTCATTTTCTTTAAAAACACTTAACAGTTTGTGGGTATGAGTGAGAGAGGTATAAGTGTAAAATGCACATGTATTTAGGTATTTAATCCAACTCTGCTTTTGGCACAGATTCTGGGTTTAAAGCACGGTGCAAAGCAGAAAGAGGTTCTGTTTAGTCTATTTAAGTTAACCTTTTTCAGCTTCAGAAGGGGGACATGCCATAAAAAACTGGATTAACAGACCCTGACTCATCCACGAATGATGTTACGGCTGCTGTGCCTCGTGGGTAAAAGCGCACAGCTTCTCTTTACACGTATTTCACACAACTGCAACACACTGGCTGTTAATTCTGTTCAATTCAATGTTTTTCGTGTAATGTCAAATCTGACTGACTTCAGACCTCCTCCTGACCTCCTCCTGCTGAGACCAACACACTGATGGACGCACAGACGGGCACTAGAATATTTTCTACCTACACAACATGGACGAGAATACGACTGAGGATATGGCCGAGGACGGAGCCTGTAGACTCAAACACACAACCAGGAAGAGTTTTGGGAGGTTCCTGCTGGATGCAACACGTGATGATGGAAGATGATACGCTGAAAAAAATCCTCAGCACAAATACAGACATCTGGACTGATGACAAATTTACTTTTTAAACACACAATCAGAGTCACAGACTAAGGGTGCAACTTGTATTTTTGTGAAGGAACAAGTCCAGTTTCACATTTTGCATTTTACACATTTTGCACAGTATCTCTGACAGACTTTTAAATGTATGATGCTACGTTTTGTAAAATGCTGCTACGCTGCAGTTTCTGACACCAGTTATTGTACGTCAGACGTTTCTATATAACGTGTATTTTTCATACTTTATTTTGCAATCATGCACAGTGTTCCCCGCTTACTTATTTATGTTTTTTCTCTTATCTTCTACTGATATCTTGATTTATGTCTCTCACATTTCTTCATTTTATATTGGTGCTTTTAGATGTTTTTAATACTTTATTTTTTCTTCATCTTTATATTTGTCTCACTGTTCGACAGCATTCAGAGTGGAAGGCAAAGGAAGAATTTCACTGTACAGGGAAACTTGTTTTTAACTGTGCAGATGACAATAAATACTCTGACTTGAAATGGATTGTGTTTCTCCGTGTTTTAGACCCTGGTGATATTATTTACAGACTCTAAATATCTACAACGTGTAGCTGCCGTCTGTCACTCGGCTCTCAGGTTTATGACAGTGTGGCTCCATCACTGCAGTTTGTACCAACAGGTGAGTCGGTCCTCCATCTCTGTCAGGTGAGATCAGCACGTTTATCTTTTTATCTATGATGGTCTGCTCCAAAATTACCACCTTATTAATCATCTCTATTGTGCCTCTGAGATTTGACTCATAATACTCGATCTGACTGACTGCACACGTCCACACTGCAAATATTAATATCAGAAAGACTGAAACTTGACACACTGATAGTGATGAGGTTTGGTTAGAATATTTAATTTAATTAAACTCCACACCTTTTCCACAAGTTGGACCAATCATCAGACACGTACGTCTCAATGAACTGAATCAACGTTTTGATTAATCATCCACTTTTTTTTTGCATTTATATTTTTTGATTTTTCCACAGGTACTGAAACGAACAGGTTTATAAACGCTCCGTCCATTTTTATTTTATGATTTTGTGCTCATTGTTTTAACTGATATTAAGGTGCATTTCTTCATCTGCAAATGAAGCAGATTTAGTTTTAGAGTTTTTGTAATCATGAACATTTTTGGTGATGTGAACTTTGAACTTTCAATGAATTGTTATTATTATTCTTTCTTCACTTGTTCCTGCAATTTAATTGCAAAAGGATCTCTAAAAACATCACAGTTTTATAGAAAAGCTGCTGTGAAATCAGACATTTAAGGTCACAACAATCTCAAAGACAGCCTGTCACATCCTGGACGGACTGATCTTCTTCACTCGTATCATTTAGGTGGACGTAAAGTGATTTGGTACCTTTTGTCCTCTCTTTGCACCAGATTATTACATGTATTTTATATATATTATAATTAGTATATATAGTATTTTGTGTCATTTCACATAAGTGTTTGATTATAAACAAATAATTAAATACTAATAAACAAATACATTTAAAAATGTAACAATAAAATAAGGAATAAAAATAATAAATTTAAAGATAAAAACATGAAAAATATTCAAAGCTTTTAAAGCTCCACAGCAGAATCTGTAAAGTGAGGCGGGGGAGGGGAGGGGAGGTTTCCTGACTCACCACTTTCCATCGGTCTTTGACCATGCAGTTTGGCGGCAGGATGTCGGCCTGCTCGGACGTCCCGTTCATGTTGGCGTTGTCCTGGAGGCCGGGGACTAGGCACTGCATCTGCCAGCCAGACAGAACACGAGCAGCTCCCAGCTTAAAAGAGCCATTTATCTGTGGGGGAGGGGGGGGGAGGGGGGGGGAGGGCAGAACAGTCAGTAAATCAAAAAAACTTCACGCCGACACTGGGAGGTTCCCAGTCTAACCACAGCCCTGTGCTGGGACACTCACAGCAGTCCAACAGAACAACAGGCATTAGAGATGGCTGGCTGCCATTAGAAGCCATTCTTCAGCTGGATCAGGCTACAGGCCGGTGGGGGGGGTGGGGGGGGGGGGGGTCGGAGGGGGTGTGTGATGGTATTTGCAGTAACTGGAGCAAATATCATGTGTGCAGAGGAAGCAGCCGGACGCTCTGCTCTCATCCTGACCGCAGTTTTCTAATTTACAACCATCTGCAAACACATCCAGACGCGATCAGCCGAGCGCCGATTCAAACTCAACTCCAGCAACTGCTCTAAAAAAATGAGTTGATGTTAAAGGGACAGTTCAACCCACTTCTTCTGTTCCTCTCTGAGAGTCACATGGGTTCGACTCTCATGTGTGCCGTAAGCTACAGCAGCTGGTTAGCTTAGCTTAGCATAGAGACTGGAAACGGCATGGTTATATCAAGGAGAACTAAAACAAAGGGACTGTTTCATCAAAGAAGTTGTGGGTAATATCTGACCTGAGTTCAGCCTGGCAGGCAGTGTACACTCCAGAGTTGAGTTCTCCTCCCAACAAGCTCCACGAATGAAATGGTTGGACTGATTTTGAGCCGAGGAGTTTGGATCGAAGGCTGGAAACAGTTTCTTGAGATGTGAGTCGGAGGAGCTTGTTGGGAACCAAACAGCCTGGGAATGAGCTCTGCCTGAGAAGACGACCTCAGGGGCAAAAAGGTTCACATGGCTTCACGCATTTGGAAAAATATATTTCGTTTGTTGAGGTTTGATACTATTTGACCTGAGCCCAAAGTGTTTTAGGTAAACATGATTATTTTATGTGGAAATGCTGGAAACTGGTCAACTTTATAACTTTATTCACTGATTTTGGCGAAACTGGATCAAAATTTATGGAGAAAATGTTTTCTGGTTTTCCCCCAACTGGAGGGAAAACTTGGTGACTGGAGTTTCCTGATAGACAGACTGACTTTACTAATCGAACACAGCCTCTGGGACAGACGGAGGCTGGCCTGAATGACAACAGGGAGAACAGTACCGAGGTTATTTTCAGAGTTTCCTGCTGGACAGAAAGTCTTACTTGTTTGCTAAAGCAGTTTAAGTTCCCATGAAGTCAAAATCAAAATGTTAAAATGTTTTTATCACATATGTGTTGCCCTGTACATCATCTGTAAGCCAGTATCTGGCCCAACAATGACAAAAAATCTGTAGAAATTTACTAAATTTTCATCCAATGAAATGCTTTCTTTCTTATGACACAGTGAAGGAGAATACATCCAATCACTGGAGAGTGTTTCTGAGGGCATCACTGTACAGAAACACAACTTTATAACTTTAATGTCACTGATTTTGGTGAAACTGGATCAGATTTTACGGAGAAAATATTTTCTGTTTTGCCCTCTGATGTCCTCCAGCTGCTCAGCTTCAACTCTCACTGATAATTACAGAGTTTCCGATGGACAGATAGCTTTAGCAGCTTCCTTTTTGCTAAAGTAGCTAACCGTGTCTGTTAGCTGCCGTTAGGAGGCAACAGTGTGGAGTTCAGCAGCCTCCCAGTGAACACAACTGGTCATCAGGACGAACACAGCCTCTGAGACCAACAGAGTATACAGTACTGAGGCTGTTTATGGAGTTTCCTGATGGACAGATAGCTTTGCTTGTTGTTTAAGTAGCTCAGCGACCCACGAACTGTCATTAGCTCTGTTAGCCGTGACTCAGTCCTGGTGTGCTGGAAGTCAAACCTGGCAAACAAAACCACCTCAGTACTGTAGCCTCCTGCCTGTCGTCACACTGTCCTCTGTTGGTCTCTGAGGCCGTTTCTGTCCATCTGTGTTCACTCCAGGAAGACTCAGCTGATATAAACACTGTGCCTCTTACGTCCATCAACCTCTTTAGCTGCATGGCGAGTTGGCGTAACGCACAGTGCTGTTGGTTACTGTCAACAGCATTCAGTGTCTCCAAAAAGTTCGCCCAGTTGCTTGTTTAACAAGAAACACGTGACCAATAAGCACTCCGCAAGCATGGGAACTTGAATTGCTATATTGATGCTAACTGTAATGTTAGCTGATGTTAGCCTGCACCTGGTGCAGCCATGTTCACTGAGGAAGAGGAAGGACGATAACTGTATGGTGGAGGAGCGTTAACAAACATTCAGTTACTTAGCTTGCTTAGTTTTTCAATGCAGGACTTTTACTTGTAACAGAGTATTTTTATTGTGTGGAATTAACACTTTTACTTTGGTAATCAGTCCCTCCAGGAAGCCGCAATGTTGCGATCGCAACAGTTTACACAAATTCAACCAGTCCCTGTCTATTCTGCTCGACCTTGTAATTTTGTCCAATCACCACAAATTTTCAGCAAATTTGACCAATCATTGTAGCTTCCAGCGAGTTCCACCAATCACAGCACTGACTCAATGTTTTGTTATTTACTGAGTTTCCGTATTTTTTAACATTTATTTTGGTCCTGAAAACATGACCAGGTTTGTCGTTGCTCCTGACATTTATCAATGCTCTGTGCACTTCAATATTTTACCAAATTTTTTGAGATTTGACTTCTTTATGGAAAATCCCCGATGCACTTCTTTGTTTACAAATGAAGCAGAATTTGTTAGATTTAGATTTGTTAGATTGGTTTGGAACACTCAGATCAGAGTGGTGTTCTATTTGGTTTTATTATAGAAAAAAAGAGAAAAAAATCATAACTGCGTTTGCAATTTATTTTCACATGCTCCTAAAAACACCTAAAAACATCTCAACATGCATCACAGTTTTTTTAGAGAAGCTGCTGTGAAATCAGCCATTTTATGCAGCAACAATCCCCCAAAACACCTGAGAAATCCTGGAGGGACTGAGTAAATAACGTGAATACTTCCTCCAACACTGACCGACCACGAACAGTAAATCTGACTCATTAGTGAGGATGTGGCGGTCCTGTCCTCACTGAGCTCCGCCGTCTCAAAGTAGCTTCATCTGTAACCACCCGTCACTGTAAAGCTCTCCTGAGCTGAACTCTGTCTCGCTCTGATGCAACATTTCTGTCATGAATGCTTCTCAGTTCTTAGTGGGTTCGTGGGGGAAACTTGAAGTTCAACGTGATGCATGTCAGTCCCCAAACCATGCTGTTCTGCATGCAATGCCACGAGCCGTCATCAGTGCATGCAGAGCTCAGGCGGACTGCAGATATAATGGAGAGTGTCCGCCGTGTTTCCAGTCAGACCAGCTCTGACAGAGGACTGGACAGACTGGGAAGGAGGGGAGGAGGCTTCTCTGCACCTGCAGTGATACAGCTCTGTTGCACAGCAGCAGTTGCACCATCATCATCATCATCATCATCATCATCAGCTGGGAGTCACTGTAACACTGGAGATGTAGTGAAACCTGCTGCAGGCCTCAACACACTGCTGAGCCGCCAATCACTGCAGAGGGCGGGACCACAGAGTCCCCCTGAATACACTGCAACAGTCTTACACAACAGCTGACACAGGAGAGAGAGACGAGCCAATCAGAACAGCTGTAACATAGTGCTACAGTAGAATAATGTACTGTGCAGCGCAGTTATCATAGCATAGATAATACAGTATGATACAATTATTATTTTTTTATTGTATTATAGTGATGATCAGGTGTGTTCAGTGCACTGAATGACATCATGTTTCACAGTACAGTGCGTAGGTTAGTATAATATCTGTACTGTAGTGTAGCAAAACATTTCATTAATCATAATCAGAATTACAAAAACTTGAACCTTTTGCTTCTACCAAAAAATACCAAGTGTTCTTTTCCCCTCAAGATCAACTTTATTTCCAAGCTTTATTTTTTATTAGCACTCAGAGCGTGCTCATAAAAATAATCACCACTATATTTCAGATCTTTATTTGATAGTAGATCAATTAAATTTTATGTGATGGATCTGACCAATTAATCAAACATATTTTACTTGTAAAGTATGTTGTGCTATAAAGTCCTACAAACTTATCAAAAAAAAAACCGTCTTCTTCTTTTTTGTACAGATTTCTGCAAAAATCATTTTAATTTGTTTTTCAATCAAAATGACTATGATTGCCTCTAATATTGTAAATCACAACACAACTGAAATATTTGTCAGAATAACCGCAACTGGATATTTTTTCAAAATCATTCAGGCCTATTACAGAGTTCAATCTGTTCTACACTCACAGCATAATTAAGTATAACTACAAAAGCATTGCAGGAGCACTGCAGGAGCACTGCAGGAACACTGCAGGTACAATGCAGGATGATCTTAATATTATACATTAACAATAACAAGCAACACAATAACAACACTGTGAGTTGTCTGTTGATGTAAAGTTCAGCCTGTTATCCTGAAAACAAAAACACACTGCTCTGAAAAGACACTTTGTCTCACTGCTGCCAAACTTCATTAACATTTTGATCAGTTTAAATTATTATAAACATCTACTCCTTCTAGCAGAGTATTATTGATTTCTTACAACTCATAAACAGACACTTACTCATTCTGTGAATATTCAGCATTAATTTGAAGTCTAATTTATATGCAATGTGCAAAGAAAAACACACGTTTCAGGCTTAATCTTTGATGACACTTGGTGGCCATTTTAAGATTTATTACAGATTTCTCATTTAACTATTTTGTTTTTCACTGGCGGTGTCCCAGCAGTGGTATAATAGCATCATGTTATGGTGCAGCACTGTTACCTTCTCCTGTCCTGTGATATTGTGCATTAATAGACTGGAGTGTAAAAATCAGTGTAACAGAGAGAAACTCTGTGGTCCGGCAGCGTCTCAGCAGCAGATCAGAGTGAAACATCCTGACAGACACTTTCTCTACCTTCAAACCTCAGTCTGCTCTCCTTCGTCCTCTCTTCTCCTTCGCTATTAATCTGTAACTGGGGGAGGGAGGGGGGAGGGGTGCTCTGCCAGAAGCCAGGTTTGCATCATTCCAGTTTTGATCTGATGAAGTCAGTCAGAGCTCACCATAGTTCTGAGCTCCCGGAAAACCTGACGGCTTACAACAAATCCTGAGCGGGACAAAACCCTTCCTGTTCCTGTGTTAGCCTACAAGCCAAAACAGAGGGCACAGTTAACCAGGAGAGGAGGAAGACGACCGACCGCTGCAGCCGTCCGACCTGCACTCGCAGGCTTGTGACATCACAGGGGGGTGGATAGGGGGGTGGGGTGGGGGGTGGAACATGGATGGACAGGCTCGGATCTCATCATGGAACCTGAACAGAACCGTTTCATTCACCTTTTTCACCTGAAGACACATTCACCAAAACACTCGGCCCTCAACAGAGACTTTAAGTGTGTAACTGTTTTCATCAGTTTGGTATTAATTTGTTATTTGACAATATAAACAGGGAATTTCACGTCATGATTGGCAGCTGAGCTCTGCTCGCCATTAAGTCGCCCTGCTGCGCGCGCTGGACCTCGATACCGCGGCTCCAACCACCGACTCTGACTCCAAATGACGTCACTGGACCAGGATGGCAGCGCTCGTACTCAAGACATTTTGGCTTCATTTTTGGACAGACGCAGCAGCCATCTTTATTTTCAGTCAATGTGTCAAATCATACGTCACAAGATAGAAAAAAAGAAATATAACAAATGTATTCTCTACAAATATTATGTGAATTTATTGTGACTTTACACTCATCTGTCAATCCGTTTTGGGATATTTTTGCGTCTTCACGACTCTCATATTAAACAATCTCAGAGACGTAAGAATCAATCTTTGGTGTAACTGCTCAGAGCTCATATTCACACATATTCAACCCGTGATGAGATGTTGTGTGTTGGTGATGTTCTGCTTTATAGACTCACAAGACAAAAATCAAAGAATGAAGAAAATTTTGCTGCTTTTTGTCTAATTCTTGTGTTCAGACCAAACATGAGGTGAATTCTTTGCACAGCGTGATTATGTACAAACGCCGCACAAAACCTCCAACAAACATCTGGCTTTTGTCTTCAGTGGGACTTCATTCCCAGCTCAAATGACTCTGCAGCAGTCACAGGTATTTATCGGCTGCAGCTCTGATTGGACACCCGGGTGGACACACTAATCTATCAGTGCAGGTAAAAAAGACACTAACTTCCGTGACTCTTTTGCTGCTTCACTTGACTCCGTTCGACTCAGCTGCTTAAAGGAAAAAAAAAGTTGAAAATGTTTCCCAGTGGTCCATGATCACAAGTTGGAGCTTCTTTTTTTTTTTAATCAGAAATATCACATCATAGTTCACAACACAAGTGTCACAGTTGAGGAAGGCAGTTTGATTTCGGTGTTGTTTCACCATAAATTTACATTTGGGCTAGAAAAACGTGTACTTTGGTCACCAAATTTAAGAGCTTGGTGACCTGTTGGACCACATCGTCATGAATCGGACACGAACTTGTTGACTCTGTCTGAGGGCAGCTGGAGCTCTACGATTCTCCACCGAACAGAGATTAAATAAAAAAGAAGAGAGCTTGGAGGAAAGAGAGTGAAACCACAGGACTGCACGGTAGTTATGAAATATCTGTTACTTGATTCCAGCTATTGGTTGTTCTTTACTGTGAACCAAGGTAGCATTAGCAGCCGTATTCATGTGAGTAACACAAAATCCACTTTGCGTTTGGTGTGAACACACTGTAAGGGTTTATTGGGGAACAACTGTTGAGCTAAGCGCTAACATGGTAGCTAGCTGGGAAAATCTTTGAGTTTGTTTCTATTTTCTCTGATCATCATTTAATTCGATAAAGTGTTACTGGAGACGGAAATACGACAAACTTGCAAGCATGCTAACGGTCAGATAGCACTTGATCGCTAGCAGGATAAGAACCTCGGCATCGAGAACTGATTCCAAGTAAGAATCAATCAAACAATTCCAGGGATGATTTTTGATTGTTAGACAAATTTAACTCTCAATGTTTTTTAGGTTAAACTGTGTACTGTTACTGCAAACAGCTGATGCATGCATGTTGTCACATCTCCTCATGCAGCTGTGAGTCTAGCATTAATCTCAGTAAACCTACTCAGCTGTTGCAAGATTGCTTCAATTTAACAGATGCTATGTTACAAAATGCTTTACAATAGGCGTGCAGTGTCCTAATCCTTTAAAGCGGCATGATGTCACATCCTGTCTGCTGACCGCGGGTGTCTCAGATTAATACTCTGATGGAGGAGCGTCAGTAAAACTCAAGTTTAGACGTTTAAAGTGAGCTGAAGGTGTTTTGGTGAATGTGACATCAAATGGAAACAGGAGAAAAATACCCACAGATGTGATCAGACTGCAGCGTCTGAACAGAGTCATGTGATAAAGATTCAAAAAATAACACAAGTTACACATTTAAATTCAAAATATGTCAAACACCGCCATCATATTAGTAAAAAATGAGGAATAAAGTAAAGATTGTGAGTAAACTGTCATTACCTATCTTTCTTTTTGTACTATATTCTAAATATTTTTTTATTTTGTGCTGAATGAAATTTATTTGTGCCACAACCCAAAAACAGAGGAGTGTAAATTATATATAAAAATGGCAAAATAACTAATATCAAATAAAGAATAAATATGTCAAAAGGAAATCATAAACAAAATGAACTGAAGTTTCTTGATCTTTTCTTGTTTGATGGTTTTTAGTTCTGATTTGATGATGACCTCGTTTGTTATTTGCCTTCATCTGTTCGAAGTCTTTAATCAAAGTATTTCAAAATTGGATTTTGGGGCAGAAGTTATTCCACTCGTCAAAACTTTGTTCAATATCATTTACAACCAAATTTCGATTCCTCAAAAGTCAATTATTTCAATTAATGATTACATTTTGCAATATTAAAAATAGTAAATGCTGACAACAAATAATAACAGCTCAGGTCACCAGATAAAATTTAAAATATAAGAGCTTTTCATTTGTGACTGACTTGTTCTTTTATTGTTTGATGGTTTTCACTCAAGCTGCACAATATGGCAGAAAAGAAGATCACATTTTGACAGATGTGATATGATTCCAGTTGGAATGATCATTTTTGCATCACAAATTTTCATTTTCACTGAAAAAAGATCACGATCACGTCTCTGCAGCACAACCACATTTCAATCTAATAAACATTTTTATGCTACTGAATAACGTTTGTGCCGCATCACATGACCATGGAGGCCAATGAGACACGATAACTGAGAACCAATCACAGAGCGGCAGACAGTGACATGCATCCATGGAGAGCGACGTGGTGCAGATTTTCACCTGAAGATAAAAATCCATGATTTGTGACAAGAAAGAGCCGCAAACATTCAACAACACGTTATAAGGAGTTTGTAGAAAAACAAGATAATTATTTATTATATTATCATTTTATCACTTACAGACAAATTTTTATTTAATTGTACTGAAATGTATTATGTGAATTATTTTGGAAAATTACAGACAGTATTGATACTGTCAGTATTGATATTAGTGCTGCAGCTAATGATTATTTGTCAATCATTTTCTTGATCAATTGATTAATTAATTGATTGATTAATTAATCCTGTCACAATGGTGTCAATTGAAAAATATGTCCATTTTGTGTTTGGTCCATAAAATGGTGAAAAAGATGATGTCCTCAGAAAACACATTTAAGATGCCAGAATGAGAACTTTCAGATTTTTTAAAATCCATTATTTAAATAGTTGCCAATTAATTTATTATTTAACTAAATGTTGAAGCTTTAATTGATATCAATTAAACTGCAACAAAAAATATCGGTATTGTTTTTAAATTTAAAATTTTTTGGTGTCGCCCGTCTGTCATGAATGGATTTTGGCACAAAAGTTCTTCCGTACATCAGAATGTAAATGTTACTGTTACTCTGCTCTGTAAACTGACTAAATAAATAGATAAGTAAGTAAATAAATGAATAAATGATTAAACAAACAAACAAATAATCAATCCTGTCACAATCTTAGGTCCAAACATGTGGAGCACACAGACTCATATGTTTTTCATCATATTACTGTTTCTCTGGTAAATAAATAAATAAATAAATAAACAAATAAATAAATAAATCTGTTAAATGTTTCAGTGACACACTTCCGTTCTGGTCCAGGTCTAAACCTCCTCCTCCCTCCTGTCTCCTCTCTGCATCACCCATATTGAATCGTTCTGCAGTGCACAGTCATGGGTCCTCTGTGCGCATGCGCAGTATCACATCCCGCTGATCAATAAACTCTGGCCCGGACTGACCCGGGTTATCAATCATCACAGTGACGCGACCCGGGTCGGTCCCGGTCCGAATCATAATTCTGATCAAACATCTGCTGCGGATCAACACACACACACACACACACACACACACACACACACACACACACACACACTGAGACGGCCCGGACCAGGATCAGGCCTACCTGGCGCACCGTCCGCTCCTTTTCCGCCTTTTGGGAATCTTCATCTGGGACCGGGTTCCGGCACAAAACGTCCTGGTCCAGAAAACCCACCGTTCCTCTGCGGGGGGGCCGGGCCGGGGCGGGGGAGCGGGGCGGGGAGGAGGGGAGGGGGGGAGTGGGGGGGTCCGGGCCTAAACCACCATGTATCTGTCCTCTAACGGCCCCCGATACCGAACCAGACCCGCTCTGTCCTCAGAGCCGCTGCAGGACCTTAACCACCGGGTCCAGAGAGATAAAAAGAACCAGATCAAAGTCCTGGAGCTGTCCGGGTCCGGGTCCTCCTCCGGTTCTCCTGCTGCTGCAGCTGAGGAGGAGGTGGAGGAGGAGGTGGAGGAGGAGGAGGACCGATCCTCCTCCTGCTGCTGCTACTGCTGCTGCACCTGCACCGGATCCGGGAGTCAGACCCGGGACAGAACCAGAACCAGATCCAGGTTGAGGCGGAGCCGGGCCGGCTGTCAAAGGCGGTCTGCGCGGGTCTGTGCGGGTCTGTGCGGGTCTGAGTCTCCGGCTCCAGCCTGTTTGTCCGCACTGCAGCTCCGCAACCAGCAGCATCAAACCCGCATCACTGAACCGCACTGCAACATCCGCTCATGGCTTTCACAATAAAACAAATACTGCTCCTCCTGTTACTTTTACTTTGTTTCTACTATTGTTGGTAAATATCGTTAATTATAATGTTCATTATTATGTGTATTTACTTTGTTTATTTATGTTTTTACTATTGTTGTTAAATATAATTCAATATTAAAATGGTTGTTTTTTTCATTATTTGTTTATTTACTTCATTAGTTTGTTTTTATTATGATTATTAAATATGTAATTTGATTTTTTTTTTTTTATTTGTTTATTTATATCATATTTAATATTATGGATGTTTTATTCTTTGTTTATTTACTTTCTTTATATTTTTACTATTGCTGATAAATATCAATCAGTGTTAAACCTATTCCATAATTAGTTTTTTTTTACTGTTGTTAAATATAATTTAATATTAAGATTTTTTATTTATTTATTTACTTCGTTTATTTTTACCATTATTGTTGAATAAAAAGTATTATTTGATTTTTTAATCATTATTTATTTAAGTTATTTTTATATTTTAATATTGCTGATACCATAAATTAATATTAAAACTGTTTTATAATTATTTGCTTGTTTACTTTGTGTTTTACTATTGTTGTAAAATAGCAATTAAAAATTATATATATATATTTAACATTATTTCTACATTTACCTCGTTTATATACATATATGTACATGTATATGTACATGAAATACTTTTACTACACGACACTGAGATTACTTCTATACTTTTATAGATATATTCTATGGATTCAGAGGATTTCAGAGGACTCAAAACTGTTCAACTATCAAAATAGGTGACAATTAATTTAACAGTTGGCAACTGATCAATAATTCTATTAATCAATGCAGCACCATTTAATTCTAAGTTGCTGTTGCGGTTTTTTTTTTTCATATTTGACTATAATTCACTGTGTAGTATTGTGTAACAGCTATATTATCGTTTTTATTTTGAAAATACTGACCGGACGTTGTCCTCTATTTCACATCAGACAGGCGGCGCTGTTCAGTCCCACCCTTTAACAAGCACCTGATCGTCTCAATATCCCCTCCATTTACCGCCAGACCCGTTCTACTGTTGTTCTATTGTTGTTTTAATGTTGTCACAACGTCTCAGACCAGCACCCGCAGCAGCAAGAGGCTTTTATTTTGAAGAGAACACAATAAATCTGATGGGCTGTGTTACTAATCCGACATCCACATCCACACACACACACTCACACACACACGCCCCAACTCCTCAGCATCACATCGCTTCGGTTCTGTCTTCGCTGTTCGCTCAGTTGTTCGCTCAACCGTTCGCCTCACTTCGCTTAGGTTCGGTTCGTCTGTTTGTTGTTTTCTTACCTGCAGGTTGTTTTGAGTCCAGAGCCGAGCAGGACCAGAATCCTCCGCTCCTTCTGCTCCATCATGTCTCCATCAGCATCACACACACACACACACACACACACACACACACACACACACACACACACACACACTTCCTCTATGTCGCCATGTTTGTTACAGGTGCAGCTCCATAGCGCCCCCTGCTGACCCGGAGTGTGTTCATGGAGCGTTCTGAGCTTAAAGGGATAGTTCACCTCATCTCAACTCACCACCTGTGAGACAGAGTGTCCCTGCATCCCACATCACTGTTTCTAGTCTGTTCTGCAGCTGTACACACTGCTGCATGCAGTATGCACACATTTATTATTTCTTAATAACATAAAATATACTCATATACTCTTTTTATACTGTTAAGTCTTCACAGCTAGTATGCAGTTACCCTGTGTAATATATTGTATATTTACATTTTCTATGTTAAATAATTTTCTGTATAATATATATTTTTCAGACTGTTAATCATGACTGTGAAATATGTGCTGCTAGTATTCTGTTGCCTCTCTGTGCGATCTGCCTTTTTCTTTATTATAACTGTGTGACCTACAACTTCTGTGTAATTATCCTGCACAGTTATCCATATCTATTTTATCTTTATTTAATATGTATTCTGTTGTCACTCACCTTTTTCTACCTGTACTTTCTGAACTGCTGACATAAGGCATAAGGTTATCTTATCTTTATCTTAACTTAGTCCACAAAACACTGCTGGAGTTTCACAGGAAAACAGTGTTGCATAATCTCCCAGACAATGGAAGTGAATGGTGACCAGTTTTCAAATGTAAAAAAACATAAAATGACTTCATACCGCTTGTTTGGTGTAAATCTCCTAAAGCCCCAACATGTCATTTACACCATGTTTTTAACCTGAATATTCACTGTAGATCTTTAGTTTGGAGTCACGTTCACGTGCACACTGTCTGAACTGTGTGTGTGTGCTGTGACAGTGTGCAAACGGTATGTCGGGTCTTTAGGACACTTGGATTACACCAGACGAGCAGTATGTGGGCATGTTATGTTTTTATTCTGTTGTTTTTTTATTTCTGAAAACTGGTCACCATTCACTTCCATTGTTTGTGAGATTCTGCAACACCGTTTTCCTGTGAAACTCCTCCCTGAAGCAGATTTTTTTCCTCAGGATGGTGAGGTCATGACCCACTTTACTCTCACTCTGATTGGCTTGTACTCGTTGTCTTCATTTGGCTTGGGTCATTTAGGTTGGTTAGGCTGAGGCATGAAGAGTGTGATTGGTTAGGGTTAGGGTGAGAATATTGGAGTAAGCCAGTCAGAGGCAAAGAAGGTTGGATCATTACTTCGCCATCCTGGGACAAAAAATATACTCTTCTTGAAGGACAGCGCTGTCTTGCTTCGAGTGTGGAGATGAAGGAGACGTAGTCTCACTGGACTCACATTGCAGGTGTAAGTTCTGTCACTGGTTGCTTGCTTCAAGTGACATTGTGGCGTCCACTATCTATGTTTTCCATGTCTGTGGCAAACAAGAACAACCTCCGAGCTGCAACCTACACGCTGAAAACGGTAAGTTAGCGCCTGGGACACTAATGGAATGAATGTAAACAAGCTAACAGCTGTTAGTTTTCCCTTTGCAGTGATGTAGCCATTTTAATGTCAGATCTCGTGTCCTGATGTGCAAATGTTCCACCAAAACAAGTTCCCCTTCGGCACTATTTTGCAGCAGCACCATCGCTACATACTGAGTTTAGCTCCGCCCAACTTTGTGATTGGATTAAAGAAAGGCAAACAAGGCAAGGTTTTTTTTTACTCTATAGCAGAATGTGTATGTGTGAGGCCAGATCTTTCTCCCGCACTGCGCTGCCATTTTGAAGGTGGGTTTTCACAGCGTGGCAGTGGATCTGCAGAAGACTGTCACTGTTATTTTGGAGTCTGAAATTGTATTTGTCCCTGAATCTGTCAGAAACAACTTTTAAACACTTGAATCTTCTTTATTAAAGCTGATAACAGTAGTGCAGCACAGACAGACAGACATGAGGATCCCTGTAGCTGTGTGGAACTGAAACAGAAATAAGAACAATAAGAAGAAACTCAGAATGTTTCATACAGCTCTCACTATCAAACACAATCTGGATAATAACTCTTCTGAGTCAATAATAGAGTAACGGCTGTTATTTACTGTTCAAGACAAGTATAAGTACAGAAACTCTAGAAAAAACATCACTTGTCCTGCTGTCATTGTGTGGTGTTTGCTGCCCTCTACTGGGTAAGACATGCAACACCACGCTGCAGACGCCTGCTGTTGTCTCAAACTTTCTTCAGTCTGGTGTCTGGCTCAGGTTTTAGATGAACTGAACTGGAGCTGACTGGTTTTACTGCAGCTCAGATACAGTCAGAGAAAAAAATACACACAACAAATGTAACAGAATAAGTCTGTGAGTTCGGAACGATCTCTGTCGGCCCATAATATGTTTAAATTACATTAAAATGATGAAATGCAAAAAATCAACCTTATAGGTCAGAGGTTCTCCGTTTGTTCTAAGCACCCTGTACAGCAGGGTTCTGCTCATGTGTCTCCCTCAGATTAATCTGACATCACTACTTGTGTAGTAATTATTACTTGTGTTAATATTTTTACATTCACTCCTGTTTATAGTGCTTGTTTACTTATTGATCACGTATTGTTTTTTTATTGGTGCTGTTTCTATTGTGCTGTCCACTGTGCTGCTGTGACACTGTAATGTCCCCGCTGTGGGACTGATAAAAGAATATGATAACTTATTGATGAAGAGTTTGTAAGAAACTGTTAGATTGTAACAGGATAATCTATGACTGGAACTATTTTAGATGTTTGACTCTGTCAGCCAGTGAAGCTGCAGTTTACCTTCATGTCTGTCCATCATCATATGATGTGTGAAGACTTGGAGGGAATTTCATAATAAAAGGTATCAGGTGTATTTTAATCACCAAACTGATGTTTGTGATTCCAGTTAGAAACATGTTGTCTTCACTTAGACACTATTTTTTTTTACAGAGGACAGAATGACTGATGATGATGTCACAGTGACACTGAACTTTAACCTTTTGGTAAAAGTGTGTAATTCTGTCATAGTTAGCGTATACTTTCTTGAGTTATAGCTGAAAAGGTGTTTAGTGAGGTCACTGTGACCTTTGACCACCAAAATCTGATCAATTCATGTTTGAGTCAAAGTGGACGTTTTTTGTACCAAGTTTAAAAAAATTCACTCGACATCATTTTGATCTCGTTCACAAGAACGGGACAGACGGCTGCCGCTGGTCCCGAGGAATAAAATATGATTTGCTGAACCATCAAGTCGTTTGTATTTTTATTTAAGATGGTTTTTTTTGTATCATATTGAATGATTGAATGAATCTCCGCGGGTTCCTGGACCTCTGTTAGGTCTCCCGCTCCCCCCGCCCTGTCAGCATCAGACTGAGGACCTGAAGGAGGACGGCTGCAGTGACTCTTGGTCTCCAGCGGGAGGAGACACTGTTGGGCTGAAATATCACAGCTTTATTTTGATCAGTTTGACTAATACGTGTTTTTATTGTTGTTGTTGTTGTTGTTGTTGTCGTCGGTATCAGCGCCTTGTGCCGACCTGCACCTTATTTTATTTTTGCCTTTGTATTTATTGCGTGTACTTTGCCAACTAAGACAATTTAATTTACCTCCAGGGACTAAATTATCTGCCCATCTATCTATCTATGTAAATATGAGTTTAGATGAACTAACTAGAGAATTCCAGTCTGAATGTTGTGTTTTTGTGATACAAATAACAGAACAGAGGATGAGGATAAAAACTTGCCACAGATGAAACATTAGTGTAAATATTCTTTATGTGAAAATACAGATTTCAGCGACAGGACAGAAATATAAAAATATAACACTTGATGCGACGGTTGACACAAAGTCAGGACACAGACGTGGCTCTCTGAGATGATGCTGAGTATAAAAACTGTGTATAAATCATAGAATCTGCTTCCCTTTGTGTGTATCTGTGCATTCATTCAGACATTACACGGAGCTGAACGTCGGGTTTGCGAAGTTCCCGCTGGCGTCAGGGTCGTCGTTCTCGGCAAAGTCTTCGGGGTCGAGATCGGCCTCGAACATCCGCTGCAGCAGAGCGTCCACCGTCCGATATCCTGCCAGGAAACACACCGATACTCATGATCAATACTGAGATCAAGAACAGAGCAAACTCTCATCTCCGTCTCTGCTGTGCTGCAAAATCTGTTGTTCATTCACTGTCGCAGTGATGTCACAGTGATGTCATCAGGGTTAAGGAAGAACTACAGGCTGTTTCAGCTGGGCAGCCGGGGGGGCGTACTGCCGTTCAAAAGCAAAACATCTACGTTTCCAACAAAATATGAGCGCTGAGGATTTTATGATGATGTGTTTTGGCTGACTTGAATATTCAGCCATATTTATTGAAGGCGGAGTGAAGAAACGTGGCGCAGAGAGGCCGAGGCTGCCGAATTACTCGTATTCAACTGAGTACAGTATAATGACAAGATATTTAATGTGAAAACTTGACTAACTTGTTTTTTTTTGTAAATATACTCTCATTCTGAATCTGATGCCTGCAACACATTTCAAAGTGTGTGTGATTGGATGTGTGTGAATCTCGGACTCTGTGATGTTTGAATCTCTGACTTTCAGGAGGAAACCCTCGTGTTGTTGTGCAGATTCACATCATCAGGCGCTGTGTTTACAACAGTTTCACCGCAGTCGATGAGCAGAGCTGAACAACCAAACTCAGTGTTTTTATCTTTAAAATGTCTGAAAATGTCCGTCTGTTCTCTGACCTGCAGATTATCTACATCCCACAGAATCTGTCCTGTCAAAATAAAAGCATCTTCACCTACAAACACTTGTCCTCTTATCCTTTAAATAAACTCGTCTGCCTGCAGCTCTGACTTTTTCTTACTTTTTGAGGCGATTTTAAACATCAGGCTGGGTTTGTTGTTTGTTGACTGGCTGGTTCCCTGGTCGTTGTCAATGGTTTCCATGGCGTTCACCAAGTTATCCTCCAACTTCTCCCTGGTGGACAAAACAATGTGGACAATTATAATACATCAACCGTTATCAGCTGGTAAAGATGCACACAAACATCAATCTATGTGTAAATTAAAAAAAAAAAAAACTAAAGCGGTTCTTTTAAACTGAACCCTTCAATGAAACCTTCCAGGCGTCAATCAGGGCAAAACAGACCCATACACTGTGAGTCGAGACAAACTCATTTGAATTATTGTGTCATTGAATAAATGTAAAAGTATAATTTAATAAACATTATGCTATTCATATTTCTAACTTTACTGTAAAAGAGTGATTTCCAACATGGGGTTGGGGTCCCACAAGGGGACACAAGACAAATCTCAGGGCTCAGCTAATAAAAGCATTAAAAGACCTGAAAAAATACGGTTCTGCTACACTGACTTAAATTTTTCAGATTTTATTTGAATAGTTCCTTTGTTCTTTTGAATTATTGGGTCATTTTATCTTAAAAATCAAATAAAACAAGACAAACAAGATTTATTGCCTTGCATTCATTTGCCTCTGCCAATGAGTCCAGCTACAGTTTACGTCCATGTCTGAAGCAGCTCATTAAAGAAAACGTGGATTTTTAGTAAAATAGTGATTAATACTGCAAGAAAATCTGAATTCAGTGATTAATTCCCAGGTAAAAACATGCTGTCTTCAACTTGAGAATAAAAGTCTCAGTGTGGTCTGTTAAATCTATATGTATCTACTGGATTCAGTAATGTGTTTATATACTGTTGGGTTATACTATGAGTGACAGGTCCTGGTTGTCATGGTAACGCACTGTGCCACAGCCAGCTCCAGCTCCTCGATCTTCCTCTCCAGAGACGTCTGCAGGTCGCTCTTTTCCACCGAGTACTCCACGAAGAACGCCTCGAGGACGAACGCCACGAAGATGCTGAAAGACAACAGGAAGTTATGGGCTGGGAGGACATGATGTGAAGTGAACGGACAGTTAATGCCTCAAAGTGATGAAACCTGGCTTTGTTTTTTGTTTTTTTTTGTTTTTTTGTCAGTAGAACAAATGTCAAAAAAAATGTCTCTAAGATATAATGAAGAGGAAGAAGCAAGTTTTTACTTTGGAAAGGACAAATCCCAACTTTACTGGAGTTTTTACAATTTTATGTTAACGCTGCAGGCCTGAGGTTCACAATCAATTTAAGACTTGAAAAAATTAATTTTCTTAATATAAAGCTAAAAAAAAAGGCTCTCCTTTCTTTGCACCTTTTTTTTTTTTTTTATCCCGTCCCTCTTGAGAAAGAGGCTAAGAGAGTTTACACACCAGCACAATCCTCACCCATTCCAAAGTGATCTAACCCCGACTTTAGCCTTGGACCTGCTGGCCTTGTCCTGGAGCAGTTTGTGGGTTTATCCCCAGAAAATTGACTAAACCCAGGCCTAAAAGATGCCAGTGTGAAACAGGGCTAAAACATCCAAGACTGAACTGAAACAATCGATGGTCTTTGATCATTTCTGTTCAGTTGCTGCACCAACAGACATTTAGAAGATGGGTCTTACTTGATGATGACAATGACAACCACGATGTGGAAGAGGACGAAGAAGATCCTGGCTGACACATGGGTGACGGAGACGAAGCCGCTGCTGAGCAGTGGAGTCACGTTAAGGAAGAAAGAACAAATGTGAACCAAAGAAATGATTCTTAGAACACGACGAGAATCTGTGGGAACAATTTCAGAAAGAAGTCAATGTAAAGTTATTTTCTAAGATACAGAAAAGAACTTTAAAGACAACTGAAATGATCTTTTGACATTTTAAAACACTTAAAGCTACTGTAGAGGATAATAACTTTTCAGCATATTGTAAATCAAGTGGTCTGAGACAGAACTAGATTTGTGCACCTCCTCTTGGCTCTGTTTTCAGCCTTCTAGAATCTGGTCTATGACAGTAGATTTAAATGAATCGCAGGTCATCTGGAGGCCTGGTGTTCCTATTGGCTTCTCTACCGGTGCAGCTGTACTTGCACGTTCCTTCAGTGAGACCCTGAGTCATGAGGGGAAACTACTGCAAGAAAAGTCGCTATAAAACAGAATTATCAGAAAGAGAATCTTTAAAAAATGTCCAGCTAATGAGCAACATACTCAGCTCACGAGTTTGTCAGCTCACTCGGTTACTTTAGACTTCACCTTTAGTTAAGTTCATTCACGTCCATCGTGGGGCTTTACTGAGGGCTAAGAGGACCGGGCGGAGCTGAGACACACAGCTGACAGGCAGCTGCTCAGAGCCGGGGAGCTCTGCAGGGGAGGGTAGGTGGCAGACTGGAGCTTCTGGAGGAAGAAACACCGGAGTCACTCTGATGCCGACTCCTTTATTGGCAGAAGGGGAGCTCAGAGTGTGTGGTTTAAACTTTGGGATTAAAAAATCGATTTATTTTCACTCCTGTGCCTCAACCCCACTGCAGCAGTGATCCACGAGGAAATCACAGACCCGCTGACTGGCCAGATGAGAGCTCAGCGTTTGTTTTTTAAACTTTTGGATGTATTTTCAAGTTTGCTTGTAAACCTGTTTGCAGCAGCGACCATGGAGGAGCTGACTGCGCTGTGTGCTCATGTGTGTGCAGGAAAGCAGAAAGAAAGATGTTTTTAAAAGTCTGTTTATGTCCAGCTCTCAGTACTTCTGTATCTTCACACTGAATCTTTATGTTTTTAAATCTAGTTTCTCTCCTCTGTCGCTGTTTTTACTCAGGTGTCTGCTTTATTACACACAACTGATGTCAGTCGGTCTCTGCTCGCTCACAATTGCCTCGGTAAACTGTTGTGTGTGTGCATGAAGCGCGTACTGCTCCTCTAGTAGGAGGGTCTCAGGATGGAGAAAATGAAACCTAACTAAAGATGAGATTTAAGAATCAGTTTCTAGTTTAATATTTTTGATTGGAAGATGACTGAAATGATTAATGGATAACTAATGACTTCATTTAATCCAGGGGTTCACAAACTTTTTCTGGCAGCTCCTCCTTCAGAAGCCAAAAAAAGTTAATGTACATAAAAATATTATCAATCATTAACTAATTAACCAATCATATTAAACTTGCTGTGTGTGAGGCGTTCAGGTGAAGGATATCGTGCCACTGGTTGACCACGGTGAGCTCCACCAGCAGGATGAAGGAGGACACCACGTTGTTGAAGTTGTTCTTGCAGTAGTTGAGTTGGGCAAAAGCTGTTCTGTTCAGCAGAGGGTTCCCACAGTACGCCTTCTCCGGGTTGCTGGGGTCCTCGTAAAACTTCACCTTCCCTTTGAACAGCTCCATCCCCACCATGGCAAAGATGTAGTACACCACCTGAGGAAGAGGAGGAGGAGGAGGAGGAAGGGCTGGCTTCACTACCAGGTTGATAACTCAGGTTATTAGCCAGTGTTGGTTGGTCGGTCCACCACTTTGGTCCCAACCGAACCGTTAAATGTGACTGAGGGGCGTCATTACAGAAACATTTATGTGATAAAGTGCTTCCATTGTTTGGGAGATTCTGCAACACTGTTTTCCTGTGAAACTCCAGCAGCGTTTTCTGTCATTTTTGCATGAAATTTTACTTTAACTAATAATCACTGATCAAAAGTTTATTAGTTTAATTCTTTTTAACCACCTGTCCAGTCGGGTAAGTGAGCTGCCAGATTTACTTTCCCAACACAGTATTTCACTTCCCCCTGGCACTTCTTATTGTTGAGACCTGATTTATCTCAAAGTCCCAGTGTGTGTAAACGCACCACGACTGTAGACTCTGAGTGTGGTTCTTACACCACAGCTCTGAAAACACTGACAACAGTTTAAAATGACCAACAGTGTATTTCAACAGGCGATCTGACATCAGCAACTTACAATGATCAGCTGCCCGAATGTGAGGATCGCTGGTCCAATCCTGATCAGGGTGTTGATGATTGCACGAAACCTAACAGGGAAAGTAGTTCTTGTCATCAGAGAAGCAACACATTCAGACATGTGGACAAGAAATACGAGACACAACAAGGTGTCCTGGTGTCAACACAAGTCCAACAGCAAATTTCCTTTTTCTCTGTCCAATCATTTCTATGGTGGTTTAACATACCGACACTGACCAATGATTTAAAACTATGACCATGTTGTAGGCAGACACCTTCAGCCAATAAGAGACAAGTGTTTGATGGTATAAATCACTGTTTCCCAAACTTGTTTTTCTGGTGACCCGTTTTCAAAAAATGACAAACCATCACAACCCGATTCACAATAATTTGTGCGAAAATGAACATTCCTGAACATTTTTATACAATTTCAGCATCACTTCATATTCTGATGCAGACACACGTTACTTTAGAAATGAGAAGTTACCAGAATATCTTAACAAACCTTTTAAAAAAAGCCAAGATTACTCAAATTTCCAAGGCAACTTACTGTGATAGAGTTTGGAAATAAACTAAAAAACGTTTTGTTTAGTTGAGATAATTTACTTTTCTTCTTTAGACAAACTTGAATCTTGAGTTTTGGAAACTGAGCTGTGAACCTCATCATCATGTTTTGGGTGGTTGAATATTTAATGGTTTTAGTTGACTCAAAATTTTAGAAAAACAATATTTGGAGTTTTCTAAAACTCGACAGAACACAAGACATTTTTTAGCAAAATAAATGCATTTAGGCAAAAACATTTTAAATGCTTTATTAACATACTGCAAATCTTAAATATTCAGAATTTCTTCCAGTCTTTATAAATGGTATAAATAACTGACTCAGTCAAAAGTGATCAAACCTTTTGATGCTGTCCACCACCCGGACCAGTCTGAGGACTCGCAGGATGAAGACAATGTCCAGGATCTGACGGCTGGTGTAACCCCCCGCTACAAACAAGGACCGGAAAAATCATTCAGAGAGACGGATTTATCGTCCAGCAGGGACATTTGTTTCTACGGCTTGTTCATGTACACACTTTGGATGATCAAACACAGTGATGAGACGTCTGAAGGCAGCGACTGACTGAACAATCAGTGTCCTCGAGACAAAAACACGCTCTATTCTGACACAAAAAAACCATTTCTGTGCGGGTTTCTCCACATGCTGTTTGTAGAAGAGACGACCGTGCATTGGTAAGTTTTCAGTAACATTAAAGGGACAGTTCACCACAAAATCAAACATACACGTTTCTTCTCGCCTGTAGAACTGTTTATCCATCCAAATAGTTTTGGTGTGAGTTGCAGAGTTTTGGAGACATTGGCCGTAGAAATGTCTGCCTTTTCTACAAAGTAATGGAACTAGATGACACTTTACTTAACTTAAAAACCCCCAAACATTTTAAAAATTCATCCGCAGCATCTTTCCAGAAAACATGACCTGGTTGTCCAAGATAATCCACGGACCTTGTTGTGAGCAGTTTCATGTTGGAACTACTTTCTTTCTAGTAGAAATAAAGTAGAGGGCATCAGAACTTTTCTAGATTTATATATATTTGGCTTTATTCAATTAGGAATAAAAATTCACACCTTTTTCGACATCTTCAAGTCAGACAATATGTTCAGGGAAAGTGCCCACTTATGGAGTCCACCGCCTCCACCCACCCTTTTCTTGCTCTCTACTGATTCCAAACAGCTGGTATCAAAGTTTGTGAATTGCTTTGCTGCTTCCATTTCCTCAGATCGTATGAGGCGGGAAAAGGCCAGTGACCTGAACCTGGAGATACCGACAGAGTTCTGTGAGGATGAGATTAACTCACACTACAGGTTAATCCAGGTTACTCTAAAACAATCAATAACTGCTTTTATTTTGAAGGATCACTTGCACATATTTCCTGGTTCTGTCCTACACTGGACTTTTGGACTGCAATTTCCGAGCGGCTCTCAAACGCCTGTTCCAGAGATATTCAGCCCAACCACGACCTTTCCATCTGTGGATGGATGATATGCAGACTGTTCTGCACCTCAGAATGGTGGTTGCTAAAAAAACATATTATCCTGAATAAGAAGTCGACCGCTCCACGCCGCTTTACACACTGGCATACGGAGTTGTTGTCCATCAGACAAAAGATGATACTGCGTCTAAAGAAACCCAACACACAGAGCAGGTTTGACAGGACTTCAGGACCTTGTTTGACACGCTGCCATGTCACCAAACGTTCAGAGGAGCTTTGACCTGCCTGTTTACCTGAGTGGAGGTGATGTTTAATGTTCATTCACGTCTGTCATTCTACCTCACTCCTGAGATGTTACTACAGTGAAAAGTTCCCTCATGTAAACCTGTAAACTACCTGGCAGCCTGGATTCAAACATGGGGAAAAAGTAGCTCCTGTATGAAACTGCTCTCAAGAAGGCAAACATCTCTACAGTCGATTTCTCCAAAACTCTGCAACTCACACCAAAACTATCTAAACCAGATCTGGGCAAAATGTGACCCGGGGGCCATTATGGGTTCTTGATACAGTTTGAGCTGAACAGATGACAAATACATAAAAGACTGTATCGTCTGAATATATTAAGTCTGTTGGAGAAAAAATATTACTTAGGGGTGGAACGGTACACAAAATTCACAATTTGGTATGTACCTCAGTTTCAGGGTCACCGTTCAGTACGTTTTCGGTACAGCAGAGAAAACAAACAAAAACAAAATGTAGAAAATTTTATTATTGTCATTTATGGTGAAAAAATAAACATTCAACAGTGGCTCATTGTCCGTAATTCATACTGTAACACTTAAGCTACTTAAATACTGATAATATTGTCAATAAGAAGCCACCATGCTGCAGCGCCATCTTTCTAAAAAACAGACAAAACAAACAGTGGCTCTAGATTCAGCCGTTCACACTTTGTGTGAGTTTTATGGCCACCTGAGGTTCTCCGACACAGAACAAGAGAGCGAGACGAGCTGTTATCAAAACTGTTATTGACTCATTTGCTGTTAATCAATCAGCTAACTGTTTCAGCGCTGCATTACATCCTCCTCAACGTTTCAGAGTTACATTCTGCAGCTGATCAGTCATTTCAGTTTAAACAGGAATCAAACTGCACTCACATGATTTCATGGCGGAGTTGATGATTGTGGCGATGAGAGCGGAGATGACAATGATGGTGTCGAACCTGTGAACACAAAACAAACATCAGAAAACAAAACGTCTCAGGTTGAGCTGAAACACTTTCCTTCAGTCTGGTATCCAGTTCTTAGAAAACATCCATGAAACATACAAACGTCTCTCAAGTCACTGCAGCTGCACTGCTCACCAGCAGCAGGCGCACAACCGGAAAAAAAACGCTAAAATAAAAACAAAGAAAACATGGACGACTGAAGCTGCAGCTCCAGATGGCACTAAGTGTCCACTTTATTAGGTACACGTGTGTAACCTGACACAACTGCTCTGACATAAAGTTGATGTTTATGAAGCTACATAATGTTCTGTTTTTGTTGACGCATCATAGAGGAGTTCATTCAATTCTACATTTTAGTACTGAGCTCATAGTGTCCTGTTGGACTGGACTGCGTTATATTCAGAGGCGTTTCTAATATTCTGACCAGGGAGGTCCAAAAACTGTACACCATGGTCTGGGTAAATACTCGATTCTGATTGGCAGCTGTCATGGATGCACTGTTCTTATTTAATGCTCAGCCTCTATCTCCAATTAGTAACCATGGCAACAGGGAGACTGGCAGTGTTACAGTCTGAGTGTTTCTCGTCCTCTGAACACCAGAGGATGGACACTGCAAGCTGACAGAAGTATGTGGAGTTGGAGGAACTTTACAGATCTGGCGGTTGTGGCGGCATTGCAGTAGGTGCTTCACCACCTGTTTCCTGGCAGGGATCTGCACTCTTCTGCGTGACCTCTTCTGTTAGACTTTGAATATTGCTAGTTTAGTATTTGCTCTCTGGCTAACAGCTGAGCCAAAGGCTCCTAAGATCTGATTGGGTCAGAAACATCCTATTTACTGGAGCAGTGAACAACTTTTACATTGAATCTTACTGGATGGTGACTTTTGTTTCAGGTCTTAGTCAAACCCCCAGGTTTTACCAGAGAAAGGGAAAAACTAAATGAATGGTCTTTTCTTTCTCAGGTGACCACGGTATTAGTGGGATAATGACTGATGAGGGATTAATGGGTGACATGGAGGCAAACACTGAGCAGAGAAACACTCACCTGTAAAATGTAGTTCAGCAAAACACACCAGCTTTGCTCAACAAAAACTAAACATTATAAACTTGGTATCAGTTGTGTCTGTTGTATTGATTGTACATCTGTACCTAATAAAGTGGCTCATGAGTGTCTGAAAGTCTGAAAGTAAAAACTCAAACTGACACCAACGATCTCGATTGAACAGAACGGTTCTACGTCTTCAATCAAAACAGCCAAAACACAGAGAACACGTGAGGGAGCTGAGGACTTTCCTCTGTTTGGTTTTGACAGTTTTTCCTTTTTACTGTTTTGATTTTCTGTTCGTGCCGTTTTGTCGCCATTTTAATCGTTTTTACTTTCAGACTTTTTGGCTCTAAACCAGCTCCATTTATCAGAAGCTGTTTTACTCCCTGAAGGTTCAAAAATAAATAAATAAACCCCTAAAACTGCCACCTCAAGCGTCAGCGAGCTGCTCCAAGCGTTTACAGGCTGAAGATGAAAGAAGCAGCAGATAATGGAACTGAAACATTTGTCACATACCTCGTACTTATAATCTGGGAGGCAGATAAGCTGTTTGAGATGGACGTGACACAGCACACTGATTTTACATTTGTAATGTTTTCATTAGGACTTTTATCAGCAACAGTTTCCTCACATATCAGAGGACATCCTGCAGAATACGTACCATTAAAGAGCCAATTCACCCCAAAATTACAGTTACAAGTTTTTCCTCTTAACCGTAGCGCTGTTTATCTGTCTAGATAGTTCTGGTGTGAGTTTGCTGGAGATATCAGCCAGAGATGTCTGTCTCCTCTCTAATATAATAAAACTAGATGGTACTCGGCTTGTGGTGCTCAAAGAGCAAAAAAAAAAAAAAAAAGAAAGAAAGAAAGTTGCTCTTTCCAGAAATCATGACCTAATTACTCAGGATAATCCACACCACTTGTTGTGACCAGTTTCATGTCAGAACTATTTTCATTCTAGTACAAAGAAAATAGTTCCTACACAGAGACACAGATGGCATCATAGGCCGACATTTTTTGCCCTGAGCGTTCAACCCAAGTCGGTGCCCATAACTACAGGCCAGAGGAAAAATATGTGCTTCTGATTTTGGGGTGTGCTGTCCCTTTATGTTGACCACTGATCATGTAAATATGCTTTCATGAACATTCATATCGTGGTTATTTGGGACAAACATTGTGTTAACTTTGAGCAGACAGAGAACGTGATGTGAAGATGTTCCTCACCAGTTCCAGAAGCTGTGTCTGGAGAAGAACGCTCGGGGCTCGAACACGTAGAGCTTCAGCAGGATCTCCAGCATGTAGAGAGCCAGAAAAACCCACTCAGAGTTCGCAATCAACGGATTCTCCTCGTCGAGACCGATGAACACGGCGTTCACCAGGATGATCAGGTCGTACACGATCACAAAGGCCCTGAGAGAGACACACGCACGCACACACACGCACACACACACACACACACACACACACGAGGCTAAAATCAGGTGTTCACAGTGTTTTTTACAAATTATTGACCAACTTCTATACTATCTGCATTTTCAAAAATACTTGAATAATTAGTTTAGAGGAGGATACTAGAACTTTTAAACAGCAGCCTTTTTGTATGAGCAACAATACAGATTTCATAAGAATTATTCAGCATATTTTCCCTCAAACTGTCGACTGCATCATTATGTCAAAAGTGCAACATGGACCTTTTCTCTTGTAACACTGAAGTCACCGGCTGTTAGCGCTGATGCTACCTGTGCTGGAGCCATTAGCTCATTAGCTACAGTTAGCAGTCCTATGAGACTGAGCCTCAGAGACAGACGGAGGACAGTTTTATAACCGGGAATACAGAAACGTTACAGAGGAGATGAAGCATATTTTGACTTAGTAAAGATCCAATCAGTTCACCAACAAGTCAAAACTGTCCAATAACACCAGACAACTTCATACTATGACACTTTACTGTCTTTAGACTTTATGTCAGACTGAACAAAGTGAAGACTGTGGCGTCGATCACTGAGCTCATATAAAACTGATGACAGAAAAGATTTATGCATTTGAGGTTGTGTCCCCTCTGAATTGCCGTAAGGCCGAAGTTGCTCCAACATGTGGGATCCATCCATCCATCCATCCATCCATCAATCCATCCATCCATCCATCCATCCATCCATCCATCCATCCATCAATCCATCCATCCATCCATCCATCCATCCATCCATCCATCCATCCATCCATCCATCTCGGTCTCTTCAAACAGACTAAATTATCCCTCCCGTCTGTCCGTCCGTCCGTCCGTCTCACCTGTGTTGGACCAATCGGCAGAGGAAGCGGCTGGGAGCTGACGTGTAGAGGGCGGGGCACACACTGTGGAGTGGGTGTGGTCTTGACTTGAGTGTGATCACCTCAATGTTCAGGAGGTCGGCCAGCTGGACAAACGCCAGCTTACCTGTCCATCACCCAACCAAGAGACAAAAAATAAAACCGTCAGATAAAACACGTCATTTAAACACGTCTGTGTCCAAACAGAAATAAAACGATGAGCATTACTGCCACTTTTGTGACGTGACCACCAGAGGGCAGCAGGCGTGGAAATGTTCTGCACACCAGGGACTTCATTTAGACAAGTGTGTGTAGGATTTACCTTAAAGAACGGTGTACGGACAAAACACAGAAAGTACAAAAACAACCAGGGCTTTAATCATAAAACATTTGATTAATCTTAAACTGCGCTGTAACTTTCCTGTTTGATCTTATTTTTATTTTCTATTTAACGCTTTTAATGGTGTTGAAACGGTCGGGCCTGGTCTCATTTACTATGTTTGTGAGTGTGATTTATTTGCTGTGTCATCACTGTTCACATCTATATCACAAATGTGTTCATGATTTAACTTTTACAAGAGAACAAAGTTCTTCTTAGATTCTTTATTTGGCTCTTAAAGTGCACCTGATTGATGCATTTGACTCTCAAATGTACAAAACGCACCACAGGTGGTTGTTTCCTGATATAAGAGGTCAGGTGATGTGCAAATGCACATTCTTCTCCTCCGTGTGCACAACAACATAACCAGGATACTAGTGAACATGTAGAGACGCTTTGTAAACTGACACGTGCTGCGGATTTTATGGTGTGTTCAGGTTCTCCTTTGTCAACTCGTAAAGTCTGAGACTTCAGAGTTTATTAGCAGGAAGTTTGTGTCAAACAGCTGAGAGATCCCAGTAAAAGACAGTGAGCAGTTCCATCAGTCAGGGTTTAATTACCACCTCAGTAAACTCTGTCAACAGACTTTTACTTCCCTACATATTCATTTGACTTGGTTTCACTCAGTGGCTCTAAACCCCTCCAGGATCTTTTGGGCCTAAAATATCTGATTTCAGAGCAGTGTTTCTAAAACGGGGCTCAGGATTACAAAACCTCTAACAAAATATGCTTCATAATAATTATTTGGGCCTGAATGGTGTGAGGACCCAAATATTGGAATTGTAAATGCTCCAATCAGCATCAAACTTGTCCGCGGCCCCGACTCACACTGGGGTGCGAGGACTCACCCGGTGCTGGTTGCAGCTTTAATTATTATTGCAAATGAAGACGTGCACCAACACTGAGTCTGTTCATGGAGACGAACATACATGATGTTTGTACAGGGGACTGCTATGATTGGTGGAAAAAGCTGTCAGTCTGCTTGTTGTGGAACTGGTGATTTTCACAATCAGATGTTTGTCTCAGTTTGTCTGCAGCCCACCAGCCAGGGTGTAACATGAAGCTGGACTGAGCACATTGCAGGTGCAGAGCAGGTGAAATTCTGTTGCAGCCAATCACAGGAAATGGGCTCAAATCAGTGGTTCAGACGTCTCAAAGTGGCTCAGAGATATAGATCTTTTTATTTATCCTAACCCTCACATGCCAGCCTGTTGGCAGGCAGCCTCTTGAGGACCACAGAGAAAATTAAAAGGGTCTTATCTGGCCGGTGGGCCACTATGTGAAAAGGCCCAGTTTAAAGTGAAACAGCCGCTGTGTTCTGTGCTGAGGAACAACCTGTGGAACAAACACTGTTTTCTGCATTCGATCTCAGCTCTTCTGCTCAGTTTGTCCCAGACTGAACTTGAACGCGATGATGAAACAGTTCAACTTCAAAGCTCTGTGGACGGTGAGTCTGCAGATAGTGACTCAGCGGACTGTCTGCAGATAGTGACTCAGCGGACTGTCTGCAGATAGTGACTCAGCGGACTGTCTGCAGATAGTGCAGGTTCAGAAGTGTGGTTGGTTGGTGGTTGTGACGGTGCAGAATGAAGCGGTTGCTGAGCGTGTGACTGAAGTCTCATTCAGTCTCTTTCCCACGCATTTAAGCAGCAAAGTTTTTAGGTATCTGCAGCAGTCATATTAATTTTAACTGCATGTGTGTATGAAAGGTGCTACATAAATAAAGCTGAGTTGAGTACTGGAAATGCAAATCAGCACAGCATGTTTTCACTTGACGTGGCCCAAAAGAACCAATGGGAACGCCCTGTGTGTGCGTGCATGTGACCCACCAATGCAGCCCTGGTTCTGGTCGTCGGAGACGCTCCACAGCAGCTCCCTGTGGGCGTTGCTGATGTCGGGCGCGACCAGTCGGACCACTTGGTTCCAGTTAACCTGGCTCACCACTGGCTCCCCGCCCTCCTCCCTCCGCTCCTGCAGCACGGCGAACGCTCGCACCATCTTGTGCCTCTTGGCCCTGACCAGCTGCCGTACCTCCTCCTGTTAGATGGAGAGAGAAGGTGTCGAAGTAGTCAGACACCTGCTGTGATATTACAGGGATAATTATTTGATTTTTATTTTGTTTTATAGGACTGTAAATGCTCAGGTCATGGCTGCTACTTTTATTTTACTAAAAAAGGAAAGCAGAAGCGTGTTAAGTTAAAAGGAAAAACTCATTTTCTACAAACAACAATGCTTTAAAAATCAGATTTATCATTTAAGTCAAGTTCAAAACAGAATACGGCTCTCAAGACTGTCTGGGATATATTCTGCTTTATTTGACCTTTTTTTTTTTAAATATCTGAAATAAATCAAATGTACAGCTGTTAACACCAGCTCCTACAGAGACTGATGCATTATGGGTTGTGTTTAGCCTTCATGTTGCTCGGCTACTGAGAGCCGTCAGGTCCGTTTGTCTGTTGGAGTCTGTCATCATTAAACGTTCCCTTCAGTTTAACCTGCAGGAGTTTCTGCAAAGAGGAAATAAATTCATGACGAGCGAAATCAAGTCGGCTCAGTGGGGTCAAAGGTTCATTTGTGAACCGACGGCATCTCAGACTGTCAGACCGTCGTACCTTCAGGTATTTTTTGTAGTTGTTGTAGACGACGGCCAAGAAGACGGACATGAAGATGTAGGTGTTGATGAGGATGTACAAGATGAAGAAGATGGCGAAGACGAAGCTGGCGTTGTATGCCGGCATCCTGACAATGAGAAGTAGAAAATAAAAGGTGCAGATGGTCAGATAAAAGTTTTTGTCAGAGTCACTTCCTTCTTCTTTCCTGTAAACCAGAAGCTTCCTTGTCTGACTGCTCACTCATGAATGTGGTTTGATGGACACATAAAAACAAAAAGGATGAAATTTTGCTCAAAACAAAGTTCGTTCTAATTCATTTTTACAGTAAACACTAACAATTTCCCTCCCAGGATCAATGAGGTATTTCTGATTCTGATACTAAAGAAACTAACACCTTTAAAATAAAGATGGCTGCTGTAACGTCACCATTCTGTGGAGATCAGTTCAAAGAAATGATGAGAAAACTTCCTCCCTTTATTAGGAAGTCACACACACACACACACACCGTGTACCTGTTCTGTACGATTTCAAAAGTCAAGATTAAGAGATGACAAACACTGACGGTGACACTGGAGGAGGTCAAAGGTCATCAGAGGGAGACTGATCAAATCTGACATCAGAGTGTGAGACAGCAAACACATCACTACATAACACTAGATGTAAATAAACAAATAATTATATCATTAAATGCTTAAATAAATGAATCCATAAATCATTCTGTATTTTAATGCAGAATTATTAGATATGTATTTTTCACAGTCTTATTATTTTATATTCTACATTTTAGATTTGTTGATTCATTCATACTTCTTTTTACTCATTAATTTATTTAAAAATGTATTTATTTATAATTTTATTTATTTATTTACTTTTATTTATCCATACTGCAGCAAAATAAAGAAATGTTAGAGCTTCACACAGAGGTGTGGCGTTCTGTAATGTGCGCTGCCGCTGTGGTAACGTCTGTCTGGTTGAGGCTGCTGTTCAGTATGGAAAAGTGTGCAATTTTACAAACATTACAAATTTAATTCATCATACAACAAACAATGTGTTTCAGTGGCGTTTCAAGTAGACAGAAAACTGGAAAACTTTGAATTTTAGGCTGCATCTGATATTCAATAGAGCCCTTTTACAGCCGACGCTGCACATCAGAGGGGAACCATGAGGGCCTTCTAACATATTCTTATTTCAAATGTCATATTTTAATATATTATATTTGATTTATTACATTTAATCATTAAGCTATTTTCTTCTAATTCTAATTTAAAGCTCATTTTCTATCAACTTTGCTCCAGAAATGAAAAAATCATCCCCTTAGTCCTTCCTGAAGGACAGAGATGTCTTCATCAAGACGAAGCAGGTGAGACCGATGCTGTTGCTAGGTGGCTAACTTGATAGCGCTGCTCGTCCCTGAGTCTGCTTGTTCTTTCTCTCTGTAAGGATCCTTTCTGAATTAGGTTGCAGCTCAGCTTTGCTTCGCCTGCTGCTCACTTAATACTGGACTCATTTAAAAAATCTGTTGTTCCTCTTAGTCACAAAGACACAAAGACATGGACAGCAGGGTTGGAAAATATAGAAGTTCCCTTTAAAACCCTCCACATGAGCTGAGAGACGAAGAAGAAAAGTCTTACATGACGTCGGGGCTGTTGGCCGTCGTGACGAGGACGTACAGATCAAAGACGATCTCCAGGTAGCTGGTGAAGTACGGAGCTCCATCGATCGTCTTCAAGCCTCTGCACAGAAAACACACACTGAAGTACACACTGAAGTACACACTGAAATACACACTGAAATACACACACTTGATACACACTGAAACACACACTGAAATACACACTGAAATACACATACTCAAGACACACTGAAATACACACAAACGCACACTTGATACACACTGAAATATACACAAACACACTGAAATACACACTGAAATACATACTCAAATATACACAAACACACACTCGATACACATTGAAATACACACTGAAATACACACTGAAATACATACTCAAATATACACAAACACACACTCAAACACACACTGAAATATACACAAACACACACTCGATACACATTGAAATACACACTGAAATACACACAGAAACACTGTGTCAAGAACTAAAATGTGTCTGACACTCAGCTGCTCTTATCAAAGTGAAGGTGTGTGTGCTGCATTAACAGCTCAGCGTCCTCGTGTGTGCGACTCTTAGCGTGTCTCAGAGAGCGCTCTCACCGTTTGCCCAGCAGTTTGAGGGCCATGAGGGAGAAGATGAGGAGGCTGAACATGAAGAGCAGGAAGACGTAGAAGATCTGAGGCAGAGCGTTCCGGATGCTTCTGAACGCTCTGCGGAGCTGAACACAAACAAACACACAGACACTGAGTTTATGAAGCTGCTCGTCCTCCCGCGGGACGCGAACGCTCCGTCCTCAGCCACACAGACACAAACTAATGGTGCGTTCAGGCGCCATCAGCCCAAACATTTCTACGTTTAGCAGCAGGAAGTTTAAACAACAAGGGATTTGTGTCTGCACTACGTCCCAGTGAGCATTTTTCCACTGAAAAGATGTTTAAAAGACGACGGTGGTCTGTGGTGAAAAGACGCTCAGAATTGATTCAAAAGTGAACATTTTCTCCCCAACTATTGACCCTTCTCTAAGCCCCACCCTCCTTAGTTACTGTTGCTAAGCCTGCCAAGCTTTCCATTCTCACACTGCATTTATACAGTTTCTGTTGATTTAACATTGAAACTGAGAGTAGTTCTTGAAACATGAGGTCTGTGATTCCTTACAGATGTAAACAAAAGCAGATTCTCATTTCTAGCTGACTACTGTGGATTTTGTTGCTAAAACAATGACTTATATGCAGATTTCATAAGTGTAGCTGGCTGATGTAAGCTAATGCTAATGCTAACTCACTGAGTCAGCTGAGAGTCTCCAGCTGATGTTTTAATGTTTCCATCTGACAAGTTTTACAACAAGAACCCTGTGAAAGTGTTTATGTAAAGTTAGCTAACGGCTGCGTACATGATATAACATTAATGCTAACAGACTGAGGCTAAAGCTAGTTGCTGTTTGGAGGCGGGGCTTAGCGAAAGGTCACTTTGAAGATGTTTATTAAATGTTCACATTAAGACCAGATTTCACCAGGACTTGTAACAGTGACATTTTTAAACCTCTGCAATACGAAAATAAAAACCTGGAAAAACCTAATTAATAAATTATATTTTAATTTCACAGGTGAAAGACAGAAAAGAAAAACTGCAAAATTCTGATCTTGAACTTAAATTGCTGGGGTGAAAAAGCTTCTTGCTGTCAGGTCACATGTCTGCTGAAGGCTGCAGGTCTCTAGTTTGTGGTTGTGAAGTTTCGTGAAGCTGTGATTATCCTAGAGGTCACTATGGGTCATTTTATAGAGATTAAGCATCAAAAACTGGTTGCACCACAAAGAAATGGTTACCATGGAGACCAACATCATCACACACGAATACAGCTGGAATCTCAGCTTTCCAGTCAGACCCAATTTATGATATTCAACACTGTTTATGGACGTCAGTCTGCAGGAATATTGCAGAATAGGTGAAAATAACACCTTTATGCTGCATGCAAAAATTAGTTTTCTGTCTACAGTCTGTTTCATTAGTAATGAACATGTCAGGAGTTCTGCAGTCTGACTGACACACAGCAGTAAACACGTGAAGTTTGTCCTGAAGGTGGCGCTTGACAAAAGATGATGAGGTTATAAAATCTGAAGGGTTCATCCTGTGAGGAGCAGGAAGGAGATCAGACACTTCAGTGATCAACTGACCCTCAAACCTAATGACAAAAACCACCCTCAGAAAGACGCTCAATTCCAGGACAACATGAATGAAAACATGGTGAGACAGGTGAGACAGGTGGGCTGTTACCTGCCGTCCCTCCGTGACGTTGACCAATAGCAGCGGGCGCAGGACTCTGGACCAGCGGACGGCCTGACAGTTCGTAGCTTTCAGCGCTCCGTAGATGATCATATCGACCAGAGTGAGCTGGATGAGAGTTAACACACATAAAGTACAAAATTAATAAATACAAAGATGTGCAGTGGGGCTGCACCAGCTGGTCTTTACTAAGCCTGGTCTTAGTTAAGACCAGTCATTAGAGCGGGCTTTATGTCAGCTGCACCAACCAGAGCTCAGTCTTAACTACGCCAGATCTGAGCAGCGCACGTCCGTGTGAATGCTCATGAGACTGTGGCTGTTGCCTAGTAGCGTGCGTTGCTAGGATACACTGCTAACAATCTTCTGCTGTCTTTCTGATTTGTAGCTAATCATTCTAATTTGAGGCAACATTATGAAAGATCAAAGATAAAGAAAAGACAATTTCATGTCACACTGAGGTGAACACAAGAACGCTCAGTCGACCTGGACAGAAACAGAGAACGTGAATGTTTGTTCTGATGTTAGAGGGAACACGGTTTCATCTGATTTCACCACTGAACTATGAGCTCTTTATTATTCCAGAGGTTTATCTAGAACACCCCCAGGGTTCTACTGAGAACACATTTATATTCCAAGGATTTTATCTACGACCAAACCAGTGGGGTTATCGAGAACCCTTTTATATTATGGTACAAAGAACCCTTGAAGAAAGAGTTCCTCAAGAATTTCATCGATCCTGATAAACTGGGTTCCAACTGCCATAAAACAAACCAGGATTTAATTTGAAAACAAAAATCACATGAAATCAAAGGTATTTTTCTCCTGCATCACCGACACTGTCACACGACAGAGACCAGAGGACAAGACATGAGCAACCAACCAGAGAGATGTTCACTGACTCCAGGAAACGACAGTGTCGGTTATAAATACAGCCACAGTGTGTCAGCGAAGGAGGATTTCATATGATTTCATGTATCCTGACATGATTGGTCGTCTCACTGAGTCACCAGGAAGCCTTTCTGCTCCAGAGGTGCTGACGAGGCGACATCTCCGGCTAAAGGTTGTTTCACAACAACAGGCAGAAAGTCTTCTCAGCACATTCTGACTCTGCAGCTCTCAGACAGGAACTCGGCACACAGCAACAACTTCAACTTTCACACCAAAAACCAGGAACTGTTGTGGGTCCAAAGTGCACGACTCACCAACTGTCACCGGGACAGAAACCTCGTCCCTCAGTCCAAACCCTTCAACATGCTGACACTCGTCACCAAACTGATGAGTGTCACTAAATCACTTTTACTGCGCTGCTTTAGTCATCAGCAGGGGTGTCACGATTTCATAATTAAATCTAAAAATCAAAAAAATCAAAATGAGTTTTCAATTTCAGTAATTGAAGTCTAGATAATTTGTTTGGTGCAGTCAAGTAAAAAAAAACAACACTTGAAGAACTCAGCAGCTGTAGACACACATCTTTCTAAAGAGGAATTAAAGCTTCAACTGGACTCAACAGTCGAACAGTGGCAGAGCTGTCAATGCAAAAAATACTTCAAGGGATAGTTCACCCAAAAAATGAAAATTTAATGTCCTCACCCTCATGCTGACTGAAGGTCAGGTTTAGTTTTTTAGTTCACAAAACTCTGCTGGCTTTTTACAGGAAAACAGTTCTGCAGAATCTCTCAAATGATGGAAGTGAATAGTGACCAGTTTTAGAACATAAAAACATTCAAACAAAATCATAAAATGCCTCCATGCTGCTCATCTGATGTGATCCAAATCTCCTGAAGCCCCAGCATGCTGTTTGCACACCGTCACACCACACACACTCAGTTCAGACAGCGTGGCTTTAGAAGACTTGGATTATACCAGACGAGCAGTACGGACGTATTTTATATTTTGTTTTTCAGTTGTTTTTTTACATTTGAAAACTGGCTCCATTCACTTCAGTTCTTCTGCAGTTCTGTTTTCCTGTGAAGCTCCAGCAGAATTTCGTGGACTAAAAAAATAAACCTGACCTTCAATCAGAATGAGGGTGAAGAGATAATGACTGAATTTTCATTTTTGGGTGAACTGTCCCTTTAAATCAAATGCAGATTTGGAGAATGGTGGTGATCACTGTGCAGCAGGCTCCTGCCGTCCGTCGTCTGTAGACACAAACTGCACTGAAAGGCGACGTTGCTCTGCTGCAGCTATAACAGGCTACACAACAGCAGCACACAGCAGAACACCATGTTGTTCATGTGATGAGTCACCGTCTGTGGTTTTATGTCTCCACCAGTCAGTCATGTTCACGTCTGTCCAGACTCATAATGTCTGTAGTGATTTTTAGTAAAAGGTATTTTCTGGCCAGATGGAATTTCTCACATGTGATTCCAGTGAATATTTTCCAGGTAGAAACTTAGAGGCTATTTTTACAGAAGACTGACAGAACATTATGATGTCACAGTGAGGCTGACCTTTGACCTTTTGGATCTAAAATGTCATCACCTCATTGTTTTATCCTGTTAGATATCAGTGTGCCTGGAAGATGGAAAGTTTTTAGTGTACCACAGAGGCGCCATCTTTGCACCTGGTGTCCAGATCTTTTAATACATCCATGTACTTGGCAGCAGTGATGCACCTGAACCTGAATATTGAATTACTGAATTACTCAGGGAAACAAAAATAATGTGAGATGGAAACAGATGTTTCTTCAGTCTGAAGCTTCTTAGTATCATTATTATTATTATTATTATTATTATTATTATTATTATCATTATTATTATTAAGCAAAAACATTGTGCACTTTCATCTCAATACATTTTTACACTCTTGATTTTAATGATAATAACGTCTCTCTCTCTATATATATTATAATGTCATTCTGTGAACTGCAGTGAGATGAACACATCAAGAAACATGATCACTGACAGATTTTTCCCTTCAATTATATTTTTTATAATGTTTCTGTAGAGAATTTCTATTTCCAACATAAAATCTTTCCATTTATAAAACTTTTTTTTTTTCCAGTTTTGATGTTCAGTGTCTCCAGTTAAAAGGTTGGTGAGGTTCAGTTTATAAAACTTAGTTTAGTGAAAAATAAAAGTAAAATAAACTAATTTGACTTCCAGTATAAGCCACGCCCACCTGTGGTCAGACATCACATCTCTGAGCGCCTCTGCTGGGCAGCAGTGACTGATCGATCCTTTAAAACATCCATGTCATTGGCACATTTGCCGAGTTCAGTTTACCTGAGCAGCTTGTTAGCCCCTCCCACCAGACTGATGATGTCGATAAGCCCCGCCTACCATGAGGATAACGATGATGCAGATGTTTTTGGGATCTTTCCAGAACTTGTCTCGAGGGATCACTCTGGCGTAGTGAATGAGTCGGATGGTGAAGACGAGCAGGCAGAGCAGCTCCACCAGCATGGTGGCCTGAAAACACACACACACACACACACACACACACACACACACACACACACACGTTTCTGTCATGACCACGCCCCCTTGATATTCATTAGCAGTTAGCATCATTAGGTCGATCACTGCCGTCACAGCTGACAAAAGCTTCTTCTGTCTGCAGAATTTACGTCAATCCTTCCAGTTGAAGTCCCGCCCCTTTTTGGAATCACAGTCAAATTTCTCTTTTACTGTTTCCTGTTGATAAAGATACACTTTCTTTGTTTCCTGTAATTATATATTCAATGTGCTGGGCTCTTCTATGTTAGAAAAACCTTATGGTCCATAGATTAATGAAAACAGGAAATAAGGAGCCTTGTTACAAAGGACCCAATGACACTTATCGCCATGGATACCAGATGTATCCATGTGGCTAATAAACTGCTTTCACAGAAGTCAAAATAAAGCCATATATGGAAATATTGTTATAATTCCATATCTATATATCTTAGAGCTGCAACTATTAATCGATTATTAAATTAATCACCAACTATTTTGGAAATTGATTAATTGTTTCTAAGTCATTTTTTAAATACAAAGTTTCCAGATTCTCTGATTTAACTCTTTAAATTTGAGTGTTGTGGTGGAACATTTGCCGTCCCAGGTATTAATTTGCTGTTTTTCAGCGTGTAGGTTGCAGCCCAGAGGGTTTTTGTTTCCAGAGAACACGGACAAAAACGCTGCGTTGCTGCTTGGAGCAAGAAACCAGTGGCAGGACTTAAACCAGCTGTGTACATCTGGTGAGTCAGACTACTCGTTATCAAGTTATCTAGCATTTGGCAAATAATAACTAACTTATATGTGACGATATAGTTATATGTCACCACTACTGGTCTTCTGACCTTCTTAGAAATTTGTTTTTCTTTCCAACATCGACGAGCCGAGCACAGAGGACATCAAAGGAAGCAGTGAAATGATAACGATTTGTCAGATTCTCCATGTTTATACCGCCTACAACCTGGAGATTCACAAGCGTGACATCAGAGGAAAATGGCCACCGTGTGAACCTGGTGATTAGAGTGCACGTAAAAAAGACGAGGAAACCAGGACATGTTACCCATATCGGCAGGGGGAGGACGGCCGGGTCCTCGAACAGCGCCAGAGACAGATCGACCAGGATAAAGAAGTAGAGGAGCACCTGAGGGAGCCAGTGGTTGTATCGCAGATACAGTCTGAAAACACACACACACACACACACACGCACACACACACACACACACACACACACACACACACACACACACACACACACACACACTGCTGTTAATCTATATTTTTCTTATGTCATCAAATCTCATGTTCAGCCTCAAACAAACAACATGTTAGTCCGTCTCTCAATAATTTCTGACTTCCTGTCTCGCTCCGAGCTGATTGGTTCCTACTGACAGCAGTGAAGGAAGTATTCAGTAATCCATATTGATAATGATTTGCAAATCATTTTTGACCTACATTCAACTACAGGACAAAGACCAGATATTTAAATCTCAAACTGATGAGTTTTATAGTTTTTAGTAAATCTCCAGTCACTGTGTTGTTTCAGGATCATGTTTCTCACTCAGTCAGTGTTTGTTGAAGTTTTAAAGGTCAATTCTGTCTCATTCTTTCTTGATATTCGTCTTCAGCTGATCAACAGTCCACAGTCTCTGTTGTCCTGTTTTGTGCTTCATAATGCACCACACATTTTCAATGGGAGACACGTCTGGACTGCAGGTCCAGGTCAGTCTAGGACCTGAACTCTTTTACTATGAAGACACGCTGTTGGAACACGTCCACAATGTGTCTCAGCATCGTCTCTCTGAAATTATCAGGGACGTCTCTGAAGAAGACGTCAGTGATGGCAGCATATGTCCCTCTGAATCCGTCCATACCATCACAGCTGCTGTCTGTTGAAGTCAGTGCTGGGAACAATCTGGACACGACGTCCATGATCAGTGAAAACAGTCTGAAATGTGGACTCGTCAGACCACAGGACACTTTTCCTCTTTGCGTCCGTCCAGCTCAGATGAGCTCTGGTCCAGAGAAGTCTGCAGTGTCTCTGGATGTTGTTGATATATGTCTTTCTCTTTGCATGGTAGAGTCTGAACTTACATTTGTAGATGCAGAGACAAACTGTTTTAGGAATCACGATGTCTAGTTCAATATTCTTTATCCTTCTGATGTCAGAAAAAACTGCCTCACAATAAAAAGATTCAAGTGGAACCTCCTGCTCATCTGTCTTCACCGACACACCACTGAGCTGATGAAGTCCTTAAACCAGAGCATCCTAAGTTCCTAACATCTGTAAATGGTGTCTGAAATGAGGGTCCAGCAAATACTTTCACTCACTACTACTACTTCTAATAATAATAATGATAATAACACCAACATTTATGATAAAATCCTAAAAACAAGGAAAATAAAAGATAACTAAACCATCATAAAGCAGTTTTGATATGTTCTGTATTTAGTAAAAGGTGTGTTTATTTTCGTCTGTGTGTATGCAGGCCTGAGGTTTAAGTACAATTTGTGTGTACACAATGTATATGTATACGTATGTATATATTTTTATATTGGAAAAAAAAAGGTCTAAATTCTCTGATTTTCTAATGTGAATATGTTCTGGTTTCTTTCCTCGTCTCTGACAGGAAAGTGAATATCTTTTGAGACATTTGAGGACGTTGTCTTGGACTTTGAGAAGCCGTTCAGTGATTAATGGAGAAAATGATGGTCAGATTAATGGACAATGAAAAACTTCAGGTAAGATTTGAAAAACAGATCCAAACATGACGTGGACACGTCTGGATCTGTTTTTCATCTGACAGGATTCACTGATGAAAGTCTGACCTCACAGCCTGCGGCGACGTGTCAAAGTAGATGTTCCTGTTGTACTGAGCGTCTGACACATAGATGGAGGCCAGGTCAAAATCCTGAAACACACACACACACACACACACACACACACACACACACACACACACACACACACACACACAGTCTTATTTCAAGCATGAACATGGTTTCATTCTTCATCTTCAGTTTAACAGGTAACTATCACACACCCTTACAGCATTAAAGTCGATTTGGAACAAATTTAAATCAATGTAACCACAAAGTAACTAACAAAGCAGTGCACGGTGTAGATGCAGGTGTCCTGTTGGACCACATGCTGTTGCTCAGATTGTGATGAGAACCAGTTTGTTTTCTAAGCGCAGGCACATCGATTCTTTGGACGATACAGTATTTGCAGTTATCACAGAGTCTGTCATGATGGTGATGATTTCCATTAGGCTTGAACAGTATCTGTTGTTTTATACCTTCCTGACGTTTCACCAGTGTGACACTGTCCACCTTACAGTGCTTTGTTTCTAATATGCAATTAATTGATGGGTTTAAATACTTCAAATAAAAGGAAAACAAGGAAATAAGGACCTTCGTTCCATATATTCTTGCTAAAGGACCCAGTGACACTTGTTGCCATGGATACCAGCACATCATGTGGCTGAACGGAGATGATTTACAAACATGTGGCTAATAAACTGCTTTTGTAGCTGGAAGAAATGATCTCAAAATGTATTTATATGTGGCAATAATTTATTGATTCAACATCTAATATTATTTAATTATTAGCCAGCAGACTTCAGCTCCAGAGCAGAAATGACCGACCAATCCGTGGCAGCAGCAGCAGCTGCTCTGCTTGCAGGTTAATGTCCGTGTCTGTGCTGAATGTGGTCACATGTTGCTCTGGTTGAGTGGTTATACACCAGTTTATTCTATCACAGCCTACATTCAACATTATTTTCATTTTCTAGATTAAACCGCTGCCAAACCGCGCTGGTTTTACCAGCTGTCATCCGACTGACTTTGCTGATATAAACATCCGGGGTTGGGTGGACCAACAGAGCTGCTGACTGATGGTGCAGCAGCCCCAACTAGTGGCAGGCAGCTGTATAGCATCTTAGAGTCAACTGTTAACTGGCATTGTACATGAATAAAATATTGATAAATAGTTTAACCAACTAGCGAGGGGAGCGACGTTTAATGGTCTAGTTAACTAATCATCACATCCCTGATCACGATACAGTATTCTGAAAATCACTGCACATAATATAGTGATAATTAAGTGCTGGGATGAACAATTCTGAAAAAATATCTAATAGTGATTATTTTGACTGCTATGGTAATTGCGATACGATTTGTGATATTAGAGGTGATGACATGTTTTACACCATTATTCTTGTTTTGATTGAAAAACATGTTAAAATAACTCTGGTGTGATTTCTTTTTTTTTTTTTTTTTTGAACCAAATGTAGATTTTTTTTTTTTAAGTCTGTAGAATCTGATGTGTCAGACAGGACGTCTCTGTCTCAACACTTCATTCATTTAAATGGTTTTTGACACATTTCGCCTTTAACAAATATTGAACCTCCTGCGATTTGAAAATTGCAGAAAGCCATATTGTGATTTTGATAACATTTCTATTACTTGTGGAGCCCCACTGAAGTGTATCAATACTGTCTTACACCCCACATATTGATCAAGAAAACATCACATCACTAACAAAGCTGACAAGCAGAGTGTGTGTCTGTGTGTTCATTCAGTCATGGACACTGTGTGTGTGATCTGGTGGTGTTTTCGGGGCCACAAACAAAATCTTGTTTAGGGCCACCAAACTCCTGGTTCCGGCCCTGAGAGGTGAACCTAATAAAGTGAATTTAAGACTCTTTGTCTGTTAATCATCGACTTGTGTTACAGTGAATCACGTTTCATTCATTTAAAGCAGTTAAATATAAATGCAGCTCACAGAGTTTTTACAGCCTCTTTATCACCGACAGTTTACTGCTGTCATGTGGAACTAACAGGCCTGGGAGTAATAGATTACATGTGACAGAAGTACATAATCTGGAAACAAAAAACAGTAACTGTATTCCATTACAGTTACATGTATAAAAAAAGATGTAATCAGATTACAGATACATTTAGTAAAAATGGAGATTAAAGTTTTAAAATGAACAACAACATCCCTCCATGTACAGTTCACACACAGCTGCCAGTTCATGATCATGACCTCTAATGAAAAAATGCTTCTCTGGATGGAAATTTCAACATTTTAATTTTAAATCAATCAATCAATCAATCAATCAATCAATCGAGCACAACAAAGGAAGGAACAACTGGACACACTAATAAATCCAACAACCAACATAAAACACTATGAGATGCAACCATTAATTTATTGTTGATTGACTATTAAATCAATTTGTATCCGTTTCGATGACCGATTAATCGTTTGAGTCATTTTTCAATTTTTAAAAAAATGAAAATTCTCTTATTTCAGATTCTTAAATGTGAATATTTTCTGGTTTCTTTCTCCTCTCTGACAGTAAACTGAAGATCTTTGAAGACGTCTTCCTGGACTCTGATGAAAACATTTTCTTACATTTTATGGACCAAAGACCTGATCGATTGATTAAGAAAATGATCAACAGATTAATTGATAATGTAAATAATTCGTTACAGGAAAGACTTGAACATACGTCCATGTTTGGACCTATTTTTCAGCTGACAAGATTGTGACAGGATCAACTGATCGATTAATGGCAGAAATGATTGACAGATTGATCAATACTCAAAATAATCATTCATTGCAGCTGTAGCTCTGTTTTTTTTTTTTTTTTTTGTTTTTTTTTAAATCACAGTAAACTGAATATCTTTGAGTTGTGGACAAAACGAGACATTTCTGGACATCATCCTGGACTCTGATCAACATTTTCTGTCATTTTATGGATCAAACAACTGATCGATTGATTGGCAAAATGATCGATGAATGATGGAAATAATTGTTACAGGAAAGACTTAAACATTCTCCACATGTTTTCCAGGTGAAAAGATTGTGACAGGATTAACTAATCGATTGATCGTTTTGAGGTAATCCAAAAGTAACGTAACCTTTAATATTGTGCTACTTGGATTCAACAGGTAATCAGTAATTGTATCTGAATACATTTTCACAGTAACCCTCCCAACCCTGGAAGCATCAGCTGATCGCTCTCACCTCTTTGCTCTTCGCAGGATTCCCTCCGTTTGGAATTCCGTCTTGTTTTCCTGCGGACTCATCAGGAATGTTGGGAGTTTTCTCCGCCTCGGACATCCTCAAACCTCAAACCTCAAACCTCCGACCGAAAACAAAAAAACTCAGCTTCAGTCTGCTGCTTCAAGGCGACCGGACGTTTTTGCAGAGTGTCAGTGAACGTCTCAGCTCTTCTTCTTCTTCTCTTGTTGTTCAGTGTGTGCTGCAGCCGTCAGGGCGGAGAGGAACCTCTCTGCTGCCGTGCAGGAACACCGTGACCTCCATCAGGATCCAGTCCGGCTCTGAACTGCTCACAGCTGCTGTTTGTGCTCGCTCATAAACCAGGACTGATGCTGCCTTCAGGGACCGCAGGAAAAGGCGGACACAGTGACGTGGTAACCTGAATAAAGGCAGAAAGAGCGCAGTCAACTGTCTGCAGTTTCCAAAAAATACAGTCTGCTCACTGTTTGACTGCTGACAACACAGACATGAATGTTTCCTCTTCCCACAGTGTTGAAATAATCTCTTTTCTGTTTCTTTATTGTGATGATCAGGTTCCGGAGCCCTTTTTGATTGATTTCATTATTTGATTTGCAAAGTTTTTCAGAAGTTTTTCAGTTTTCACTTTCTGATTTCTGAGTAAAACCTCTATTAAAATCACTTACATGAGTTGACGCCTAAAAAACAATAAACGTCTGGATTATTATGAAATGATACCTCAATTTAAATATTTCTACAACCTTTTTATCATTTTGTATTATTGATAGCGCCACCAATCGGTCAAAAAAATTCATTCAGGCTGTGATTAATGTCAATTAATTACAAATCAAATGTCTTGTTTTACCCACAACCCAAAGATATTTAGTTTTCTGTCATGGAGTCAAGAAACCAGAAAATATTCACATTTAAAAATCAGAGAATTTATTTTTTTTTTCCTTAAAGAAAAGAATCAAAATGATTGATTGGTTATCAAAATAGTTGTTGATTAATTTAACAACTGATTAATTATTGATTAATTGCTGGAGCTCTATTTGTTTAATATACACTTTTCACTTTCACCATGTCCCCAATTTTTTCTGTCTACATGTAACTGATTTAAAGATGTGATACTTTCCTGTCTGTTACCATGTTGGTGTCAAATAAATAAATAAATAAATAAATAAATAAATCGGTCAATTATATGACAAGTTACTATAAAAGGTAGACTGTATTTCATTGAGTCAGATTAACACTGAGTGAAAAGACTTCAGATTGAATGTAAGTGGGTCAGAAATCTACGAGCCTGACGTCAGTTCTTACTTGTTCTTTGTGCAAATCGTCGTATGTCTGAGCGGCTTTCAGATGACGACACAGTTTATTGCGATTATTTTGACTGACACTGCGATCTGTGACAGGATGAGTGGAAAGGATCATTTTTGCATCACGACTTTCATTTTTACTGAAACAAACCCATTAAAACTGATGATGTGATATTTGTTGAAAGAAACATTTTAAGCTCTACAGTAACTCATTATAATGATTTTCACACATTTTTCCTTTTTTCCAGATGCTGCACTTGGCCATATTGCGATTTCAATAATATTGCAATTAATTATGCAGCCCTACAGAAAATGGTTTAAAAAGTCAATCCCAGTGTCTCAGAGTCCAAATATAATGTATTTAAATGTCCTATTTTGTAAGATCAAAATCCAAAGATGTTCAGTTTAACAGAAAAAACTGAGAAAAAAATCTCCATATTTGAGAGACTGAAACAACATTTTCTGCCGTTTTTGCGTAAAGAAATGACCCTGGGTATGTTCCAGTTTGTGTCAACGTTTGTTTTAATCAGGGACAGTGAAGGCAACACGACGTGTCATGTGACTCACAGCAGCAGGATAACGGAAACAGAGAGAGAGAGAGAGAGAGAGAGAGAGAGAGAGAGAGAGAGAGAGAGAGAGGTTTTTATTTTCCGTTTGACGACTTGATTCATGTTCGAGGACAAATGAAAGGATGAAACAATAAAATAAAGAGAATTCATGTTCAAGTTCATCATGGTGTTTTTATAAAAACAGACGTCATTTCTTGTTACTGTCCGACCAAAAAAATGTTTCTGTCTCTACTGTTGATGTGACTGAACAGGAAATGTGTTCTTATTTATGCCAAAATAAAAGTCTCTCTTCCAGATTTTCTCCACATTAAAGACAGAAAAAAAAAGTTTAACCAAAACAAAGTCAGCTGATCTAAACTGAAGAATCAAACCTGAAGCTCCTAAAACAGGTTTGGAAACAGAGAAATGAAACAGAAGCTTCACTTTTTGTTGCACATGTTTGATGATTTTCATGTGAAGTGTATAAAATATAACTAACATCCATCACAACACACTGCTGACACACCGCATCAGACTGTGCTTCATAGACTGAACTGATCTGATTCTGTGCTTCTTATTTTAGGGTGGAATTTCCCTTTAACATATTGATCCACTGTGAACAAACAGCAGAGAAATGATCACTTCATATTTCTGAACAATGTTTGTTTGTCTTCAGTCAACAGGTGAATCTACATCTTTGTTCAAAAACCTTCATCTGAATGACTTATTACATTATTACACTTATTTGTTACATGAACTATTAAATTAATCATTTCAAAGATTTTCTTTACAGAATCACATAAAAAGTAATAATTTGTCTTTATTATAAATGACTCAGTGTTTTAATCCATCAGTCAGCTGTGATTAAAAGCTTCATTATCCTGACAGAAAGCTAATATTCATGTCTTTATGGGTTTAAACATTTTTCTGCAACAAAGTGACTTAAAACACAAGTTTTAATGTGAAACTTTGATGAGAAACCACATGTGAAGTGTTTAATGTTCCACTTCCATCAGGTGTTTGTGTGCAGTTTGAATTGTGCTGAATGTTTGTGTCAGTGTTTGTGTGGATCTGCTGCCTCCTGCTGTTCACTCTGCAGTCTGACACTCTGCTGCTCTGCAGCTTCACTTCACTGCAGCTGCTCACATCAATCATTTCCTTTGACTGACTGATGAGCTTCATTTACACGTGTTCACAAGAGTTTATTCAACAGCACAACTTCCACCAAACAGACACCAAGAGTCTCATCAGGTCACCTACAGAAGAGGATCAGGGCAGGGTGAAAATCAAATCTATGATGTGGGAACAGAGCTCGTCTTTTCAATGTAGGGGGGTAAAGGTCACACACATGTTGAAGACAAATGTCTCAAATGGCACAATATCAGTTTGTTTTTATATTTTCAACTGTGCACAACTGACTGACATTACAATAATGTTGTACAACTCAACTGCAAAATTCATAATCTTTTTATTTACTGTTATACATTGGAGCACGATGCACATTTATGGACATAATTCTTTCATTTCTTGTTTATTATTTTTCATTTATGCTTCTATTTGTCCTTCATTTATTGTATTTTATATGTATACACACATATTACTGTTACACATTGAAGAATAAGGCACATATTTTTACATACTTCTTATTTGTATATATTTCTCTATTGTTATATCATTATTTTATGTTGTAGTAGAATGTATTTTTTTTTACATATACGTCTCTTCCTACATTCTTATAATTTTTCTACATTTTTGTTTTTATTCTTGAATGGGAGCTTCTGTGACTCATTATTAATGAGACTCACTCTTCACTCACTATCTCACTATTGAGAGAACAGAATAAAATATAAAACATGTGACATCAAAGATATGATCAGATCACAGCATTTATCATTCAGACACACGTTACATGAGAAGAGATGATACAGAGATCTCAGAGCTCAGATACATTACACAACTAATGTCAAACATTTTATAACAACGTCAATGTCAACGTGTGTGTGTGTGTGTGTGTGTGTGTCTCCCTCCTACAATGAACACAGAGACACTGAAGAACCAGGTGTCCAGACTGTAAATCCAGGATAAAGAGGTTCAGTGAATGTGGTGTTGAAGGTGTGGAGGTGGATCAGTGTGTCAGAGGAGACTCTGTAGAAGGACAGAGAGCCAGCAGGACAGTCCACATACACTGCTACTCTGTGAGAGACAGAGGGGGAGGAGGAGGAGGAGGAGGGGGAGGAGGAGGAGAGGACTGTTCTTCTCTTATTGTGCCAAACAGAGTAAGAGAAGGAGAACTGGAGGTCTGTTATTCTCTTACTGTGCCAGCCAGAATAACCATCATCAGAGCAGCTCAGACTCCAGGACTGATTATTCAGTCCAAACATACAGTCAACACTGCCTCCTCTCCTCCTGATTCCTCTGTAACTCACTGATATATAAACTCTTCCTCTCCACTCGACCTCCCAGTAACAGCGACCAGTCGGACCATTTCTACACAGCAGCTGATGCCAGATGTTAAACCTCTCTGGATGATCAGGATATGGCTGCTTCTCCTCCACACATGTCACCTTCCTGTTGTTGTCAGACAGTTGGAGGTTTGTGTTTACTGTGTTTGTGTCGACTGTGAGTTCACAGGCATCTGATGGAGAGAACGAGACACAACACAGCAGCAGTTTATCATCTAACACACCTGATGGGTTTATTTGTTGCTTCATTAACAGACTGACTGTTAATTAGATCAAAACTTCTCATCTTTCTGGATCTTCTTTCAAACTGACAGTTGAATGCAGATACAGAAGCTTTTGCTTTAAACTACTTGAACATGAGCCGCCTTGTTTTCATGAATCACAGTGAACACACACTTACACTTCCTCAGACCAGGTTTCAGCCTCTGCTCTCCACCATGATCCACCCTGGAGGAAGAAACAAAGTCAGAATGAACCTTCAGAAGCTTCTTCATCAATGATCTTCATAAACCTTCACTCAGATCCACCATGAAGACAAAACAGCTGCATTTATAAAACACATTTCACACACAGACTCAGTTCAACTTTACATCAAATACTCAGAAGAAAACAGTCAAAGAATAAAAAGGTCAGACAAGAAGGAAACATCCAAAACATCAAGACAATAAAACAGTAAAAGATAAAAATATCATTTCTAGTGTCTTTAATTCAGTGGTCAACAGAAATGTTGGGGCAGTGGTGACCTAAAGGTTTGAGAAACAAGCTTGTGTCCTGGAGGTCGTCAGCAGGATAAATCTGGGTGGAGAAATTGAAAGAGCAGCTCTTGCCCCTCCCTCATTACCACCACTGAGGTGCCCTTCAGCAAGACGCTGAACCCAAACTGCTCCAGTGGAGCTGCTCTGGCCGGCAGATCAGACTGTGGTTGTACTGGGCAGCTTCCAGCTGTGAATGTGTGTAACTGTGTGAATGTGATCAGGACGTTCCTGAAAAAGAGAGCATTGCTCTCAGTCAAACTCCCCTCAATAAATAAAGTTCAAATAAAGTCAATTATCACTTTGACTGTGATTGAGCCTCAAATTCTACAGACTGCTACTTTAAGAGGTTCAGACAACCATGGAAAAAAACAAGGTGAAATAGTGATGTCATCAATTTATTCTTTGAACAAACACAATCAAACAGACCAGACCATCATTTCACACACGTCAAATGATGCACTTGGAACATGTCACTGTTTATATGTATCTGTTTATTTGTTGACTATTATTATTATTAATAATTGATTTCTTTAATTACCTATTGAGTCAGACTTTATTTGGATAGTCCACCTACAGATAGTTTAGAGAGTATTTGTAACATTTCAACAATTCAACTGTTTCAGTTTATCTGCAGATGTTTCACAGATTATCTATAGAGTTTAGGTGATAATTCATCAAACATTATACTCAACATATGTTACACAAACATTCAACAACTTGGACACAAATATTCAACAAACAATTAGTAATCCATTTGATTGATCTTTGTTGAGTTGTTGAGTTTGTGTAGCTGGTTGAGCGGTGAGCAGACAGGTTGGTAGTGCTGTGTAACTGGTCAGTTGATGGCAGACCAGCATGGACATACTGGTGTAACTGGTGAGATGCAGGGACTCTCAGGGACTCTCAGCACATCAGTTACTGTCTTCACTGTTATCAGCAGTGTTGCTGCTACAGACTGTGAACCAACAGTCCTCAGCTTGTCAGTGTGACACACAAACAGTGTGTGAGCTCTTGTTGTGTGTTCATACCTCAGAGTGTCCAGTCTCCAGTGTGGATCCTTTAGTCCAGCAGACAGAAGCTTCTCTCCTGAGTCTCCTGGATGATTGTAGCTCAGGTCCAGCTCTCTCAGATGGGAGGGGTTGGATCTCAGAGCTGAGGCCAGAGAAGTACAGCCTTCCTCTGTGATCAGACAGCCTGACAGACTGTAGATAGACAGACAGACAGACAGACAGATAGATACATACATAGACAAGAGGAAGAATAAAACTTGTTGTAAAAGTTGTTCCACAAAAATGTTGCTGAGAAACAGCAGACATCTGTGAGATCAGAAAAATATCATCAAATGAATAGTTCAACTTCAGGGATGTTTACGTCGCCCGGATTGGCATTACTGGGGCCCCACCCTGGAGCCAGGCCTGGGGTCGGGGCTCGCAGGCTAGCGCCTGGTGGCCAAGTCTTTGCCTACAGGACCCGGCCGGGCCCAGCCCGAAGGAGCGACGTGGGCCCGCCTTCCTGTAGGCCCATCACCCATGGGAGGGTTCAGAAGGGGCCGATGCAATATGGTTTGGGTGGCAGTCGTGGGCAGGGGCCCCGACGACCCAATCCCAGGACATGGAATCTCACAGTGGGGACATGGAATGTCACCTCGCTGGGGGGGAAGGAGCCTGAGCTAGTGCGGGAGGTTGAGCGGTACCGGCTAGAGGTAGTTGGGCTCACCTCCACGCACAGTTGGGGCTTTGGAACCCAACTCCCTGAGAGAGGCTGGACTCTTTTCTACTCTGGAGTTGCCCACAGTGAGAGGCGGCGGGCTGGTGTGGGCTTGCTTATAGCCCCCCAGCTCATGTGTTGGGAGTTTTCCCTGGTGAACGAGAGGATCGCTGCCCTGCGCCTTCGGGGCGGGGATAGGTGCTTGGCCTTCTTGGAGACCTTGGGAGGGGTGCTGGAAAGTGCTTCGACTGGGGACTCCGTCGTTCTGCTGGGGGACTTCAACGCTCACATGGGTGGCGACGGTGTTACCTGGAGGGGCGTGATTGGGAAGAACGGCCCCCCCGATCTGAACTTGAGTGGTGTTCTGTTATTGGACTTCTGTGCTAGTCACAGTTTGTCCATAACGAACACCATGTTCAAGCATAAGGGTGTCCACCAGTGGACGGGGACACCCTAGGTCGGAGGTCAATGATCGACTTCGTGGTCGTGTCAACTGACCTTCAGTCGTGTGTCTTGGACACTCAGGTGAAGACAGGGGCTGAGCTGTCAACTGATCACCACCTGGTGGTGAGTTGGATCCGCTGGCAGGGGAGGAAGCTGGACAGACTTGGACTGAAGAAGGAGTCTTATCGAGCTCGGTTGGCTCGTGGGACTCCAGAGGCAGCCGACAGGTACCGGCAGGCCAAGTGCACTGCGGCCCGGGTGGTTGCGGAAGCAAAAACTCAGGTATGGGAAAAGTTCAGGGAGGCCATGGAGGAGGACTACCGGTCGGCCTCGAGGAGATTCTGGCAAACCGTCCGGCGCCTCAGAAGAGGGAAGCAGTACCCTGCCAACACTGTTTACAGTGGTGGTGGGGAGCTGTTGACTTTGACTGGGGATATTGTCGGACGGTGGAAGGAATACTTCGAGGATCTCCTCAATCCCACTGACACGCCTTCCGTAGAGGAAGCAGAGGCTGGAGACCCAGAGGTTGACTCATTCATCATCCAAGCTGAAGTCACTGAGGTAGTTTGGAAGCTCCTCAGTGGCAAGGCACTGGGGGTGGATGAGATCCACCCTGAGTACCTCAAGTCTTTGGATGTTGTAGGGCTGTCTTGGTTGACATGCCTCTGCAACGTCGCGTGGCAGTCGGGGACAGTGACTCTGGACTGGCAGACTGGGGTGGTGGTCCCTCTATTTAAGAAGGGGGACCGGAGGGTGTGCTCCAACTACAGGGGGATCACACTCCTCAGCCTCCCTGGTAAAGTCTGGTAAAGTTCCAGGGTACTGGAGAGGAGAATTTGGCCGATAGTTGAACCTCGGATCCAGGAGGAACAATGCAGTTTTCGTCCTGGTTGTGGAACACTGGAGGGAGTCCGGTTTGGGGACCACAGGATTTCATCTCTGCTTTTTGCAGGTGATGTTGTCCTGTTGGCTCCTTCAAACCAGGACCTTCAGCATGTACTGGGGTGGTTTGCAGCCGAGTGCGAAGCGGCTGGGATGAGAATCAGCACCTCCAGCAGTGTGAAAGGGCATTAAAGGTAAAGTCTTCAGCTACTCTGAAGAAAAATATCAGTCTCTCTACCTGCTACATGTTCCACTGTGTTGACCAGTTAGTCTCTAACTGTGTCTGTCAGCTGTTTGCTGCTGGACAGGTAGTGTACAGAGGGTCTATCAGAACTTGTTTGATGAAAAAAGCTTCCTGCTGCTGAAAAAGGAACTGATGAGAACAAAGAGACTGAATCAAAACAGTAAAGTTGTGAGTCATATAAACAAATCAATGAGCTGAAAGACTCTTCAATGATCTGTGAAACAAAGTCATGTGATAATCCTGAGTGACACCTTTTACATTCACATGATCATTTGATTGACTGTCAATGAAAAATTACTACTAAGAGGAGCTTTAATGATTACTGAATGTTATCTTTGCTGCAGAATCAAAAGAAATAATTTCTAATTCATATATTCAAGAAATCATATATTCATTTTGAATAGAATTCTACACTTAAATCTGACATATGTTGAATATCTTTACATACACTTGAATGTCAAACATTTAAAAATTAATAAAGAGAAGCTGAATCCTGACCTGAGAGTCTCCAGTCTACAGTGTGGACTCTGGAGTCCAGCAGAGAGACGCTTCACTCCTGAATCCTGCAAGTCGTTGTTACTCAGGTCCAGGTCTCTCAGACTCGAGGACTCAGAACTGAGGACTGAGGACAGAGCTTCACAGCTTCTCTCTGACAGATTACAGCCACTCAACCTCAAATTTGTACAGAATATATGAAAATCATTTCTCTCTGTATTTGACTTGACAAACATTTTTATTTTAATATGCACTGTTTTCATGGCAACTTATAGAAAGAAAAGTACTAAAATGACAACATAACATGACAGTCATAGTTCACCCTTAACAGTTTTATTAATCCTGACCTGAGAGTCTCCAGTCTACAGTGTGGACTCTGGAGTCCAGCAGAGACACACTTCACTCCTGAATCCTGCAGGTCGTTGTTACTCAGGTCCAGGTCTCTCAGACTCGAGGACTGGGAGCTGAGGACTGAGGACAGAGCTTCACAGCTTCTCTCTGACAGATTACAGCAATTCAGCCTAAAAATATGCAAAGAACATGTTAAATCATTTCTCTCTATATTTGATTTGACACACATTTTTATTTCAATATGCACTGTTTTCATGGCAACTTATAAAAAGAAAATTGCTAAAATGACAACATAATGTGACAGTTAAGATTCTATCTTGACAGTTTTATTAATCCTGACCTGAGAGTCTCCAGTCTACAGTGTGGACTCTCCAGTCCAGCAGAGACACGCTTCACTCCTGAATCCTGCAGGTGGTTGTTACTCAGGTCCAGGTGTCTAAGACTCGAGGACTCGGAGCTGAGGACTGAGGACAGAGCTTCACAGCTTCTCTCTGACAGATTACAGCCACTCAGCCTGAAAATATGTACAGAACACATGAAAATCATTTCTCTCATTTTCATCATCAGTCCACTACTTTGAAACACTCTTTGATAGTAAACAGTCAAATGAAAATAAAACCTGCCATCAATAAACTTCAGTCATCATTCATATATTTATGACCAGCAACAGCACAACACTGATATGATGTTATGAACATCTTAGCAAACATTTGTCTACTTCTGCTGTGACCTGCCAAAGCTAGCACACCACAGAAGAAGAGCAAAACTGAACAACTGTAGACATACTGGATTTAAATGTTGGCTTCATGCCAGGAAAACATTTATTTATCATCAGCAGACATCTGTGAGATCACAAAGATATCTTGTAGGATGCAGCCAGCTGTACTCAGACTGTCACTCTGTGACTGAATCATACAGCATCATGCTGAGTGCTGAAGTTAAACAAGAGGCTAAGACTCCACCAACTATTGGGAAAAATATCTGTGTCTCTAGCTGCTAGATGTTCCACTTTATTGACAGACTGCATCTGCCTGCTGTTTCCTGCTGGACAGGTAGTGTACAGTGGGTCTATCACAGTTTGATGAAAAAAGCTTCCTGCTGCTGAAAAAGGAACTGATGAGAGCAAAGAGACTGAATCCAAACAGTAAAGCTGTGGGATGTAAAAACATAACAATGAGCTGAAAGATACTTCAGTGGTCTGTAGAAATAAGATAAGAGATAAGATAAGATATTCCTTTATTAGTCCCACAGTGGGGGACTGTATTTCCAGTAATACAGCAGCAAAGTGGATAGCAAAAAATAGTAAAATCAACAAAAAAGACAATAAATACCAGCAAGCAATATAAACAGGGAGATATAACTGGGAAAATATATAACATAGGAAATGGTAATCTTAGGGCATTAAATCGATCGCAACTGGACTGGTAAAATTGTCTTGGAAGACGTTTCGCCTCTCATCCGAGCAGGCTTCATCAGTTCATGCTCATCAGACTAGATAGGACAGCTCTAGTCTGATGAACAGTAGTTGGATTCAAATATTTATTTTCTAAGAGAGGCCGCCTCCAGACCAAGAATGGTTTCACTCCCTATTGTGAGGCCTAACAACAGTCGTTTGGGTTGAGTGGGGTGAAACCCCAGTGAGCCAACAACAGTCGTTGGGGGGGGGGGGGGTCTCACTCGTTAGTGTTCCATTCTGTTCTAACGATGGTCGTTGGAGGCACCTGGAGCCAGGTGTGGCTGGACTGTGTTGTTAGTTTTAGAGGCTAAATTGTTGAATCTTTTGGGAAGGGATGAAAGGACGGCATTGTAAGTTGGGGATAGGTGGTGTCGCAGACCTCCCCCTCTGTTCAGAGATGGCTTCTCAACTTTGACATAGATGGCTTCCCTTACTCCTTCTTGACCTGAAGAGTTAGCCCGTCTGTGTTGTGCCATGCGCATACTTAGTTTTTGTTTTGTTTCCCCAATATAAAGGCTGGAGCATTCCTCGTCGCATTGGACAGCATACACCAGATTGTTCTTCTGGGTATGAGGCGTGCGGTCTTTAGGGTGTACCAACCTTGTCTGTTACCAGGCTTGAAATGCACTGGAATGTTGTGTTTGTTGAAAACCCTTCTGAGTTTCTCAGATAAGCCTGAGACATATGGAATGACGATGTTATTCCGTCTGTCCTTCTTTTCTTCCTCCACCAAAATGTCATTTTTCCTCCTGGAATTAGCTGCGATTTTTGCAAAAGACCAGTTGGGATAACCACAGGTTTTTAGGGCCTCCCTCAGGTGTTTGTGCTCTTTTTCTCTGGCCTGTCGGCTGGTGGGAACATTATCAGCTCTGTGCTGTAGAATTCTGATAACCCCCAGTTTATGTTCCAGTGGATGGTGTGAGTCAAAAAGTAGGTACTGGTCTGTGTGTGTGGGTTTTCTGTACACCCCAATGTGGAGGCTTCTGTTGTCTCCAAGGTGAACGTCACAATCCAAGAAGGGCAACCTGTTGTCTTTAACATCCTCCCGAGTGAACTTGGTGTTTTCATCCACTGAGTTAATGTGCTTGGTGAAGGCCTGCACTTCTTGACTTTGGATTTTGACCCATGTGTCATCCACATATCTGTACCAATGACTTGGTGCTGTTCCCTCAAAGGAGTTTAAAGCCTTTGTTTCCATGTATTCCATGTACAGATTGGCCACAATGGGGGATACCGGTGAACGCATAGCACAGCCATGTTTTTGCCTGTACAACTTCCCCTTAAATTGAAAATAAGTGTGTGCACTGGGTGCGGAGGAGGGGGGCTGCAGCATGGAGGACTGAGTCAAGGGAGGGACAGATGACTGATCAAATCTATTGAAGAATATGTTGAGGTCATTTGCCCACTTCTGATCCCCCACAGCTTGGGAGTCAGGTTCCTTGTGGCCAGAGATGGTGTTCAGGCCTCTCCAGACTCCGCTGACATTTTTTTTGCTGCAGTTGTTCCTCCATCTTCCTCCTGTAGGTGTTTTTCCCCTCTCTGATCTTCCTTCTCAGCTTCTTCTGCATAACCTTCAGCTCCCCCTTGTTTCCCGACTTAAAGGCCCTCTTCTTCTCCTTAAGGAGAGCCTTTATGTCAGGATTTATCCACGGTTTATTGTTGGAAAAACACCATACAGTCCTGGTGGGTACAGTGTTTTCCACACAGAAGTTAATGTAGTCAGTTATGCAGTCTGTGAGACTATTGATGTCTTCTCCATGAGAATCACATAGTTCCTCCCATAAAGTTGTGTCAAAACAGTCCTTCACAGCCTCGTCGGCCTCAATGGACCATCTCTTCACTGTGTGGGACACAGCTGGTTGCCTCTGCACAAGAGGTTTGTACCCAGGCAGGAGTTGGACCAGGTTGTGGTCAGATTTTCCCAGAGGAGGGAGGGGTGATGAAGTGTATGCCTCCTTGGTGTTGGCATAACACAAATCCAGAATCTTATTGTCTCTGGTGCAGCATGTAACATACTGGGTGAGTGTGGGCAGAGTGGAGGATGGAGAGGCATGATTAAAGTCCCCAGAGATAAGAAGCAGGGCCTGTGGGTGCTCTGTCTGCAGCCTGCTTGTGACAGTGTGGAGGATATCACAGGCTGTCTCAGCGTTAGCAGAGGGGGGAATATATGCAGCTATTGCAGTAACGTGAGAATTCCCGCGGCAGGTAATATGGCCTCATGCTAACGGCTAACAGTTCAATGTCCCTACAGCAGAGTTGTTCTTTAATAGTGATGTGCCCAGAGTTACACCATCTATCATTCACAAACACTGCCAGCCCTCCTCCTTTCCTCTTACCGCTCTCCCTTGTCCTGTCCGCCTGCAGCAGTTTGAAGCTGTCCAGCTCCGCGGCCATGTCTGGAATCGGTGTAGTCAGCCATGTTTCCGTAAACATCATGATGCTGCACGCCTGGTATTGCCTCTGGTGCCGGGTCAGTGCCGATAACTTGTCCATCTTATTGGGAAGAGATATCACATTCCCCATGATGATGGACAGGAGGACGGGTCTGTATCTCCTCTTCCTGGTGCGGCGATCAGCTCCGGCACGGCTCCCCCGCCTCCTCCTCTTCAACTCGCGGGGGACATCGGGTCTCTCATGGGGCAGCACTGTGTTGCCACCGAGCGCCAGCAGCTGATCCCTACTGTAAACAATAGGGCCAAGGCCGCGTACGGGGTGCCCAGACACCGTCGAGAACAGTGAAGAACAAGAGAAAGAGAAAGACAAGAGCAAACACAGTGACTTTGGTCTCCATTGTGTACTGATCAATCAAGAGCACAACTCCGTAAGAATAAATGTAAAAGAAATAGTAGAGATGAAAACTAGTTGGGAAAAGGCTCAACGATGAGCAGGAGCTGCTGCAACAGGCTGCCACTAGTGCGGTGCCATCTTCTACAATGAGGGGTAGAACAAAGTCATGTCACGGGTTTGTCACTACTCTGAAAATCTTTGGTGTAAATTTACTGTGTGCTTCTGTCAGAGCCTGATGCTGGTTGGATAAACCTGCTGGATAACCTGTGAGTAAGTTTTCACACGGGTTATCAAACACTGATTACTGATCACCTACAGTGGTGTTAGTGGGACAGAGAAGTGAGGATGGGAGGAGGAGATGAGGATGAGGAGAAAGAGGGGAAGGAGAAGAACAATGACCGACTGTGAAGTTGCACCTCAGTGCAGCTCAGGAGATCTGCCTCCTTGTTTGAAAATCTTTTTTTTGTTTCCTCATAGTAAATCCTCCACCACGCTGCCAACACTTGTTTCTTGGTGCACCTTAATGAGAGAGGAGACTTTCTGATTGGTTCATTGCATGTCAGGTCTAAACTCACCCATAAATTATGACACTTGGGCAAAGCTTATAGATGCATCCCGATGTGTGCTGCTGGGACAAGGGGCGGGACAGGGCACACCTGACACAAGATAGCAATGGTGGATTTGGACACACCTTGAATAAATTAATGTGTATCATATAGGCTGAATAGATTTAAGGTAATATCATCAAGTACAGGTGTTGCATTTGGGAGGAAGCAATCAGTTTTTGATGTGTTCGGTCAACATTGTGGCTGTATTTGGTTTATTTTTAAGTTGTTTAAAGTGTTGGATTATTGAATTCAGAACAATGAATAACCACAGTGTGATGATAAGGAACTGGTGAGCCTCGACATCATTATATACATTATTATACAAACTCTGCTGAACAGTCATTACACACTACATTAAAAATAGAAAACACTGTGTTCTGAACATGTAGCTACAGGAAAAGAGTTTAATGTGTTTAAAAGCATTTTGAAAGTTCAGAAATTATATGTTTCATAAAGAACATATCATCTTTGTACTGGGTCAGATCAGAGGACTTCCTCTACATCACAAGCAACATTCTCCCTTTACAAGACAACAGGGTGAAAATATCTGCAGGCCAAGTCACCTGCAGAAATGTTTCCTGGATATGGGTTTCAGCCACAGATCATGATAGAGATGCTCCAATACCACTTTTTTTCAGAGTACAATTCCTTAAATAAAACATGCTGTCTCTTTTGCAGCTTCTGACAACCTAACTGATTAATCAAGCTCTCTGATTGGTTATATAGCATGTCAGTCTACTTGTATTATCCAATACCTTGACATCTCCCCCTCAAATTATCTTCCACTAGGCCACAGGATTATAACAAACAATAACTCCACTTATCTGAACTTAAGTTATACTAAATAATGTGTTGCCTTAGCAACCACCTTAAGGCATCATACACATCATAATGTAACATACTCATTTAAACCAACGAAGCCCTTAAGAACTTTACATTCTCTATTTTTTTCTTCAGGATAACAATAACATTTCCATTTCCTTGTGGATCTCTTTTCTTCTTTTAGAACAGCGTCTACTGAGGTCTTCTCTTTACCCTGTTACCATGACATAATAGTATGCTTACATATCCAGTCCTACTACAGGTTTACAAACTGTGCCAAACCTCTTTACTGTCTGACCCTGACCTGGTATGTTTCTGCTAAGTCCATTACTTTCTCTCTGTCCCTTACAAGAGTCCTGATGTTGTATTTCTGCTCCTGTTGGTTCTGGGCTCGCTTTTGTAGTCTCTGTATGAGCTGCTCCTGTTCCTTGTGGCTTAAGTTGCAAATGTCGTCCGTTCCTTTTCACCTCTCCTCCCCTTGGTGAGATCACTTAATATGAGCGCTGAGTACGACTCTCACTGAGTGCCAAAACTGGTCCTTTCCATGTCTTGACTATGTCCAGTTTTAATAGGATTTGATCTCACGGCCGCAGAGGTGGTAAGTTTTTCACGCCATGTCTCCTGTTGAAGTAGAGTGTCTGTTGTTGCTTAGCTTCTGCATCTCTGTGTCTGATGAGGGCTCTATCCGGCCACTTAGGGACCAGATTCCTTTAAGTAAAGGGAGAGTGGTTCTAATTTTCCAACCCATAAGCAGTTCTGCTGGACTTACACCAGTAGGGGTTGTTGGTGTAGCCCTATAGCACATTAATGCTAATAATGGATCCTCTTGTTTAAAGATATGTTTTGCTGTTTGAACAGTACGTTCCACATGTCCATTTCCTTGCCGATTGTGTGGACTAGAGGTGACATGTACAGTGTCACACTGTTTGCAAAGGTCTATCCATGTTTCACAAGTGTACTGTGGACCATTATGTAGAGGCATATTTTCCATCATGATATTCACCGTGTAGTGAAATATTTGGCACACTCTTCACTATGGTATTTTCCTTAGAGGAATTTGACCATGACTGATTCAGCTTGAAGCACATTTCTGATCAGGTGGCACACCACACATCAACTGCTAGAGGAAATTAGTTGGGAAAATTTCTATGACACTTGATATACAGTATATATATATATATATTATATATATATATATATATATATATATATATATATATATATATATATATATATATATATATATACTGCATGTGAGCTGAAATGTCAAAAAGAGGGAGGAGGCTCTCAGGAGCTTCCAAATAGTATAAAACAGGGTGTATTGAGTCCCTTTCTTCAGTCTAACCCCAGGTTTGAATCATGCGTGTTGATTTTTCTATATCATAAAGATCAGATCAGATCCTCCAGTGATTCTTTCTCTGATGATGGTTTGAACTTTGAAATAAGGGTGATAACTGTTTTTTTTTTTTTTAATAAGGTTGATATGGTGTTGTGGCATTAAACCCAGATCTTACTGGCCAATCTTCTGGGACTTTTTATCATGAAAACTATCACTGACTATCTGGTCAGGAATGCTAAATCTTGTGAATGTGGATTTCAGTGACCTGACACTCTGGTCTGTTGTGGTGGTTGGCAGGTGCAGGATTGCCTTTATACTCAAATATGTCCGTAGCTACTTTTTGCCATTGTTATTCCGGCAGTGGTGTTGGTTGTAGTGGCTCTTTGTGCCCACACTTTTTCGGCTTGCGAGTTACTTTTAAAATGACCAAGTCAAAATGATCTACCTACATTAAAAGTGAGGAGGCAGACTCACAGCCCAGTCCACCCACCCCGAAAATGATCAAGACAGCAGCAGCACCCCCAGATTGTGACCCCCGGGACCGGGACATCAGCTGTGCACCTGCAACTCAAGCTAACGTCCCAGGTCAAAATGCTAGTATTTCAGAGGCACCGCATCAAACAACTAGCTTCACATTTCCGGGAAGTTCATTTGGTAAAGAAACGTTTTGTCCGTCATTCAGTGCGAGCTGGTTTAGCAAATGGAGATGGCTCCATTATATTGAGGACGGCGATCGCGTTGTTTGTTTCATGTTCATGGAGATGTTTTGGACAATCTGGACATTGGCAGCCTAATGAGGAGCTTCATCAGCGCCAACCCGGAGAGGAAAGCCACATTTGGAGTTGTGTGACGCCGGTCAGACACACCAGTCGATCGCGATCGACGTATTGGGCAACCCTGGCCTAGGCTATAAGGAGACTGCCAACACCCTGAAACTGAGCAGCAGCACGGTGGACAAGACCATACAGTGGTTTAACAGGACAGGTTCCACTCAGAACAGGCCTCACCATGATCGACCAAAGAAGTTGAGTGCACGTGCTCAGTGTCATATCCAGAGGTTGTCTTTGGAAAATAGATGTATGAGTGCTGCCAGCATTGCTGCAGAGGTTGAAGGGGTGGGGGGTCAGCCTGTCAGTGCTCAGATCATACACCACACACTGCATCATACTGGTCTGCATGGCTGTCATCCCAGAAGGAAGCCTCTTCTAAAGATGATGCACATGAAACCCCACAAACAGTTTGCTAAAGACAAGCAGACTAAGGACATGGATTACTGGAACCATGTCCTGTGGTCTGATGAGACCAAGATAAACTTATTATGCCTCTGCCCGCCAAAGGTGCCGGGCCGGAGGCATACTGTTCTCTGGTTGTCCGGCCGTATGTGAGTCCGTGTGTCCATCCTTCCGTCTGTCTGTCACAGATTTTTGTTTGTGCAATAACTTTTGAACAGGTGGACAGATTTGCACCACATCTAGTGTGCTAACACTCTATAACAGGTACATGAACTGATTAAATTTTGGAGACGCTTTCGAGATGGCCGCAAAATGGTCGCCTGACAGACCTGTCTCTAAAACACACTTATGCCAATAACTTGGCCAATTTTAAAGCTTTTCATCTGAGATTCGGTCAGTACAAAGTTTATGCCTTGCCCACATTATGTATCATGTGTTGTAACTGTCTGAGAGACAATTGAGTTGATGTTTATTTTACATTTTTTAAAAGAAAACATAATTTCATTTATATTTCTATTCAAAATAGTTAAAATGTATTTAAAATGTATTGTTCTTTATGTAAATTAATTTTGTTAAGAGGTAATGGTCGCGTAATAGAGGTCAGAGGTCACGCCCATGGCATTATGGTTAGCAGAACGCCAACATGGCTGCAGAGCAGAGCGCCACCATGGCTGCAGAGCAGAGAGAGGAAAACTGAAGGGAGAGTACACGCAACCCAAAAAACTACAATCTGCATGGTCCAAGAGGCGCACACGGTATTTATTCTTAAATTTATTTGTTTTTGTATGTTTTTAACGTGTGTGACCTTTTAAAGAACAACCTTTCTGTTGTTGTGCTAGCTTGCAGGGACCCGTCTATAATGTGATGTTCATGTAAAGGTTTACGTTTGAGCCTGCCTGGACATTTATTAATAGACTTTCAGAGACTTTCAATTATAATTATTTGTTTTTTAAATGCTGTTGTTACATGTTTTATTTTATAGTTTTCACGGTGTCTACGGAGGATGGAAATTAAAACTTTTAAAAGACATCTGTAAGATTCGTGGCCATTATTTCTTGGACCGGTGTAGTTACATATGTATTATGATATCATGCAATCCTGCAACACTGGGGGAATCAATATGTGACATTGACTTTGACCTTAATCCAAAACAAAACATAAAGGTTAAACATGACACTGATACATTATTTATATTTGACTTTGATATATTTTTGAATAACTATGTTGGATACTATTAGATAATAAAGGTAATAGCTCTTTCCTTGCAATCTTTCCTCATTAACTGTATACTGTATCAATAGAGCCATAATTCTCAAACTCCTGGGACACTTGCAAATAGGATTTATAATGAATCAATGGTTTCAATCAGGTGTAGGGAACACAAAAAGTCACAGTTGTATGAAACTGTTGCAGGCAGAGGCATCGACGCTTTAGCATTGACTTCTACCCATTTTCATTTGGTTCAGATGGTGTCAAGTGTGTGTGGTGGCAACCAGGTGAGGAGTACAAAGACAAGTGTGTCTTGCCTACAGTCAAGTAGGTTGCGTCATGGTCTGGGGCTGCATGAGTGCTGCAGGCACTGGGGAGCTGCAGTTCATTGAGGGAACCATGAATTCAAATGTGTACTGTGACATACTGAAGCAGAGCATGATCCCCTCCCTTCAGAAACTGGGCCTCAGGGCAGTATTCCAACATGATAATGACCCCAAACACACCTCCAAGATGACCACTGCCTTGCTAAAGAAGCTGAGGGTAACGGCGATGGACTGGCCAAGCATGTCTCCAGACCTATTGAGCATCTGTGGGGCATCCTCAAACAGAAGATGGAGAAGCGCAAGGTCTCTAACGTCCACCGGCTCCATGATGTCATCATGGAGGAGTGGAAGAGGATTCCAGTGGCGACCTGTGAAGCTCTGGTGAACTCCATACCCAAGGGAGTTAAGGCAGTGCTGGAAAATAATGGTGGCCACACAAAATATTGACACTTTGGGGCCAATTTGGACATTTTCACCTAGGGGTGTACTCACTTTTGTTGCCAGCGGTTTAGACATTAATGGCTGTGTGTTGAGTTATTTTGAGGGGACTGTAAATTTACACCGTTATACAAGCTGTACACTGACTACTTTACATTGTATCAAAGTGTCATTTCTTTAGTGTTGTCCCATGAAAAGATATAATTAAATATTTGCAGAAATGTGAGGGGTGTACTCACTGTGAGATACTGTATGTTCTTGTCTACAGCATGATTAAACGATGTTTTAAATAAATTTCAAACATTAAGATGTGAAAATACTCCTTCACAGCCTACCTCTTTTTCAATTTTAATTTTTTTCGCAATAATGGCACTTTATATATAGACAGAATGAGTGTGAAATTCATCCTGCGCCATAGCAGCTCAAGATATTGTAAACTTGTATGAGGTGTGATTCTTGTACAAATAAAACCTTCTGCATTGTTCCATTTGTCAGGTAAGGACATATGTAGGCCAACTGAAATCAGTGAACCACATGTTAGAAGCATGTTAGTACTGGTACCGATTAGCAAGCCTAACTTTATCAAAATTTCCAAAATGAACAAAATGATCGCTGTGTACATTGTGCCTAAACAGCTGAACATGCGGTACATCCAACAATGTAAGTCTTAACAACTCTAAGTTGTTCATTAACTACATTTAGTAGAAGTTTGGCTCACTTCAGCGGCATCTTAACCATCTTATTGTCCCTGCGTCAACGTCGACCGAACCCGCCCACAAACCATATTTGGAAGTTCAATTTCCTTCAACTTCCTTTACGTTCATCTGTGGCTGCTTTGTTTTTGGATTAATTAGTCGAGGCATTCGACCAGTGTGCGCCCACCGGGACTTATTGGACAGCAGGTGTCTGTGGTCTACAGCTGCACTCTGTGAAGTTGTTTCAGTTTTACATGGAATTTTATGGGCAGTTTCCAAAGTCACTGCAGTCATTAGTGGATGATGCTGAGGACAGTCAGTCTCTGACAATGACAGCACAACCAAAGAAGAGGGTAAGCATCAAGGAGCTATTTTTCATGAAGTAGCAGGTATTGAGTGTGGGGTATTGTGGTAATCTTATGAGTATGTGAGGACAGTATTGGATGGATGCCTGATGCTGGTATCAGTGCATCCCAAGACCATGCAGACATTTACTGTATGAAACACTGTAAATGCATTGTGATTGGTGTTGCTTTCTGGAGGAACACCGGAGATTTTACAGTCATTTTGAATGTTGTGTCTCTGTAGAAAACTCTGTGCAGTGTTTTGCAAAAAGTGTGATTTACACAGATTTGAAAACTGAGTTTACCATCCAGCAGAAATTGTACTGCAGTATTGCAGGCTTGGTTTATGGATTTGATACATGTGTTTCAGATTTCAGTGATGACATATGAATTTCCAATTTTAGTATGTAAACAACTGTGGAAAACTGATTCACATCATTGGAACAAGTGTGAAGAATTTAGGGTTGTTGTGTGTAAATCATGACAGTTGTGTTCCACTTTTGTCGTCTGTGTTCAACATTTTGCAACAGACGTGTATCACAGTGCAAAATCAGTCTCAACAAGTAAAAATGTGTGCAGAGGTTTGCCAAAAGAATGAATGATTTGATAAATGGGTTTAGGGATCTGAGCATTTGGTTCAGAGAATACAGAAAAATTGTATTATATTATTATTAGCCTATAATCTGTGGAGGTACAATGAAATCATGTGACTATCAGTTGAGAAAGACTTTCATTAGTAGATAAATTCCTGACACGTGATTGTGGCACTGTGTGTTTTATAAACATCAAAAGGGGTTTCAGAGACATTAACAGTAAAAGACTGGATTAAAATATGTTGCCCCCCCATTTAAAATTGAAACTCATTAGAAACAGCTAAGGACTTTAAAACACGTTAAAAATGATTGTATTGATATTTCTGTGTGATTTCATTCATTTTCTAGCACGTCTGGTTATGTCTTACCTGGTTGAAATATCGGGTCAGCAGAGGGCGCTGTGCGCCTGAGGTCTCTAGGGGCGATGGCAGCCACTAGTAGAGTGAGACGTCAGGCCGAATGAGTAATATAGAAACAGCACAGACGCTGAGTACTGATGTTGATGTATTTCTGCTGTTTCTACAGGTAAGATGCCCAGAAATCATAACCAGAATGAATTAGGGAAACAATACAATGTGTAAAAGCCTTAGACTGTGACAGTGACATGTAATGAGTGTGAACGTAACTTTGAATGGAAACGAGTGAGCCCATGGTCATGAATAGCAGTCCAATATGGCGGGTAATGCACAGGATGTTAAAAACGAACTGTGAAACTGTCTTCTAGAGTGCAAACTGCGCAACGGTAAACAAAATCACAAATAGAGGTGATAGTTGGAAGTCAGTGTGGGCTAATGGACAGTGTGGGAAGATTTAAAACCGTTCATTTGTGTGTGTAAATAAGTTAAGGCTAATGACACCGGTGCTAGCTGTAGCGAAGCCCGCGCACATGACGGCTTTGGTCAGTGGCGGACCGGAAAGGCAGTAGGCAGTGCCCGGTGGGTTTTCAAAGTAAGAGCCTAAATGGTGAAATTAACATGGGTTTTACTATTTTAGTTCAAAACGAGTTTATATAGGAAACATGATGTCAGTAGATAAATTCATGGATGTTTTGGTGAACATGGGGTAAACAAAACAATAATAAATACTGACAGTTTAAAAACAGTTCATTTGAAAGCAAATGGAGAGTTAAAAAGGGAAGTTCATCGCAGATGGGTTCTTTTGGTGAAGGGAAAAAGTGTTTATATAATGACTGTGATTTCATTCTGTTTGTTTAAATTGTAATGTGTGTTTGTAGTAAGGCCGCCACTAGTAGAGTGAGATGTCAGGCCGAATGAGTAATATAGAAACAGCACAGACGCTGAGTACTGATGTTGATGTATTTCTGCCGTTTCTACAGAAATAAAGATTTAATGTGCTACACCAAGGATCGGCCACATCTCCGTTCTTGAGAGTGTAACATGATGACATTATTATGTGCAGTTATCTGTGTACTTACAGAGCTTTGTTGGAGGCTTTGACCACTGGCAGCAGCCTCAGAAGAACCTCATCTGAAGCAGAGTATTTCTTCAGGTCAAACACGTCCAGATCTTTTTCTGATGACAGTAAGATGAAGCCCAGAGCTGACCACTGAGCAGGAGACAGTTTATCTGGGGAGAGACTTCCTGAACTCAGGTACTGTTGGATCTCCTCCACTAGAGAACCATCATTCAGTTCATTCAGACAGTAGAACAGATTGATGTTTCTCTCTGGAGACAGATTCTCACTGATCTTCTTCTTGATGTACTTGATTGTTTTCTGATTGGTCTGTGAGCTTCTCTTCTTTTTCATGAGACCTTGAGGGAGTCTGGTCTGCAGAGAAAGACCCAGGAGGAAACGGAGGAACAAGTCCAGGTGTCCAGTTGGACTCTGTAAGGCCTTGTCAATAGCAAACCTGTGGACCTTTGTCACAGATGTTTTGCTGAAAAACATTTTCACATGTTCACCAAGAGTTTCTGCGAGCTCAGACATCACATTCTTGTTTTTGTTGATGAGTGATTTCTCCACATACAAAGCTGCCAAAAACTCCTGAACACTCAGATGGACGAAGCTGAACATCTTCTTGTCTTCATCATTCTTCTTCCCACGTTCCTCTTTAAAGATCTCTGTGAACACTCCTGAACACTTCGAGGCTCCACTGACATCAATGCCGCTCTCTGTCAGATCTTTCTCATAGAAGATCAGGTTGCCCTTTTTCAGCTGGTGGAAAGCCAGTTTTGCTAATGACTTAATGTACTGAATGCATTTTTCTAAGTCGTACTTCTTATTTGTCTGATGAACCTGAAAGAGCAGGAATTCAGCGTACATCTCAGTCAGGGTCTTGGGCAGCTCTCCTCTCTCTCTGGTCTTCAACACGTCCTCCAGAACTGTAGCAGTGATCCAGCAGAAGACTGGGATGTGACACATGATGTGGAGGCTTCGTGATGTCTTGATGTGGGAGATGATTCTGCTGGTTTGTTTCTCATCTCTCAATCTCTTCCTGAAGTACTCCTCCTTCTGTGGGTCAGTGAACCCTCTGACCTCTGTCACTATGTCAACAAAGTCAGAATGGATCTGATTGGCTGCTGCAGGTCGTGTGGTTATCCAGAGTCGAGCACAGGGGAGCAGTTTCCCCCTGATGAGGTTTTCCAGAAGCACATCCACTGAGGTGGACTCTGTGACACCAAATTTAACTGCCTGGTTTTGTTTAGAAGAACAGTCCATTTCAAGGCGGCTCTCATCCAGTCCATCCAAAACAAACAGAACTTTGAATGTACTTTTGTCAAAGTTGGTGATTCCTGATGACTGCAGAGATGTAAAGATGTAATTAAGAGCTTCTTCTGGGATGCTTCTGGTCTCTGTGATGCATTCATGAAGGAGTTCTGCCAAACGAAACTTTTCTCCTTTCCGTAAATTCAGTTGGCGGAAGGTGAAGGGGAAAATGAGATGCACATCTTGATTGGCTCTTCTTTCAGCCCAGTCCAACACAAACTTGCGCACAAGAAATGTTTTACCAATTCCTGCGATTCCATTGGTCAGCACTGTTTTTATGGATATTTCATTTCCAGAGGGAGGTTTGAACATGTCACTGGGTTTAATTGTTGTCTCTGTATCTGCTGGCTTCACTGCTGCTTCAATCTGTAAGACCTCATGCTGTTTGTTGATGTGAACGTCACCTCCAGCTGTGACGTACAGCTCTGTGTAGATTTCATCCAGAGGTTGCTTATCCTTTCTTTCCATCCAGGCCTCTTGTACAGACTTAAACTCATCCTGGAGGTTTGACTGAAGCAGTTTCTGGTAATATGAGATGTGTCGTGGTTCTGGTACTGGAATAATCTCATCTGTATGACAGAAACAGAAACAAAAAACAACTAAACTGCAGTCAGACAGAATGAGTGGAGCAACAGAGATTAAAGTTATATAGGTTAGGTTATATAAGTTAGGTTCCTTTAAACCATTGAAAAAGGAGAGGAGGCAACAAGATGACATCTGACCCTGAGTCAGACCTTACAGCTCAGGAAACCACGAGGACAGTGTGATGAAAATATGACTTTTCTGTTTGTTTCATGTATTAATGTGATGAAGGGTTCAGTCTCCTCTTCACTCCACACACATCTATCATATCATGATTCATGACCTCATTGCATTTTCTTTATATTTCCTAAATGAAATTGTAAGATTGTAAGATACACAAACTTCTCCACCTCCAAAGATGTTATGATATATTTTTACTTTTCTCCATCTTTCCAGTGTTTCCACTCAGATTTTTTAATGTGCAAATTAAGATTGTGCATAAAAACAGGTGGATGAAAACATCTGATTTGATCAGATCAGGTTAATTTTGTGTCTGTTCCCATTTTAAGTTTAAGGTAAGAGATGAGATTATATTGTAATGTATATTGAAAATTATTAATATAATAATAACAACAATAATGATAATAATAATAATAATAATAATAATAATAATAATAATAATAATAATAATTCCTTTATTGTGACATATTAACGTCAGTTTTATTGAGTTACATTACTTTGTATTAAAGTGGCGCCTCACTGCTGCTGGTTGCGTCACTCAGATGTAAATAATATCTCAGCAGGTAAATCTCTTAGAAACACTGAAGTCAATTATCATCAATCAGTCAGTTATATAACTGTGTTATGTTTATTTCTCAGCTGTTTATAACAATTACAACTTACTGACAATTCATGATAGAATCAGTAGGATTTATTCAAGCTCTTCATAAATGCATCAGAAAGATACCAGGACATCAAATACTGACGTTTCAGGTTGGTAAAGTTTCCTGAGCAGCAGAATAATGAGAAAACTAAGGAAATACAGGCAGAGGGCGGAGCCTCTGCAGATACAGCTACCACCACACACTTCTCATGGATCATCAGTGATGATTGAAACAGATGATGTTTAAATGAGTCTATACATTGTTTTTAAAGAAAATGTTGCATATTAAACCTTTAACTTTTCAAAGTTAAAACTAGAGTTTGTCCTTCAGGGCTTCCGTACAGAGCAGAGAATACAGCAGCTTTACCTTCAGTCTGAGAGGAGGAAGGTCCTCTGTTCTCTGGAGTCTGTCCAACATCACTGACATCTACTGACACAAAGACAGACACAGATTATGTGTTATATTTACAGTTTGACTTATTACTCATCTTTCATTAAGTTAATTGAATTACCTTTTCACTTCCATGTGTTTATTTAAATGTCTCTGTGTTCTGTTCTGTAGGTTATATCATTTCATCTTGTACAGCTGATTAGTTGGATTGTGATCTCTGTGTAACTCCACCAATAAATCTTTATTTGTAGCTGCAATTCTTCAATACAGTTATATACAAACATTATTTAAAACAGGGAATAAATGAAATCATTATTATTATTATTATTATTATTATTATTATTATTATTGATTGCAGGACAAAAGACAGAACCTTGACAGACAGTACAAACAAAACAAAACAGTAAACACAGGACAGAAAAGTGACTGTGAAGCAACATCATTTGTTGTCTGGTGTTGGTTGCATGCGTGTGTGTGTGTGTGTGTGTGTGTGTGTGTGAGTGTGTGTGTGTGTGTGTGTGTGTGTGTGTGTGTGTGTGTGTGTGTGTGTGTGTGCAGACAGAGAATAAGTGTATAAGCTGCATAGGGAAGAGAGAATAAGGGACAAAAGAAAAAGGTGAGTGTGGGGAGACAAAAATAAATACATGAATACAGATAAAATAATATAATAAGTACTAGACTGTTAAAACAAACAAAACAACAAATAAACATAAAAATAATAAATAAAACTAGCTGACAGAATAGTACTATTGCTGTTATAACTGTTATTACTTTATTACTGCTGGCAGTGAAACAGGGTCTGGGTCCAGTCCAGGGGCTCCAGAGCAGACTGGCAGGTCAGACACACTAGGGACCTGAACTATGAAGCAGGTTCAACAAACCCAGCGAGTCTTTAAGTGATCTGACTTCACTAAACTGAACAAAGACGATCAAGGATAAGTGGGTATCAACTCAACTAGACACGAGGGCTTTCACATAAAGGGGGCGGAGTTTACAGCATCTGACCAATCACATCATGGACAAGACTCCTGACATCACACCAGAATATTTTACAGTGAAGAACAAACTATAATATTAGATAAATATAAAGAAGAAGGTGATCATAACCATCATAATCCAGACTGAAGGAAACACTCCTGCAGCTTCCACATGCAGGAAGGACAGAATAATCATGTTAATGCATTTATTCTATATCTTCTGTTCAGGATCCTCAAAGACACTTTACATAAGTTAAAATGATCAAAGAAAACACTAAAATATTTATAACACACAACATTAATAACTTTCAGCTGGAGAAACACTTTTGACTGATAATTTCACTGCTCCAGAACACGAGTAGATCTGACTATAATTACATTTGTGTCGTCCATTAAATTAATGTGCTGCTTAGATGAAGGTTATTCTTATTGTGTGTGAGACGGTTTTAGTTTTATTCTTTCAGCTGCACTCAGTGTGTCAAACTGACTTGAGAGTGAAATATATAATTTAATATATTTACTGATCATCTGTCATCTGATCTGCAGACAGATGATCAAACATATTGAATGACAGACTTGTGAGTTTGATCCTCCCTGTTTTATATAGATACATTTAAGAAAACACACCAGTCAGTCAGAGCGCAGTGTAGAGCTGCACAATATATCATTTGAGCATCGTCATCGCGATGTACGTGTGCGCAATAGTCACATCGCAGGTCCTGCGATGTACCTGACACACACTGCGCGTAGCGATCCACCAATCACAATCGTTCTTAATCAGTTTGCCAAAGCAGATCACGCCTCTGCATATGAAGTGAGTCGCTGGTAATAACATTGAAAAATGAGCAACGAACAAGAAAAAATCGCCGAAAACGAAGACTTGGCGCCAAAATGAAAAGCAATGTCAGTTATCTGGAATTATTTCGGCTACAAGAAGGATGATATTGACCAAACACGTGTTCTGTGTCGACAGTGACTTGCACCTGTTGCCACAACAGTTTTACACAAATGACAGTAAGTAACATTAAATCACATTTGATTATCGTACGCTGTGTCGCTTCTTGATTGAATCTACAGGTCGTTCTTCGTTGCAGCAAAACACTTTATTTCTTCCATGCAATCGTGAACAAAGTCCATTTTGTTTAAAAAAAGACCAAACTGAGCTCGTGCACCAACTGAGATATTTTCAGTGACAAGCTGGCAGAAGTCATCTGAACTCCTGTAAGAGCTTCAGTTAGTTTGGGGAATATTTTCCACTCCCTGTTAAACTTGTTTTGAGGGTTTTGTTTTACTACCACCGGGCTTACAAAAGAGCAACATGTTTTTATTTAAATACATTTTAACTGTAGAATATTGACTTTCAGTCAAGATATGATTAGTATCCTGCCGTATGTTCACCAGACGGTAAACAATATTGAGTTACATCTCAGATGATGAGGCCTTTACTTTATTTGCAGTCCAAAAAAATGTAACTTGCTTGTTGCTTCTCAAAGGTTTGGTACATTTAGTTTAGAATATTTCCCTTGGATCAGACAGAGAACAGGAGTGACCATCATATACTGACATCATCATGTTCGAAACCCTTATAAACTCTAAACTCAACATTTGAACAGGTGTCTTTTCATGTTTTTGTCTTTCTGTGACTGACCTTTTGGTTCCAATCTCAGCACCAGATCACTCCTCTTCATTTTCTGTAAAACCCGTTTGGTCACCTCCACAGCTCCAGGAGGTGTGTAGTTCTGGGTCATCAGATCAACTGTCTCCCACGTCTTTGCGTTCTCCAGCCTGTTGTTTGGGATGGTTGAGTAGTCTTCCAGGCGTTCATCTTTCAGGAACCACTTGAAACACTTAAATTCATCTTGTCCCAGTTCATTCAGAGTCTGAAACAGGACCTGTTTTTCCATTGTAGCTCCCTGGTAAAAAAGAGAATTTTGTTAAGCAGAGGGACAGTTATGTAACAGTTATATTCTTGTCTGTCTTTCAATATTTCTGCTAAATGTTGTTGCTGTTTTGACAGAAACCCAGCTTGTTCAATGGAAAATAATTCCTCCAGGATGGATTGTAGCAGCGAAGGTGAAGAGTGTTTAAAAAGTGCACATTTTTTCTGACACTAAGTTTTATTTTCATGTGGTTTCTATGAGTCTGCTGCCACCAGAAGGACTCCCGAGTCTTACTGAACATAATAAAAGCATCTTAAAACAGTTCTTGACCTTTATTAAATAGAAAATATATTTTATTAACTACAATAGTTGATAACAATTTACTGAAAAAAATGACATTTTCAATGATGACATAACTTACGACATGTCCAAACTATTCCATAAAGGGCCATGAAGCTGCAGGTTTTCATTCCTACCAAGCCGGAGCACAACAGGCTCGATTTAATCAACTGATTTCAGTCAAACAGCTGCTGTCCTCTGAGTCTCTGTTGTGTGTGTAGTTTTGTACAAAGTCACATATCAGAGAATAATGAGTGAATGAATTCATCAATATTCACATCTACAAACAGTAAATCACAGTGTTAAAGAATGAATCACTGCTCTCATCTACAAGTATATCATGTAACCTGAAAATATAACGACTGACAGCAGAGTTTCTTCATCAAAGGTGAGTCATGTTACCTGTCAGGGTTCTCACCTGTTCAAGTCCACATGAGCTCAAAGAGACGTTGGACCTTCGTCTGCAGACACTGACAGACGCTGCTGGTGTCTGTGTTCATCTGACTGACAGCCGTCACACTTTCATACCTTCAAATACAAATCCAGACACGTCAGTGTGACGTGAGAGCAGAAAACCAGTCTGAGCTATAGTGCTGTCAGTCAGCAGCAGGTGGCAGTGTTGCAGCTCTGTCAGTCAATAAAGAAACATGTTAGGAGAAGAATTAGATAAGGTGAAACAACAGATTTTAAATCAGGTGCTCTTCCTTGTTTTTTTTAGACTCTGATGGGAGTGAATTATTACTAACAGACACAGTAAATCTGTATTTCACACTGATGGTTAAATTCAGTCTGTGTTGTTGAACCATGGGAGGTGCTTCATACGGATCGTGGACAAACTACTGGATTAAATGCAGCTTTGATGCAAAGAATTGACATGTTTTTGGTGACTGAGTTTGTGGAGTTTGTTGAGGAATCGTTTCAGTCCGACTCTAAAGCTGAATTGTAAGTCATTCTTTTTTTCAATAAAGCTGATGGTTGTAAACCAGAAGATAAGAAGGGAGCTGCTGGTAAAGTCCTGCTGACTTTCTCTGTTGCCATAGTAACAGAGTTACTGTCCTGAAGGGCGACATAATACTGAGCTTCAGTCTGTATTTGAATTTTAACAACAGTACAGAGAGATCTGGAATTCTGCAGCTTTCTAATATTAAACTCTTTTCCAAACACTTTGAAATAAATAAGTCCTGATATTGAAGTCTGACTGTTTTAACTGTGTCTTAATTCAGGGTTTTTCATGACAAGAACCTCCACAGTGTCCAACCCTCCTCCTGACCTAACCAACCACAACAGAGACAACAAACACCAGCCAATCAGAGGCAGAGGAGGGCGGGTCGTCACAGGATGATGGTGGATAAAAAGACAACTTGTCAAACCAGAACAACAGAAACTGTCCCAGCCAGTCCATAAGTGGATTTCCAGAAACTGAGAGACGGTGGCGAGTGTCAAACCTGAACTGCAGGTTTCAAACTGTCCCTTCATAGAAACAACAATCAAAACCAAGACACATTCATGAGGTTTGTTACACACACCTGCCAATCAAACACAACCAACCTGACAAATCAAACTCAGGGAATACAACACAAGCCCCGCCTCCTCCAGGGTCTGATACCACAACATGAATTATTTTAAATTTGTCTCCAGGTAAAGACGACAAACAGCTGCTGTCCTCTGAGTTTCAGTGTAAAAATAAAAAGTGTTGATGCTGTCAGACCAGTTCTGACTCAGCAGTGACGTCACCTCACATTAAAATCTCACTTGTTTCTGCTGATGATTAAATCAAATCAAACTAAACATGAAAAGACTCATTTTGACCAAAAAGTCACATATCAGAGAATAACGAGTGAATGAATTCATCAATATTCACATCTACAAACAGTAAATCACAGTGTTAAAGAATGAATCACTGCTCTCATCTACAAGTATATTATGTAACCTGAAAATATAACGACTGACAGCAGAGTTTCTTCATCAAAGGTGAGTCATGTTACCTGTCAGGGTTCTCACCTGTTCAAGTCCACATGAGGTCAAAGAGACGTTGGACCTTCGTCTGCAGACACTGACAGACGCTGCTGGTGTCTGTGTTCATCTGACTGACGGCCGTCACTTCCTCATACCTTCAAATTCAAATCCAGATACATCAGTGTGACGTGAGAGCAGAAATATGAGACATCAACAATCTGAGTCACACAAATCAAATGATGATCTACAAAGTTTTACAGTTTGTTTTAGAAGAAATGTCCCTCTTTGTGTTTCTATCCGTCCACTGCAGCTCAACAAGGAAACAAACAGAGAATTTCATATGAATTCAAACATGTTTTAGTTCATAAATGTGTTGAATTTACTGTGTTAGTAAAGAGAGAGAAAATGTATGAAGCTCAGCGTAAGTTCAATCAGGAAGACCTTCTATTACGCCGCCTTCATTCATAACTTTCCTTTACTCCATCTCTCTCCTCCTATTCCCTCTAATCAGCTGCTTGTGGGCGTTCACCTTCGTCTTTACTATCCAATCAGATTTTGCCACGGTCGCGATAGCCAGTCAATTTGCTGCTGCCAAAACTTTAAATCGCCTCTGTCTTTGCTCCATCAGTTGTCATTCTGTCAGTCGCACGACCCTCCTCCACCCCTCTCTCCTCCAGTCATTGGACCCAGGTAGCCACAAGATGTTCACCTCGATCCTCCCCTCTCTCCTCCAGTCTTCAGGTCCAGGCAGCAGGAGTCCAGATCCACTTCACCTCATCTGTCTCTGCTTTGCACCTCTTCACCACCACCACCAGTGTTTAGACCTGGGGGTTTTCTTCACTACAGCTTCATCAACCCCATTTATATATTCATATTGTTTTACCTCAATGGGGTCTAACCGCCAAAAACCATTTCTCTTTTACTCTTAGTCTCTCCTGATTGAAATACAATAAGTTCAAATTTGAAGATGTAACAGGAACAAAATGTGACTGAAAACTTCCTGAAGGCTCTGTGTTATTGCTCATCATTCTTCTCAGTCACATGACAAACACAAAGAGCTCTGATTGGAGGAAATTCATGAAGCTTTTTGACAACAAATTCACTAAAAACACTAAACACACATCACAGTTTACTGTTTTCTGAGTTTTTGGCTTCACTGTAATATCTAAGAAACGACATTCTGATTCTGTCTGCTGGGTGTTTAAAGGATCAGTCTGTAGGATTTAGTGGCGTCTCACCTCGTCTCACTCTCCCCTCCAGAAACTCGTGCAAAATTCAAAAGCTCCTCTGTAGAGTCACTGTTTGGTTTGTCCGTTCTGGGCTACTGTAGAAACATGGCGGCCTCCGTGGAAGAGGAGCTGCTCCCTCTGTAGATATAAAGAGCTCATTCTAAGATACCAAAAACACAACAAGTCTTATTTTCAGGTGATTCTACACAAATGAAAACATACTGATGAATAATATTATCTTCCATTTCTGACAGTAAATCCTCCTAAATCTGACTGACTGGACCTTTAAAGGCTTCAGTAACATTTGGCTGTTTTGTGTCTTTTGAGCTTTTTGAAGATTCAACTTTAATGAAGCCTTGAAAGAAAAAGTTCAAGTTGAACCATGTCTTAATTTAAATATCCAAGTCTAGAAACACAAAACTAGTTGGCATGGTGGCACAGTGGCCAGCACTGCTGCCTCACAGCAAGATGGTCCTAAGATCGAATCCCCTGGAGGGCTGGGAGTTTGTGGTTGGGGCCGGGCCCCAGGTGGAGTTTGCATGTTCTTCTTGTGTCTGCGTGGGTTCTCTTTGGGTTCTCCGGCTTCCTCCCACAGTCCAGACACATGCAACATAATAGGTTAATTGGTGACTCTAAACTGTCGATAGGTGTGAATGTGAGAGTGCAATGAACTGGCCACTTGTCCAGGGTGTATCTCGCCTCTCGCCCAGGGTCAGCTGGGATAGGCTCCAGCTCCCCGTGACTCTTCAAGGACAAGTGGTTACAGAAAATGAATGAATGTTGTGTTAATGCCAATAAGTTTAAGAATATATCGTGCTTCAAAGTAGGACTGCACAATTAACGGAAATTTTATCAAAATTGCAGTATGGCTTTCTGCAATTTTCAAATTACAAGAGGTTCAATATTTGTTAAAGGCAAAATATGTCAAAAACTTTTAAATGAATTAATGTGGTGAGACAGAGACGTCCTGTCCTACACATCATTTCATCATTTCTACAGACTCAAAAAAAAACCCATCTTCATTTGGTTCAGATTCCTGCAAAAATATCACACCATAATCATTTAAACATGTTTTTCAGTCCAAATAAGAAAAGTGATGTAAAAACTATTACCTCTAATATCACAAATCATATCACAATTGCAGTATCAATCAAAATAATAGTAAAAGTCATTCAGCTATACTTCAAAATGACGACTTCTGCAGCTTTCTGCCTCAAAACTCTTTCTTTATTTTGAGTAATTTTCTGAAGAGACAGAAAAATAGAGACCAAATTATGATCAGGGAAAAAAGACAAACTGCTTTTATTTCATGTGGACATGACTGATATAATGTTTGAACTACAGATGGTCTTCAGGTCAAAGTGAAGAAGGACTGCATCATATGGTAAAATAAAAACCATCTTATGATTATTTTGACAGATATTGCAGCTGTGATCTGAAAACAATTATTAAAATCATGACGATGTTACTTTTTTTGTGGTCTGAAGCAAACAAACATATTTTCTTCCATCTGGAGAAGAAGATTTGCAGGTCAGGACGTCTCTGCAGCTCTGCAAGACGTCATTATAATGATGTTTGTCACACAGTTTTCCTTTATCATAAAACTGCAGCTTCTGTGATTCACATATTTCACTTGGCCATACTGTGATTTTCATCATATCTCAATTAACTGTGCAGCTGTGAAGTGAAGAAGTGAACACAGCTGTATTTGATAATGATGAAACGTTACATCATCAACTCCTAATGAGCCTGAATGAGTCATCTGATATGAGACATTTTCACAAACACAAGAGACCTTCATATTTTATTGGACAAATCATAATATAATGTAGGAGAGAACAAGTAAAGAATGTGATTTCAAAAGAATATTTACTGATCGATGTATTTAATACAGTATAATATGAATGTAATATTTAGTGATCAAACTAAATATATGAGATATTATCCTGCTGTAAATGTGGCAGGTCATCACAAATAAATACAGGTGAATGTTTACTTCTTTACCTGAGGAAGACCATCTGTGGCTCAAATAATTCCACACATTAATCAATAATTAATCAACTATTAGATTAATCACTAACTATTTTGATGATCAAATAATCAGTAATGTTTTAAGAAAAAATGTCAAAATCCTGATTTCATTTTTTCATATGTGAATTTTTTCTGTTTTCTTTCATCCTCAACGACAGTAAACTGAATATCTTTGAGTTGTGGACAAAATAAGACATTTGATGTCACTCACCATGAGCTTTGAAAAACACTGATCAACATGTTTTAATCAATAAATAATTGACAGATTAATCAATAATGAAAATAATTGTCAGTTGCAGTCCTAATTAATCCCACTCATATCGACATCAAATTAAAAAAAATGTGGAAAAAGACAAGTGTGCCAGCAGTGTTTCCTTTTTGTGTTGTTACTTTGTATTGATTTTTAAATACTTTTGTACTCTTACTCATGCAGTTATTTTAATGATTAAATGTTACTTCTACTTGAGTACTTGTTTTTCAAAGTAACAGTACTTTTCCTTGAGTACAGTTTTGATGGTTCTACCCTCCTCTGAGGATGATGGAGTCTGTTTCTTTTCCCACTGGAACAACTTTACCACTTTATCTTTATCTCTGTGGAGCCCCTGCAGGTTTGAGGAGGAAACCCCAACACATGTTGTCAGTTTAATCTGTAAAACTCTCCATTAAAATACTGAAATAAATCAGCTTTTATGTGTCCAGTTCAAAATAAATGCTGAGTTATTGTTCAAATCTTGTAATAAAAGCAAACCTTCTACAGTTTGAGTCAGATATAAACCATCCAACCAGGACAGATATTAGCTAGTTAGCTGCTTGTAGCCGTCAAACTGCAGTAACGTTAATTTAACTCTACTTTACTTTGCTAACAACACATCAGGTTAACACCGAGTTAAAGTTGACTGTGAATCTTTACAAAGATATTAACCAGTTAAACCAGTGTGTTACCTCTTCAACTGGAGCTCAGCTGAGTTTTCACCACATTCACACAGTTTTTACTCAACATTAAACACCGGGAGCTCTGCTGCCGCTGCCGCTCCTACCGTTTGTTCTTTACCATCAACACCGGAGACAACCTTTCTTTCAATATAAAACACTTCCGTGCGGACGGGAAATACAAGAATAAAAGCACTGGAATTCAGTACATGAAATCTACACAGTCACAAATCGCATGGGCATTATTTACTCAAATAAACATAAACAAATACCTGTGACTTATGTTGTCAATTGTATTGTACAACCAAAGCAGACATTTTAAAGTTAAAATGGACATTTCCAGTTACTTTCAGTTCCCTCAAATTGTTCCTCTCTGTTTAAAAATGCTTCCTGCACTGTTCATCTGGATGTAAATGTGGATGTAAATTAAACCTGACATTTAATTTGCATGTCAACCTCATGATCAAGTCTTAAAACTGTTTCAAACAAAGACAATCACTGAGCATTTCAACTCTAAATATGGAAAATAAGAAGAAAAACGTTCTGGCTGTGTAATTAATGAAGTATATTATTGGCAAAGATATTTCAACCTTCATTAATGAATGGGTGACAGTAACTTGATTCGAGGCAAATGTATCGCCAGACCCACAGCAAGATCCTCCTGTTCACCTTCTCAGCAATCATGTCAGCAGTCTTCTTCTATAACTTAAACAAAAACATTTTGAACTTGGGGATAAACCAGAGAAACTGAGCTAGTCAGGCTATTCATAGGATTAAATTCAAATCAGGTAAATTAGTTACTAACCCAAGGGAGATCAGTGCTTGCTTCAGGGATTTCTATAAGGAGTTGTACTCTAGCAAAGTGAATGTCACTGAAACTTTTTGCGAATTTACACATTCACCAACTAGACAGCACATCCAGAGACAACATGGATACTCCAATTTGTAAGGCTGATCTTTTGAAAGCTATTCAAGCTCTCCCCCCATGGATAATGGCTGTGAATTTTACATGAATTTTTCCATGAAAAAATAGCTCCTCTCGTGCTTAGGATGGTGAATGATTCAGTGAAAAATAAGAGGCTCCCCAGTTCACTATAGCCGAAGCAAATATTTGTTTGCTTCTTAAAAAAGGAAAGGAAGAGTCATTGCTCTTTTAAATTGTGATCAGAAAGTGATAACTAAAGTTCTGGCCATGAAGTTGGGTAATCATATCTCGAAAATTGTACATCCTAATCAAACTGGCTTTATTCCAGGTAGATTTTCATTTAGTAATGTTTGTCAGCTCTTAAATACTCATATATACTTAATATACTCAGCCCATGTAAAGGACACACAGGCTGCTGTCTTATCTCTTGATGCTCAGAAGGCATTCGATCAGATCGAATGGCCTTATATGTTTGAGACTTTGAAACGTTTTGGGTTTGGGGAGCATTTTATTGACTGGGTGAAAATAATTTATTCCAATGCAGTGTCTTTTATTGTCACTAATGGAGACAAATCCCAGCCTTTTGATTTGCAGCGGGGTGTGAGGCAGGGCACTCCACTCTCCCCTCGTCTTTTTGATATTGCTTTGGAACCACTGGCAATAGGTATCAGGGGTCATTCGGGTATCCATGGTATAAAGTTTGGTAATGTCGAAAGCCTACTGATTCTGTATTCTGATGATTTATTGATCTGCTTATCAGACCCAATAGTATCAGTTCCTAACCTCCTGAATTACATCACATCCTTTAGCAGATTGTCAGGATACACAATCAACTGGGAGAAATGTGAGTTCATGCCTTTGATGAACAATCTGAGCCCTGCATTTTTGAATTCTTTGCCATTTAAATTAGTCACTACACATTTTACATATCTTGGACTTAAGATTTCCAGAAACCCCAAGCTGTTATTGAAATTGAATTTTTTGGACATGGTGGATAAATTAAAAGCTAATATTGTGAACTGGAAGTTGCTTCCTCTTTCAATGATTGGCTGCATCAATGCTATTAAAATGGTTGCACTTCCAAGGTTCTTATACCTATTTCAAAATCTTCCTATTTATCTACCACTGTCATTTTTTAAACGACTGGATTCAGTCATCCTTTCATTTGTCTGGGCAGGTAAACCACCCTGCATCTCTAAAGATCATTTGCAGAAGCATGTAAACAGGGGTGGCCTCGGCCTCCTGGTATTTAGACATTATTTCTGGGCTGCGAATCAAGGGCTCTCACTTTCTGGCAATGTCGCTCCCCTGGTGATGACTGGTCAGCTATCGCCGCACTCTGGGTAAAAATTTAATCAATATTTGTTTTGGAAACCTCTTTCCCAGCGCTGATTTTCTCCAGAGTGCAGCCTTCTTATAAATTAATTGGCTCTAATTTCATTCTCAGAAACACACTTAAGATATTGAATCAAATAAAAAAAATCCTTGGGTTATTAGATACTTCAGTACACGCCTCTATAACTCACAACCATTTGTTTAAACCAGGAATGATGGATAGGGTGTTTCTGGGCTGGAAGGAGAGGGGATTGCGCTGTTTTGGGGATCTCTATATAAATAACAAATTTGCCTCTTTCCTTCAGCTTCAGACTAAATATCATCTTCCTCATTCACATTTTTATCGCTACCTACAAATCAGACACTTTGTACAGGAAAATACCTCGGAATTCCCAATCAAGCCACAGAGTCAGACTTTTTATGACATACTTCTCTCACAACCAGATTCTAAACATTTGATTTCCCGCTTTATTGATACTTTTATGCCTCCAGCAAAGACCAGTCATCTCAGAGACATCTGAGCAGAAGAATTGGGCACCTCCTTGTCAGACGAACTGTGGGAGGAGGGCCTGTCCGGTATACAGAGTTGTTCTATCAATTCCAGATATAGGCTAATTCAATTTAAAGTTATTCATAGACTGTATTACTCCAAAACTAAACTTAGCAAACTGTTTGATTCTGTGTCTCCCATGTGTGACAGATGTAGTGGTGCTGAGGGCTCGCTTTCACACTTAGTTTGGCACTGTCCAGTCCTGAATAATTTCTGGTGTGACATATTTAATTGGTTTTCTAAACAATATGAGATGAACATTCAGCCAGACTGCAACTTGGCAATATTTGGCTCCTCCGACAGGACAGCAGCCCTTCCCTCTCATCAAAAGCAAGCCCTCAGGACAGGCATGGTTGCAGCTAAAAAATTAATATTGCTAAACTGGAAGTCTTCATCACCCCCGTGTTTTAAAAGATGGCTTAATGAAATGATTTCTATTGCTAGGATGGAACAAATTCGTTTTGGCAATCGGAACTCACAAAACTTCTTTCAAAAAATGTGGAAGCCGTTTCTGACACTACTTGATGATGAGACCTAACTGTACAACCAATGAGCCTGGCTGCTATGTTGTATTTTGTGCTATTTGTCAATCTTGCTTTCTCTTGACTGATTAATACTTTGACGATCCTTCACCCGTCTATGTGTTTTTCTGTTTTTTTTTTCTTCTTCTCCTCTTCTGTCACACCCCCAGTCTCTCTGGTGGAACGGACAGTTTCCCAGTATGCCAATACCGCTGTGCCCTAGTATCTCTTGACTAACCTTGGGAGCTTTGTGATTTCTGTCAGGTTTCTGTCACTTTATATAATAAGTTTGGGTGATTGATTGATTGATTTCCGTGATCAGATCACAGCATTTATCATTCAGACACAAGTTACATGAGAAGAGATGATACAGAGATCTCAGAGCTCAGATACATTACACAACTAATGTCAAACATTTTATAACAACCTCACATTTATAAAAACTGTAGAATCTGATTTGTACAAAATAAAATGATTGGTTTGATTTGATCTGTCCAAGAAAAAAAAACACATTTCTGATTATTTAAATCTGTGTAGAACCTGATTTTATTGTATATACATGTTTATTTATGTGAGAAAAAATCAGATTACAAAATTCAGAAAATCTAAAAATAAAATCTTCACATTTGGTCCAAAGACCTGAATGAAAACATATTGAAGACAAAAAGTGTGTGTGTGTGTGTGTGTGTGTGTGTGTGTGTGTGTGTCTCCCTCCTACAGTGAACACAGAGACACTGAAGAACCAGACGAACTGTATGAGACTGTAAATCCAGGATAAAGAGGTTCAGTGAATGTGGTGTTGAAGGTGTGGAGGCGGATCAGTGTGTCAGAGGAGACTCTGTAGAAGGACAGAGAGCCAGCAGGACAGTCCACATACACTGCTACTCTGTGAGAGACAGAGGAGGAGGGGAGGACTGTTCTTCTCTTATTGTGCCAAACAGAGTAAGAGAAGGAGAACTGGAGGTCTGTTATTCTCTTACTGTGCCAGCCAGAATAACCATCATCAGAGCAGTTCAGACTCCAGGACTGATTATTCCATCCAAACACACAGTCTTCACTGTCTCCTCTCCTGCTGATTCCTCTGTAACTCACTGATATATAAACCCATCCTCTCCACTCGACCTCCCAGTAACAGCGACCAGTCAGACCATTTCCACACAGCAGCTGACAGAACTCAAACCTCTCTGGATGATCAGGATATGGCTGCTTCTCGTCCTCATGTGTCACCCTCAAATCTTAACTTTGAAGAACTTCTTCCATAGTCTTTTTTAAGTATTTGGTGACGTAGAACAAACAAACTATTAAATGAGACCGGTCTGTAAGAGAGGGGCGAGTCGATCAAAAAGTTGCAAAAGGACGACAGAAATGTTGCAAATAAATGTTACACTGCAATTTAAACAGTGTGCAGGAGTCCTGGTTCTGTGACCCACGACCCAGTCTCTGTGAAGGACTGGTGTAAACTGAAACAGATCTCATAAATGAAACCACATAAAATATTTACTGGTTAAATATTGTATTGTATCTCAACAGGGCTAATGCAAAGACACACAACAAACACATACACAAATACAATTTTATTTAAAAAAAAAAAGAACATTTTGAGAATTTTGGAGGGAAAACAGATGTTTATCAATGATCACATGACATCTGTTCAGCTGGACACTCAGCTGATATTCTAACTTGTAGTTTCAGTGTAAAACTACATAAAAAAGCTAAACTGGTGAACTGTACCTGCTCCAACAAACAGACCATCATATATCTGCAGGGAAAAAAACAGCAGGTTCACACTCATTTCTTTTCTCTCAGTATATTTCTGTGACACGAAGTCAGTCCTTCAGGCTACAGCTCCACCTGCAGGCGGAGACGTTACAGGCCGACACACTGAAGGACCAACAGTTGCAGGTTCTCCTTCAGGAGTCTCTGTGTCCCTGAACGCCTCATGCTGCCTTCTTGTTCTGTAGCTGTCTGGGCAGCTTCCTGCGGTCCTTCACAGCGTTCCTCTTCCTCTTCTTGCTCAGGAAGTTCTCCAGTTTGCCGCTCCTCTTCAGCTCCTGGTATTTCTCAGCCAGCTGCAGCTTCTTCTTGTCGGCTGCCGGAGAACAAAGACAAGTTTTAAATTAATTCAGCGTCTCAACATTTAATACTTCTTACATACAAAGAAATTTAATCATTCATTAAATTTGCATTTAAAAGTGGATTCTTTCCTGGTGAAATAAAGGTTAGAATGATGATTTGAAAGTTGTTGTATTTCTATTCTTCAGGCTCATCAAGTTTATTTTTCACAAGATCACATTTTTAATAACTTTCCAGGACACAGAGGATGTAGTTTATAACAGTATATAACATTTTTTGCATTTACTGTCGTCTCCTTATCCATCATTCTGCCTTTTATTCTTCTTTCTATCCTGCCAATTTGAGCTTTTAGTCCTTTAAATTAGCTGTTCACAGTAAGTATCAGCTCCATTTATGTACTTTATGAAGCACATTTTGACTTGTACTAATCACAGAAATTAAAGGGATAGTTCAGATTATTCAGAGTGTGATTGTATGAGATATTTCTCCTCAGTGTGTTACCAACAGATGATGGAGGGCTGTGGAGAAGAACCTCATACAACCACACTTCAAATAATCTGAACTATCCCTTTAAACAACTAAAAAGATTCAATTAAAAAAGATATAAAACACTGTCTGCAACCAGAGACTGTTTGGAGTTTTTGTTTTATAAAGATCGTCAAAATGATTCAATTTTACAAATAAATTATTCAACTAAAATCAAATAGAAATGAAATCTTTTAAACTTTAAACTCTCTCTTCAACATGAACAAAACAGAACCTTTGTTCTGAAAATGAAGGCAGATCAGCTGACTGAAGGCACAGACGTGTAAACAGACATTCGGTATCGATTTGTTCTTACAGTTCTTGAGGAAGAACGGCCGTGCGCCCTGATTGGCTCGCTCTCTCTGCTCCCTCTTGAACTGTAGCTCTCTCTCTCTCTGCTGCTCTCGGCTCTTGGTCGCTCGTTCCTGGTTCTCCTGCAGAGTCACAGTTCACAGCATTTAAAACCTCGACACAGCGTCACAGTTCTGCAGAGATGTCTTCACCTTCACCTTCGCTGGACTTAGAGGTGCAGTAAACAGTTCTGTTGACTCTTCAGTCTCCTTCAAAGGTTGTCAAACATCGACACTTTGGGTTTGTGTCTTGTCACAAAGACCAGAACTGCTTGTAGCAGCTTTAAGAAAAAAATCTTTGTTTCATACTGTACGTAACTCTGTCAGAGAATCTGAAATATGTTGCTGTGGAAATAAAGTTTGCTACTGTTACAGAATTTGTTTGTGTTTCTAATAAAATCGATAGATCGTTACTGTTACCAGTGAATGATTAAGGAAAGTGTTTCCAATTTGCAGCACTAACTCTGAGCATTTTATTTGAGGCTATCAGCTGTTGTCTGATGACAGTTTAACCTCAGCTAATGTTTCAAGGCTTCCAGTGGAGCTAAAGGTTATCTGGAGAACAGATATCTGGGGCTGGACGTCCTTTTCTCTGTGCTGTTCGTTCTTTACAGTCCAATAAGCAACTCCAGACGTATATATTGGATATATAATGGATCTGTACAAACAGATTATTTGCACACAACTGCAGATAATTTTATTTGAAAAAGCAAATAAAAAAGCTAAACTGTCGTCGATGATAGCCAGCAGATATGTTCCGTCTCTTTTCCTCTCTGCTCAGATTGTTTACCTGCATGCAACCAAAGCCTGCTCAAACGTGATTGGTCAATAAACTCTGACTGCACGTGGAAACCAGGATGCTTCAGGTACCAAAATCTTGTCCTTGCCGACAGATTCTACATTAATCTGCAGATCTCAGTTAAAGTCCACCTCCACTCATGTTTTCAACAATAGAAAATGCTCTGAAGGAGGAATAAATTCTGTCTGATATGAGTGGGGTTTTTTTTGGAAAATAAGTCCAAATACCTGCCTAAAATGTCTTACATATAGCTTGACACCTTGTTTTCATTTAGTATTCAATGATTTATTAATATGCAGATAGTCCCCGCCCTCTGCACAAACCCCACTTCTACCCTGTAAGTAGCTGCACCTGGCTTCTCCTCTGTTTCGCTGCCTAAAGCTAAGAAATACTCAGACATGGAGTTTACTGCGTATTTCACTCCTGATCTGTCTTGTAACGCATGAAAAACACCACATGAGCACGTTAGCAAGGTTAAAAACTTCATTTTCACTGCAGGGGGTCTTTCACAGAGATGATATTTGAGGCATCAGACTCACCATCCTCTTCAGAAGGAACTGCAGTTTCTCCTTCCTCTGGTTGTTCTTCTTCGTCTTCTTCAGCTGCTTCTGGATGATCTGCAGACAAACAACACAATTACACTCATTTTCAGTCCAACCTCATGAGTGAAACTGCTTCTACAACAGTTTGCAGCTGATTTTTTTTCTGTTCTACAGATAAAAGTCAGCTGGCAGGTTTGAGCCAATGACCTTCTAAAGCAGAAATCAGTCCGATCTGAAGTTTCTCTCACCTCTTTCTCTCTGTGTTTGATGTCGTTAATGAATTTATACGTCTTCTCAAAAATCTCAGGTTTGTATTCTCCAGACAGGTCGTCAAATCGAGGATCTCTGAACGTCTGAGTGAAAGAACACAAACAGAATCATTTGAGGTTCTTAGAGCAGCAGAGAAGAACAGACTGGTGCAGGTTCTCTTCACTCACTGGTTTCCTGACAGCGACGACCTGCCGGAGGAACGGAGCTGGTCTCTTGGCTGAAACCTCCATCGGTCTGAAAACACAAACAGACGCTCTAAAAACCCACAGCCAGTGAACGTTACAGGCAGAGCTGTGTGCAGTCACAGGATCTGACGGCTCACCTGTTCTTGTTCAGTCGTTTCTTTTTGCATCTCTTCCCGCTCTTGTTGCTGCCGTAGGCGACCTCGTTGTAAACTTTGGTTCCTACTTTGTTCTGCAGTTTCATGATGTCCTCAAAGGACATGTTGGACAGTTCTGGCAGAGGGACAGAACACTCAGACATTATTTCTGCACATCATTTAAATTTCAGCAGGGATACGATAGAAACCTGTGCAGACATTCAGCTTCTTCAACTCTGTCTGTTGTCCATTGGAAACATATGAAACTAGATGACCTAAAGAATCCATTAGCACCAACTGTCTCACATTAGTTTGTTGGAAAGACGGTTAAATAATGCTACAAAATAATGCTACAAAAACTGCCATGGCCATTTTCAAAGGACTCTCAAGATATCTGAGTGAAACTGGGTTCTATGGGAACCCAGTGAGGCTTTTCCACCGGTGCTTTTGGCTGCGCTGTGGCCAACCTGTGATGACCCTCCTTTCTCCCCCTCAAACAAGCCATGTTGTGATGTTCAAGTCACGTAGTGCAGGAGAGCAGAGATGTTTCTTACAGTGTCTTCCTGTTCAGCTCTCAGTAGTTTTGCAGCTTCTAAATTTAGTTTCTCTCCTATGTTTCTGTTTGTACTTTCAGGTATCTGCTTTATTTTACAGTTTCATGTTCCTTAAGTTACTGCTGATGAAACCCAGAATGAAAATATTTCCTGATTGTTCTGCTCCCACCCCAACATGCAATGCACTGCATGTTACCTGCTTCCTCCCCTTAAAGAGCCCCGTCAGCCCTAAAAATGACAAAAATAAGAGTCTGTTTGGGAGGAAGGAGTGAAAAGTCTGAACAGCTTCACTGAACGTTAATATTCTGCAGATAAATTCAAACTCACCGTTTTTAATGTCTTCTCGTGTCTGGATCTCACTGCTGCCACCAGCGCCTTCTGGTTCTGCATTATCTTCATCCTCCTCTTCATCATCATCCTCTGAGGCTTCACTGTCTCCATCTCCCTCTACCTCCTCCTCCTCCTGTTCATCATCATCAGACTCTTCCTCACCAGCATCTGATCCCTCGTCATCTTCTTCCCCGCCTTCAGACAGCTCATCCTCCTCATCATCAGATTCTTCCTCTCCCTGTCGTCTGTGGTACCGCTCTCCCTCCTCAGCTCCTCTTCTTCCTCCTCTCTCTGTGAGCAGGGCGAAGTTCTTCTCCACGTCAGAGTCTTCATCATCACTGCTGCTCGCAGCCATATTTTTCTTCTTTGAGGCTGTCGGTTCCGGCCGCTGCTTCTCTTTCGCCTTCATCTCTGTGTTTGTGGAAAAAAGCTGGAAAACAAAGGAGGAAGAGCAGGAAGTGACGGTGGTGGAGTTATTGTACTTTTGTTTGTTTCACTAATTTTAATTTCTATTTCATATTAAACGTTTGCTTTCACTTCAGTTTAGATTCAGTTAGTGTCCAGAGAGAGTTTGTTCATTTCATTTTAGTTTTTATTGTTTGACAATGTTTTGTTTTACTTTATTTTTATTATTGCATGGCTTTGATAAACACTCGACTCTGATTGGTCAGTTACAGTTATAGTTTTTTCTGTATAGCAGACCGTTGCTATGAAGGACAGACTGTTGCTATGGACCCAGTTCTGATCACAGACTCTGGAGGAACAATAAAATAATTTTTAATGCCATAAAAAAAATTGAAAATTTGGTGTCAGACTGTTTTTCGTAAATAACAGTGTAATAAACAGGATAACGTTCAACGGGCAGGCCATTATTACGAATTACACCACGATCTGAGTGAATACTTTATCTGATTGGACGACAGGTGTGCATTGAAACCGTTTAACACAAACGAGATTCGGCTCAAGTTTAATAACCGTTCAAAATTCAAAAATTCAAAATTCCGTCATTAACGCCGTTGACTTGGAGCAAACGGCGTCAACGCGTGTAAGAACTAATATTTTAGGGGAATATCGTCTGTGAGTGACCATCATGTTTACGCCGAATTGACAACTAAATCGTAAGGAAACGCAAAAACTCCCAGTTACGTTTCATTAACAATATGCCCTCAGTAAAGAGCAAAGACGTTTAAACGAGCAGATTTTCAAATGAGTTTTGATATGAAGTGAATCTCAGAACTGAAACACTTCCGGGGCTGTTAGCCAACATGTCGTCCACACAGCAGCGACGCTTCATTACTGATTTACTCTACTAACGTGGAGATAAAAGTAAAGGTTTAAATACCTGGTGAGTCGTTATTAAAGTCTTGTTTTCCTCAGCTCCATTATCCACGTGTGTCTATGTCGGCTGCAGGTAAACTCAACACTGCACTTCCTGTTTCAAAATAAAAGTTTCACCAGCTTGTTCAACGGGTTTTGAACAAGATTAAGGCGCAAATGCGCCGCCATTTTATACAGACACGTGTTTAACACCGGAGTCTGCTGTGGTGTGTTACTGTCCCCCTCCAGTTAGACAGTTTGAGTAACCCAATATATTTTTCTACAGTGTTATTTTGTAAGCAAATATGAGACCTTCCTGTTTAAGCGGAACTGCAGCAGGTTAGCTTTACATATTTCTGCTGTCACTTCCGCTCAGGGACAAACTGCCATGCGTAGTACTGCCCCCTGCCGGTACACAGGTTTGATGAAAAAACCTTTTAAAATCCAAATTAAACACAGCTACACTTCCACAAATTTACAAACAACACGTACGAGTAATTAAAAATAATAATCTTTTTAAAATCATAAATGAGGAGCGAGTGTTCCATGTGACTGCACCTCTGGACTCAATTAAAACTGGCCAACGCGAGTCCTGTAAAACTGATTTTATATCTGATTTAAGTATCTGAGAATTTGTTACAAACTTTCAAAGGAAGTGAGAAGTTAATTATTAAGAAATTGAAACAGAAAATTTCCTACCTCAAATATGTTTAACAGCTGCAGGGTTTGAAATGATGGGTCTGAGAAATTACTATTTATAATGAAAAGATGGAACAGAGACTGAATATGTACTTACTGATACTATATGACCATAAGATATGAAATCATAAATATAGATGATAATATAGATCCTGAAAGCATTTTTTCAACAGACATAGCAACTATCAGATTAGCTGGTTTCACAAGAGTTGTGTTATCAGACTCATTAAGTGTCATAATGTTTAAGGTCGGCACATTAATAATAATCTCAATTTTTACTAAATATATCTGTAATCTGATTACATCTTAATTTTTTGTAACTGTAACGGAATAGTTACATATTTTGTATCATAATTATGTAATCCTGTTACATGTAATCTGTTACTCCCCAAGCCTGCCAAAAATAAAGATGTATTATTATAGATTACAGTAACATAACCAGTAATCAGTTGAAATCAACTCTGCCTTTGCAGGCTGCAACAAAGTGATTCTTACACATAATTCATCCCTTTATAATATTTATAATCCAATAATATGGATAATAAAATTGGTCATTCAGCAAGAACTTTTACTTTTAGTCTTTGAACACAGGACGTGACAGAGTATTTCTACTCTGTGGTGTTGCTGCAGTTACTTTGTATCTGGATACTTCTGTCATCACTGACTATTAATATTGAAGAAGGGTAAGAACGTGAAGATCTGTGACAGCAGAGGTCGCTGTTAGCAAGAGAAAAGCCAACTGAGATCTAGAATATATTTAATGCAGCATATTTCATTCATATCGTCCAGTTCAGCAGGTTTAGTTCATAAATAAAAATACAGATCAAAATAAATGGAGTCATTTTTATGTCATGACCTGGAAAAACAGGCGAAAAAACATGAATTTATAGAATAGGTTTCTCTCTCTCTCTCTCTCTCTCCACACACACACACACACACACACACACACACACACACACACACACACACACACACACACACACACACACAACGAGAAAGGAGGAGGAGTTTATTCTCGTTGCCAGGAGATGCCGGTGAAGAGCTCCGTCAAGTTAGACATTTTCAAACCGGAAGATGAATAAATCATCTTTCAAAATAAATAAGTGACGCCACAGAACAGAAACGCCTGCAAGTAACAGAACAAAAGTGTTATCAGCTAAATGTATGTAGCCAAAAATATCCCTAATTTGTTAGTGACAATTAATATTAATACTGATGCATTAATATGTCCTGAAATATTGCAGATGAAAGTCATTTCAAATATTAGTTTAACCTCTTAATTACTTTTGGGAGGTTAAATCTAATTCAACAATCGAACATATGAAACCTGTAACATTAAAGTCACACATTGTACATGCATGTTGCACATAATGTATCAATAATTACAATACAATTATATGTTATCCTGAAATGGCTCACTTTACTACTACTACTACTAATAATAATTATTATTATTTGAGGCTACTATAGCCTTTTCAAATGACGCTTTTATTTTGAAACCGTAAAGCGGAAGTGTGGTTCTGGTCTCCAGCAGAGCTCGTGCTGCTGACCGGTGTGTGTAGATTGAATGGTTGTGATGGTCACACACCGACAGTCAGTCAGTGAGTCAGTGAGACGGAGGGACGGTGGATCATCGCTCAGAGCTGCTTTGTTTTCTGCTCCGGACACTGTTTGATTCCTGCTGCTGCCTCCTCATGAGCAGCTCCTCTTCCTCTTCCTCTTCCTCTTCTTCTTCTTCTTCTCTCCTGAGGGACAGGACAGCAGACAGACAGAGAGGCCCGCTGGATCACTGCAACAGGTCGAGGAGGAGCTGAAATATAATGAATAATAATCATAATAAATGTGGCTGAAGCGGGCAGACAGACGGACAGCAGAGGAGGAAGAGGAGGAGGAGGAAGAGGAGGTTCTGAAGGTTTGATGGTTTCAGCTGCAGTCTGGATGCGACAGAACGGAAAACTGCCAACATGATGCCGGTGAGAGTAAAAACACTTCAGTCTGTTTTTTATTATCGCTTCATGTGGTTTAAATGTGTCACTGTCTCCATGGAAACTGTCTCCACCTTCATCATCATCGAACAGGAGCAGCAACCTGGAGTTTTTATTATTTACAGAACAGAATCCTTTAATATAGAAAAAAACCTTTGACCTCACATGTTCAGGTTAAAGCTGAATGAAGGATGTGTCTTCACTGACTGAAATATATTCCACTCATCCAGAAAACAAAAAACTGTAAACTCCAATTCTTTTTTTCTTTAAGGATTTATATAAATATAATTTATGACATGTTTTGGTTTAATTTTTTTTTATTTCTAAACTTGCTCTTTGTCAGAACACACCAGCGTCCCAGACAAGAATTCACAACTTCAAACCATTTAAAATCAAAATGCTCACATTAATTATTTGTAGTAAGTAGTGAAAACTTAAATTTGTGTAAATGTTCTACTAATTTAAAAATGTTGAGCACCAATAGATTTTCTTTCTTTTGAGGGAAACAAGGGAAATAAGGTCCCTGAAACAGAAATATTTTAAGAGATTAATAAATATATAAATAATAATAATAAATCTATATACTATACTGAGTTTACTGAACATCATCTTTGTTTTTAAATATATTTTATCTGTATATTTTCTTACAAAAACCTGATTTAATGAGGAATAAAACGGGTTAGCTATACCTTGAGGACCCCGTCTCACTTCCTGGTTTAGCTTGAGGATATGATAATTGTGTGAAATACAAGAGTATAATAATAAGAGTATATGTTAGCTAAAATACACAGTATAAATAAATAAATGCAGTAAAGATGCCAATGTCACCACTGCATTGTTGAATAATACCTTATTTGACATTATTTTGTCTGACAGGGACACGTAAAAAAGAGAGAAACGATAAATGTAAACATGAGGGGGAAAAAAGATAATATTAAAGAAATGTACAAAATTTAACAAAACGCGCTTCTGCTTTATTTCTTTAATAAATAAAATAAAAGTAGCAGCTGTGACCTAAACGTGCAAAATTTTAATCATCTTTGGTTATGAATGATTGAGTTATGTAATTGTATAAATTGTAAAACAAAAATAATAAAGCAGTCAGTAGCAGTCCTAAAATAATAATCATGTAATATCACAGGTCATATTCTTACAGTACTGAGACAGTTTATTCTTATGATATTGTGATATTTGATATATTGTGGCGTGGTGTATTGTGATTATTTTGACTTACATTGCAATTGTGATGTGATCTGTGATATTAGACACAGGACAGGACGTCTCTGTCTCACCACACTCATTCATTTAAAAGTTTCTTGACGCATATTTTGTGTGTTTTTAGCAGAAATTGCTCCTCTTGTGATTTGAAAATTGCTGTCTGTGAATCTGCTGGACGTTCCAGCACTGCCTCAGGTGTTTCATGTCATAAATCTGTAATAAACACTGTGTTTTAATAAGAGTGTAGAAGGACTTTAAACATCATATATGATGGGAATATATGATGATCATATGATGCTCTATCATGTCTCATAAGTTTTTGCAGCAGTTTTGGGGTTGATACTATTTATTACACAGATTTAGTGAACATTTTAACCATATTTGACCACTTCAGCATTGATAAAAAATGGTCAAAAATCCGTTAAAATGCCACATTAAGACACCAAGTAAGGACTGAATTCTTTGGTGACTGGATGATTTGGAGACCTGCGTGTTGTCAGTGTATGTAGGAAACCCACACATCCTCGGTCTCCAGTTTGTTTCATGAGGTTCTGATTTTCCTCGAGGTCACTACAGGTCATTACAGAGAAGTCAAGTTTAAAAAAAAATAGTCTCACAGTTTGTGTTTTTCTGTGTGTGAGCTGCAGTGAACTGAGTCACAGCAGAGCTCATCGAACAGAGATCAGCTCCGTATCATCACTGATAGTAGAACCGCTCTGTGGTTCCACTGTCTTCATTTTAAATGGAGGTTTATGAGGGAAAATATAAGTTTTGACCTTTTCCTCCACGCTGCAGTGCTGCTAAATCCTCAGTTTCACTGCTTCAGAACAGTTTGACATTTTGGGTTTTGGTCCCGGAGGATCAGAGCGACGTCCTGATTTGACTCTTCGTCATGTGTCTCACTCCTCTGTCTGTCCTCCTCTGTCCTGTGTCTCACTGCTGACTGTCTCCAGTGATGACAGTTGTTCTCGTATTGATACAGTATCAGAAATGCCTTTGATACAGGATCAGGTACATGAGTAATAATGATAATAATAATGAAGTTTACTTGTGTACACAAACATTTGCACAGCGTTCATGTGTGTTGAAGATAAAAATGAATAAATAAATGAATAAAATAAGCAAACAATAATTAACTTGGGGATATGTGTTGAGGCTGTCAGTCCTCTGCAGCAGCTGCCGGTTCGATTCGAATAAAAGACCCCCATAAAGACTCACGATTGTAAAGACAGACAGAGAAGAAACTATTTAACAATGTATCCTGCTTATCCATGGTAGAAAAACAAGGCAAGGCAAGAGACCTAATCAACAAAATCTGAGCAAGTAAACATCATCAGGCAGGGAAGACGCTCTGCTGCCCAAACGCTGCTGGAGGACAGATCAGAAACGTGGTGCAGACGAGTCACCACCACCTTGTAGACACCTCTGTTCCTGCCTGCTAACACGGCCCAAAGCAGGGAGAGGAAGAGAGAGAGAACCCCCACACCGTTTTCAGAACAAGTCACTACATTTGTCGCCATTTAGAAGTAAAGTTGCTAAAAGGAGCTGGAAAGTTGTTAAATGTGTTGTCTTTGAGAATGAGTGCTGATCTCTGCCCCCTGGTTGCTCGGGCGTCTCTGTGAAGACGTTACACACAAACACGTCTAGAAATGATAAATAGATAAGAGTCTGCAGAGGACGGAACTGTCCTTTAAATGTAAATGAAAGTCAGTGATAACAAACACTTTAACGTGTTTTTCAGCTGTTGTTATCTGGATGTATGATCTCTCTGTGTTTAAAGATCAGTGAGACAGGAACATGATGATGATGATGATGATGATGATGATGATGATGAGGAGGAGGGTGTGTTTGAGGAAACTGAGAGCACAATGAGGAAACACTGAACTTCTCTTCCCAGCACTGCTGTTTACAGACCTTATTATTATTCACACAGTCGTGTGTAACATCCTCATCATGCCTGTCGTTCTTCTTGGTCTCAGGCTGAAGGTGGATGTGGTGCAAACCTCTCGCTGTCTCACAGTCTGAGCTTTTCAAACCTGTTCGTGGGCGACTCGAGCACTAAAATCATCCCTGAATATTTCATACATGCTTCCTTTAAAACGCAGCACACCCTGATCATTATACTACGTCCTCATCATCTTGCAGGCAGGGCTCAGCGGAGCTCGCCGCGCTGCTTGGTAACTGTTGCCACAGAGACCAGAAACACACACACACACGCTGTTCAAGGTCATGTGGGAACAGTATTATTTTAGTATTCCTCAGGCGATGAGGAACTAAAGCAGGGAAGTTGTAACCTTCATGTTCATTTACAATAAAGGCCTGACGCTGACATTCATGACTCGGAGACGACAGTGAGATCAGAGAGTTTGTTCTCGTGTTTCACGTCACAAATCGAGGCTGTAAGAGAGAGAGAGAGAGAGAGAGAGAGAGAGAGAGAGAGAGAGAGAAAGAGAGAGAGAGACAGAGAGAGAGAGAGAGACAGAGAGAGAGAGAGACAGAGAGAGAGAGAGAGACAGAGAGACAGAGAGACAGAGAGAGAGAGAGAGAGAGAGAGAGAGAGAGAGAGAGAGAGAGAGACAGAGAGACAGAGAGAGAGAGAGAGAGAGACAGAGAGACAGAGAGAGAGCGGCTTTCTGCTCCACATCCTGACCACTGAAGGGGAATCTCAAGGTGCTTTCACACATCTCACCTGGAAATTGAAATATGGCCAAGTGCAATAATCTAAATCGCAGAACTTTGTAGTTTTTTGAAAAAGGAACAAACGTGTGAGAAACAGCGTCATGATGAAGAGCTGTGAGCTGCAGAGACGCCCTGGAAGAAAACATGTTTGTTTGGTTCAGACCCCAACAAATGTCACATCATCGTGATTTCATTTTATTTTTTTGAGTGAAAATGACATTTGTGATGCAAAAACATATTTAATGCAGTTCTGCCTGAGAGGTCAAAGGTCACAGACGTTCAGTGTTGGTTTTCAGTCTTGCTCCTTACGTGCAGAGATTTCTCTGGATTCTCTGAATTCAGTATGAGCATGTATTAACAAAAAAAACATTTAAGTTTATCAGTTTGCACATTAAAATTCTTGTCTTTGTGCTGTAATCAATTGAATATAAGTAGAAAAGTTTTTGCAAATCTTTGCATTCTATTTTATTTATATTTGACAAAACGTCCCAGCTTTTTTGGAATTAGCATCATCTCATTCTGTAAATTCTATATTATATTAATATAATTATTAAAAATACACAAGCATGCATTTCCTCCATGAGTTTGAGTTTGATGAGAAAATCCAAGCTGTTCTGACAACTTTAATGATCAGCAGAGTCTTTATTGACTGTTGGTTAATTAAATTCATTAGTGACTGCTCGGTGAACCTTGAACAACCCAAAGTGACAAGCCAATAATTAGTTGGAGCTAATTAGTGACCAGGAAATATGTGTGAATGAACGATCCCAATATAGGATTTAAATGTACAGTGAACAACCAATCAGAAACTGTTTTCAGAGCTCAGTGTCAGCAGCAGTTCAGTGGAGGCGTCCTGTGTTCATGTTGACTGTGGTGGTATCCTGAACAGCAGGGCTCTGTGTGTGTGTGTGTGTGTGTGTCTGCGTCTGTGTGTGTCGTTAATCCAATATTGGTGCGTCACGTGACGCTGTCGACCATATGGCTCCAGCCGTCCACGCCGCCTACAAAACATTTGGGATGTGACCTGCAGCGTGCCAGCTGCCACCACGTTTCCCCCGAGCAGAAATAGAAGCGACACACCAGGACTGAATGAAAACACGCATCATTCATCGCTCGCTAACCAACGCTGCAATTTATGTTTCATGTGCTGCCTCTTTACTCCAAAAACATTTTAATGTTCATCTCTGTTGTCTGATAACATCAGATTTTTCAGGATTCAAAAACAAAAAAACCTTACAGATCCTGTTATCATAAATCAGTTTTCTGCTGTTTGATTTTCTCATTCATCTTTGTTGTTGTTACATTAAATCAGTAAGAATGTTGAAATATACCAAAACAATACTATTTTTCCAGCCTCCTGTTTTTAAAGGGATAGTTCTGTTCTTTTGAAGTGTGGTTGTGTATATTATCTACAGTCGACACGTCCAGTTTGGAGAAGCAGCAGGAGTGCTGGTGTAGGAAGCTGAAGCATGTCCTGCTGTGGACAGAGTCAGCAGCAAAACGTGTTTTAAACACCTAAAATATAATACCAGTTTAAATCTACACTATGTTTAGATTTTTTTCAGAGCTTTACGTTGCTGTCAGACTCTTCTGACAGGAAACTGGAGTTACATCACTCTCTTCATCAAACTGTGTCGGTTTGGCTTCACTGAAGTCTCAAAATGACACAAACTAATGAAACTAACTACTTAAAAGATCGCAGCAGCTGTAGACCAACACCCTCCAGTTAAAACTAATGTTTCTGCCAAAGGAGTCTGGTTGCTTTGGAGGGAGCTCATCTGTTCTTCCTAACCAGGAGAAAAAAGGAGGAAAACAGAAGAAAAGCATGACATCTTCTGCTGAGATCAGAGGAGCAACAAGACTTTAATTCATTTGGTCTCATTTAAAAGCTACCTTTTAGATCTCACTGTTTTCTCAAGAGATGATTATTGCAGACAAATTTAAGATCAGTGCAACGAAAAAAAGAGAAAAAGGAGAACATTTTCAGATCTGTTTTAAGTCTTAAATTGAGCTCATTTATTTCAGGAGACACAGGACAGGTTAGACAAAAACAAGATCTTGAACTTTTTGTTCTTTTTGTCATAGTTATAAATCGGGGTGTAAGATTAGTGGGACAGGAAAATTTTACCACCTGACTGACTGATTTTTCACTATAAAGCTCAGTGTTTATTGTACCATCATAGATAAAAATCAGTTTTTCAGTGTGTTCAAAATGTTAACAAATATACATGATAGCAGCCTGCACTCTCCACATTACACCAAACTCCCTTTAAAAAATATGAAATTTTAACAATTTCTTACATGTCTGTAAAACACATAACTCTAAATTTGGCATAAATATAACCCATAAAGATAAACTGTATTTCCATACAAACTTTATATTTGGGACTTTGTTGTCTCGACTTGTTTCCATTAGTCAGCTGTCGTGTTTCAGTGGGAGACTCTGTGAGAACGAGAGGCGAACTGCTTCAAAAAAGATTCCTCATTAAAATATAATGCTGGTTGGTGAATCAGATACACACTGAATGAAACACAAACTCACCACACTATCTATCGTGTGATTGATGGATTGATTGCAGAACATTTTGTCATATTTTATGGGGTCTTTTTTTGGTGGTGGCAATGATTTTGCTTTGGTGTAGCTCAAGTCTTCAAAATGGCAAACTTGTATGAAAACTGTGGAGGCAGAAACACACATTTGCCCCCTCAAGTCTCACAGTGGGGGTGCAGCTGCTCCACTTCTCAGGCGAGACGTCTCAGTGGCTGACTGGTCAGTCAGTCAGGATTAGGATACAGTTTCATGTGATGAACCCTCATTGTTTTGAAGAAGCTGTTGACGTCTTTCAGACGGCTGATGGGTCATTAATGTCCTCCTTCACAGCAGTGGGGGGTTGTGGGTATTAACCAGCGTGATGCTGTGCTAATTCCTGACTGGATTAAGAGCTGCAGCCTCAGGAGTTTAACGAGACCTCGGCCTGTTGACCGACTGACACACACACACACACACACACACACACACACACACACACACACACACACACACACACACACACACACACAGACGTTCTCAGGTGTGTCGTCTTTTATTGCAGCTTCCAGTTGTTAGTTTTCAGAGTCAGTGACGTGTTCTTGGTCTGGGTGATGTATGGATGGATATATGGTCATATGTCATACATTTTGTCTTTTCCTGCTTTTAACGGCTGCATTACAGTAAAGTGATGTCATTTTCTGGACAAACCCGACTGTTCTAGCTGTTCTATTATTTGCTTTTACCCACCTGCATATTATGTGCTGTTACATAAATTCTGCTTTCATGATACATTGATAAATAAAGCTTGTGTGGCTCTGTGGCCTCGTTGCTCACCGGACGATTAGGCTCTGAATTTTCACATGGACACTGCAGGAAGGAGTTCAGTGTCACTTCCTGTCACCACTAGATGTGCTAGAGAACAGTCAAAGGGAGGACAAGAGACTAATAAACGAGGTTGAGAAGATCCACAGCAGCCTTTTTAAAGGAATATCCTCCAAAAGAACGAGGTTCGGAAGGAAAAAGAAAACTTTTGTGAGTTACAAGTCAGTGAACTGTCAACAAGACTGAAAAAGACGCAAGAAGAAAAAAATGTAACAAGACTGAAAAAGATGCAAGAAGAAGAAAAAAATGTAACAAGACTGAAAAAGACGCAAGAAGAAGAAAAAGACGTAACAAGACTGAAAAAGACATACAATGACAAAAAGTCACAAGATGAGGAAGACATACCAAGACCACAAACTAGATCAAAAATTACATGAGAAGACACAAAGGACATAAAACTCATAACAAGATGAAACAAAGAAGGAGAATCTCAGTCAGTAGAAATGTCCTTCAGAGGACGACTTCTTACTTTTATACTCTGAGGACATTTCAGAGCCTGAACTGTTTCACTTTTTTTGCAGTAAACAAGTCGAATCAGTCTTTTTTAAGTATCTGTACTTCTACTTGAGTAAAGAAAACGTGGACCTTTTTGTCTGAAGACAGTCTAACAGATGTGGACACAAGACGTGAGGTCAGCAGGTGTCTTTTTAACTGTGGCTGTGTGTTTTTGGTGCGCAGCAGTCGGTTTCCCACTTCTCTGAGAATAAAAACATCCCTGTTCACCACAGACACCTCCAGTCTGTACTCAGGACATATTGAGGTTCTCTAACCAGCCTGACTGACGATGGGAGGTCTCACTCCCCCTCCCCGCTGTCGTCCTGAGGGACAGACAGCCTCTCCGCTCCGGGCTCTGATTGGCTGCAGCGTTTCCCCGTCGACCTCGGTTCGGTGACTGACGGCAGTGACCCACTTCATCTGCGTGGACCTGAAGGAACGAGAGCGGCGCTCCAGTTTTCCTTCGGAGCCGAATGTGGGACAGCAGGCCGGCCGGTCGGCTGCTGCTCACTGAGACTCATTAATCTGTGTCACCATGGTTACTCTGCTCATTTTATTACTTCTGATGAGATTTTATTATTTCTGATGAAGGGAGAACAAACGGTTTATTCATTATACTCAGATGTTCTGTTGACAAGAACGTTGGATAGGTGGCTTTAGCTGACAGCAGCAAGAGAAATCTCCCATGAGCCACCTGTGCAGACCAACTACATTCTTAGAAATAATAGTTCTAACTAGAACCATAAATGGTTCTTTGGCATGTCCCCATAGGAAACACTTTTTGGTTCCTGGTAAAACCTTTGATAAAATCTCCACTTGGATTCCTTTCAGAGGGTTCTACCCAGAACCCAACATCAAGTGTTGAAGTGTTGAACTATCTGTGAAAGATTACACCCAGAACCCCCTGTGAGAGGTTCTACAGAGAACCTTTCTATGGTGTAATGGTTCCACTCAGAACCCTCTCAAGGAGTCTACAGAGAAGTATTTCATGCAGAATCCAGTCAAAGGTTCCACCAAGAACTCTTTTATATTCCAAAAGTTTCATTTATGCACCCAGGAGGTTCTGAAGATTTTCATATAGGAACCACCCTTGAGTTCTACAGAGAAGCCTTTAATATTCCAAGAGTTTCATCTAGTTTTCATCATTTAAGCTTTCATATCTGATAAAGCGATTGACACCAGACATTCCCATGAGCCTCAGCTGTGCTTTATGTTTACTGCTACAAACGTTAGCATGTTAAACATGTTAAACTCTGCATGTGGAACATGATGAACACTACACCTGCTGCACATCAGCATGTTAGAATAGTGTTAATTAAATACTGTGAGTGTCAGTGTTAGCATGTTAGCATATTGAGGCTAGCATTTAGCTCCTTCAGCACAGAACATCACAGAGCTGCTAGCATGGCTGCAGACTCAGTTTTGAGGTCTCAAAGTTGGCGAGTATGTATGACTTAAATCACTTATTTATTAGTAAACTGGTAAACTAGACCTCCATGTACAATCACTTAATTGTCTTCTCTGTTTTATTGTTAATTATTTAGAACCACTGTTCTTTTCTTTTGCTTAATCTGTGATGTTGGCTCGTACGGAACACGACGTTCTGTTCATGGAAACCTGCGACACGACCTCTGTCAACACAGACAAACACACAGATCAGCTGGGAGATGTAATCTGAAACACACTGAGAGCCTGTGAGTGTGTGGACATGTGGGCATGTTGAAGTTAAAACGGAGGCGTTGGCTGTTCTGTTCTGGCACCAGGCAGGACGTTCTGTGTTCTCGTAATATTGTTCATTGTGGTGAAAATAAAACAGACTTTTGTTGATGGAAGCAGCTCAAAGACAGAATGAGGACAGAACAGAAGGACTGAGAACAGACGGAGCTGAAATACACAAATACACAGAGATACTTTCACATGTTTAGAACCCATGAAGAACCATTTACAGAGAACCCACCCTGTGGTCACTTTGTTTGTTTATTTTATATTTTATTGTGTCGGTACACATCATTGATATATTTCCATTTGTTTAAACCCTGTGGGTCCACTCTCAAAAATAAAGCTGCTAACTAGAACCATAAAAGGTTCTTCATCTTGTCCCCATAGGAGAACCCTTTTTGGTTCCTGGTAGTGCCTTTTATAAAGGTTCCACTTGGAACCCATTCAAAGAGTTCTACCTAGAACCCAACATAAAAGGTTAAACCTAAAACCATCTATGAAAGCTTTCAATCAAAATCCCTTTTAGTTCCTTTTGGTTCTACAGAGAACCCTTCTATGGTGTAATGTTGCACCTAGAATCTTGTCTGGGGGTTCAATCCAGAATATTTCCACCGTCTAAGGGTGCTAACAAGAACCCACACAAGTTGGTTCTACCGAGAATCATCTTTATATTCCAAGCGTTTTATCTTCCAACCAAGGAAGTTCTACCAAGAAGTTTTCATCAAGAACACTCAGAGGATTCTACTGAGAATCTTTTTTTTGTCCAAGAACCCTTGACAAAAGAGTTCTTCAAGGAATGTTGAAATCTCTGGGTGGTTCTTTGAATGAAAATGGTTCTTAATGGAACCCTTTGTTTTATAAAGAACCCTTGACAAACCCTATAATCAGATAAGGGTTCCTCAGAAGCCACTGGTTCTTGCTAGAACCCCAGCCCTTCAGGGAGAACCCTTTTGGAACCCTTATGTCTAAGAGTGTACTTTCTGATCACGGCAGTATGGATTTTTGTTTTCTCCCACAGAGGAACAGCGTGACTTGATTTGTTCCGCAGATCTTCCTCTTCTTTAGAAGAATTCATGTTCTCGTCCATCAGGAGAACTTGTTGTGTGTTTTTCTGCGGCTGTTCTCTGTCGTGTTTTTTCGCGAGCTTCAGTTCAGTCAACAGCATCAGAACGTAAATGATGCTGCAGTCAGTCTCTGCTCTGAAAGGTCAGAGAGAACGGCTCATTTCTCACGTCACACTGAGTGGAACCAAGTGGAGATGGAGACGAGACAAGGGCTGAAACCAGGTCAGGTTAAGGGTTCAGACCCTCGGAGCAGTTCCACAGAGAACGTGTACGTGATGATCAGCGGCCTGCGGCGAGCCTTTGAGCAAGTCCTCACTCAGAACCACACGCCCAGGATAAATAAAGACGGAGAACACTGCTCTCTCAGAAATACAAGTGCTAACTAGAACCATAAAGGGTTCTCCAGCTTGACCCCATAGGAGAACCCTTTTTTGTGTCCTGGTAGAACCTTTAATACAAAATTCCAATTGCAACCCTTTCAGAACATTGCACGTAGAACCCAACATAAATGATTATACCTAGAACCATCTGGGAAAGGTTTCACCCAGAATCCCCCATAAGAGGTTCTAAAGAGAATCCATTAATGGTGTAAAGGCTCCAACCAGAACCCTATCTAGGGGTTCTGTCCAGAACTGTTTCATGTTGTAAGGGTGCTAACAAGAGGTTTTTTATCTAGAGCATACTGAGGGGGTTCTACAGGAAACGTTTTATATCCTAAAGGTCTTATCTAGAACCCACCAAGGGGGTTCTACCAAGAATTCTTTTGTATTCCAAGGTTTTACCTCGAACACACTCAGAAGGTTCTACTGAGAACCCTTTAATATTAGATTGCAGTCAATGGGTTCTATTTTATATAGAACCCACCCGAGGGGTTCTACCCTGAACCCTTTAATGGTGCAAGGAACCTTGATGAGTGAGTTCTTCAAGGATTTCAAAAAAAGGGGTTCTTTGGATGATAAGGGTTCTTAATGGAACCCTCAGTCTTACAGTGAACCTCTGACAAACACTTTCTTCAAAACACAGTTCTTCAGAAGCAGATGGTTCTGGGTAGAACCTCACACTTCAGGTGGAACCGTTTTAGAACCCTTATTTCTGCGAGTGTGCCTCGGTGCAGGTTGGCGGACTGTGAGAAGGCGATCTGGCTCTGGGCCTGGCAGCAGATACCCTGCTGGAGTAGCAGATGGCCCAGTGCATCATGGGAGTTACAGTATGTCCACAAATATCTGTTTTGGTCCTAAATAGCACAGGAAGCTGCTGTAAAGGTGAAGGAGGCAGGTGGAGTCACATCACAGAACGGCTTAGAACCATCAACACAATCTGTTAGAAGACATGCAGTGTTTTTATCTCAGTGTTCTCGTCTTTATTTCCTGGTCCAGGATCAGATTCACTGCCAAGTAGGTTTGTGTGGAATTTACTGTTTTGGTGCAAAACAATAAACAAAGTGAAGAGAAAAATATAAAGAAAGACAACAAAACAAGTACTGCAAGTCTGGGTTTTAAAGGGACAGTTCACCCCAAAATGGAAAATACATATTTTCCCTCTTACCTGTAGAGCTGTTTATCCATCCAGATAGTGTGATAACTGTCCCTTTAAACCCGTTTGTCTCTGTTTGGTCACAGAGAGAATCAGGTCCAAATAAGGAACACAGCTCCACCTGGGCGTCTCCTTTGATGTGTCATTAGTGTCGACAGGAAGTTTTTCGGTCAGTGCAGGACGACTACAGGTGAGACAGTTTCACCATGAAATAGGGCTGAACACCTGACCCTTCACCTGCCTCCAAACAGCAACTATCCAATCACAGGTCAGCAACTGTAGTGAGTAACAGTGATCCTCTGCGTTCCATGAGTCGGGACGGTGGCGTCTTTTTTGTTGTTTCTCAAAAACATGAAACACAAGAACACACCTGTGGTGACTCGATTAAACTCTGTCTTCATCTGCTCTAACATAAGCAGTGAACGTTAGCATGTCTGGCTAACTAATGCTAACTTTCTAGCTGCAGTAACTTTGCCTCCAGACAAACTTGTTAGATCCACTGCATCTGCATTTGTTCTGTGGGGTTTTGAGGAGGAGGATGAGGGCTGATGAAGAATCAAAGTGGGTTGATGATGATGCATCTCTCTCCGGCTCGCTGTGTCAGGTCTAAGCCGGGTTAGCTTAGCTCTTATCCCGACTTCTCAGCTGACTCACGTTGAGTTAGCATTAGCATTAGCTTACATCAGCCAGCTACATTTATGGAATCTACTTGTGAGTCACTATTTTAGCAACAAGATCCACCGTCGTCAGCTAGAAGTTAGAATCTGCTTTTGTTTATGTCTCTAAGGAATCACAGAGCTCATGTTTCAACAATTACTCACAATTTTAATGTTAAATCTGCTGCTGTTATCACTTTAAACTGCATAAATGCAGCGTGAGAATGGAAAGGTTGACGGAGCAGCAGTAACTTAGAAGGGTGGTGCTTAGCGGAGGTTCAATTAATTGAAATTTTATCAAAATTTCAATATGGCCCATGGCAATTTTAAAATTGCATTTGAAATTAAATATGGTGCTGCAGAAATGTCCTGGCCTGCACATCATATTTTACAGACTTAAAAAAACATCTTTGTTCGGGATAGATCCTTGCTCTGAGAATTAAAAGAGGTGGAAATCTCTGCAAGTCTGTCATGTTGAGAGCTGCAGATGAAATGAAAGGAGAACTAGGACCAGTTCATCGAGGTCATGATGTCACGACCTTTGGATTAGGGTTAGGGAATAAAAGTTTTCCATCGTCTGTCCATCCATTGATGATTCATGAAATATCATCAGCAGATATTATAACCACATTCTAAAATATGATTAGTTTGTACAATGTCTACGACTGAAACTGAGTTTAACCCCACCCTTACTTTTTACTTTTTGCAGATGTTCCTCACTGTGTACCTCAGTAACAACGACCAGCACTTCAGCGAGGTTCCCATCACGCCGGAGACGCTGTGCAGAGATGTTGTTGAGCTCTGCAAGGAGCCCGGCGAGGCCGACTGCTACCTTGCTGAGACGTGGAGAGGCTCAGGTGAGTTTCCAAAAAGAAAAAAGAAAACGGCAGATATGCACACAATTTAGTCACTTGATTTCCTGAAATAACGACCTACGTTGTGTTTTTTTCACCATTCAGAGCGCGTCGTTGGAGAAGGGGAGCGGATGTTGGAGGTGTTGCAGCGTTGGGGGCTGCAGAGGGGGGAGGTTCGTTACCTGCTGCGTCACCAGAGAGCTCCAGGACGAGAGTCGGGTAAGACGTACCTGCCTGCCTCCACAGAGGGGTTTCACACCTGTGTCGAGCTGTCATACTGGGACCTCAGGTGTAGTTTTGCCAGAGTGCATCAGATGTTTCGCCACTTTTTCACTCCAAGTGAGGAAATAGAATATTCACAGTTTGTATAATCCATTTTTTAAAGTGACTGGAGATCGAATCATCACTAAAGTGTGCAACAGTGATCAGACAGAGCGCAGTTTATTCAGTTATAATCATCTTTTTCCTTTTATATTGATGAGAAAAGTCTGATGCAGAGTTCAGGGATCTGTTTTAGATCCACTATAATCATTAATGTAAATAATCTGAGTCAAAATGTGTCAATTGCTCATGTCCTTTTTTTATGCTGAAAAGGAGGGACGAGAAAAATATAAAAATCCAAAAACATATTGAGGAACAAACATCAGAGTAGAACCTCGAGAGAACAGACGAGGACAAACGAGCAACTAAGACACAGGATTAAATACACAGTCAAAGACAATCAAGACCAGGTGAAAATAACCAGTGATCAAACAGACAAAGACAGGAAGTAAAAACACACATGGGAAGAAATACCAAAATAAAACAGGAAGTGACCATGACAGGTGGTCGCAGGTGATGGAGAGGAGATGGAGGTTGTTAACTCTTACCTGAGTATTTTCACTGATGACTCCGTCACTTTTAAACCACACGTGTTGAAAAGCTGAAGATGAAACTGTGTTTTTCTTTTCATGTAAAAAACTTTTGAACCTGTGTTGGACCCCGGTGATCTTTTGTACGTGCTCGCCTCTGCTCACTGTCTTCATATAGTCGATACCAGGCAGCGTCGAGGTTCATGACTCATCGTAAAGCTCTGACTCACCACTCTGAGTTACACCCTCTGTAGGTTGACCTGCTCCAGACGCCTGGACGTTGGTGCTCTTTTATATATAAAGCAGTTCTTGGTCTGCTCTCACACTACATATATCAGGGGTCTTCAACCTGCGGCTCCGGAGCTGAATGTGGCCCTCCAGCTCCTCTCCAGTGGCTCCTGGTCAAAACTCATATGAAAATGAAAAATGGTTATTATTTTTTTTAGCATTTGCATTTTCATTTATCATCGTTGTTGGTCTGAAAAAGTCGTTTCAAGGCAACATACTGCAATAGATTTTTGAGTTTTGAGCTCAAACTCTTTTTAGTTTATTTTTATTAATGAACTGCTGATCTTTTGTTGAGGTTTTTTACTTTTCTTCATTAAATAAACTGAAGTTTTAGAAACCTCAAAATATTATATTTAAAAAAATTCTAGATTAAATTCACTTAAGTAAAAGTGAATATTAAAAATAAAACCATTTCATTTTCAGACACACAGCTCACTGTGATCATTTTTTTTTTAAATACATTTTTTTTTGAGTTTCTAAAACTCAAAGATTCAAGTTTATATAAAGAAGAAAAGTAAATTATCTCAACTAAAGATTAAAGCAAAACTTTTTTAAAGTTTATTTCAGAAGTCAAAACTGCTGCAGTACGTTGCCTTGAAATTTTGTGTCGTCTCAGCTATTTTTTTTTTTACAGTGTAAAGTGATTCAGTGTCTATGGCTCGCTGTCTTTCCCTCCATATTTTGACGGTGGCTCGTCCTCTCTCTTTTGTCTCCATAAGTGAGCTATGGATGCCAAGTACAAACAAAAAAATATTCAGTGAAAAGAAAGAATTTAATGGTTGTGGCTCCAGACAGATTTTTTCTCTTAATCCTAAAGGTTGCAGACCTCTGACCTACATGTTTATATCATGCAGAAAAGTACTCGACAGTCTTCACTGCGTTTACGTGGCAGCAGCTTTTTCCATCTCAAATAAATCTATAAATTCTTCCAACCAGCTGCTCAAGTCAAAGTGCTGAGGATGAGAGGAAGCAGCTGGTGATTTCATGTGTATCAGAGGTGACATATGGCTCCACAGGACAACAGAGGGGAGTTCACAGAGATAAAGACCGCGGCACAGGCCACTGAAAACAGACTCAAGAAAAAAAACTTCGACAGAACGCTAGTAGGAGATTTCACTGCACTTTTTTTTGCCATTTTTTTAGAAGGTTAATAATTTATTTGTAAAATTGCATCGCACACTTGATGTGAATAGTGAATAATAATTTTGTGGCTTTTATTTGTGTTGGTGTTGTTGTGTAAAGCCTTTAAACCAACCGACCTAAATGACAAAAATCAATGAGTCGGTGTCCCACAGCAGCTGACGGTGTTGCCAAGCAACAGTAACTGATGTTAGCTATGAGGCTGCAGCTTTCATTGTCACTTTATGTGCTGATTAATTTCCAGACTAATCGATTAGTTGTTTGGTCCATAAAATGGTGAAAAATGTCGATCACTGTCTCTCAAGGTGCAAGATGACGTCCTCAAAGACATTCAGTTTACTGTCAGAGAGGAGGAAAGAATCCAGAAAATATTCACATCTAAGAAACTGGAATTAGAAATTTTTTTTTGAATTTTTTTCTTTTAAAAAATTAATAATCGATAGATCATTGCAGCTCTAGTTAGCTAACATTGTAGAGTTGGCAGATATGAACAGTCTGAAGAACAGAGAACCCGTGTCGACCGCGCGTCTCTTTCTCATCCATCGTTTCGCTGTGAAACATTGATTTACCAGGTTGTTGCTCCACATCAGCCTCTGAGTTGTTCACATCTGTTTCTCCATGAGATCATGTGAGGTGGTTCCTTGATCCCTCCAGCACAATAATCTTAATAACATCCTGCAGTGTGTGATGCACTGTTTTATGCTGTAATTTGAGATTACAGAGAAGAACATCTGTGAAGTTTCTCCTGATGCAGCCTGATATCAGCAGAACCATGTTACACCCAGCTTTAAATGAAACAAAATAAGATGCAGCTCCAAAAAGAAAATGCATTAAAGCCACATCTTTGATAAATTATAAAGGTGAATCCATAAAGTATCCTCATCACTTTATATCTGTAGAGATTTCGTAGAAAAACACTTCTTTTTCAGTCAACTGCAAAACATTTAATTTGGCTGAAGTTGTAGCTGAGAAACTGCAAACTAATCTTAATTAGTGTTAAAGGAGTCGGCTCTCATGTGAAGGAATGACAAACACGTCCAAGCAGCAAAATGTGCAGAAGCAGCAAACAGAAAAGAAACAGAGACACGACTCAGATTAAACTGACTGATCACTGAGATCACAGAATATAAACCCTTGAGTCAAACTCCTGCCTTCAGCTGCGTACTCACAATAATCCAGTTGTTTTTTTTGTGCGTGCCGAGGTTCTGACAGCACACGGTGCAGACCAGCAGGACCGGCTGGACGTCCAGTGTGTAACTACAGTAGACGACAAACTGTAATCAGCTTATGACTCGAGGGAGTCGAGTGTGCAGCTGTGAGGGTTTTTTTTGATGGATTGTGATTTGTTTGTTTTTCTGTCCTAAAAACGAGGAAATCTCTGCCGAGGTTTTCATAAGCTGATAACGGACAGTTTGCTCCATCACATTATTTTCACCTGGGTGCCACACAGGCCTCATTTAAGGATGTTAATGACTGATCTGTTTTCAGGTATTTGTACTTTACTTGAGTATTTATTAATCTGACAACTTCTTACTTCTCCTCCCTACATTTGAACACAAATGTCTGTCCTTTCTTCTCCTTATATTTTCAAAACAGGCTTGTTCCTTTACCTTAAATACATTGGAGGGGAATTATTGATTATATTTATTCCACCACCGTCCCAACATCAAGACCAGTGTCGACCTAAATAATATAATAACACATAGAAAAGACGATTCCTCTGACTGGATGAAAAAGACGTAACAAGACAAAAGTGATGTAAAAGATGTAACATGAAACAACATAACAAGACACAACAAGACAAAAATGACTTGACGAGAGGACAAAAGATGAAAACAACACCTAATGAGACATCGTAGAGGTGTAACACGATGAGACAGACAGAGAGGGAGACTCTGGTGGAGAAAGTTGAGGTTCAGTTCATTTTGCACAGAAACCGTCTGTAGAAATGTCCTTCAGAGGATGACTTTTTACTTTTGAGGACTTTTCAGAGCCTGTACTTTTTTAAACTTTTTCTGCAGTAAACACGTTGCATCATGACTTCTACTTTTACCAGAGTCTATTTTTACTAAAGTGTATTTCTACTTGAGTAAAGAATGTGTGCACTTTTAATTAATTAACAATTTTAAACCAAGAAAAATATTTTTTAATAAATATTTTGTGTCAAATTGTAGATTTTTTTTTTTTTAGTCAGCTGTGGTGTGCTAACCGGGATGATGAGCCGTGAGCGGATCATTATGATGAAACTGATCATAAACCAAAGCACTGCAGAAAAAAAGGTTTTGACCTGATGGTGGTGCGATAAGAAGGATTTATGTTTAAGGGAGTTTCGATCCAGTCCATTCAATAGTTGATAAGAAATTTCAGTCTGAACCAAAGTGACGGAGCGACTGACATTACCATTAAACCACACTGTCACTGTGCTTTCTTGTCCAGGTGGGTCCAGAGCTGCAGACCAGATGATGAAGAGGAACCAGGGGAAAGGTTCTGTGGAGAGATGTCTGGAGAACGGGGTGAGAAGCTTTTACTCAGAGGCAGATGAGAACATACAGTACAGAGAAGTCCAGGACGTGTTTAGCTTAGCTTAGGGGTGGGCAGTAAGGCCAAAATCTGCTGTCAAAGCAATTTTATATCATGGTAACGGTGTATATCATGATGCATTAAGTGTTCTTCAAGTTCATTCAAGAAATGTTTTAATATAACTGCACCGTACTGCAGAGACATGAAGGGATATCTCCCATGGTGGAAACAGTGTTGAAAAATGTTGCCCAACCATGTCTTAGCTTAGCACAAAGACTGGAGGCAGGGGGAAACTGCTAGCCTAGCTCCATCAAATGAGAAAGAAAATCCACTTTCTCCAAGTGGAGGGGACATGTCGACCTCAACTTCTAAAAGACATGAAGTCACCCCCTCCCCCAATAAATGATGTAATTGAAACGTACTCTGCTTTTGAAAGAATTCACACAGAAGCACTTCTTGAACATTTTATTTGTATTTCCTGCTACACAGTATGAACCATATACGTCTCTTTCAGCTGGTAAAAGCAAGCGCTGTAGAGCCAGTCAGTACATTTAGTCTACATCTATGGCTTCATCACATGTTAGCTAATGATGTTACTAGTTTGAGTAAACGACATGTGCACCAATTGTTTTCTGTTGATCAAAGATAGTGGAACTGAAGTTTTTATTGTGAAAAAATATGGCCATACCGTAAAACAGCTGCTTTTAGAATGGACTTTGGTCTGAAGGTCGGCCCACTTGAAGGAACGCTGTGAGCAGAGGATGTTTTAATGTTAATAATTCACATAAACTCAGCCAACCTATTTTCTAATAATGAACCTTATAAACAGCATAAAGTAACGTAGGAAGTAGAGCTAAAAACGACTACTTCTCTCCACTCGTAGTAAAAGTTCAGGTAATGAGCACAAACGGCTATCAAAGTAGAGAATTTCACTGCTGTCCCCTCAAGATATACTTGCATTTAACTTGCACACATACACATCCATAGGCATCATGGCTGCCTCAGGTATGCTGCGTCAGTTCTGGGTGCACATCCTCAGAATTTAAAGCTATGCATACGTGAAGGCAAACGTGTGGTTAAACAGGCAGTATATCTCAGGCCTAAGTTGTACTGAGATCTGCTTCCTCACTCTCTGATTGACATGTTATATGTTTTATATAAAACAACTAACAAACTGACAAGGTAACATTTTCACTGCAGACCAACGAAGTGAAACACCTTTACAAACACAGAGCCTCCGTCATTAAAATGCTGCATCAGTGTGAAGGTTGCAATGTATGCAGCTCTGAAAGTTTGGTCATTTTGAAGGTGAACTCTGACTCTCTCTCTCTCTCTCTCTGTGTGTGTGTGTGTGTGTGTGTGTGTGTGTGTGTTGCAGGTCTCAGCTCCCCGTCTGGACATGACGCTGAGCGACCTGCAGGATCTGGCAGCCCGACAGCAGCAGCAGATCAATGCTCAGCAGCAGCTGCTGGCCTCCAAGGTACAACAAACCCAACGCAGTACTGCTAACACTACTACAGATACCGCCATTAATATTACTGACAATAATACCACTACTACTGCTAGCTCTAATTGTACAATCCTGCAAATACACAAAACCTGGTCAATTCATCTGCTACTGCTTCTCCTGCTACTTTCTGCAGCTGGTTTTGGTACTGGTACTGTGATTTATTAAACGATACCAGCCCTATTACCAGTATTATGTGCTGGTTACTACTGTCTCCAGTGTCACACGTCCACATTAACCTGCCCAACATGTTCTCTCTCGCCTGGGAACCAGATAAATCCGGCATGCTTGCAAGCGTCCTTTGGTCTGGCAGATACGTGGTCGTCTCTAGAAGGAAACCTCTGATCCATTAAAGATCCCAGTGATCCGACATGGACTGTTACTACATTTCCTGTTGTCGTAGATTTAATCATTTGCCCAAACATCAAAAGGAGAAAGTACGCAGGAGTCCAATATGTCTTACGCTGAAACGGGTTTAATGAAACTTGGTCAAGGAGAATAAAAGAATAATCAGTACACGCTTTGTCCTGATGTTCCCCTCAATTCTGGAGTTTCGGTCCTCTGGGATAGTCTTTAAACATTCACAGTTAAGGTCATAATAAACCTATGACCAAATAAGGCCAGACCCAACACACCTGCAGCATATAGAATTAGCCTATTGGTCGGCAAATCCAAACACAGGAAGTATGAAAACACAAGGTCTGAGAGCACAGTTCAGCACCCTCTGCTCCCATTAGCTCAGGGTCGGTGATATCCAATCCCCAATGAGGGAAGACAAACACGTCTCTGACCTCAGCCGCCATAGCAACACTATCAAACTGTTCCCTTGTTTATCTGAAAGGAGAAGACAACTGTGTCTACTGCCTAGAAGAAAGACAGTGTGTTGATGAAGAGTTAGTGTAGGCCTCTCAATGATTCCAAGCCCTTTAGTGTGATACCTAAAATCAGAAAAGCACCTTTTTCTCACCTAAAATGTTTCAGAACCATATTTTAGAGTCTGTTTAGCTGTAATTTGTGAAAGATTGTAACCAGACGGCCACCACTTTGTTTTTGTCATGATTGAAACACATTTCATTACTCTGATTGGTTGTAGGTGTGTCCAGCCATTTCAGCACACCCCTTTGGAAACTGAAAATGAATTTTCTGCTAGGCTACGTTCTCACTTCCAACCTAATACAGCAGCTTGGCCAGCGGTCCCACGCTTCAGACTGCGCTGTAGATACTAGTCAGTTTTACACCTGCAGGGCTCTGTGGTCTGGTTATCAATAAAAGTCTGCGTCTCCTTTCCAAGGTTTGCTGGTTATATATTTATAATTTGTTTTTCTTTTTGTCAGACTGATACTCTGACATCACAGAATTATGCCAGCGACAACTTTCAAAGTAAAGGCGCAGAACTGTTTGGTTAGGTTTAGGCCAGGGTGTCCCAAGGTGGGCGGCACCATCGGCCTCCAGGGGGCGCACAAGAGGATAAATGTAATGACATCATTTTAGTATTCTTAATGTTACTACAAGGTTGCATGGCTACTCATGCATCTGTGTGTGTGTGTGTGTGTGTGTGTGTGTGTGTGTGTGTGTGTGTGTGTGTGTGTGTGTGTGTGTGTTTAATCAGTGCGAGTGCTTCCTGTATGTGTTTCTGTTCCCATGCATGAGTCTCTCTCTTTGTTCCTTATGGGGCAAATCATGTATAACTTAATTGTGCTTTAATTCAAATTGCTGTAATATCTTTAATCACCTTCACCATGGCAACAGCTATAAATAGGCTATTTTGATGTTTTTTTAAGCTGTGGGGGATTGGGGATGCATCTAGTCAGGATTAAAAGGGGCGCATGGCCTAAAAAGTTTGGGAATCACTGGTTTAGGCAACAAAACTACTGGGTTAGATTTAGGAGGAGATCCTGGTTTGGCTTTAAAGAGAGTTCTGTTTATCCATCTAGGTAGTTTTCATTCTTTTCATGTGAACAATCGACTGCAACATCATGACCATCTTCGAGACTGACTTTGAGTCACATTTGAAACTTTTGTACAATTCTCAGTCTCAGCTCTTTCTACTACGGCAGCCAATCAGAAGAGCTCTCCAGCTGTTGCTGTTGCACGCAGCCGATCCCGCCGTGTTAACGGACTGACGGTTTTTCTGTGTGTCGCAGGAGCAGCGGCTGCGCTACCTGAAGCTGCAGGATCAGCGGCAGCAGCAGCAGCAGGAGGTGTCCGAGCAGGAGCGAGTGCGGCAGCTCAGAGAGAACGCCCACAACCAGGAGGCCAAGCTGAGACGGGTCCGGGCCCTCAGGGGCCAGGTGGAGCAGAAACGCCTCAGCAACAGCAAACTGGGTCAGTGGATTTTATAAGAATATTTTTCAGAATCTCTATGTTAAAAGCAGAGGTGGAGGTAACTAATTATAATTATTCAAATTACTGTAATTGGCTGTTAGAGTAATAGATTATAAAAGGCAGTAATGTCTGGCAGAGCAATTTGATGAATGACAAAAAACATATATATATATATTATTAACAATCAATTGACTATTAGAGTTTTCAACTATCGATTTAGAAAAATGCACAATATTTGCAATGCAAGTTTGGAAAAATGACACAGCAGATGGGAGTTTGGAGTAAAATAGAAGATTTGCAGAAACAGAAACTCCATTGATTGAATGCAGTTATTGATAATGTATTAAACATCAACAGTTAAAAAGTAACTAATACTCTGAGTAGTTTTTGACAGGAATACACTGTAGTTTTACCTGTAACTGAGTAATTCTTTAGGAGTTTTAATAGATTTTCAGTGCTCTTTCCACCACTGGTTATAAATCACAGTTATATTGGTTTAAATTGTGACCACAGGAACTTCACATCAGCTGAAGTTTGACTGTCTGAAGCAGATTTTACAGAAAAGGACCGAAGCTTTGTGAGATGAGCAGGAGGCAAAACATTATGGCTCAAAAATGAGAAAAATCATAATGTCCTGACTTTGTATTTCCAGAGAGAAGTTTGGGGTTTTTCCTTTTCACTTCATTACAGTCAGACTTTTCTTACAGAAGCATCTGGTGATCATTAAACGTTTTTCAGGAGCAGAATCAGTGTTTCCACACACAGACTTCACTTGGGGTGAGTCCGGTGTCTGGAATCATCGCTCTGAAATTGTTCAGTATGTAATTCTGCATCTCAATTTTCATGTTCACTGAAAATAAACAAAAACAATGATGTGATGATTTGAACCAAGCAAGTGTTTTCTTTCATCTGGAGAAAGAAAGAAAGAAAGAAAGAAAGAAAGAAAGAAAGAAAGAAAGAGAAAGATTTTTGGGTCATTTCTCTACAGTACCTCATTCTGATGCTGTTTTCTCACATATTTGTCCTTTTTCAGAAAATTGTGATGTTTCTGCAATTTGAATATTGCTCTTCTCTTTATTGCAATAGAAAAAGGAGAAAAAAAGGAAAAGTGGGAGATTAAAGAGACAGAAATGAAAATCAAAGTCATAAAATCAAGAGAAAGAGAAAAAAAAAGGGTTCTAATTTGGCTTTGGCTTAAACGCTCAGCTGTGACAGTTGGCTCAGAACATTTCACCTCACAGGATTTCTGGGTAATGAATTTTAAAGCTGTTAAAAGCAGAGTCACCACATGCAGTTTGTAATTAAACTGCGTCACATAAGTAACAGCAGGACGTATTCAGTGTACGTCCAGGCGACAGTCGTCCTGACAGAGACATGAGTGGTGACGGAGCAGGACCACAGACCAGATCAGAGCAGATTAAATTAGATTTGACCTTGACTCGGGGTCGTCGTCATGGAAATTACAGGGTTTACATTAAGATTTAATCGATTTGATGTTAAAATTATGACTTTGACTGTTTCCAATACTGAAACACAGCAGTAGTGATGTCGTCTTATTCACGTGTGTGTGTGTGTGTGTGTGTGTGTGTGTGTGTGTGTGTGTGTGTGTGTCAGTGGAGGAGATCGAGCAGATGACCGGCCTGTTCCAGCAGAAGCAGAGGGAGCTGCTGGTCGCCGTGTCGAGGGTGGAGGAGCTGAGCGACCAGCTGGAGGCGCTGAGGAGCAGCAGACTGGAGCCTCCTCTTCCTCATCCTCCTTATCACCACAACACCTCCTCCTCCTCCTCGTCCTCCTCGTCCTCCTCCACAGCAGAGCTGGAGCGTCTCTACAAAGAGCTGCAGGTCAGACCTCCAGCGTCTCCATCCACAGAATTTTCTTTTCAAAGTTAATGTGAGAACATCAGTACAGATAACTCACTCCTTTTACCTCAGAAGCATCCCAGAAAAACATTTTTCACCATCAGAGTGAAATCATCACAAAATCTGAATGTTTTTATTGGCAGAATAAAAACAGCATTAAAACATTGAAGAAATAATTAGATGATTTCATTTAATATGAGTTAACTGCTGTTTGTGAGCGACCTTTAGTCTAGAGCTTAACTAATTGTTTAGTAGTAGTATTAAAAATGCTTCTTCAAATGTCCAAATCTCTAAAACGGTCTCTTATTCGTGATGTTTACATTTATGACTTCATCATTTCTGCAGACTAAGAGCTAATTAGCTTCTGAGACAGCAACAAGCTGGAGTGGCTACTTTGACCTTAGCAGGGCAGCAAAGCTAACAGGCTAATGTAGCCTTAGCAGTTTTAGCTTCCTGTATCCCTCCATGTTTTTCACTGAGCTCCGTCTCTGACCCTCCAGCTGAGGAACAAGTTGAACCAGGATCAGAGCGGCCGCCTGCAGCAGCAGAGAGACAACCTGAACAAGAGGAACCTGGAGGTGGCGGCGATGGACCGCCGGCTGGCTGAGCTGCGACAGCGGCTCTGGAAGAAGAAAGCCGCCCTGCAGCAGAAGGAGAACCTGCCGGTGAGTGAACGCAACCTGAATAAATGGTAAATGTTAAAATAAAAGAGTCTTTTTTTTTCCAGAACTTTGTATATATGTAGAGTGTAAATATTTCTAGTAACGGTACAGTTAATTCTCATTTTGTATTTTCAGACAGTTTCCCAAAATTGTCACAAACAGTTGTTGAATGTTTCCGTTCCCTCCAGGTGGCCTCAGAAAGCGTGGCCTCTCAGCACGGCGTCGTCTCCAGAGTGGCGGCGGTGGGGCCGTACATCCAGTCGTCCTCCACAACGAGCCCTCAGGGGCCTCCGGTGCCGGCACGCCAGGAGGTTCTGGTGAAGCCGGCGTACCCGGACGGCACCGCCACCCTGCCCATGCCTGACTCGTCCCTGAAGCCGCCGCCCAGACCAGCCAAACCAGCCTCAGGTGCTCCACAGGAAGTTACTCTCAAAAGACAAGTCAGAATAGAAGGAAAAAGGAGAATATATTGATCAAAACTGACAAAATGGTCCCGGTTGATACAATTTTACGACTTTCAGTCCATAACACAAGATTTCCATCAATAAATCCACAAAAACTGCAAGAAAACATCTGATCAAAGTTGTAATCTTCCTCTGCCATCGTCACTCTCTGTGTTTACTTTGCATAGATGCCTCACCTGACCTTTTGATTGACATCTCACTTGAGCCAATAGGAGCTTACATGTCCTGTCCAGAGCCTACAACAGCCAATGAGAGTCTGAGTTGAAAGGAAGAGCCCTCCTCTGTTCTCCCATGTCAAGACAGAGCCAATCAGAACAGTTTGAGCGGATGACGGAAACAAAAAAAAAACAATATGTAACAGTTGCTTCTTTTATGACCTGTTTTCAGGGTTATTTGTCCCTAAATATGCAGCACAAAATGTAATCTACTTAGTTACTTTTAAAATCATAGTTGAATACTGAGTACAATTTGAATATCCAAACCTTTCGTCGGCATTATAGTAGCCAATCAGGTAATCTGATCACAAATTGGCCAATGAAAACAAAGACATACAAATAAAAAACAAAACAAAACACTGCAGCAGCAGCAGCAGGTTTGGAGTAAAGATGTGTATGATTAATCAGTAATCGATTAATTTATGTTAAGAATTTAACCAATTAAAAATGTATTCATGAATATTTAATCAATAATCATGGAAAATTAGGAAAATTAGACTTAAAATGTCAAAAAATATACAGAAGAAATTAAGGAAAAGACGTGTTTTATATCATATAAATTATTACTGATTAATCGATTGTTGAGGGTTTTCAACTACTCAAGAACTCTAGTCTGTAGAGTTGACTGTTACATCAGCTGTTAAAAGTAACTAAAACTCAACACAAACACTTTTTACTGTTACTTAAGTATGTTTCTAACACCAGTACTTTTATTTGTAATTGAGTACTACCACAGCTCTTGTTTTGATCCTTTTATACGCACAAAGTTTACTTCAGGTATAATTTGAACAGGTGTTTTTATGCAGAATATACATGTTATCAGCTGAAGCACTGATCTATGGTTGTTTCACATCAGGCCACAGCCTTCTCTGCCTCTGATTGGCTAACACACGGTGCCTTCATGGGTTGGGTTGGTTAGTTTTAGGCACGAGGAGTGAATGGTTAGAGTTAGAATATCAGGGTAAGTCAATAATATGTAATAATCATAATCATAATAACCTGTCAGGTGGATGGATTAATTTTCTAACACTAATTTAAAAGAAATAACCCTTTTGTGTACAAAGAAAGAGTCAGACCTTCATGAAAAATGGGAGCAAAAACAAAAGTGTTGCATTTATTTTTACTTTACTCACACATTGTTTCTCTTTCTAGGTTTCACCACATCAAAAGTAACCAAACTGTCTGACTGGAGCAGCTCGTTCTCTGAATCAGCTGGAGGTTACAGTCACGCCTCCACCTTGCCTCGCATGTCCAGCCTCAGTGGCCCCAACTCAGGTGAGTCAGGACCCCGGTGGTAACAGTAAGGCTTCACAGCAGAGATGCACCGACTGTGACGTTCTAGCTGATGTTTGTCTGCTTGTTTTTGTAGTTATTTATTCCCTGATTTGAGCCACAGGGAAACGTGTCATACAGCACACAGCGCTGGTTGACCTCTTACACACAGCCTTTACTCAAGTAGAAGTACAGATACTTGTATAAAAAATACTCTGATAAAAGTAAGTACTCATTCAACTTGTTTACTGCAGTATAAGTGAAAAGGTACAGGCTCTGAAATGTACTCAAAGTATAAAAGTAATTTTAGTTTTGTCTTGTTACGTCATGTTCATGTTGTCAAACCTTTTACATCATTTCTGTCTTGTTACTTGTTGCATCATGTTGTGTCATTTTTACAACATTTTTATCTTATTTTTACCTTTTTATATCTTTTACATCATTTTCAACTTGTTAGTTCTTTTACGTTGTTTTCGTCTTGCATTAAATCTAAAGTAACACGCCTTTTTTTAATGTGAGAAGTAGAAAGTACACATATGTGCGTTAAAATGATGGGAATCAAAGTAAAAAGTTGTCAAAAAATAAATACTCAAGTAAAATACATATCCCTGAAAAATCGACAGTAACAAAGTATGTGTACTTCCACCTCTTATTATTTTTTCTGTCGTTGGACTGTTGTGAATGGTCTCGCTGCTGGTGTGTTCAAGGACACTCAGATGTGTCAGATTTGATGACTGGCTGCTAAAAAGTGATGACATTTAAAACCCTGAAGAGAAGGAATAAAGCAACTTTCTGTTGGGGAGACTGAAAACTTTGCTGGCCACGTTTAAAAGTAGAAGATGTCCGTGATGATGATGATGATGATGATGATGATGATGATGATGATGATGATGATGATTGATTGCCCCTCTTGCAGGTGGTAAGACCCTCACAGACCAGAAGGGCCTCTCTGGGTCTGACAACCCGCCCCCTGTCCCCTCACGGACCAATCACATCACTGAGAACCTGCTCAGGGACAATCAGGTATCAGTGGACTTTCATTCTTTACTGTCACAGACTTCACAGACCGATGAGGCGAAACCAGGAGAATGATGAAGATTGTGATCATACTGGAATTTAGTGAACTCCCTGTTCGGTACCAGCAATCAAATGAATCAGCCTGAATGATGGATGCAGCTGTTACCTGAGTGTCTTTTTTGAAATTTTGGATCCTGTAATCCTGTAATAAAATGTCAGGCAACAGATACAACTTACTGAAGGCTTAGTTTGGTTTTTTTTGAAGAGGGTTTGTTTGAGGTACTGATCCATAGTCAGTGACTGGCACCAGTTTGGAGATGCAGCAGCTATATACAGAATATTTTCACCACGTGACCTCGCCATCAAACAGCCTTTCCTGGTGGGAAACCCTCATTACACAAGCAAATATCACTCTTTCCAAACCAACCAATTTTAGCCCACAGAACACAGGAGTTGTTGGTCTACTGCTGCCTCCATCTGTTAGTTTGTTTGTGTTGTTGTGTGACTTTGGTGAATCCAAACCGAATCCTTATAAATGAGAAGAGGCACAAACAAACAAACTAAAAGATGAAGGTACTTGTAGACCAGCTTCTGTGTTCTGTGAGGTAAAATTACTCATTTCACCCATGGAGTTTGGTTGGTTTGAAGAGAGAGATATTTGGCTTTTGTAACTGTGGTTTCCTAAAAATATTCTAAATATAGCGTAAACTTAAACTGATGTAGATTTTGATTTTGAAATACATGTAGCTGCTGACCCTGTCCACCGCAGGACATGTCTTAGCTTCCAACACCAGGACTCCTGCTGCTTCTCTGAACGGGGGGCGAGTCGATCTCCATCTGCTGCAGGTAAAACACTGACTGAGGAGAAGAACCCTAAAACAGAACACTTGAAGGGAGCTTTCACAGTTAAAAGTCCAGACCCAGGTCCAAAACATGGTTCATGTTTTTTGAGATATCCAAGTGGACTAAAGGTCTTTACATGTCACACCCGAGTCCTGCCTTCTCCCTCCAACTCATCACAGCTAAAACTGAACGCTCATCTTTTCTTGTCCATTAGCAAGCTAGCTAGCATGATAACCGAAGGGAGACAGTCGTTGTCATGGATACAGGCCATCTCATGTAGACATGACAGGATGAGTGCTGATAGAAGGATCAAGTATTCAGGTTTTCCTAACTTAAGATATGCGGTCTGAGATAGGACACAGCTGCTGTATTCTTATTTTTGTTTCTATACGACATTTCAGTTCATCATTTTTATAAAACTGTGATTCCTGTTCTCTCTCAACCCTGCATTTCATCTTTAGGCCTCGGGCAAAGGTCTGTCCAAGATGGCGGCGCCACCCCCAGTTCCCAGTAAGCCCAAACTGTTCTCCTCGTCTGGTCCACCAACCTTCTCCAAACCCCCCTACAGCACCGGGACCTTCCCTGGTAAGGTCCGCCAAGTCGGGGGCCACCTCAGGACTCCGGGAGTCCTCTCCAGCCACAGCCACACCCTCCCTCTGCCTAACAAGCAAGAGAGTCCGCCAGCCGCCGCCATACGGCCGTACACACCCGACATCTCGGAGGCCCCGCCCCCTGTGCTGCAGAAGCCTCAGACTCTGGCGGCTTCGTCCATCTACTCCATGTACACCCAGCAGGCCACGCCGGGGAAGGGCTACCAACCGGGCAGCCAGGGCACGCTGCCCCGCAGCCAGCCAGGTGATCCAGCTGCTTTATTTAATTAATAAATTAAATAATTTAGAAAACGTTTAATGTTACAGCTGCATTAATGTGAATGTTGAATTTTACTGCTGTAGATGTTTAAGGTTGAGCTCATTTTAATGACTTTATATACTGATGGGAGGTTTATGTTAGTTTAGAGAAGATTTAATCTCTGACGTCAGTGTCTCTGTCCCCTCGCAGTCTATGGGAAACCCGTCCATGGAAAACCAGGACATCAGCCTGCTGTCTCAGATGGCGCCACCATGAACTCTGGCTCCTGTGTGTCTGACGGGATCGAGGCTGACAACAGTTGCCTTGGAAGTGGCGAAGTTGTTGCAGCAGAGACGGCAGAACGCGCCACCCCAAGACCGCTCAGCCCCACCAAGCTCCTCCCCTTCCTGTCCAACCCTCACAGGAACCCCAGCGACGCCGACCTTGAGGCCCTGCGCCGCCGGCTGCACCACGCCCCCCGGCCCCTGAAGAAACGCAGTTCCATCACAGAGCCCGAGGGCCCTGCTGGACCTAACATCCAGAAGCTGCTCTATCAGAAAACCACTCTGGCTGCCATGGAAACCATCCCCATGGAGACGGTCGGTCCAGCGGGGACGTTTGCTCCTGCTGTGGCTCGCGAGGACGTGATGGGCGGTGCAGATGTAGCGTTCAGGGTCGAAGACAACATTGGAGCGGGCTTCGACCAGCTGCTCGCTGAGAGCCCAGAGGAAAGCTTGACCCCGCCCCCTCTGCCCCCCCGCTCACCCATCCCTGACCCCGCCTCCAGCCGCCCCCTGCCGCCCCCTCTGGAGGACAAAGATGAGGAGGGGGAGGAGGAAGAGGCGTGTCAGTCCGCCTCGGCCCCTCAGGACTACTTTTCAGAGGAGTTCCCCCCCTATCCGCCCCCACCTTACCCCACCTGTGGTGAGGGGGAGCAAGGAGATGATGTCTCCAACCTGCAACCACCGGAGGTCACGGGACAGGTCACAGTGCCCCCGGTGGGTGAAAACAGGAATAACAATATATAGATACTAAATGATATTAAAGGAATAGTTTGGATTATTTGATGTGCGGTTGCATGAGGTGAACGCCCCCAGTTTGGAGAAGCAGAGAGAGACACGAGCACGGAAACTAAACTTAAAAAAGGTCCACCTTAAAAAAGTCATCATCATCATCAGTTTAAGTGTGGACTATATTTAGAATACTTTCACAGCTTTACTTTGCTGGCAGATAAACATTTCTGACAGGGAACCGCAGCCAAATATCACTTTTTCCAAACCAACCAAACTCCATTTGCAAAATCAGTAATTTTACCTTTCAGAATACGATAGTTGTTGGTCAACTGCTGCCTCAATCTGTTAGTTTATTTGTGTTACTGTGTTACTTTGATGAATTCAAACTAACCTTTTAAAAGACCAAAGTTACACATAAACACAAAAAATTAACTGACCAAGGAAATAAAATGACTGATTTTATAAATTAAGTTTGGTTGGTTTAGAGAAAGCGATATTTGCCTTGTATAACAGAAAAAGGTGTCTGACAGCAAAGTTTTGAAAATATTCTAAAAACAGCATACTAGAACTGATATTGATTTGTGTAAGGGGACAGTTCACCCCAAAATCAAAAATACATATTTTTCCTTTGGCCTGTATTTATCCATCAGTACTGTTTTGGTGTGAGTTGTTAGTTTCAGGAGCATCAACCGTATCATCTTGTGAGCAGTTTCACAAAAGAGCTACTTTCTTTCTGTATTAGAATCAGTCAGACTTGTGTAGAATCTACCACATAAACTGGATTATTTTAAGTAAGCAGGTCATGAATTTTGAAAAGAGACACTGGTTTTGAGTTTTTTCAAATGTATTTTTGACACTTTAACACCACAGTTCTAGTGCCATCTAGTTCCATGATATAGGAGAGAAGTGAAACTTCTCTACAGTCGATATCTCCAAAACTCTGCAACTCACACCAAAACTATCTGGATGGATAAACAGCACTACAGGTCCCAGGGAAATGATGTATTTTGGATTTTAGGTTGAATTGTCCCTTTAAGTGTCTAAGGTATGTTTTGCTGCAGTACTCCTGCTGCTTCTACAAACTGGCGGTGTGATGACAAAGGAAGGCGATGAAGGATCACTTCACCTGATCCAGCTCCGTGTCTGTGGTTTCTCTCAGGGTAAGAAGTCGATCCTCCGTAAAACCAACTCGGAGCGGATCGACCACGACATGCGGGTCAAGTTCAACCCTCTGGCCCTGCTGCTGGACTCGTCTCTGGAGGGCGAGTACGATCTCGTTCAGAGGGTCATCTACGACGTGAGTCACACAACGCGGTCTGTTATTACTCTGTACATCCAGCAGGGGGAGAGCTGCTCAGGGGCGCTTTCAGGTCTCGTCAAATTTTCATAAACGCAGGAAGTATGGTAATATTTAAAGGAACAGTGTGTAAGATCAAGTGGTGAGGTTGTAGATTCCAAACCAATGAAAGACAGGTTTGTTCACACACCAACAGTTTGTCACCAGCCTTCAGCGTCTGATACTGGAGCTCAAAGCAACTTTTAGTGGCTGTGGTTTAGGTTTTAACATGTGATTAAAGCTGTGAAACAGTCACAGTTTAGGCACATACCAGTTACTGCCCACGTCTGTATGAGTCCTGTGACAGTCACAGGTCGTTGGTGTGTGACGTGGCTGGATTTGTAGAGATGAGCGTGAGCTCTGAGCTGAACAGAGTTGGAGTTTGGAGTCATTCAGAATTATAGAAACAGAAACGTCTGTGATTGAATGTATTAAATATCAATTGTTAAAAATAACTAATACTCTGAGTAGTTTTTCAGAGGAATACTTTGCACTTCTATTTTCTAACACCAGTACTTTTACTTGTAATTGAATAATGTTTTAGCAATTTTGCAATAGTACTTGTACTTGAGCAGATTTCCAGTGCTCTTTCCACCACTACCCTTTATATTGAAGAGAAGGCAGACATCTCTAACTATCAGGATGGATTAACAGCACTGTAGTGAAGAAAAGAAAATTGATTTTGCTCATTGCTTTTGAATGTGACATTTCAAATCTGCTGCTATGTTTGTTTGGATGTTTAGTGTTAGCACTGTAATTGAGATGAAAGTGATTACATATATATGGAAAGTTTTGAGCCTGAATGTTTTCATCTTGAAACCTGCTGAACTGGAAATACTTGAAATCAGCTGTTTTACTGTCCGCTCTGCAGGTGGAGGACCCCAGCATGCCGAACGATGAGGGCATCACTGCGCTGCATAACGCCGTCTGTGCCGGCCACACTGAGATCGTCAAGTTTCTGGTTCAGTTTGGCGTCAACGCCAACGCTGCCGACAGCGACGGCTGGTGAGTTTGAACCAGAACAGCATCACAGTTCACACCTGCATACGTCATTACTTTGATTTAAAAGGTATCGTTTCTATAAACAGATCTAAAATAACAGCTGTACAGCAGCTAACGTCTCATCCATGCATGTCAACATTTTTGTGGCCATTTTTCTTTTGCTACTTTACATGGATGTAGCTTGGTAGCTCTGTATTTTTTTTATTTTTTGTAGCTGATCCCTATTTTATGATCATCAATTTTGATCAGACTGATTAGATTTTTGAAATTTGGATTACACTGCACGAGTTGTGTGAGTTTTTGTTTTGATATTTCAAAAACTGAATATTTTTTGGATTTATTCTCTGTTTACATGGAGGCACTGGCATTGGCTCAAGATTTTTGCGTCACTGGTTTTCAGGATTGCTGACTAGAAAGCTTTAATCCTGATCGCATATTTTTACTGAAAAATGACTCTTAACACAGGCAGGTCTGATCGTCATGGCAACGCTATGCCCACTGCTGGGAAACAACAGACACACTCTCTCTGGTGACAAGAGAACCACAACCTGTGCTGAGTGTTCTAGGTAAACGTACCAGAAAAGCACAGGATTACAAAAATTCTAACAAAATCTGCTTTATTTGTAAATGAGGAAATGCAGCTGGTGGATATTCCACAAAGAAATGCAAGTGCAGAGAGTTGATAACCACAAACCCTGCACTCTTTTCAGTACCCGTGACAAAATAAAAAAAAAAAGAAACAACAAAATAATAACTAATAAAACATTGAATTGGTTCACTGAGATGAACATATCGAATGTTTGCACGGGGGATCGCTACGATTGGTGGAACTCATGGGAAGCTAAGATGATTGGTCACAGTTGCGTAAAAGATGTGGTGATTGAACAAAATTGTAATATCATGCAGAATTTATGAACTGTAACTGTACATTTACTGCCGGACTGACAACTTCACTGCTCACCTTTTCCTCACATTCATCACTCTCTGACACTACAGACAGTTACAGGAAGTTACACACTCACTTCACTACACTCCTCTGACCAATCAGCAGCCTGCGTTGTTGCCGACTCACCTTTATCATCGGGACTAAATCCAAAATACTCCCAAACTTGTGCAGAAGCATTTTTTTTCTTTTTTACCTGTTAGTTCAGTAACTTTATCCCCCAGCTGCCATGTTTGTCAGCTCAGCTGTGCTGCAGCGCACAGACTGACCCCTGCTGGTGTAAACTGAACACTACAACACAGCATCTCTGTATCAGTTTAATAGAAAGAGGAGCGTTTGTTTAGGACGGTATTTAAAAACATACTGTTGGGATTTTATAATACCCTTGCATATACTACCCAAGCCTCAATTATTTCTCCAACTAAGTCCAACCTTGTGGGAGGTGATCCAGGATCCATCTTGAACCAGGCTCCGGACCAGTTTGAACAATTCTTTCAAACCTTTCTTCCTCTCCAGGACTCCCCTCCACTGTGCTGCCTCCTGCAACAATGTTCAGGTCTGCAAGTTCCTGGTGGAGTCGGGGGCGGCGGTGTTCGCCACCACGTACAGCGACATGCAAACAGCCGCCGACAAATGTGAGGAGATGGAGGAAGGCTACGCCCAGTGCTCCCAGTTCCTCTACGGTGAGACAAAACAGAATGTGTCAGACCTTCAGGATGGTTTTGTTAACAGCAAACTAAACAGACTTCAGGACTGGGCTGGCCCCTAATGGGATCCTTCTGCAAGTTGTCCCAAAACATTTTGGTTTGTCTTCCCACTGGTGCATCAATACCCATCTTGGGGTTGAAATTGAAATAAACTCCCAATTGATGGCGTTGGATATGAAGATCAGATGTCAGAAACAGCATGTAGAGCCAGAATATTATCACATGTACCTTGGTAACTTAAGTATTTATGCTGACCAAACCAGAGATGATTCAGAGTTTGAGAAGGTTCCAGCAGTCCAGTCAGGGGAGATCATTTCTGAAGACTTGGTTCTTGAGGAGGTACTGTACATGGGGGTACAATGGTTTTGGGAGCTCCACTGTCAAGTTTTTCATAGAGTTCTTTGAGACCTTGAAAAATGAGGAACTCTTAATGTCACTCAAGTTATTCCAATAAAAATAAGAACGAGAGCAGTGGTGATCTTCAGGAGTTCTTTATCAGATTATGATGGTGAGTCATGGGTTCCAATTGGGTTCCACACCTTAAGGTCTGGTTCCTGAATCGAACCAATAGGAGGATCATGCATCAGTTTTCCAACTGGTCTCGTTCAGTTTCACAAAGGCAAAACAGAAATTTTAAACCCACACTGACCCAAACAAGAAGCGCTTGACTTGAGTCCCTGGAAATTCTTCACAATAAAAGTCTGCCATTGTTTTGTTATTTGAATGCTTTTATTATATGCAGCAAAATCAGGAAATGTTCTATTTCATTATTGGTAACTTAACACGACTCTTATCAGCTGAAAGTGATCATGAAACAGTAAAATAAAGCAGATACCTGAAAGTACAAACAGTAACGTGTGACATGAATCTGTTTTTGTCGACACCAGCTGTGATTTTGTTGAGCTGATCTGGTCTCTACATGTTTCCTCTCCCTCTCTGTGTCCCGGCAGGTGTTCAGGAGAAGATGGGCGTGATGAACCGCGGCGTGGTGTACGCCCTGTGGGACTATGAGCCTCAGAACGACGACGAGCTTGGCTTCAGCGAGGGCGACTGCATGACGGTGCTGAGACGGGAGGACGAGGTGGAGACGGAGTGGTGGTGGGCGAGATGCGGCGACCGCGAGGGCTACATCCCCCGCAACCTGCTGGGGGTGAGCTGAGGGTGGGGAAGCCTGGGGCGAATGTATCAGCTGGCTGAGCCCATCAGTTTTTTGGCAGATTTTTGTCATTTTATTTTGCTTATTTAATGTTCTGCAGAGTGAGAGCTGCTCCCTGATTCCCCCACACCATAATCAGCCTGCAGAGTGTTGTGTCAGTTTGTTGGATCAGACTGACCAAGACGATTTTAGTTTCATTTTGTTTTCTGTTGAGTGTTTTTCAATGAGTTTACATTTTACTTTGGTAAAAGGGCGAACTTTCGATTCAGAAGGTGTTTAAAAAGAAAAATAGGTGTAAGAATCTGTCTTGACACTTTGTCAGTTTATTTTACTTCTTGGAAAAAGCAAACGTAGCAAACTCGCCGCTCACACACATCTCTCCTCAGAGTCGGGAGGTGGGAGGGGCCACGACTGTATGGTCAGTCGTGGGCTGACGGGCTGATGGTGGATGGTTGGAAACTTTAAACGTACCACCCTCTCCTGGTTTCCTCCTGAGGTCACAGTTTTCCTCTATTTGTCAAAAGTTATGACAAATTTTTGCACTTTTTCCCCTTTGACTATAACAACCTGTTTCTGTCACTGGACTGTGTTTATAATAAAGAAGAACTTGATTTTCTTACAGAAGGTTTTTAAGGAAAGGGGCACATTTTTTCTAAAGAGCAGCTTAATAAACATACATATGAACATTTGTTAAATATTCATTTTCTGTGTCATTGTAATCAAATTATATTTTGGACTGGGTAAAGCAAGAGCTGCAACATTTAACTGATTAGTTATCAACTATGAAATTAATCACCAACTATTTTTTATAATTGTTGAAAATGAAATGAAAATTTGTTGTGGACAAATCAAGACTTTTCAAGATGCCATCTTGGCAGCAGTGATTGACATTTTTCACCGTTTTCTGGTGTTTTATGGGCCAAACAACCAATTGATTAATCAAGAAAGTAATTGACAAATTAATGAATAATAAAAAATAATCGTTTTATAATTGAATTATACAGAAATTATACAAAAATAAATCATATTCACGTGCAATGTCATTGCAAAAACACCTTTTTTTTTTTTTTTTTTTTTTTTTAAGAAAAGCTGCCATGAAATCATTTATTTTCCGCCGCAACAATCCCTAAAACAAGCCTGTAAAATCCTGGAGGAACTGATTTTTCCTCCTGCCTGTTTATCACCAAAGTAGTTCTGGTAGATTCTGCTGCAGAAAGAAAGTCACACCAAAAAAAAAAAAAAATGCGCGGTGAGCTCCACAGGGAATCGACCCGTCGCCCTCATCTGTTTTAATCAGGTTTCAAAGCGGCTCTGAGGATCCTGTTACTCAACAGTCTTATGTAAGAAGGTTCAATGTTTCAATCTTATCTTAATGGTGTTTTAATGAGAAACTCTTTTCCCTTTTATTTCCCAGCTGTATCTGAGGATCAAGCCGCGGCAGAGGAGCCTGGCTTAACGCCCGACGGCCCACAAATCCCTCAAAATGTTCTGAGGAGCAGCGGCAGACGAATAAACCTCTGGACTCCTGACAGACGTTTTCTGATCTGCCTTTGGACCCGTTTGGTTTTTTTAAATTCAGCACAAAGAATGTCAGAACAAACGATGAACACAAAAAAGAAGTTCATCTGAATCCTGAGCAGAAAATAAAACGATTATCACCAGATTTTTCAGCAGACATTTGACTTTCCAGCGGGTCAAACTGGTGATTTTTTTTTGTTTGTTTGTTTGATATAAATGTGAAAATTCTTTTGGTTCATCTTTTTTTTTTTTTTTTCAAAATTTTTATGTTATTGAATTGTGACAGTCGACATGAAGACAGAAGCTGTGTTGAGAGAAAGACGCCATACGATGTGAAACACGCTGGAACCACACCAGCAACATGAGGCCACAATCTTTGAATGTTTTTTTGTTAATAAAGTATTTAAAGGTACATTCTGCTGATTTTGTTTCACCAAATGTAGCAAATATTGGAATTATAACAAAACACAAATCCAAGGGGAGTTTTTTGGGCTGGGCTGCACCAACAAGGATTGATTTAAGTTAACATTTAAGTTTAGCTGGCAGGCAAGATCATAAGATCATGTTTTGTTAACTGTTTGAGCCAGTTAGCAATATAATAAAAAAAACAAAAAAAAAACAAAAGAAAAATCTTTTTGACCAGCTAACAAAGTAACATTTCTTTTTTAGTTTTTAGCTAACTAGCAAATGTAACACTTCCTTTACTAATTATAGAAAGTTGCACAAGCACTTAACTTAGGTACTTTTCAAAGAGGAGTAGAGAAAAAATACTTGGACACCTGCTTAGATTTTTTAGAACATATAGCCGGCATTTATTTAACAGCAACGCTAAACACAATACTATTTTCTTCCCTTTGCGCAATTCTTGTTAACCAACCCTTAAAGTGAACCACCAAAACCTCCCTTAGTCCCACTAAACCTGAGCTGCGGCTCAGTGTGTTAGTCACCTCAGTTTAAATAGTCCTTTCCCTTTTTCTGTCCTTTAAGTTTGGGAAACTTGGTAGTTTTTTCTTGACCTTTCAACCAGTTCAGGTTGAGGAGAAAATAAAAATAGAAACAAAAGATCAGAGCTCTGACAAAATAACAAACTAAATAAAATAGAACCAATGTTCATCTACCCGGGTAGTGTGTTTTTCTTTTCCTTTTAATTGGAGTGTGACGATATTTCAGTGCTTATCTGTACGATGTACTGAAGAAACGTGGAGTTGAATGATCCTCTCTACTGGCAAGATGCTCCTCTTCACACCTGCAGTATAATCTCTGCTCTTCTGTGGCACGTCCTCTGCTCGACTGTATGTCCATCGGCGATGTGCTCAGTGAAACAGTCTTTCTCTCTCTCAATTCGTCAGGGTAAATAAAAACCAACCGGAGAACAGGATACAAAACTCTTAAATCCTGGACAGAAGTTCAACCAGTAACTCCTTGAAACTCTTTAAAATAACTTTTGTTCAGAAGAGCCCTTAAACTCACTCCTTGCTCATACTTTTATACTCCACGTGTTTTGTTTACATTCCCTTTCACTCTCTGCTTCAACTTGCTGCTATTGTCGATTTTTTCCTCTCTCTGCTGCTATTGTCGATTTTTCCTCTCTCTGCTGCACTGCCACTGCCATCTACTGACGTAAAGTGGCTACTGCACACAAAAAAACTGAAAACAAGTTTATTCAAGTTTAGGCTATTTTGAGTGGGTTACATCCTCCCCCCCTAAATCTGCATGCATCCTTGCATGCTGCACCCTACACTACCTCAGAGGTTAAAGGTGTTAGATGGCATATATGAGGTGCAGTATCTAAAGTAAAGGTTTGGGATAAAGCTTGGTCTAACCCAGTTAAAATGGAGTGCATAACAGTCATTAATGGGTTACCCAAAGTTGGATAAGTTAGCTTTTTAGGAGCTATTCTTTCTCTAGAGGATCTTCTCAAACCTATTTGCTCATCATGGTCAGAACCACTCTTTTCTGATTCCACTTGTTTTTTTCCACACTCTTTTTCCTCCATCTTCTCCAGCTCACTTTCTGCTCCATTTGTGATGTCACAGTTCCTACTCAGATTTCTGAATGCAACATTTGAGAGGCCTTCCTCACCTCCATCGGGCTCAGATGGGTGCTCGACTCGAATCACCTCGCTGTTCCTATCATCTAGGACTTCCTTAGGTTGGAACTCAGGAGCGACTGGGTTTAGTGTAGGGACATCCAACCTCAAGTCGGCTTCCTGGCTCTCTGAGACAGACTCATTTTCCATCTGAATGTCTCTGGTAGCTGGTCTCTGAACATGAGGAGTTTCCTCAAGTCTCATCTCCTCCTGTAAAGTCCTGTTGCTTTGTTCACAGTCATTTTCCGTGACCTTTGCCTCATCCAAAAGTTGGGCATAAGGAGAGTAATACTCAACTTCATCATCAACTTCAGACATTTCCTCTTCATTCCCAACTCTAAAAGAATCAGGAAGTTGTGAGTCATCTGGTTTCTGTCTGAACTTTGGTCTTGGAAGGGGTACCTCCTCCACAGTGGAGGGCAGAAATCCGCATGGCAAAAGCAAGTCTCTGTGTAAGACTTTTTCAGGTCCACTTGTGTTTTCTGGCACCACAACATAGACAGGAGAATCTCTGATCTGTTTAACAACAGTGAATATGGTCTTACTCCAGCGGTCAGAAATTTTATGTTTTCCTCTGATGCCAACATTCCTTACAAGAACTCGATCTCCTGTGGCCAGGGTGGACTCTCTCACCTTGTTGTCAAATCTCTGTTTGTTCTGTAATGCATTTTTTTGACTATGTTCAGTAGCTAGCTTGTAACTTTCAGTCAAACTCTCTGTCAACTTCTTGACATACTCAGAGTGGGACAATTTACTATGTCCGTCTGGACTCAGACCAAAAGCTATGTCGACTGGCAGCCTTGGCTGCCGGCCAAACATCAACTGGTAGGGGGAAAAGCCGGTGGTGTCATTTTTAGTGCAGTTATATGCATGGACAAGGGGCTGCACAAAATCCCTCCACCTGATCTTGTCTCCCTCTTCGAGTGTTCCCAACATTTCCAGGAGGGTTCTGTTGAATCGTTCCACGGGGTTACCACGTGGATGGTAGGGCGTGGTCCTTGTCTTTTTTATGCCAAGCAATGAACACAAGTCTTTGATCAGGGCGGACTCAAAGTCACGACCTTGGTCGCTGTGCAAACGCTCAGGAAATCCATAATGAATGAAAAAGTTGCTCCATAGAGCTTTTGCCACTGTCTTTGCTTTTTGATCTGCTGTGGGAACTGCCACTGCATACTTAGTAAAATGATCAGTTATGACCAAGATGTTCTTTGTCCCCTTTCCATCTGGCTCCAGGGAAAGGTAGTCCATACAGACTAACTCCATGGGATGACTGGTCTTAATATTCACCAGGGGAGCACTTCTCTCAGCTCGAGCCTTTCTCCTGGTACACCTCTCACAGGTCCTGACTTTTTCATTCACATCCATGGCCATACGGGGCCAATAGAACCGGGCGCGGGCTAAGTCCAGGGTTCTATCAACACCCATGTGCCCTACAGCGTCATGAAGGCTCTCAAGAGCTAGCTCTCTGTAGCTCTCTGGAAGGACAAGTTGATAGGAGGGTTCTCCTTGGCTGATACGTTTTCGGTATAGAACTCCATTGGTGAAAACCAACTGGTCCATTACTCTCAACATCAGCTGCACTCCTCGGTCTTCCCTTTGCCTTGCTCGGTATGATAGGCGCTTTCCTGCCTTCACAATAGCTATCACTCTACTTATGACTGGATCTTGTCCTTGCTCTCGTACCCAGTCTTCAGGTGACATTTGTGGTAGAGCACAGGAACCAAGTACATCAGTTTGACAGAAATTTTCAGGTATGGCAGAGACCTCAATGGCCAAGCACTCAACTGGTACAGGCAGCTGGATGATTTCTGGCTCTGTACTTGAAGATGGAGTATGGTGGTGTCTCTGACACACTGCTTTCACAGCCTCAGTTGGGAAATCAGGCTGTCTGTCATCCTGCAAAAACTGAGCAACAAACCTCTCAATACGGTTATCTTCATCCTCAGAACTGAAATCAGGCAAGTCTTGGTCATGAGGGTGTGGACGCCTTGAGAGACCGTCTGCGTCTTGGTTCTTTTTCCCAGCCCTGTACTGGATATTAAAGTCAAAGCTGGAAAGAGCTGCCAGCCATCGATGTCCTGCTGCATCAAGTTTGGCTGATGTCAGTACATATGTGAGCGGGTTATTATCTGTCACAACTGTGAATTTCGCTCCATACAGATAGTCGAAAAACTTCTCTGTAACAGCCCACTTCAGAGAGAGAAATTCAAGTTTATGTGCAGGGTATCTCCGCTCACAACGGGAGAGTCCTCGGCTTGCATAGGCAATCACTCTTAATCTGCCTTCCTGCTCCTGATACAAGGCTGCACCAAGACCATGGATGCTTGCATCAGTGTGCAAAATGTACGCTTTCTTAGGGTTTGCAAACCCAAGAACAGGAGCAGTTGTGAGTTTTTGGATGAGAGTCTTGAACGCACATTCACAGATTTGTGTCCACTTCTCATTGAAGGGCTTTTTGAACTCTGCATTTGAGGGACACTTTGAGTTGCTGTTTGAAAAGGCTGACTTTCGCTTTGGTGGCAGATATCCAGCTGTTAAGTCATTTAGAGGTTTTGCGATTTTTGAGTAATCTTTTATGAATCTTCTGTAATATCCAGCAAAACCTAGAAAAGACTTAAGCTCCTTGATGTTGTTTGGCCTGGGCCAAGTGGTAAGGGCAGCTATCTTAGCTGGATCTGTCTCCACCCCATTAGCTGATACGACATGGCCAAGATATCTGACGGATGTCCTGAAGAATTGACATTTCTCAGGCGAAAGCTTCAGGCCAAATTCCTTCAGCCTCTGTAGTACCCTCAGCAGTCGATCCTCATGCTCCTCAAGTGTGGCGGAGAAAACAATAAGGTCATCGAGAAAGACCAAAACTTCACTCAAGTTCATGCCACCCATACACTTCTCCATTACTCTTTGAAAAGTGCTGGGAGCATTTGTGACTCCCTGTGGCATTCTATTAAACTCCCAGAAACCCATAGGGGTCACAAAAGCTGTCTTGTACTTGTCTTCCTCTTCCATCTCCACCTGATAATAGCCAGACTTGAGATCCATAGTGGAGAACCACTTTGACCCTGACAGGACTGAGAAAGCCTCCTCTATGTTGGGTAAAGCATATGCGTCTTTGATGGTTTGCCTGTTCAGTTTCCTGTAGTCGACGCACAACCTGATGTCACCGTTTTTCTTCTTTACTATAACAATAGGAGAGGCAAAGGGACTGTCTGATTCACGTATAATGTTAGCATCTTGAAGTTCCTTTAAATGAAGTCTGACAGCCTCGTAGTCAGAGGGATGGATTGGTCTGGGTCGCTGTTTAAATGGAGATGGGTCTGACAAGCGGATTCTGTGCCTAACTTCAGTGGTATGGCCATAATCGAGGTCGCTGAGGGCAAAAACCTCTGACATTGAGTTTAAGTTTTTGGTGATTCTCTCCTTCCACTCCTCAGGCAAGGGAGAATCAGCAAAGTCAAAGGTGAGTTTGCCAGAATCAGACACATTCATGGAGTTGCATTTTGCAGAGGCTGGTGCAGGGCGGGATGGCTTGCTTGATGAAGCTTTTGTGTCATGCGATGGCAATGGAGATACTGTCTGAGGAAGAGAAAGCTCAGCAATGATGTGGCCTGCAGGCACTTTAATGTCATGTGCCGTCTCATTCTTGACCAGGACAGGCACCTTGAAGGATGAACTTGACGGGCTGGTCATGATGTAACTACAAAAAAAGAGACCACCGGGTAAATTTGACTGAGGGGGCTCCACTAAGATGGCCACATCAGCTGTTACTGGAACATTTCTTGCATATCCAGTTAAAGCCATCTTTTCTCCTGCAGGAATGGTGATACACTTTTTACTCTGCAACTTCACAGTCCCAACTCTGCCATTTTGTTGACAGATTTTGAACCTGCGATACAAGTGTTTAACAAGCTGAGAACAATGACTGCCTTTGGTCTTATTTCCTGCACATTTTTCATACAGAGGATCCAGTGTGTTTGTGCCTATCAACAGGGGAAGGTCCATGTTTGTTCCGTGGTCAGGCACAACAAGTGCAAGAGTATCAACCCTTTCAGGTTCCCCCATTACATTCTCTGGGAAATAGATGTTGACCACAGTATAACCCAGATAGGGTACTTCCTGACCACCAGCACCTTGTATGTCTAAGAGATCTTGAATGGGTAAGATGGGCTGATGTGACAAATGAGTCTCATGAAACGACTTAGAGATTGTGGTCACCTGAGAACCCGAATCAAGAAGGCTATCACACTGAACCCCTTCAATGGTGACAGTTGCTGTACACTTTGGCCCTATCAATCCTCTTGGGAGGACACCATCAAATGACTGAGCTGAGGACTGACTTTGATGGATGACTGTTTCTGTTTCTGGGTTTGGGATGGGACATTTTAGTTCATCCTTGGGCGCAGTTAGTCCCTCCACTGCGACCCTGTCCAGTTTAAATGGCCGTATTGGGTTTGCCACTCATCTTGTCTTGCTTTCAGTTCTTTGTATTTCTGATCTACTAGGGGCTTATTTGCAGGATTTTCACACTGTCTTGCTATATGGCCATCATTGCCACATTTGAAACAGAACCAAGCCTTTGGCTTGGGTTTTGGTGCTGTTTGCTGGGCTTGAATCTCTGCTGTGTCCCTAGTAGGGTGAGTCTCCCGAGTTGGAATTGCCTTATTTGTGTGCTTCTGTTTCCTCTGCTCTTTCTTTTTGCTAAGTTGCATTTTTAGTTCAGCAACCTGCTTCCTTAGATCCTCTGTTTCTGCAATGTATGTCTGGAGTACGCTAGCACTAGTATCAAAAGAGGGAGGCACTTCAGTCACTAGCTGCATATTTATAGATGGTTTAGGTTTTGTGCCCCCAAAGTAACGCTGCATGCGGTCGAGCTTTGTAGCTCGCCGGTCTTCCTCTGTCCTCAATTGCAGCAGGAAGTCAGAAAAGTCAGGTGGAGTTTCTGATTTTGGCTCTAACTGCAATGCCAGGATTAGGGACTGATCCCAGCACCCACGCTGAAACTGTCTTAGTAGGTGCTTGTTAGCATCTGTGCTTGTAATGCCGCCTCTCTGTACAGCTGTGGTGAGCAGCACCTGCAATCGTTGTAGAAACTCAGAAGCTTTCTCCCCTGTGTTTTGATGAGTGTTAAGGAACCTTGCAAAAATCTCCTCCCCATCCTCAACTAATCCATATGCTGAATCAAGAAGTTTCACATAATCCCGAGGAGCTGCATGTGGGCCTAGCTGCCTCGCTAAATCAGAAGCTGGTGGGAGCAGGCTTTCTAAGATTTTACGTCGCTGGACATCAACAGGGAGTTTATCTTGGATCATGAGCTCCACATGGAGAGACCATGTCTCAAAATCCACTTCGTTTGGAGGCTTGGGAATTCTCCCTGAAAAGGGGCGAAGCCATTTGGATCCCTGGCTTGGGGCACTAGAGCCATCACTTTTAATAACATGTTCTACAATGACTCTCTGGATCTCAGGGGGATTTAAAATGTCATTATTTGGGCATCCTTGGGTGGCTGGATGAGCTGGCTGTGCTACTCTTGCCCAGTCTTTAGCTTTGGAGGTAAGTTCGCGGGAGACATGTTGACTATGATCAAGTTTGGTTTGGGGTCTGCGTATTAAGGGTGTCCTACTATCATCAGAATCTGGTTCACCCTCAGAGCTTGAGTTGTCACTTGGGTCTATGGGGTCTGCTAGCACTGTGGCTGAGGTTTTCTTAGGGGTTTGAGTCGTTTTGTAAGCTCTGTCCATACGCCACAAAATGTTAGGGTTCCTAACACTCTGGAAATACTGAGGGAGGTTAGGAGCTAATTTTGTAACAGATTCTTCAGATTCAAACTCTACTAGAGCTTTAACTCCACTGCCTTGTCCTGTCTGCCTCACCCTAAGCACTCTGTTCACAGACCCAAAAGGTAAGCAAAATTCGGCTATTTCCTCATCAGTATCAGTTGCTGTAATACCCTCAATGTACACAGACCTCCTCATATCTGTACCATACCCTTGTTCAGTGTCCATGGTTGTGTAGAATTATACACAATTTACAAGAAGTACAGGAAGGTTGGGTATCAAAACAAGAAAATGAATGCTATATGAATGTACAGGCTTAGTTGACAATATTAAAAATTTAGCTTGGGTTCTTACTGTTTTTTTTTTTGTTTTTGTTTTTTTTTTTTTCTCCTACTCCTCCTGGCTGTGGCTCGCCATAACTTTGGCTGTAACACTTCCTTTACTAATTATAGAAAGTTGCACAAGCACTTAACTTAGGTACTTTTCAAAGAGGAGTAGAGAAAAAATACTTGGACACCTGCTTAGATTTTTTAGAACATATAGCCGGCATTTATTTAACAGCAACGCTAAACACAATACTATTTTCTTCCCTTTGCGCAATTCTTGTTAACCAACCCTTAAAGTGAACCACCAAAACCTCCCTTAGTCCCACTAAACCTGAGCTGCGGCTCAGTGTGTTAGTCACCTCAGTTTAAATTGTCCTTTCCCTTTTTCTGTCCTTTAAGTTTGGGAAACTTGGTAGTTTTTTCTTGACCTTTCAACCAGTTCAGGTTGAGGAGAAAATAAAAATAGAAACAAAAGATCAGAGCTCTGACAAAATAACAAACTAAATAAAATAGAACCAATGTTCATCTACCCGGGTAGTGTGTTTTTCTTTTCCTTTTAATTGGAGTGTGACGATATTTCAGTGCTTATCTGTACGATGTACTGAAGAAACGTGGAGTTGAATGATCCTCTCTACTGGCAAGATGCTCCTCTTCACACCTGCAGTATAATCTCTGCTCTTCTGTGGCACGTCCTCTGCTCGACTGTATGTCCATCGGCGATGTGCTCAGTGAAACAGTCTTTCTCTCTCTCAATTCGTCAGGGTAAATAAAAACCAACCGGAGAACAGGATACAAAACTCTTAAATCCTGGACAGAAGTTCAACCAGTAACTCCTTGAAACTCTTTAAAATAACTTTTGTTCAGAAGAGCCCTTAAACTCACTCCTTGCTCATACTTTTATACTCCACGTGTTTTGTTTACATTCCCTTTCACTCTCTGCTTCAACTTGCTGCTATTGTCGATTTTTTCCTCTCTCTGCTGCTATTGTCGATTTTTCCTCTCTCTGCTGCACTGCCACTGCCATCTACTGACGTAAAGTGGCTACTGCACACAAAAAAACTGAAAACAAGTTTATTCAAGTTTAGGCTATTTTGAGTGGGTTACACAAACAACATATATTTTGCTGTTGTTTTGTCCAGTTAGCAATATTGCTTTTTTGCTTTACTTTTTAGCTAGCTAGCAATATAATTTTATTTACTTATTTTTTACGTTTTAGCTAGCTCCAAAACAATATAACATTTCCCCCCACAACTTTTAGCTTCACCAGGTCCTGACAGAACCTTATTTACTTATTTTAATTTGGGTAAGAAATTAATTAAAATCTGTTTAATTTTGCCTTAAATCATTGAACTTTGATTTGCTAAACATATTAATTTTTAATTATGAAACGGAGCTCTGCTTAATTTTAAATGTGGATTTACTCATTTTAAACCTGGTTTTACTAAACTCTGATTAGAATTAATCCCAGATTAAATTAACCTTTATTGGTGCAACCCAGCCTTAATGCTGATTTTAATTTTAATTTTAATATAAATGCTGCATTGAACTAATGAGCTTGTGGTTACGACGTGAAGTCGGGCACATGGCGCGGTTGTCGTTCACACAGCGGCAACATGGACGCCAAGACACTCCTCACTGTTGGTGACATAATTCAGACATAATGAAAAGATGAGGTTATTTTAGAGCTACAATGATTTGTCAATGAATCAATTAGTTGATTAAAGGAAAATTACTTGTCAACTATTTTGACAATCAATTAATAATTTCAATCAAGAAAAATTTTACTGGTTACAGCTTCAAAAATGTGAGGATTTATCTGATGAAGATGAAGAGTCTTTGTAGACCGTTTTAATAGTGGAAATATAAACAGATTAATCGATAATTAAAATAATTGTTAGTTTCAGCCTGATTGAGAATTTCAACATTTACTTCAGAAACATTGTGAAACTGAAGAAAAACACTGTACAACCAAAAAATGAATTTTGTTGCCATTTCCTAAAAATGTCAAAAAGGCATAACAACCACCAGAAGGGGGCGATCATATCGATAAACACGACCGCACCTGAAGGCAGCACGAGTGTTGGTTTTCTTTTTGAAGTCATTTTATGTCATTTTTAATAAACTGTAGTCAGTTTTTGTGAGGCACTTATGCAGATCTGAGGAGAACCAGCTCAGAGCCTCAGACAGACGTGAGAACAGACGGAACGTTTGTTAATGTTAGTTTTATATTTGTGTCATTGTTCCCCAAACACACACAGGATCTCTGTGTGAAGGAAAAGCACTTGTTTTGAAAGAGTATGAAAGTTTTTTTTGTTGTGGTTGTTAATAAAGTTTATTTACAAGAATCCCAGGTCTGCTACAGCCAAGAGTTTGTGTCATTTCTTTTTTTTTAAGATTAACACATCAGAACAGAATTTGAGTCACTTTCCTTTTTTAAAACAAACGTCTACTTTACATCAGCAGATATAAAAATCATGTCTCATAAACTTTACTGTCTTCAAAAGCCAACAACAGCCTTTTATTTACAAGCTTAACATTTACAGTTGAAGAAAAACCTGTGCCAGATTTTAAAGTTATTCATTCATTCCCTCATTACAAACTCAATGTTCAGACGTAGCTGGTTTTAGCCTGGTTTCAGTTAGTGTTGACCACAACCAGGAACTGAACTGTCTTAGTGGAAAGGTTTAAGCCTTGAGTGGAAGTTGAAGTTGATTGAAGTGGAACACCCCCCCCGGATCTCACACACCTGCCTCAGACCTGGTGATCATCACACCTGATTGCCATCAACCGCTCGCCTCCTCAGTTTATCAGAAGAGCTCCAACATCCAGTCGCTGCTGGATCGCTGAGCTGCTCTCTGGCCTTCAGTTCAGACCTGAACCTGCAGGTCAGTTTTCATCTGACGCTTATCGTTTGTTTGTCTCCAGGATTCTGACCTCTGATCCTCCACAGCCTCTTTCAATTAAAAATTTAGATTTTGATCCACCTGTTCCTTTGTGTTCAACCTGTTGATCTTGACACTTGCTTTTTGCAAATTGTTAGGGGCTAAAAAAACTAACTTTAATAATATTTTCAGATAAAATAATAATCATATTTTCCAGGCAGGAAGCTGCACTGAAGTCAGCATGTTCAGACTCATGATGGCTTAACGGTTTTCTTTAAGTTAGGAGAGTTTATTTAAGATTTTGGGAAACTTGCGTAATAAACTTTTCTTATTTTGAGTTAGGATAGAAACATTGAAATCGAAATGGTCTTTTATTAGAATTACCAAACAGTTTAGATAAGATCTGCAAGTTCTTCATCTTCTTTCTTCAATGTTTCATTTTCTGCAAAAAATCATCACAGTTTGACATAAATGAAAGAATAATTCAGGCATGCTTCATTTTTTTCACTGTAACAGTTTATTTATTAGCTAGAGGGACGGTCAGGAAAAACAAACTGATAAATCCACTCTTTAAAATGTTTAAATGTTCCGCTGTAGCGTTTCTGTCAAGACGCTCGTCTCACACTTTGACCTCTCAGCTCAGTTCTTCATCGTCCTGCTGAGTCATCGACGCGCATGCAGCAGAATCAGAATACAAAGTGCAAAGTCAACAGTAACTCCATCTGAACAGTAAGCAGTTTCAAATGCTACACAGGATCCATGGAAAGTACATTCGATATTTAGGTTTTACAATTGCACAGAACCTCCAAAAAATAAAAACTGTTTCAACACTGGATACATATTTCATATTTTAAATGAGTTTTTTTCCCGTCAGTCAAAGAGCATGCAGGTTATGTTGCGCTGCGAGAAGCTGCCTGATACATCAAACCTACAAACTTTTTAATTAATGTCATCACTAAACATGAACAGAGTCAGAACGAACTGGAACCCAGGATGCAAATATTTCAGTGTCAGTAGAGCTGAACATGAATCTCAACAGACTGAATGTAAGGCTGCAAAATGTAGAAAACCATCACTGTTTGTCCAAAAACGACATGAGGAAACTTCCTCCAACATTTCATCAAAACGTCAACCTCCAAAACTGCAGTTTATGTCCCGTCGATGAGCCACGAAGCAACATGTGACTGAACACCAGACTGAGACTGGAAAAATCAAGAAGAAGTCACGTGGTTTCTGTCTGCAGGTGATCCAGAGCGGATTCCTCACAATGATGAGAAGTGAATAAAGTGCAAAAGAACAGAGTAAAATCAGAGTTTAATAAAAAATAAAAGCATTATAATCCTGTCACAGAGAGCTGCAGCTAATGATTATTTTCATTATGGATGAATCTGTTGATCATTTTCTCAATTAATCAATTTATTGTTTGGTCGTTAAAATGTCAGAAAATGGTGAAAAATGTCGACTCAAATGTCTTGTTTTGTCCTCAACATAAAAATATTCAGTTTGCCATCAGAGAGGAACCCTTGTAGTCAAGGATGTCACCAAGAGAGAACACCACACAATGTACAAGAACCTGTAGACTTGGGAACTTCGAACTGAATCTTCTGGGTTTCAGACTGTTGGACAAAAATGACATTAAACAACATCATGTTGGACTTTGGGACATTTTTCACTATTTTGTGAATCAATTAATCAATAATGAAAATAAATGTTACATTCGATGTAGCTTCACTGCTGGAAAAAAAAAAAGGTGTTTCCGACTCCTTCAATAACTTAGTGCTGATTGGAGGACAGATACTTCCTTGTTTGTCAAAAAATGACCCTCGACACCGACCGTGTTCCACAGCGAACGCTCTGCAGTAATCTAAAACATTCACGTTCTGAAGTTTTTGGGCTGAAACATGCAGAAACCACCTTTAAAATCCACGTCAGACTGCTGAAAAGAAAAGTACAACACCTCCTGGGAATAATCTCCCTCTTCCTGTCATATTAAGTCTGAGTGAACGCGGAGGTCGATCCGTCCTCGTCTCCTCGTCTCCTCGCCTGAAGACCATTCCTCAAACCTCCCCTGAAAAATAATCCCTCCGTCTTCTCATGACAGCCGCTCTGAAAAAATCAAACGGTGGCACAACATCAGATTAACCCTCGAGGCTTAAGTCCACTGAGGTCATCCAGCTTTAACTCGAGACACGAACGTCTGCTGGGAGGAAGATGATGATGAGGATGATGATGATGATGCACTCTGTGACATCACAGCGGGGCCAAATGAGGACAGGGGTATGGATCCATGACAGGAGGATTAATACGCCGACATGTGGCGAGAGAGTAAACCCAATCAGACGTGGACTGATGAGTCAAAGTTCTCACGGAGCTCGACATCTGTCCACGCCACGATGGAGGACGAGGCTCTTTAATGCCCCTGCAGGTTCTGGTTCTGGTTGTGGTTCTGGTTGTGGTTCTGATTCTGGGAGGGGGGCAACAGGCGGGTGACGTGGCCGATGCCTTTGGTGACGCCCTCCCTGAAGAGCAGCTTGGCGCCCAGTCGCAGGTACTCGGGGTGTTTGATGAAGCGGAAGCGAACCACAGCCCTCTCGCCTGTACGCAGCTCGTCCTGCGGCAGAGACGCGTAGTTACACACAAGCAGCCACAAGATGGCGACCTCATCACAAGCTTTATGTAAACAAGAGACCGACTGACCTTCCCATGAAGGCACTCCACGGTGGCCGTCTGCCTGACGTTGCCGACGTGCACGGTGACCTGTGAGCCCCGGCGGAAGGTCTTGGCGTGGAAGAGCAGGACGATGGCGGCTTCAAACTGACAGCAGATGGTCGGGTTCATCTTGGGACTGACCATCACCATGCCCTGTAACAACCAATCAGACATCACTGACATCACTTAGGGCTGTATGATGATATATCTCGTGTGACGATAGAAAAACATCCATCGTTTCATATTATACTCGTATTAGACCTGAAATGAAGTATTTTTAGTGTAAGACAACTTTGGTAATAAAATAAAATAAACAGCAGTGAAAAGAGTCCTGAAAATCTGTTCTGAGTACAAATCCTGTTACATCACTATAATATTACTCAAGAAAAATATTGAAATAAAAGTACAAAGTACTTTTCTCCAAAACTACTCAGAGTATTAGTTACTTTTTAATTGTTGATGTTTAATCAGTTCCACCAGGAAGCTATGATGTTGATGATTCACACAAATTCAGATCTCCATGACCCTGCAATTTTTATCCAGTCACCACAACTTTTCTGTAAATTTTGCAAATCGTTTTAGCTTCCTTTGAGTTCCACCAATCACAGAAGCTCCCCTCCTCTTCTCAATGAACCGACTCAGTGTTTAATCATTTATTATGTTTGGTATTTTGATTTTGTCACAGGTCCTGAAAAGAACACAAGGCTTGTCTTTGTTATTGACATCAACTCTGTGAGAACTTTTATATTTTGTTCTTGCCGTTCAGACTGAGTTCTTCTGACCTGTGAAATCCTCAGGTGACCGATTAATTAAATATCAATAGCAGTCATTCAATCGGAGGGGTTTCTGTTTCTTCACATCTTCAGTCACTTCCTGCTCTGTTCTGATTGGTGGTCACTGTCACCACTAAACCTGCTGCAGCATCTTTTTTTTTTAGTCTGCATGTCCTGGTTTTCATTGGTCTGTCTGAACTGAAAGCTTTTGGTCAAAGATCTTTCTTTCTGTGGTGCAGCTCCTTCAGGGTGGAATCAGCTCCTACATTATTACAGTTTCCAGGTCATGTGACCTCTGACCTTACGCAGCAGCGAGCGGTCAAAGTTCCCCAGAGCCAGCGTGGCGGCCTGTCCGGCCCTCAGCACCCTGCAGGCCGAGCGGTTCCTCTGGATACTGCCCACCTTCAGGTGCAGGAAGCGGCCTTCGTCAGTGGGACCGACCACCAGCCTCTCACCCTCCCGACACACTCCGCTGAAACACACACACACCGTCAGCGTTATTACTGCGATATACTGAGTACAAGTACACAAGAGGACTCACCTGTACACAAACAGTAGTTCTACTAAAGGAACAGTGGATGTTTAATTCTTTTTGAGTTGTTGATCAGTTTTTGTGTCTTTCTGATCTGTCTGGTTGAAATCTGTAAAAAACAACTCTTCAGACAAATGAACATGTTTGTAAAGAAGATTTTCTTCAACTTAAAATTATGAAAGGTCAGACAGAAATATCAGAGTAATCTCTCAGTGAGGAGAGGAGGCCTTGTGTCCACACAGTGTCTTCTCTGAGCGCTTCTAGTTGAAAATCTCTGAACGTCTCAGAACACCACTGGTGTCGTCTCCATCACTTTTTCCAGGCAAACAATCATATGTTAGATTGGGACTCTTCATCCTGGTAACCAAGGAAACGGAGGAGAATCTGCCTTTGTTTTGTTTTTTGTTAAAAGTGTCTGCGTGTTCAGCTCTCAGTTCTTCTGTAGCTTCTAACTGAATCTCTGTGGTCCGAGGTTTAGTTTCTCTCCAGCGTCGCTGTTTGTACTTTCAGGTTTCTGTTTTATTTCAGGTTCACTCTAATTTGACAGGAGTCGTGTTACATTACTGATGATGAAAACAACATTTACTGATCTTGCTGCTTCACAGTAAAAGCTTGTTGATAACAAAATATCAGGAGACTTTTATTATGAAGAATTTCGTCTTACAGCCACTCAGCTCAAGACACACCTTGTGTCTCCAGACACAAATTCCAGGGTTCCAACACCTTTTTCAAAGTTAAATTCAAGCACTTTTCAAGGATCTTCAAGATGCATTTTCAAGTTTTTCTTGCACCTTACAGCTGTGATAAATATTTATACACAGATGTGCGTCTGATGTCGGCATGTTTACAATTCAGCAGGCAGTGGCTGTTTACAGAGAGAAGACTGAGCAGATTCACGTAGGGATTTTTTTCCCTCTTCATGCTTAAAGTTGCTATAAAGTTGTCAGATCAGGCGTCTCCTCCTGTTCCCATCTGATGATATCCAGTTGTATTTTCCTGTAATTGGTCCAAACCACGTAGAAACAAAGTAAAGTAAACCAAGGTTCAGCTCTCTGAAGTTTAGTCTGACCTGTGCTGGTCTCTGTAGCTATTGTTTTTATATTTGTCTGCTGTCGCTTTTGTTTTATGTTTGCTTCTTTCTATATATGCATTTCTGTAATGTTTTAAACTATTTATTGTCCTGCTTTTAGCTTTTGTTTTTAATGATCTCAAATGCAATTTTAATGTTCTTTTATTGTTTCTATTTTAATGCATTTTCAAGTTCTGTAAAGCACCTTGAATTGCCTTGTGTATGAATGGTGCTATATAAATAAAATTGCCTTGCCTCTCACCTGTAAAGAGTTCCTCCCACGACAGTCCCAACATCAGGAACTGAGTAGATCTCATCCACCTGCAACACACACACACACACACAGACACACACACTGATCAGCTTAAAGTGTAGGACTTGTCCTCATTTGTTAATGTCAAATTACAGTGTTTCCCTCGTCTTGAACTCCTGCAGTGTCCCTGCAGCCTGTCCAAACTTCCCCGAGTCTGGGGAGGAAACAACTCAGTTCAATCAAAGATTGTCTATTTAACAACAACTGATGAGCTTGATGTATTTGTGCCTAACTGATGTGTGTGTGTGTGTGTGTGTGTGTGTGTGTGTGTGTGTGTGTGTGTGTGTGTGTGCACCTGGAACTCAGTGAGCTGCTGCATCAGCTCCTCCTGCTCCTTGCTGTTGCTCAGTGGTGGGAGGATGTTCAGGAAAACCTTCAGGAGGTCCAAACTCTCTCCAGACACACTGGACAGGGTGAAGATCGGCGTGATGCTACACACACACCCAAACACACACACACACACACACACACACACACACACACACACACACACACACACACACACACAGAGAAAACTTTAGTCATACTAATGTGTGTTTCTAATATTTTGTTCACTGTAGGACTGTGTGGACCCTGCAGACTGGGTGGACTGCAGTATTAGTAGTAGTATTAGTAGTATTTGTACCCACCATGCAGACTGGGTGAACTGCTGTGCGGCTGTCACAGCGTCGTCAGGGTTGGATACCACCATGGGAACCTTGTTGCAGCCCGGTTGCTTCAGGACTCGCTCCAGCTGCCGGACCGTTCGTTCCACGGTGCCTCGAGAGCAAAGGTCCACTTTACTGACCACGATGAAGATGGGAACTTTCAGCGCCATAGCCAGACCCAGGTGCTCCCGTGTTGTACCGGCTGGATGGGTGGAGACAGCAGGAACAGTGTAAGCGTGCAAACATCAAAATAAAATACTTCATCACCCAGAAACCATCTGGGAACCAGGCATTTAGTCCCAGGACAAGACAGATTTTACACTGGCACTGTTAAAAATGCATCATAATTAAGAATTCTAGGTCACTTCGTCCACACTGGTTTTCCATCATGGTTTCATTGTTTGACCTGTTCAAACAATAAACTGACTCTCAATTTAACAGATCACTTCTGCCCTCTAGTGGTGAATTTAATGTGTTATTTTTAATGTCTCCTCCAGCTGAGGAGTTTTTATTCATTTTACCACAATAAATCATTTCTAACAAATTAGGAATTCTAATGCTCAATCGATGCTCAATGAATTTGTCATTTAGAATTTTGTCAATCAAGTAAAATTTAATTGATCTACTATCAAAGATCTGAAATGTAACAGTTTATTTTTACAGGGTGTCTACATCTATCAGCAACTTGAATTTAAGACTTTTTATTTCAAGGTAAATTTTGCGGTAAAACTTAACTTTAAATGTGAAAATGTAGGCATCATCTTTCAAAAGTAAGAAAGTTAAAGAACATCCATCCAAACAAGTTTATCAGCAAAAACCTAAAAAAAAAACCTGTGACATGATAACAGAGAATCTGGGATTCAACTACTGCAGCTGGAGAGAATTTTAGACCTTTACAGCAAATAACAAATATTTAATTCAGTTTAATTTTATTTGTATAGTGCACAACGGGGCAGTTTTCAAATCGAGCAGGTCTGGACCCAGCTGTTCCCACCAACAGAAAACTGTGGTGAGGAAAACAGGTTTTAAAACTGTTTCATACTTTATAAGGCTTTTATTAGTAAATGTTTCATAGGCTCTGTCAGAATGATGAGCAACATGCTGCTGTGGAAATAAAGCTTTGACTGAGGAGGAAAAAACACAGTTGCTATGGTTCATTTTAATAATAAAAAAACAAAGATTAACTGATTGTTAATGTTACCAATGATCAATTAAAGAAAGTGCTTGCAATTTGCAGCCCTAAAACAAACAGTTCAGATACTTTTTTACTCTGTAATAAGTTAAGGAGACATTATCAACAAAGAGTACAAACCGACTAATCCAGAAATTATTGGAGGATTAACTGATACTCAAAGTAAGTCTTGTATATCATGACAGAACGTCTGACTGCTTCCTGTGCGTGACGTGTGGCTGCAGCTCACCGATGCCGGTGTTGGCGCTCACCACCAGCATGGCGAAGTCGGGGCAGTAGCTGGTGAGGCCGAAGATGGTCGTCTTCAGGTACTTGTGGTGTCCGGCCAGATCGATGAAGGTGATCATCTTGGACGAGCTCTCACAGATCTCCTCAGCTGTCCGCGACTCGCTGTAGTTCACAACCTGAGCCGTGAAAATAAAAACATTATCAGCTGACAGACTGTTATCAGCTTATTTAAAACTCCTGAGTGTTCGTAATGGTACCTGTCTCAAAAATCTGAATACATATATATTGATCAGACTGGACTGAATGGATATCGGCAGATCCAGTGTACCAGTGTAGGAAGCTAAGTGATGAACTGCTGTGGACAGAGTCAGCAGCAAAACCTAATTTAGATAAAAAATCAATATCAGTTTAATTTATACTATATTTAGAATATTTTTACTGCTCTACCTTCCTGTCTGACAGACTTATCTGACGAGTGATTGAAGTTAAATCCATTGTTTTATCAGTTTCTTCAAAGCCACCAGACTCCTTTAGTAAAAACAGTAATTTTACCTCCCAGAAGACATAAGTTACTGGTCGACCGCTGCCTCAGTTTGTCAGTTTGTTTGTGTTATTTTGTGAGTCACTCAATAACACAAAGTAACTTACTGGTCGAGCAGTAGACCAGCAACTCCTGTGTTCTGTGAACTAAAATGACTGATTTTGTCAGTGGAGTTTGGTTGGTTTGAAGAGAGTGACATTTGGCTTATGTAACGGCTGTTTCCCGACAGAAAAGTCTGTCTGACAGAAAGGTAAAGTGGTGAAAATATTCTAAATAAAATGTACACTTAAACTGAAAGATTTTTTAGGTGTCTAAAATACATGTTCCTGCTGACCCTGTCCACCCTTTTTGGAGAAAACTGTGAAAATAATGGTTAGTTGCAGCCCTAAAACCAATAATTAACATCTGTCTCTCTCTGTCTCTGTCCTCACCTCTCCTTTGCTGTTGAAGCCCAGGATCTCGAAGCTGATGCTGGACGTACGTCCGGTTTGGATCTCGTGCAGATGTCTGAAGAGGTTGAGCCGCGCTCGGCCTCGGCCGTTGTCCAGCTCGCCCTGCGTCAGGACGCCCAGCAGGGTCGACTTCCCCGAGTCCACGTTCCCCAGAACTGCCACCCGCAGGTCCAGGAACTGTCCCAGTCCAAAGCAACATGACAGACGAGAAGGAGTCAGTCTCTAATATGAGCCTGTTTAAAAAAGACTGAAGTGAATGTGAGGTGTGTCATGTTGTGGTCCGTTTTAATGTTTTAGTTACAGAGTGTGTTTAGTCCTTTTGAATGATTTCTTTTTCACTCTTGTTTAAGCAGATCTGAACTGCAGTCTGTACAAATAAAGGACGTATTTTATTTACTACTTTCATAAACTGCAAAGAAATGATGAACTAAGAAAACTTGACACTGACTGACGTGATGTGGATTGTTTTTACAGTTTCTAGAAGTGTATGATTGGATTTTTTTCACATGGTCTAGTGTATAAAAAGCAAACAAAACTCATTATATGAAATCACAGCACTCTAGAATGCAATAGATATCCATCAGCACCATCAAGTCGCGACCTCCTCAGCTCCACTCTTTTGTCCAAACATGGTCACTTCTGGCTCCAAAAACCAAAAAAAGGAGACTAAACGTTAAACTTATCCAGGACTTTGTTCCTGTGTTTCTGATTTTCTCGCTCGCACCACAGACTCATCTAACCGATGAGCAGAGAGAACGTTCTCACCTGACACTAACTGATGCTCTTTGGTTTTTGCTTTCATTATTTTCTATGTGAAAAGAAACTGAAGAGCAACAAGTTCAACTCATCCACTGATTCAGACCAGAACAAACAAACTGAAAACGCCTTTAAACGCATCACAGCAGGAGACCCAGACCCTCACCTGCTGATCATCAGGAACTTTTCGAACCAGGACTTCTGCGATTTTGCGAGTGTTTCTGTCCGAGTCGTAGTCCACCTCCCGCTCTCTGAGGAGAGTGATGTCAGCACCGACTCTGAGGAGACAGAGAAAGGAAAAACTTCATCGGACAGATCACGACTCACAGCACAGAGCTGAGCAGGTTTTAGATTCACTTCTCACCATCTGGTCTCAGTTTATTTCAGTGCGTTATAAAAAATGACCTGCAGTGACTTGAAACTCGAATGAAGAACAAATCATTGGCTTCTTTTATTGGCAGTTTTTTTTTTACTGACGTGTTTCTGCAGCTGAGAAGAGGGACTGATGAAGGTCCTTTCTGTTGTAAAACTCACATTCACATTATCTTTATTCCTTATTTATTCCTTTATTCTTGACAATATGACAAAATACAGAAAAGTGTTTTAGGTTTAGAGCTCACATTAGATTTGAGATCTCCTTGTGGGATTTTTGTCTCTCCTCGTACTCAGCCAGGTGTTTCAGCTTGAAGTGGTCAATTCTTTTGCTGTTAGTCTTCTTGCACTTCTTACATTTTGCTGTGGTTTGTTAATCTGTCCATTATTTTCTTGATTAATCGATTATTAATACATCAGTGGTTTGGTCTGTAAAATGTGAAAAATGCTGATCAGTGTTTCCCAAAATCAAAGATGATGTCCTCAAATGTCTTGTTTTGTCCACAACTCAGAGATTTTCAGTTTAGTGTCAGAAAGGAGGAAAGAAACCAGAAAATATTCACGTTTAAGAAGCTGAAATCAGAGATTTTTTTTCTCAAAAAGTTACTCAAACTGAATACTGATTAACAAAATAGTAGGCGATTAATTTAATCAATTTATAATCGATGAATCAGTGCAGCTCTGAATGAAAAGGAGACCCAGAGTTTATCTAATACTCATAAAAGTATTTGTGTGTAAACTTCATTACATACAAAAAGTATGCAGGATATTTAACAGGAATGTTTTCAGCTGACAGTGGTGACCTACTTCTCTGCCATCCTCTTTAAGGTCTTGAGCGAGGCCTTCATGTCGGCCTCGGTCAGGCCGACCAGCAGGCCGTTGTCCTCCACTCCGATCTGGTAGACGGCCTCGCCGCGGCCCTCCTGCAGACGCCACTTCAGCTGCGTGGCCAGATGCTCAAAGCGATACTGAGTGGGATTAACCAGCTTCAACTACGACAGCAGCAGAGACGGAAACAGACGTGTGAGGGAACACAAGATGGAGGATGGAGGATAAGATGAGATAAGATAAAATAAGATAATACTTTATTAGTCCCAAGGCAGGAAAGTGGATTGTAAAATAGAAAGAGGCATTAATAAAAAACAGTGAATAATCAAGAGAAGATATTAAAAAACACTAAACTGTACTGTAAATAAAAGCCGGACTGATATATTCTCATGTAGGGCTGCAGTTTAAGATTATTTTTATTATTAAATAATCTGTCAAACGTTTTCTCCATTTATAAATAAACTAGTTTGTCTATAATCCGTAAATAGTAAAAATGCCCATTAGGTCATGTTTAAATGATTAGAAATGTTTTGTCTGACAGTTTAAAACCTGAAGATGATCAGTTTGATTATCATTTATGACAAAATAAAAGCATCAAATCCTCACATCTGAAAAGCAGCAAACATTTAATGCAATAATGTCTAAAACAATTATTTGATTATTAAAACAGCTGCTGATTTATTTTCTGTCTAATTAAATCATAAATAATAGCAAAATAGTCACAGAGACATTTTTCACCACAGAGCACTTTTACTTAGTACTCAGTACAAAGTTTGTCCATCAGGGAGCGCTGATGAGTTGATTTTTTTATTTTTTAACACTGTAAAATCTTCCACTCACTAAATAACTTGGTCTTAAATAACCTCATTTATTAACTAAAGGACCCTTATCAGAAATGTTTGATTAGTTTATGTGTTTATGTTCAAAAATCAATATTACCCTAACCCTTTAGAAACTCTCACATATTAATATTGATGTTGGCCTCAAATGTCCAGAATCATTCCAGCTATAAATTACAACTATAAATAAAAAACACAAATATAACATTCTGTTAAAGTTGTGATGATGTGATATTTGTTGAGGTTTGTACCAAACAAAATGTTTCAAGACTTTTAGGTCAGTTCATCTCCGCAGCCTCAGTATAATGCTGTTTTATTACACGTTTTTACTTTTTCAAGAAATTGTGATTTGGTTCTGTGATTTGGATTTTGCACTTGGTTATACTGCGATTTCAAAAATACTGCGATTAATTGTGCAACCATAATGAAAATGCAACTTAGAAAACATACATTTTCATACATACCAACATTATACTACTAATACTACTACTTATTATAATAATAATAATAATAATAATAATAATGATAGTAGTAGTAACATAATGCTTCTAAATTGACTAAGAGGCTAAAATTAAAAGTTTGTACTGAGGATGGAACAAAAAAAATATAAAGGTTTTAATATTTTATATAAGTTGTAACAGTGCAGTCAGTGTTTTTTTCTCTAAACTCAGAGCACAGAGATACAGTGTTTTATAGATAAAGTGTTTAACAGTCAGTCTACAAAGTCTGTTGTGAGTCACACTGAGGTTAAATTAAATCTCAACACTCATCAAATATCTACACAGTTATAATTATTTAAATTGACATTAGCCAGTCAGTGGTGTGACAAAACATAGGATTTCGAAATATTTTAAATTAAAGTTAAGACATTTCTAAGAATTTAATTTATTACTAGTTTATGGTCACACTGGACAAGGCATGAAATCTATTCAAGAGAACCAGTAGAGACCATAAGGACTACAATTATTTATTGATATTTACATCACATTTTGTCAGAACTTCTGAGCAGTATATAACAATCAGGATGGCCACACTTATTTTAATTATCAATGAATCTGCTCTTTTTGTCTATGAAATGTCAGAAAGTTGTTAAAAGTGCTTGTTATAATTTTCTACCTAACCTGCAGATATTCAGTTTACTATCATTTATAACAAAGAATCCTCCAATTTAAGAAGATTGATCCAGCAAATGTTTGGCATTTCTGCTTAAAAATGACAAAAATATTGTTTTCTGATCAAAATAGTTGCTCAATATTTGGTCAAGCAACTAATCAATAAATGAATATAACTGTTGCAGCTCTAATGACAATAATCTAATACCATCATTAATTAATCATTAAACATGACATAGGCCAGGTTAAGCTGAACTTAAAACTAACTACATAATTTAAGATCCACAAGTGAATTTTAAATAAACTCAAAGTTCTGGAGCAACAGCAGTGGAGATTTGGAATAGAATGGAGCATTTTTGCCAAAATCACATAGAAAGACATTTAATATTTAATGTTACTAAAAAAAACTCTAAGAACATTGGCAATTAAATTAATAATTAATATACACTTAATTAATTCATAGCATTGATGCTCCCTAAAACATCATCAGTACCTTCACTGAGAGCTCAGGAAGAAATGAGAAAAGTATTAAAAATACTCTAGTAAATACATATAATAAATACAGTAGTTTTTTGTTTGCATTGAAAATACTGCAGACCCACGCAGCGCTCCTATCTTCACTGACTGTTTAGTAATAAAAATACATTCTGTAGTTCATATTGTGGCATGAAAAAAACCTGCAGTGCATGAAATCAGAGCAGGAAATAAAGTGTTTGTTACCTTGTACTCAATGTTTCCTTCTTCAGCCTGGAAAGAGACGGACAGAAGACAGATGAGGACACACAACATTAGGTTAATGTCAAAAACAAGGAACTAATCATTGCATGTGTACAAGATATGGCCAAAAGTATGTGGACACCCTTGTCCACACAGAATGAAACTTGTTATTGAACTTTGCAAGATAACTTTTACCGTTTTTTTCTAACACTGTTACCATACTATATGCTATTTACGTAAAACGAACAAATGTTAATCACTATGTGTGTATTTCATTAAAATTCTCTGAACATTTTCTAACAAATAGTCATTTTGAAGACCCTCCAGCCTTGACATGCACCATGTCCCCTAAGCACCAATTTCCGACTAGGAGAGAATGTTAACCTAACTCCATTAACAATTCACGTAATTTAAATAGCCTTTCGACCAGTTAAACTTTAATCACAATGTAAAAGTTAACTAGGATCACTTCCTAAATGGACAAGGTAAATTTGTCTATTCGGCATAAATTATTTCACCTTATTATCTGTTAGCACCGCTCTTTCCTCTGTAATTCCAGGTTTCTCCATCGAGTTAGCAGTGGTTTTTAGTGTTAGACTATTCTAAAAGTTTGAAGCTAAAGTGGTAAAAGAAACACTGCTTCGAGTCTTTGAGGCAGAAGCCGAATTATTAATTGGTCTTTACTCTTTTTGAAAAGATCTTCAGTAAACCTCCATGGTCATTGTGCGTTAACCACTCAGATAAAATGATTTATAATTGTGAGATATTTAAGTGCAGTTTGGGGTGACGTTTTCGCCAGGCGAGAGAGGAGCAGACACTGTCGGCAGGGGCTCCTACATAAAGTCTAGCTCACAATTACAATATTTTCAGGGCATGTTATAGATATTTTATTAGTGTGGTGTAAACATTATGTGTCAGTAATTAACCAGAAACTAGCTCAGGTTAGCTGTGGCACCATTAGCTAACCTAGATGGCTAGTTTAGCGGGCTGAGTGTCCCGTTAATCCCCCTGCTAATCTAGAAGGGAACCCTTGTTTTGAGAAAACCTCGCGAGACCTGTACGCATTGTTTCTCCATTTTCTCCATCACACGCTGACTACGTTTCTAATGTGACAACGACGAGGTTGTAATATGAGCAGATTTGTGGACAGAAAACACATCATTATGTTAGGGACAGACCATGGTTAAAGTCATAATAACCACTCTCGCGAGATTTTTCGCGGTTCTGGGGTTCCCTTCTGGACACGACTCTACAGAACGGATTCAAGCTACCTCCGGTGGGAAATACGGTGGCGGTGTTTTGTTGTTCCTGTTGTTCTTTTTGTTTCTTCTTCTCCGGCCTCGTTTGCCTCTTCTCGTTCGCGACTTTTTCGATGTTTTCTTGCCATTATTACCACATCCCTGTCCGTGTCTGCCGTGCCCGGGCGACACTGCACCACTCTCGGACAAATCCACCATCGCTGAGCTCGTTGAGTCCGCGGCAGCCTGAAACGTGAGATTACCGGGAGCAGTCTGAACTCACGGTGATAAAAATATACTATTGATGATCATATTAATAATAATCCAATTCCTAACATCACATCTACCAAAACACACGGCCTGCCTGTGTGAAGACCTGCGGTGGAGGATGCTCTCTCCTCAGCATCACCAACTCTACAAGTCTGCTTCAATAAATACAACACAGCTTCCGGTTACTTTCAAAATAATTTCATCCAAAAATTTTCCAAACAGGAAACGGGTGTAAAATTCAACATAAAAGTGCAACAGTGGCTTAGATTTGTTTTGCTGAAAAGTAACTAGGTACATTTACTCAAGGACAGTGTTTAAATACAAATTTGAGGTAGGTTACTTTTACTTGAGTAAAGGATCTCCACCACTGCTGTGATAAAAAAATATTTAACAGTAGTTTAGAGTGATAAATAAGGAATGACACAAGGGTTGCAAAATGTAAGCAATTAGTAATTACTAATCAGCTCTGTAAACAGGAAAAATAACAGTGAGCACATATTTAAGTGCACAAATCCAATTTATTTTAAAAATGAAATTAAATATGAGACAAAGAAGACATGCATTTGTTTTGGAAGTTGTCTTCCCTCTGCGTCAACTCTTCTATTGTATTAACATTACTCACTACAGCCGCTGTGCTGTAATGCCACAGCTGGAACCAAGAAAAATAAAACTACTGGCTGGAAACGGTAGAACGATAATGAGGCACAATCTCTACTTTGCAAGCTCTCGTGGGCCACATAAAATAAGACACCAGGCCGTATTTGGCCCACAGGCCTTTAGTTTGAAACGTGCCTTAATCAGTCATTGGTAACAAACAGCAATTGATTAAATGATTAATCATAGTTTTGTATTAAAAAAATTAAATATACAAATACCAAATGTTTTCCCCCGTCAGTTAAAGCTGTCTTTTCCCAGCAACATATTGCATTTTGTGTGACAGCGCTGCTGCAGGCGTCTTTTTACAACCTCTGAAGGGAAGCGTGCCAGAAAAAGAACCACATAGCCTATGAAACATATAAAGCTTACACATGTTAAGCGCATATAATTGAGTATCAAATTAGAGCTGCAATGATTAATCAATTCTTAAATTAATTGTCACATATTTTGGTAATTGATTAATCAGCTTGAGTCATTTTTATTTAAAGAAAAAAAGTCAAAATGTGAATGTGAATATTTCCTCATTTCTTTACTCCTCTATGACAGAAAACTGAATATCTTTGGGATGAAGATAAAACAAGACATTTAAGGACGTCGTCTCAGGCTCTGGGAAGCACTGATCAACATTTTTTCAGCATTTTCTACCATTTGATCAATCAGCATTGAAAATAATTAGTTGCAGCCCTATATCAGATAACATGCGGAGGATGGTCATAAAAATGATCCCTGCTATATTTTATTTGTTAGTAGATCAATTAAATTCGTAATGGCTGATAAATCAGTCTGTAACGGACTGCATTTTATACAGAACTTCTCTAGTCTGTCAGTCACTCTGAGAACTTTCTACCTACATTCATACAAACTGATGCCGGGCAATTTACAGTTCAGTACCTTTGCAAAGGATACGAACCACTGATCCTCAGATTATTGATCAACCTGCTCTGCCTCCTGAACCACAGCTGCTTCATTTCTTTAACAAAATGATGATTATGATGAATACAAACAATAAAAAACATCAGACACCCATCTAAACCTCTTTCCATTTTATTCATTTCCATAGAAAGAACGTGTGAGAAAACCAGTATTATTAGTTGGTACATTATTGGTAATCATGTCAAAAACTAACAAATTTAAAATGTACAGTCAGGAGAATATTGCTGTAATAACGTTTGATTGTAGATCACATCTTAAACCCTGACTGTCACCTTAAATTTACCTTTTAAGTAGCTTTAAAGTAAAAAGATTTATACAACCAAAACACAAATGTATGATCTGTTTTCATGTTCCAGTATGTTAAAGACTCCACACCACAGGCTGTAGCTACAGAAAATATAGTTGTAAAAATTGTTCTAACTCAAATCCACACCACAGCTAAAAAGCTGCGGTCCAGAGTCACCCATCAACTTCACTTTTATAACCATATTTTTATATTTATAGTTATTGTTCATGGTGTGGACGGCCCTTTACTGCAGCTGTATAACACTGAGGTAAATATTCTAACTCAGGTGTTGGCGGGAACTTAAGTACAGAACAAATGTGGAGAACCCAAACAGAACTGAGTTCTACAGACCTGACGAAGACATACATCATCTATAAGTTTAGATCACTCAAAGAGAAAGTGACAGCATTTTAAACCTGTGTGAGTGAGCTTGAATACGAACCATATAAATGATTGATCAGAAAAATTATTACAACCAGTCCTTGTTTTGGTTGCAAGCAAGAAGCAATAAAAATTGAATGACTGAGTTAATGAATAGGGTAAATAAAAGTATTTTTTATTTTAAAAGTCAATAACCACTTGTCTGGATGACTAAACAAATGTCAAAAACCCAACAGCTACTGAAAAGGTGTTTACAAAATCATAATTAACCATTTGGTCCTTAAAAAATCAGGATAAAGTGAGAAAAGCCCATTATAGTCGATTAATATTAATCACAGTCCAAAACCCAGAGATATTTGGTTTGAAAGAGAACTTTTTGCAGCTGTGTAGTTGTCACATATCTGGTAATTCTGGCAGTTGAGATCAGGGCACTGCAGCCATTTAAATTTCCATTTTTATCAGCTCCTTCTCTTTTCAACGCCACAACCTTTACAGCTTCACTGTTTTATGAGTCATTCCTGACACCTTGAGCATCAGTCAGTCAGATATATTGGGCGCCTTTTCAAACTTCAGGATCTCCTCTAGATTTGTTTAAATAAAGTTCTGCATGTTGTAAAGAATTTCTTTCTTTATGTGTTTGTCGTCATTGTGGTGAAAGAGTTAAAGGAGTTAATGAACTACATTGTAGATCACAACTAAACTTGCATATTTACAGTGAATCTTCTTTGAATATCATCAGTCTACGTGGTTTGATTGACAGGACAGATGATCAGAGGTGCAGAGTTTTTACCACCATCATTATTACAGGGGCAGAAGTATGGGAGGAGTTTCTTAGTGAAGGAGCAGCCAGTAAAGGAGTAGATAAGAGCTGCAGCATCTACATCATAAAAGGAGACCAGACCCTCCTCATAATCCACAAACACCCCCACCTTCTCAGGCTGAGACTTCAGAGAGAGACGTGTTACAGGGCCAACAAGAGCTTCATACTGATTCCCCTTTCTCAGCCATATACTCCAGTAACCATTCTGAGGCCTCGGCTTGATGTCTCCCTTCCTGTTGATCGACTCTCTGGCCACTCCTAAATTCCATTCAGTCTTTCCTTTAACCTGAACCTCAAAGTAAAATCTGCCTGAAGAGAAACTCTCCTTTCCTAAGACAAAAAAACAGTAAGAAAATCTCTCTGGGTTGTTTGGGAGATTCTTCTTCACACCACCATGTTTAACTTGTTTCCCATCATCAGACAGGATGAGTTTAGGATGTGCTGTATCAGGATCAAGAGTCACGTCCACTGCATACTGCTGGACCCTCTTCAGCTCAGACTCAGTGAGCAGCTTCTTCATCTCTTTACTGAGTGCCTCCTCCAGCTGAGCCACAGCTGTCATCACAGTCCCCTCAAATGGTGGTGGACAGATGCTGACCTCTGTCCAGTCTTTGGTTGGGGCGTCCTTCAGGGACTGGACATTCTGGAGGAGATGGAAGTGGTCTTCAAAGCATGAGAGCTGCTGTAGCTCAGTGCTTCTCTTCATCAGCTCTGAGATTTCTTGTTCCAGCTCTTTGATGGATTCTTCAGCCTGTTTCTTCGTCGTACTCTGCTTCTCTTCGATCGTTTTGATGAGTTCATTCAGGCCTCTCTCAACAGACGCCTTCAGAGCAGTGAAGACCTGAACACCTTCTGCTGTCTCTCTGTCTGCAGCTTCCTTGCTGAGGTCGACTGAATGTTTGATCTCCTGAATCTTCAGTTGTCTTTTCTGGATCATCTCCTGAATTTCAGCCTCTGTCTTCCCCAGCTCTGCCTTCTTTTCTTCATATTCTTCTTTCAGAGGAACAAACTCATGTGTCTTGTGGTCAGAAACAGTGCAGAGCATGCAGACACACATCTGGTCAGTCTTACAGAACAGCTCCAGAGGTTTATCGTGCTTCATACACATCTTGCCCTCCAGGTTCTCTACAGGGTCGATCAGCTGATGTCTTTTCAGACATGAAGCTGTCAGATGAGGCTCCAGGTGAGTCTCACAGTAGGAGACCAGACACACCAGGCAGGACTTCAGGGCCTTCAGTTTGGTTCCAGTGCAGACGTCACAGGGAACTTCTTCTGGTTTGGACATTTGTTGATCAGAACTGCTGCTGCTGGATTTCTGATGAGCTGACTGTCTGAACTGAGCAGCCATCTCAGAGAACAAAGTGTTGACTCTCAGCTGAGGCTTTGTGTTAAAAACCTCTTTACACATGGGACACTGGCACCTGCCACTGATACTCCAGTGTTCAGTGATGCAGTTTTTGCAGAAGTTGTGTCCACATGGTGTGCTGACTGGATCAGTGAAGACATCCAGACAGATGGAGCACAGGAACTGATCTTCAGACAGCAGACAGCTGACAGCAGCCATATCTACACACTGAAAACAGAATTAAATTTGTATAAAATGTAAATGTTTTATGAAACAAGTGGTTCAGAAATATCAAAGTATAACTAAGAATGACAGGCACCAACAACAGGTTGGAAGACAAAATACAAGTGGTAAAGAAAGGAATGGCAAGAATCCTCAAGTGACAACACCCATTTTACGTAGTGTAAATGAAAAGAATGACATTTTATTTACAGAAGTACTGATTATTTATCATATGACTGTTGCATATAAGGTTATGCAACTTTGTTATGCACTTAACTGAACTGTCCTTTTGACAAGGAAGAAAAAGTCAGGAAAAAGTAATCTTTCAGTTCTTTCTGATCAGAATTTAAATTCTGAGTTAGAATCAGCTGAATCACGGTAAGTATCATCTTCTGTACTCACCAGTTTTAGCAGGGATTCTGCTGGGATCTGAAGAGTTAATGTTTTCTGAAGACAAACACTGGTGTCGACTGCAGCTCTTCTGTCTTTCTGACAAACTTCCAGTTTTATTTGGTGAGCATGACGCTGAAGCCGGCCTGTGTTTCCAGTTCTGCCCCACCTCGTACTGCAGTTCTGTTGTTCAGGTTTAGATAGTTATAGTGACACACAAATGATACAAGAATCAGTCAGTGCCGGAGCTGAGGCACCCTGGGTCTGTTTGAGACGTTCCACTTCTCTGATTAGATCAGCTAACATACATTTTTATAAAAAGAAGTCAGTCCAGTCCAGGATCAAGAGTGAAAAACAGAAATATTGTTATTTTTAATCTGCTATATTTATCTGATAGCTTTAGTTACTATTTATTTTACAAATGAAGACTTTGCATACAAAACTGTGAATGAAAATGTACAAGTACAGCTGTAACTATTAGTTGGTTACTCACTTAACAAAAAATAACTATAGCAACTACTAAAGCAGCTATTTTGTTTTAGTTATGTTGTTTTAGTTATTTTAGTAATTGTAACGTTTTTGTTTGGACAAAAATTCACATTGGGCTCTGGGTCAATGTGACAAGATTTCTCAATTTTTTTCAGAATTTTTACTAACCCAACAATCAGAAAAGAGAAAATAATGGTCAAAGCCTCCTTCAGGAACAGTACAGACATGATTATAGTTACATATATTTGGCACATAATAAATGTAATATTTAGAGAGACCTTTTATCTGATTTTATCCCTCTGATATTTGCTGTTATGCTGACCTCTAGTGGCCACAGCAGGGGAACACATCCAGTTTGTGAAAAACTGAAGACAACACCCCATTCTGACAATAAAACACTTTGACAAAGAGTTTCTTCTTCTGCACAGGATTTTATTGCAGTGATACTGTAAAGCAAAAAAAAAAAAAAAGAAAAAAGAAAAAAAAGTTAATTTATCGCAAAACATTTTTATTGACTTTACAGCGTTTGTCTTGCTCACTGACACAATACATTAACCTTTTTCTGTCTTTGTGGAATGAGGTTTAAGACTCAGTACTGAACTAAGTCACTGATTTAACCTTTTAACCTTTTAAATCAATGTTATCTGGAAATTATGGTACTCAAAGAAGAACACAGCTATACAAAGTACTTCACATAAAACAACAAAAAAATAATAATAACAATAAAAAGTCAAAGAACTAAAAGGTCAAAAAGTGAAACAGTATAGATGGTGAAAGAATAGAAGTTATGTATACTTAAAAACCTTTTTAAAGCTACGTTGTCTTTATTGCATTTTCATTTGACTAGACTTTTCTCTCTCTTATTAAAATAAAATAAAAATGTTTTTATTGTGAATGCACACGGTTCTTTACTGATATCAACCCTGTTCAGCTGCTATGTGGCTGAGTGACAGCTGTTATGAAAACGTGTCTGTTAATAAAATAGTAAATGATAATAATAAAAAGTGAGAAAAGACATTGTTTCTATAAGCATCTATAGAGATCAGAATTATTATACCAATAACCAAGTAAGTAAGATCTTAAAGAGAAACTAAAATAACTGCACATTTGTACAACTGTATAACTCAGTAAGATACACACTGAAATCAATATAAATGTATCACTACATCACTGAGTATAAGAGGTAACAGTTAAGAAACATATTTTCACTTTAAAAAAGACTTACAATTAAAACAAAGTTGACCCTTTTAACATTAACGCATACTGTACTGTAATGACACACTGAGAGACACAACGACAGAAATTATGAAGTAATGACTGGTCTTAGTCAGATGAAAAGGGTCACACTGTACATGACAGCTAAATATGTACATTTGCTACCATAAATGACAAAAAAACATTAAAAAAAAAACAAAACCCCATTGCCATATGGACTGATGTCCCTGTATTGCAGTAAAAACTTTGTCTGGTGTACTGTGGATTTAACATATAAAGCAATTTAATAAGTATATAAATATAAATTTTTGTCAGTGCTTCAGTAGCCGTGTTTATATCAAATGAATCACAAATTTTGACCAAATTTTGAGCAACAGAAAACGTGAATGAATTCTTGTTTGATTGTTGCAACTGTTTCATGTTCAGTTCATATTTACTTATTTCCTGTAGTTGTTACTAAATGAGATGTTGAAGTTTCTTCATGCCTTTAACAAACGCTCCTCCCTCTGATGTGAACTGTCATGCTGACCTCTAGTGGCCACAGGAGGGAAACAAATCCAGCTTCTGAAAACCTGTGGGACAACACTCCACTTTCAAAATAAAACACACCTACAAACACATTGTTTCTGTGCACAGGATTTTACTGCAGTGATACTGAACATTAGAGAAGTGTCACTTATTACAAAGTTTTCATTCATTTCACACTTACACTTTACTTATTTAAATCAGCTCATCATGGAAACCTTTTTAACCAATGTTATCTGGGAATTATGATATTCAAACATGAACCACACAGCCATCCAAAATACTTCACATAAAACATCGATGATAAAATAATGACAGAATAAAAAGTCAAAGAAGTAAAAGGTTAAAACATAAACAATATCTTTATGAAAATTTCAGTTGCACAGACTATTCTCTCTTGTTTGGTTTCACAATATGTTAAACATCATGTAATGTGTTTTAGGTAAGTACACCTGTCTGTATTCTCCAAGAGTCATTTATGTCAGTCAACCTGTCCTGTTGTTTAGGTATGAGGATGTTTTGTATCCTCACAGCCAAAAAACTTCCACACCAAGTAAGTAAGACTTTAAACTGTATATCTGAACAATTACATCCATATCCCTGCAACTTAGACACCAAAAACAATATCAACATATCATTACATCACAGATATAGGTACACAAATATATTTTTTTCTTTTTAAAAAGCCTTCAAATAAAAAAACACAATTTACACTAACAAATACTGTACTCATAGTCTAACCCCAATGCTATATGATATACTGAGTGAAATATTAAACCCCGGAGCACCAGTGATAAAGAAATAACTGATAAAATTCACAGGAAAACAAGCAACACTGTACATTACCACTGAACATGTATATTCAGCACGCTGCCTCCGTTCCACATACAAATAACACAACTTTAGAAGCATGTGTGCAGGTGATTGGCCAATCCCTCCCACAAAAAACATGTCAGGTGACTTAGTATAAAGAGCAAGAGAGGCCACACATGGAGGAGGTGGCGTGGTTGGATGAGTTAAACAAACAGGTATTTCTCCCAGGAGACCAGGATCCTGGGATCCTGCTGCGTCAATATTGTATGAACACTTTGGTATATTTACACTGTGAACACATAAAGATTCATTTCATAAGTATACAAACTGTTGGTAACACTTCATTGTTCAATCAACTGCTGAAGATAAAAGAGATCAGGCAGTTTGATTGACAGGACAGATGATCAGAGGTGCAGAGTTTTTACCACCATCATTCCTACATGGACTGAAGAATGGGTAGAGTTTCTCAGTGAAGGAGCAGCCAGTAAAGGAGTAGATCAGATCTGCAGCATCTGTGTCATAAAAGGAGACCAGACCCTCCCTATAATCCACAAAAACCCCCACCTTCTCAGGCTGAGACTTCAGAGAGAGACGGACTGAAGGGTCATCAAGAGCTTTGTACTCATTTCCATTTCTCAACCATACAGTCCAGTAACCATCTCGAGGTCTCATTGTGATTTCTCCCTTCCTGTCGATTGATTCTCTGGCCACCCCTAAATTCCATTTAGTCTTCCCTTTAACCTGAACCTCAAAGTAAAATCTGCCTGAAGAGAAACTCTCCTTTCCTAAAACAAAATTATAATGAGAAAATCTCTCTGGGTTGTTTGGGAGATTCTTCGTAACATCGCTGTGGTTCACTCTTTTCCCATGAGCAGACAGGATGAGTTCAGGATGTGCTGTAAGAGGATCAAGAGTCACATCCACTGCATACTTCTTGACCCGCTTCAGCTCAGACTCAGCGAGGAGCTTCTTCATCTCTTTACTGAATGTCTCTTCCAGCTGAACCAAAGCTTCCACCACAGTCCCCTCATATGATACTGGTGGGACGCTGACTTGTGACCAGTCCTTGGTGGGGGGGACATCTTTCAGGGAAGGGAAGCTTTGGATAAGATGGAGATGGTCTGTAGAGTGTGAGAGCTGTTCCAGCTCGGTCTTTCTCTTCTTCAGCTCAGCGATTTCCCGTTCCAGCTCCTTGATGAACCCTTCAGCCTGTTTTTCTGTTGTTCTTTGCCTCTTCTGGATTCCACCGACAAGTTCATTCAGACATCTCTCAATAGATGCCTTCAGGGAAGCGAAGACCTGAACGCCTTCTGCTGTCTCCATGTACGCGTTTTCCTTACTGAGCTTCACTGAGTGTTTGATCTCCTGAATCTTCTGTCGTTTCTTCTGCATTATCTCCTGAATTTCAGCCTCTGTCTTCCCCAGCTCTGCCTTCTTTTCTTCATATTCTTCTTTCAGAGGAACAAACTCATGTGTCTTGTGGTCTAAAGCTGGACAGTGTGTACAGACACACGTCTGGTCAGTCTTACAGAACAGCTCCAGAGGTTTATCGTGCTTCGTACACATCCTGCCCTCCAGGTTCTCCACAGGGTCGATCAGCTGATGTCTTTTCAGGCCTGACACTGTCAGATGAGGCTCCAGGTGAGTCTCACAGTAGGAGACCAGACACACCAGGCAGGACTTCAGGGCCTTCAGTTTGGATCCAGTGCAGACGTCACAGGGAACTTCTCCTGGTTTGGACATTTGTTTCACTGAGTTTCTGCTGCGGGTGTTCAGCTGAGCTGACTGTCTGAACTGAGCAACCATCTGACACAACAGTGTGTTAACCTTCAAATCAGGCCTTCTAGTAAAAGTCTCTTTACACATGGGACACTGGCACCTGTAATTAATATTCCAGTTTTTAGTGATGCAGTTTTTGCAGAAGTTGTGTCCACATGGTGTAGTGACAGGATCAGTGAAGACATCCAGACAGATGGAGCACAGGAACTGATCACCAAACAGCAGACTGCTGGCAGCAGACATATCTACACCCTGAGGACAAAATACAAAGTATTATAATTAGTTTTACACGTATTTATCATTTGTATAAAAACCTTTACACTTCCCATGTGGAAGGGGCTGATTGCCCCCTGGTGATGGACTTCACACGTGACACAGCACTCCCCTGGGTCCTCAGAAAGACACACCAAGAGTGACGTTGATCAGATGAACGTTTCTTGAGATATGTGAAAGACAATCATACACAAATACATACATATATACAGAGCTTCCTACCTAGTTAGATGATGCCGTTACAGCGCCACCTATTGGCCAAATGGCACCAAGTGGTCACTGAGACATCATACACATGCACCAAATGTGTTTGCAACAGCACAAGGCATTCAGGAAATTTGATTTTGTAAATTAATGAACTTATTTATTTTTGGTATTTTATTACCAAATTTGGTGATGATTGCTCAAAATTTGTAGGTTTAGCAAAACAATAGACTTGTACAAAATTCAAAATGGTGGGAAATCGATCAAGGCAGTGTAAAAATAAACTAGTTGTTTTAACTTGGAAAGTTAGTGTCCAGGGTGCCTTAAAACTTTAAGTTGGCTTAATTTGAAAAGACAAGCTGAGGTAATTTTTTTAATGATCCAAAACAAACTTTTTCTGTCAAACAAACTTAATATTAATTTAGTTGTACTTAAGTATTTAATCACTCTTCAGTCACACTGACAAAAACAAACATTACAAACAAATCTGATTTACTTTTAAATTTTCTCTTAAGATTTTTTTGAGTTTAGTGAGTTGATGAACTTTGTACAGTTTATTTGACTCATTTCAAGTCAGACGTTAGAAAAACTCATCATGTTTATAATTTCTGAAGAGTTGTAAAAATAAATGTTACAAATTAAAAGTCTAATTAACTTGAATACACAAAACTTAATTAATTAAGTTAATGAGTTTTGTCTGGAGTTTGTTGTTGTAACGCCACCATCGGGCAAAACTGCAGCAGGTTTGTTGCTGTACTTCTTCAGCAATGCAGCCCGAAGTATGAAGTCAACCGGATGAATGTTGTCAAGAATATTAAAAGACATTCATACAGAGATTTCTATGAAAAAGTATCAGACCATAATAACTAGAATATTGAGAAACATCATTTTGAAACCTCCAGGCATGTTTAACTGACCTGAACAGTCCATCTGACGTGCGTCATTACACAATAAAGAGTGATTTCCTGTTAGTTACAGATGTAAGTTTTGTTTTAATGCTGGTTGTTGAAAGTCAGTAAATATTATCAGCTGCACTCACCAGTATTTGAGCTGTACTCAGTCTAATATTTCCTCAGACAGAAACACACAGATCTGTGTCGGCTCTCTGTCACAGTTTAAGTTTCATTTCTGGAGTGTGACGCTGAAGCTCTGCTCCCTCCACAGTTGCTCCACCTCCTGCTGCAGGTCTGTTTGGGAGGGTTTGTTTCCTCCTGCACATTTAGACCTGACTATAGTTGCATGCATTTGTATAAGTTTATATCTTTAGGGAGATTTTTTTATGATTTTATTCTGCTGTGTGACTTCTTCTGCAGTTTGCATACAATTTTCTTTAAAAGACCATTCAAACAACAGCAGCACCTTTCCGTTTCTGAAGTCTTGCAAAAATCTCTTGTCGATGTTTGAACTCTGTCATGAAATTCTTGTATTTGCTCCTTTTTTCTATGGTCGTTGTTAAATCTGACGGGGAAGTTGAAACTCTCCTCCCCGTGATGTGTGCTGTAATGCTGACCTCTGGTGGCCACAGGGGGGAAACACACCCAGCGCAACATACAGAGGAAGATCCCAGTTTCAAAATAAATCAGACATTTTCAAAACTCTCCGAGGAATTTGCTCGTGTGTACTTATTTAATGCTGCATTGAAACTCCAGATTATATTAACGATTATTAGGGCTCCAACCAAAGATTGTTTTCAGAATCACAATCAGCTGTATCAGCCAAGTGTGTGCGCACATACAAGGAACTTGTATCCAGTTTCTTGTGCCTCTCAATGCACACACACATTTTTGATTCATCTGCTGATTACTCTCTTGATTGATGTGTAAAACATCAGAAGACTGAAATATGTTCTGTTCAATGTCCTTAAGTCCACAGTGATGTTTCAAAATGTCTCGTTTTGTTAAAAAAAAAAAAAAAAAAAAGATTTTGGGGTGAACTGTCCCATTAAAATAATTAGTTCAATACGATTAAGGTCTCCCCAAACACTTAATGTTCATGACAACTTTATACATCAGGGACAGAAAGTATATTTACCAAAGCACTGCACTTAGGTAAACTGTAGGGGTACTTTTATGATAGAATTGAATAGAAAAACTTTATTTATTGAAAATCTTCTTTGTCTCAACAATTAAACACAAAATGCACATTTAAATCACATAATAAATATTTTCAGAGGAAAATGTTGAACTTTTAACTCCATTACATATTTTGAGGCTTACAGATACTCATAACTTTTACAATTAATAACTTGTGTGTAAAATATTTGAAAATCTTATAATATTATGATCTTATAATGATGCAGGGCAGGACTTAAATTGGCTACACTCTGACAGATGACAAAATTAGCCTAAATGAAAATGTCCAATTACAAATGACGAATTATTATTATTATTGTTGTTTGGTGCTTTGAGCACCACAAATCGGGTGCCATCTTGTTCCATCCTAGTCCCACTGGCCTGAAAACACATTCTAAAAAACAATCAAACAAAAAAAAACTTTGCAATCTCCACCCTGAACAGTTTAAAATAGACAATGAACTTTTATCTGACAATGTGTATTTTTGATTTGAAGGTGAACTGTCCCTTTAAAACATGTGGCTTTAACTACCTATATATACAAAAAAGGTCACGGTATTTTATTTTGAAAAATAAAACCGGAACTGCTTCTCATTTCTGTTTCGCTAACTTGATACTGAGGAGAGGAAGCTGGTGGACAGTAAACTTCTCGTGTCGTGCACAATGTTAAAGCAATGACCCCGGTTGTTTTAGGGGAGTTAGAGGTCTAAATGTCCGCGTGAAGGTCTTCAGACACCGGACTGCTTAGTTCTCCGCCCCGCTCTGTTTTTTTTCAGCCGCTGTTAGCCTGCGGATGCTAACTTTAGCTAGCCTGGAGCTAACGTTGCCGTAGCTACCAGCCGACAGAAGTCTTCCCGTTTCTCCGTCGTTTTTATTTCCCCGAGAGCGGAGCGGCACCGGCACCGTGAGGGATGTGGAGAGTAACTTTACAAGCGCTCGGTGTTCTGCTCCTGGCCTGGTTCTTCGGAAACTTTGTCCTGGGCTGGTTTCAACAAAACAACATCAAACCCCAAACGCAGCACAGCGAGCAACATCCGAGCAGAGACTCCGACAGCCAGGACCAGAGCTGCTTCTGCCAGGTAGGTCCCCTCAACACAGCCTTCAGGTCACACCGCCATGTTAGGACAGCTGTGATAAGTCTGTGTGAAGCTTTAAAAGAGACAGTACGACACGACATTAGTTACTATTCAGGAAATCTTCTAGTACTTTCTACTGTCATTTTATTTTGCATTCTATGTAGACGGGAAACCCAAAGACGCGCAAAGTCTCGCGAGAGTGATCATTTCAACCAGAACCTTAATCCTGTCGTAACCTAACCAGGTGTTTTCTCTCCTCAAACCCACACAGAATTTAACCACTTTAGTTTCCTATTACAAAAACATCATTAGCTTATGTAACATACACAGTGGTGAAACAACCAACACAAATCTCGCGAGAGTTTCTTAAATCAAGGGTTCTCTTCTCGACACGACCCTTAATTTGACGTCACCGTGTGTGATGCTAGCTGCTAGCAATAACTTGTGTCTGTGTTAAAGTCACATTATTGCTCTTTTTTAAAATTCCTTTTTTTTCTGGCAGTTATAAAATGAAAATGTGTCTTTATATTTATCCCAGAAACAAAACACGTAGTCGACAAATGGCTAAATAACTGTTGTTTTTATTTTATTTTCTAATTTCTTTTTATTTATCTATGAAAAACCGTTCAAGCGAGGCTTATTAGTTTAAGATTTAATTTTCCTCTCTAATCTGATTAAAATATATCACATGACCGCATGATTCAATTATTTAAAACATCTCACTGCTGGCTTCCTTAATTAATTACGAAATACAGTAAACTTATACGTATTAAACTCAGACACAGATTATCATGTTATTTCCACCACCGAGTAGCAAAGCGTGGTGTTCTGTGATTGGCTGTAGCAGATCTCCCGCCTCTTGCCCTCTCGTGGGAGTTGTAGTCCCTTGCGACGCAAATAATAAGCACTCTCAAAGGCACCTGACCTGGAAGAGGACTACAAACTTGGGGGGGGCACCGGCGGAGGGGCGGGGTTAAGTTTGACAGCTGGATGTTTGGAGGCGTGGCCCCGGGCGGGCATGGGACTGTAGGTCTGAAGGGACAGCTCAGCCACAGACAGAGCTGCTGCTGCTGTGATACTCCACAGTATGGGCACCAAGTTCACTGAGAGGAAGTTTTAATTTGAAGGAAGATAAAAAACAGACAGAAGTACAGACCAACAACAGCATGCTGAGAGAAATTTGCCTCCTCCTGCCCTTCCTGGCATTCGGTGGACTGCTGCACTCTGAGGTCAGCTGTGGTTCAGTTCATGTGATGTGTGTTTTACCTTACTGAGATTTTCCAGGTGTTTCTGTCTGTCAGCAGCCGGAGACAAAATTCAGACTCTCTGCAGAATCTTAAAAAAATGTTTAAATAAGCAGAAGAGGAAAGGACCATATCAGGACTTTGATGTTTTAGCTCCTTCCACTCATCGAGTACCAAAATCTGGCTCCATATGTTTGGTCACATCAGTCTGATATTTGATTTAAAATGCTTATTTTAACACTGGGTTTGTTTGTATGGAAAATGCTTTTTTAAGTAGGTATAAAAAGAGTAGTGCCTCATGTACTTTTATATAATTTTTAAATTATTTTTTGGTAGTTGTGTGAACTTGGCTCTTATTAGGTATCAATACCGAAAACTCAAGGTACAATAATGTCACAGTTAAAAAGTCCATGATACAATATTTATCATGATATTAAAAAGCAAAGACACATTTTATATTGGCAAAAATGTCTTTTATTAAGTAATAAATCTGATGAGAACAGCATTTTTTTGTTCATATAAATTAGTTCTTCTTTTAACTTAAAGTGCTTCTGCTTTCTGTCTTTAATAAAATAAACAAAAATAGCAGCCGTGATCTAAGCATGAGCAAATATCCAGCTAACTTAGGACTGGTGCAGAGTTGATGTAACACCTTAAACTGGCTCTTAAAGTCCATGTCTGGCAGTTACCTTTTATTTTCCACCTGGCAACGTCATTGGAAATTATTAGGAAGTTATAGACCTGTAAGATGAAGTGTTGACAAGAAACATACAATTTAGTTTGGCAGAAAAACTGGACTTGATACACTTCAGGATCTTTATCATCATCTTTAAGATACACCTTTATTTTGAAATATCTGTGTCACAAATGTCTGGAAGAATTGAGTCATGAAATTGTGAAATAATAATTTAATTGTTTAGTTATTGTCTGATATCGATCGCAGACCCCTGAATTGACTTAAATTCAAAATGTATTGTGGCAGACTTTGATATTGACAAATATTGCATAAAATATAGAATTGATAAAATATTGATTTTACACATTACACCTGGTCATCCAGTATTTTATTTTGAAGGTGAGCAGCAGATTTGTTTGAATGCAAATTAAAAAAACCAAATGAGACATGTAGGATAACAAAGCTTTGAACAGGCTTTGAATTATTACTCAGTGACACAATAGGTGTTGTGTTGTAAGATGTTCATTCATGGAAGGTTTTATTATTCAGATAAGCAATCGGGTCTTTTTTGAGCAAAAAGAATACAATTCTTTCTCAAAATGTTATATTTTCTGGATCACTTAATCCATTCTATGACAGCAAACTGAATATATTTGGGGTTTTGACTGTTGGTCGGAGAAAACAACACATTTTTAATACGTTAACAAGGGCTGGCACTTTATAGATCAAACAATGAATCTGTTTTTTTGAGAAAATCATCATCAATTTAATTAAAAATAGGGGTGTAAATCTCTTGGCACCTCATGATTCAATTTGTTTTTGATTCAGCGAGCTCTGATTTGATTATTAAACCATTATGGATGCATCTTGATACATCCAAAGTTAATATTTTAAAGCCAGGGCGTCCCAGTCAGATCATATCCATCTGCAGTTTCTCACGCTCAGCCATTCTCACCAAAACTGAAGGAGTAAACATGTTTAGAACGTAACATGATGTAAACATGACACATGTTTATGTCATGTTTCACCATTCAGTTGACCATAAAGAACATGCATCACAAAAACAAACATTACAGAATTGTTACAGGTGATCAGAATCACTTGCTGCAATGATTCAGAATCTTTCAAGAGAATATCGTGATGCATCTAAGAATTATTTCTCCCACCTGTAATTATTAATGAAAGTAATCGTCAGTTGCCACCTTAATTTACCTGTGGACGCCTGTTGACAAGCACAAAACTCCGTAAAGACACTGAGGTTATAAAAATACTCAGTGCAGTGTTTGTATTCAGAGCCGACCAGCAGACACCTGACACTGTTTTTTTAAGTCGGATAAACCAGGTGTGTCCACTGAGTTAAGACTCCAGATGATGGTTGGTTACCTGCCACTGTGTCAGCAGGTAGAGTTAATTAACAAGCCTCCTCACTGCAGCCTGGTGGTGTTAACACCACCCCTCCGCCTTTAATGCCCTCCTCTGTTTGCTGAACCCATTGACGTTGTCAGATTTAGTGGTTTCTGCTTGTTTGGCTCCTCTGAAGGTGGAACATCATTAGTCTCAGTTTAACCTGTGAGCAGCTGAAGTTGAAGGTTTGTTTGTTTTGATCAGGTGGAGGTCTGAATCTGACCTGTAGGGTTCAGGTAACAGTACACCGTACGTCCCCTCACAGTGGTGGTGGATGTATTATGTATGGAAGTGCAGGCAGACAGCGATCTGTCTGTTTGCTGGATGTTTGGGTCTTTCGTTTGTTAGTCTCATGGTGTGAAAAGGTGGAAGTGATGCCTCACTGGTGGAGCAGCCTGAGTTATGAACAGATCTGGGGATGCCCAGGTCCTTATCGGCCAATATTCAGTCAAAAGATGCAAACTGGAGATCAGGAAAATGTTTTCTCATTGCTCATCATGACAATTATTGAGCCAATTCTCAGCTCAATCTAGATTAATCAATTATGAATCGATTATTAAATGAATTACCAACTCTTTTGATAATCAGTTAATCAGTCTGTGTATTTTATTTAAGAAAAACAAATCTAAATTCTCGGATTCCAGCTTCTTAAATGCAAATATTGTCTGATTTCTTTACTTATTTTTGACAGTACCTTTCGGTTGTGTGAAAAACAAAACATTTTTTTGGAGACGTCATCTCAGGGTTTGGGAAACAACAAACAACGGATTAATATTTCTTGACCATTCTCTGACATTTTGTAGGACAAACAATTAATCAGTTAATTGAGAAAATAATCAACAGATTAATTGACAATGAAAATAATGATTAGTTGCAGCTCTAGCTGAATCTATGTCATTGTTGCACGCTAATTAACCTAAAGTAGGACTCTCACCATGATTTATATATCAGTTATTCACCCTGTGTTGATGTGGGTGTAGGATTAATACAAAACACTCTATCCAGGCTTGCTGAGTTAAAACATCTGTTTAAAAACTCTAACACAGTATATGTCATATGATGTCTACTTCCTAAAAATCTTGCTGATGAAATCATCTCTGGTATTTCCAGCAAGCATGAAACATTCACACCTGTACCGGTTTTAAAAGGGTCATCATCTCTGCAGCCCGTCTATAACATACACTACATAAACAGCTGGTATTAAAATGTGATCTGTGTTCTGAAATGTTATCCAGATAAGGGAGAACATGTTAATGCAAGGTGTAAATGCTTCGTGATCAGAATGTGATGACATCTGTTCGTCTCTGCTCTGCTTCAGCTGACAGGAGTCCTGGATGACTGCTTCTGTGACGTCGAAAGCATCGACGTCTTCAACAACTTCAAGATTTACCCTCGAATCAAGAAGCTGACAGAGACAGACTACTTCAGATACTACAGAGTAAGAGATGCTGCCTCACTGTGAACACAGTATGACTCACCTATGAATTACCTTCCAGATCTTTATACATTAAAAAAACATAAAGGCCTGAAAATCAGAGTCAGTCATCCTGAAAGCAGGATCAGATTCATCTTCTTCACTATTCACTGTGTGTTAGTGGACGTGTTTGCTGCTCGTTGTCTTCTGTTAACTGCAGTGATCATCACTTTCTTCTTTTAGCAAGAACAACAATCACATCTGGATGTGTGATCAGTTCATCTACTTCTTCAAAAATGTGTTGTTTTTTACATACAGTCTGTAAAACAGATGTTTCCGTCAGCATCAAGTTCCCTGCTGTCTTTCATCACTTCCAACTTTTAATTTTCTTTCTTTACTATTTACTGAATTTTATGACTGTTTCAAAATAAAGTACAGCTGTTTTAAATTACTGTAGTTTGTATAATTAACATACACTAATGTATACTACAGTACAATAACGACTGCATAGTTTATTTTAGGTAAAAATTAATTATTTCACACATTTGACACTTTGTTAAGCCCCGCCTCCAAACAGCAACTGTCCAATCATTGGTAAGCAACAGTAACTAGAGCTGTCAAGCTTTCCATTTCTCTCCATGTTGAAGGTGTGCAGGAGGCTCTGAGAAGAACAATACTCTGTGTTCCATGAGTCTGGACGGTGGCGTCTTTTTTTGTTGTCTTTCAAAAAACATGAAACACAAGAACACACGTGTTGAATGGATTAAAATCTGTCTTAATTAGCTGCAAACGTTAGCGTGTCTGGTAAACACCAGCTTACTAGCGGCAGTAACTTTACCTCCAGACAAACTTGTTAGATCCCACTGTATCTGCATTTGTTCTGTGGGGGTTTGAGGAGGAGGATGTGGGCTGATGAAGAATCAAAGATGCATCTTTCTCTGGCTCACAGTCTCAGGTCTAACTCATGTCCCGGCTCTCTTCCTGTGGTGATCGTGGTCCAGCTGGTCTGGCTGGGTGACCCGTCTCAAGGTCCGCTGCACTAATCGAGTCCCTGCTCTTCCTTTTCCCACGTTAATGAGTGTATTTCTGTCATCTATCATGTAGATATACCTGCTGTATTTCACCATCTGACCAATGTTAGCTGAGATGTAAGCTAGCTTTAGCCTCAGTCTGTTAGCATTAATGTTATATCATGACCGCAGCTGTTAGCTAACTTTACATAAACACTTTCACAGGGTTCTTGTTTTAAAATGTGTTGGGAAGGTATAGCAACAGTAACTAAGGAGGGTGGGGCTTAGCAAAGGGTCAATTGGTTAGACTGATTTTCAAGTCCATTGGATGAGTCCAGCACCATCTAATCAACAATCATCTATTATTTCTTAATACCTGAAGGCTAACACCAGTACAGAGACGTGGTAACAGGAACACAGACTTCTCTCAAAGTTACTCTCTAAAGATAAGAGCACAGAAGTGCAGAAATAGGAATCCCTAAGTTAGACAGTTTACAGGAAATAAGACAAGTTCAATTCTTCATTAAGGCCAAAGAGCTCCACTGTGTTTAATATGTGAATCCAACATGCCTCTCTGTGATGCAGTGACTTAACGATGTCACCACCTCTCTGAGAGATTTTTTCAGTTCCACAGAACGTTAATGATGCTGCAGAGCCGTGGTTCACCCGTGCATAATGTCAAGCAATAGCATAATCCACTTTTTCTCTCTGTATTGCAGCTTTATGTTCAGATATGCAAATCTTTAAAACTCTTTTTGTTTGGCCGACATAAACCAGACCACATGGACATTTCAGCATGTAGACGCCATGTGTGCTACTGCAGTTAGTAAAAGATTTGTGTGCACACTGGGGAAAAAAACCTGTTGGTCGATTTTTGTATAAGATAACACAAAATATCAGCAAACAAAAACGAGAGAGAGTAAAAAATAAAGTTTCCTCTAAATTATATATACATACTAATAATTTTACACTTTAACCCTTAATTACTTAACATTTCAAGGCTTTTTTGAAACTCAGCAGAGAGCTGCACAAAGTCCGTTCCATAGTTTAACACCTAAAACTGAAACACATCTGTATTTTACATTGGTTCTCACTTTGCATGTTTCCACAACCCTCTTAAATTATAAGTTTCTTCTTTTATTCCTAACTGACCACAGTTTTTCCACTGTTTTTAAGTAAACAATATGTAACTGTTTTAAGGTACAGGGCTTTTTCATTGTTAATTCTCATGTGTTTGACCTCCTGAATACCAACATGTCTCTCCTCAAGTTTTCCTGACTCAGAGTTTCTGCAGGTAGTTGCAGTGACAGCCGTGGCTGCTCTAAACAGCACTTAGACAGGACACTCCCTGACATTCAGGTTCCTGCTAATTTTAAACAAAAAACCTGTCTGTGTAGATGCTTCGCTGTGCACTTTGTGGAGAGAAAGCAAACGCCAGATAAAACAATCCAGCAGTTTCAGTGCTCAGTCACATGTAGCCGTTTTTTTCCTTGTGTAGAATAGCTGTTACATAACAGGAAGGATGGCCGAGGTGTTTATCAAATATTGTGAAATATTTTTGCAACAGATGCAGCTGCAGTCAACGAACAGATGCAGTGACAGAAGGACGTTTTCAGTTAATTCTTTAACTACAGTGTTCAGCTGGTGTTGGAGCCTCTGGTGTCATTTAATGTTCAACTTTTTAAACCCTGTTTTTGCATTTGTGGTCTGTGTGCCGCTGATATCACCTTCTGCTCTAATAAAAGGCTGCACTGATGTTTGCATAGGTGGCTGAAGCCAGCAACATTATATCAAACCAGTCTGAAAGTTTAAAAAACGTTTTTTATTCTGTTTTGTTAAAGTTACAGTCTGGGGTGTTTTAAGCTCTGGACGGAGTCAGTGGCTAAATTGTGTTGTTTTTGTTTATCTTTGTGGTCCAAACATAATCACAAACACACTGTTTGTACAAGAAGAGAATCAGATCAGTAATCAAGTTGTTTGTTGTTAAGATCCTTCCAGATTTAGGTTTGAGCAGAAAATCTTCTACACGTTGAGTATAACACTTAGTGTTATACTCAACATTATTAATATTAATATTAATATTCAATGTTGAAAAGTTGAGTTTTATTCATTCATAACAGCAGATGTGATGCTAACGTTAACGTTGTGATGCTAACGTTAACGTTAGCATCACATCTGACCGCATTCAGAGTTTAAAAGGTGCGAAGCTGAAAACGCTGATATGATGAGCTGAAGTTTGGTTTAGATGTTCTTTGTCTTGAATCTGGAGCTGCAAAGATTAATCGATTATTAAATTAATCACCAACTGTTTTGATAATTGATCAATCATTTTGAGTAATTTTTAAGAAAAATATTTGAAATTCTCTGATTTCAGGTTTTTAAATGTGAATATTTCCTGGTTTCTTTGCTTCTTTATGACAGTAAGCTGAATGTTTCTGGACTGGGACATTTGAGGACGTTGTCTTGGGCTCTGGGAAATGCTGATAGACATTTTACACCATTTTCTGACACTTTATGGACCAAATAACCAATTGATTAATTGAGAAAATAATCTATGGTGAATATAATCATTACCTAGATGAATCCTGATGTAATGTGGTAAAAAAAAAAAAGAAGTCATATTGCGAGTATTTTGACAGAAATTGTAATACGCGATACGATTAGTGGGAATTATTGTTTTTGCGTCACAATTTTCATTTTCAGTGAAAAAAATAATCAAATCACGATGTGACATTTGTTAAGATGTTTTCTTTCATCTGAAGAACAAGATTTGTTCATCAACATATCTGCAGCTCTACTGTACTTCATTATAATACGGTTCTCTTGTAATTTTTCCTTAATCAAAAAATTGCAGGGTTCTGTGATTTGGATATTGCACTTGGCCATATTGCGATTTAGATAATATTAATTAATTAATAGAGTAATTGTGCAGCCCTCCCTATGACTTTAATGATTTTTCCTTTCAGTGTCATGAGCAGGTCAAATCTAACATTTGTGAACCTCTTCAGTTAAACAAAGGATGACTCTGAATCTGACAGCCTCAGCTGTTCTGTGACATTAATGCTAACATGACATGTTGAAGAAAAACATGTTAGTAAAGGACACAGGGTCAGACTGAATCCTACCTCCATCCTTAAAACCACGTGGGCGATTCTTCCTCACAGCTGCCTACCGCTCACGCCTGATTGGTTTCCTGATAACTGCTCTGTTTGAGGATACAACTGTTTTAACAAAATGTGCAGCTTCCTCAAAACAAAGAGGTGTATGTATCTACTTGATTCTACAGCTTTTCCTTGGTCATCCTTTTATTTCCCAGGTTCAACAACATTTCATAATATATATATTTGTTAATTTTCCTGTTCCTCCAGGTCCCATTATTTTCTAGAAATCTCCATTTTGATTTGTTAATAACTTAAAGCGATTGGCAGCACTAACAGCATGTTTCAAACACACTTCAGTTTGTCTGATTATTAGTATTATTCTTCATGAGCTGATATTTCAGTCATTTTATTTTGTTCTTGATGATGTTTAACCTGACAGAGTCTCTTATGAGATCCTACTTGCTTTGACAAAAGTCATAATATATATTTGAGCAGTAATCAGGTGGTTGAAGTTGGTTTAGATGAACCTGACTTAAATGTTAATGTGATTAAATTTTAAACCTACCTGTGTTCGATCACTAAAACCTCACGACTCCACTTTCTTTTGTCTTTTCTTCAGGTGAACTTGAAGCGACCGTGTCCCTTCTGGCCTGATGACGGACATTGTGCCATCAAAGACTGTCATGTGGAGCCCTGTCCAGAGGTCAGAGGTCAACCACAACCACACCTAATTTATAATAATAATAATGTAACCTGTACATTTAAATAATTTATTAACTGTGAATTACTTTGGATCTACGCCGCAAACACTTTTTGTACCATTTACAAAAGGATGATTTAGGGTTCTTTTATTTTTCTGTTTAAATTAATTTGTCTCCTGTTGTTTTTTTTTTTTTTGTTTGTTTGTTTGTTGATCCTGGTTGTGTTTCACAGAGTAAGATCCCGGTGGGCATCAAGTCTGGAAACTACAACAAGGTGAGAGTGAAGAAGATGACTGTTGTCATGAATGATGTTGGTGTTTCAATATTATATCTGATGTTTTTAATTTAATATTACTGCTGCATTAATGTGTATGTTGCATTTTTTCTGATGTAGATGTTTAAGGTTGAGCTTATTTTAGCTACTGTTGGCTAGTTTAATCTACAGCAATGTATCATGGTCTGTAAAATCATTATACTGTATAGCATATATGCCAGAATAACCTAAAAATACCAAGATATTATATTTCAGCCATATTGCCATTTTTACCAAGAGATTTTATCTGGGTCCCCAAATAAATAAAAAACAATGGAAGAAATTCTGAAAATTTCATGTTGATAAGATAATATAAGATGACGTGGAAATGGCAGTAAAAATGATTAGGGATGTTCATTTATGCACGAGTGAACTCTTCCCAGAATTTATTGATAAGGCCTGTTGTGAACTGGGAAGCAATGTTATGGCATTTTTATAAAGTGGGTCCCCTGGTACAAAGTTTGTGAAACACTGCTCCAGTGAGTGTGTGAAGCAGCAGGACGGTGTGTGTGTGTGGGACTGAGTCAAAACAAACTACAGCGTGTGTGTTCATGGTGATAAAGGAACATGTCAGCAGTCCAACAATGTGGCTCACTGATGTTTTTAATGGAGCTCTGTGACACAGGAAGGAGATCTATCAGGCAGTGATACACACATTCAGCTTTTAGTGTCGGTTTTAAAGTACAGAGCAGAACATCACATGACCCTTTTAATTAAACAGCTGAAAAGCTGAACTGTAAACGCAGCCTGATTTTATACCTGACAACAAACTCCTCTTTATTTAATGGAGTTCAGGACCAGCTGCATTTGTTCCAGCGCTTTCTGTCTGATTCAATAAACACACACACACTGTAAACTCTCGGACCACTCAGCTTATCTCCTCGGACAGTTTCCATGTAGAGGACCGAGGACTGAGTGTTTGCCACGGTTGGCTCGCAGCCTGATGTTTGTCTTGTAATGACCTGAAAGTGTTTGAACATCTGCACTCGTCTCAGTCAAGGTCGAATCTGTTTCACTGACCGTCAGCCGGGAAACACTTACTGTTAGAACAGAGGGGGGAGTAAAGAGAACATGAATGTGCAACCTCAGCAGTGAGTGAGGAACGTGTCAGACTGCAGGAGTTTACAAATCCTGCAGGTTAGTCGTGTAGTCAGCGTGAGAAAACAGCCTCATAATGAGGTAGTGTAGAGCTGCAGAGATGTCCTGACCTAAAAATCTAGTTCCTCAGACAGAAGAAAACATGTTTGTTGGTTACAAACCCCAAATGTTGCATCATCGTGATTTTAATAGGTTGTGTTTTTTTTCCAGGTAAGGATGATTATTTGTAATGCAAAAAGGATAATTCCCACTAATTCCCACGTATCACAAGTCACAATTACAGTCAAAATAATTGCAACATGACGTTTTTTTTAACCATATCATGCAGCCCAACTCAGAACTCATATTTATTATTGCTCTGCACAGACTTTAAATCAGTGTTTCACCTGAAATCTATACTTTATACAGCTTGAAAAGTGTCTGTTTAAAGTTTGTGACAGTGACTGACAGTGTTTACACTGAATACAAAACTTTGAAGTAGAGCTGAAACAATTATCGATCACATATGTCGATCACTAGTTCTCAACTATTCAACTAATCGGCAACTATTTTGATAATTGATTCATATTTTTGTGTCTTTTTCTTAATGAAATGTCAAAATTCTCTGATTTCAGCTTCTCAAATGAGAATATTTTTTGGTTTCTTTACTCCTCTCTCACAGTAAACTGAATATTTTTGGGTTGTTGACAGTTTGTATATAAATTGTCCTGACGTCTACCACTGATTTATAGATTTTATTGTGTGACGCACCTTGTAAGTCTGAGTGATTGAAATGGAATTGAATATCAATATTAATATTTTTTGAGGTATAGTATCAAAGAACGTTAGCCAGTTTAAAAAAAGCTGGATGAGATTTTCGTTTCTGTAATTTTATTTTGATGTTATGTTTTGTGATGGTGGGAACACGACCACTTTTGTCCACTGGTGCCTTTAAAATCAACAAAATAAAGTTATAAAGTGGAGATTAAAATATTTCATGACATGTAGAGCTGTAATACTTCTGTTACTGACGTCTCCCTCCATCTCTCTGTTTCTCCAGTACTCCCAGGCAGCCAACACGATGTCGGACATGACGGAGTGCGAACAGGCCAAAGAACTGGGCGCCATCAACAGCACCCTGAGGTGACACCACCGTCCTCCTCCTCCTTCTCCTCCTGTGTGTTTTATCTGTCTGTCAGCTGCAGCAGCTCATTTACTCACAATGCAAAGCAGCTCCAGCAGCTGATAGTAAGCAGTCAAACATTGACCAGCGTCTGAGCTGCAGCTGCTGCTTGTTTCCCACCGTTCAGCAGCAGACTGACCTTCACTGCACCGCTGTCACGGAAAATGTGGAGGGTCATCACAGGTTCAGACGGAGTTAGAGACTCTTAGAGGAAGATTCAAACCACAGAGGAGCTATAATTAGGGCAGCACCTAATTAATTAAATTCTTTTTTTCTATTAGTCGATTAATGTATGGAGTAATTTATTGATTATTCTGAAAATTTTAGCAATATAGCAATTAATTTACCCAAAATAAATATAAAAAATGTATGATTCAGTATACTGCCATACTGTAAGCGAGGTGATATATTGATATTTATTTTTAATTTAACTAAATTTTAGGGAAACTGTCATAGTATAGAGAAGATAAGACCATATACATAAAATCTGAGTTAAAAAATGTTTCTTTTTTTATGTAGTCAGTACAGTGAAGTAGATAACAGCACTGCTGTCTACTGGTTGGGGTTTAAACAAAACAACAACACAAACAGCCACAGATCTTAGCTTGTATCATGACATCACAATACAGCGTTTTTGAGAATCAGTACAGTATCACAAAAAATAATATTGTGATACTCCCTTAAAATCCCCCTGAAAGAGACACATAAAGCACATTAGAAAAATGATAGTAGCTGCATATTTTAATCTAATCTCCACCCTGTTTAATATCCAGTTTAATACATTATTTGTCAGATACCACACTGGAAAAGATACCTGACGTCAGATTCAAAGGGTTTGTCTGACAATAGATGAATTTAATCACTTTAACTTTTCCCTGAACTGAAGCGTTTGACTTCAACAGGGAAAGAAATTGATTTTTTTTTTTCTTCAGTGGAGTAATATGCAGTTAATACCTGCAGATGGTGTAAAGTTACTTTTAAAGCACTTAGAAGAGCAATTTTAAGTGGTTGCTACTAACCCTGGCGACACACGTAGAGCTGATCTTTCTTGTAAATTCAAAGCTTTTTATGTGTTTCTGGATAAAAAGTGGACCATCGCCTTGTTTGATGGTGAGTGAGGAGGAGGAGTTTCCCTCCTGCCTGTCTGCTCTGCTTCTCTCTCTCTGACAAACATGAGGAATAAGTATGGAATTTCAAAAAATACAACCACCAACAGCAGTGATTCTAATAAATATAATGATTTTTGTTATTTCATCACAGCTCAGAGACAAATGAAAAGAGACAGAAAGCCTGGGATGCATATTTGCATCATTTATATCATACATATAATTTATATCATTTATAGTAGAATATCAGTGTGTTTTCATTCATTTGCAGGGAGCTCTGTGTGACCAGTCTAGGAGATTAACTTGGTTGCTGGAGCTTCTCTGTGTGTCCCTGCTGTAGCAGAAACACAATCAGCATCTTAATAATCCTAATATTTCTTTTTTATTGCTGCTGTCTTCACAAAACGCTCCGGTTCTTTCACTTGAAGTGTTTGTGCAGGACAGTTGTACTGTTGTGTTGCACAGCACCACATTGTTTGGTCTCTGTCTAATATACTTCCACACTTCAGATGATCACAGGCATTTGTTTGTTTGTTTGTTTGTTTTTTTCCTTTGACCATCCTCTGTGATGCTCCGATTCACATTATGCAGGTGGACATATTTCTTTGATTGATGAAGCAGATTACCTTGATGAGTCGCCTCAGGCCTCGTCATTAAACTACACACTTGGGACTAAAAACCTGCTCAACTCGCTCACTCAAAAATCTAAAAATGACTTCAGGGCGAACAAACCAGGATGAAGAACAAGACTTCAGGAGTCTTGACTTTCATCCACTTTGTACAGTCACACAGTCTCACATATGACACGTATGTCATATCACAGAACATATTTGTTTTTTATTACACGTATGTCTTTACAGATAGAGTCAGTGGGATTTATCCGAGCTGTTCCTGAATGCATCAGGACGTCACCTAACGTTTTGGGTTGATTAAAAGTTCTGAGAAAAAACTAAAGAAGAACAGACAGAGAGCTGCAGGTTCTCTGCAGAAACAGACACCACTTCACATTTCTACTGGGTCATAAGTGGTGAGAGATTATGTATTATGAGTTTACATTGTTGTTATCTGGAAAATGGTGCAGATTATACCTTTAACATCCCTCTCAACATATATTTTTGAACATATTTCTTTATTTTAATATTTTTTAAATATTTTTTTATATTTTTTTATATTTACCTATTTTTCATAGATACAGACTTCCAGATTTCTTTCAGAAACGAGGAATTCACCACTTTTTTTAAGCTCCATTGTGTCACTGAATAAATTTGCCGGCACCAGTTATAAAGGCTGTAAAAAAACCAACAGTTACAGACTAAACATTTAACCTCTTACAGCTCGTTCAGACTCTGTTAATTACGGAACAAAGTTTGTGATTAATATTCTGACTTCGATATTTAATTAATTTATGTTTTAGTCCTAGAAAGTGTAAAAGATGAGCTACTAATTTCTTGGTGGTTTTTTTTGTTTTCTTATTCTAATCATTTTAAGTTTTAGAAGTTTAATGAAATGTTTAATTGGAAAAACGCAGTTTGAGTCCTTGTAATCTTTGATATTTATATTTTTCTTGCAGCCTGTCTTTATATTTTTCTTCTCTTTCTATTTGTGTTTCCTTGTTACACGACACTCATTCTGGAAGGAAAAATGAAGAGTTTCTTTGTACAGGGAAACTTTTCTTTAACTGCCATGTGACAAGAGACACTTTGACTTCACTTGTTTAAACGTAAAATCACCAACAATGAAAGAAAGTACCGCACAGAGTTTGTGTTTTTTGGTTCTTGATGAGTTTCTGTTCTGTGATTACTTAAGTTCATTTTATTTCCTGTTTCAGTAACCAGAGTAAAGAGGCGTTCGCTGACTGGGCGAGACACGACGATGCTCAGGACCACTTCTGTGAGCTTGATGGTGAGAATTTTCTCTGTCTGTCCAACACGTTCATCTGCAGCACAATATATTGATAATATCAATCAATATTGTGATATGAGCCTAGATATCATTAGATGGTGATGTGTCATCAGTGTCGTCTTCTCCTGGTTTTTAAGGCTGCATTTCAGTAAAGTGATGTCATCTTCTGAACTGACCAGACGGTTGTAGTTGTTTTACCCAGTTAGTCATTATGTTCACATTACTGATGATTATTGATCACAAAACTCAAACCTCAAATCACAAACCAATAGTCACTCCTACAATAATGTTTCAATATCATGTTAAAAATATTGTGATATTATTTTTTTTTTAATGTGACAGTGTTTTCAGTCCATTAAAGACTGTTCTGTGTGTGTGTGTGTGTGTGTGTGTGTGTGTGTGTGTGTGTGTTAGATGAAACCTCTCCAGATGCAGACTACGTAGATCTGCTCCTGAATCCGGAGCGATTCACTGGATATAAGGGTCCTTCAGCCTGGAGAGTCTGGAACAGCATCTATGAGGAAAACTGCTTCAAGTGAGACAAAACACACACACACACACACACACACACACACACACACACACACACACACACACACACACACACACACACACACACACTCAGACAAGCTTTGTTCATAACACTGACATTGCGTGTCTCTTCTCTCTGTATAAATCTGGTATTTCTGCTCAGTTGCAGATAAAGATGAGGCTACACTAATATTTTTACAGTTATAATATTTGTGGACGTAGATTCCAGCGGTGGTTGTGTAGGATTCTTTCCAACTCAAACATTTTCAGAAACTCCAGAGTATTGTAAAGTTCAAAAATCACAACTTATTGGAAAAAAAATAGAGGTAATTATTTCCAAAATGTACATGTTTTTATCCAGTTCAGTACTCTGCTTCAGTCCATATTTGTTGGTGTTAAGCATTTTTAAAACAGCTGATTTTTGTGAAAAAAACTGTTGTCGCACACAATTACTGAGGTGGACCTTCAGTACAGTCATAACTCACACCATGACTACATGATGCTTCCAGATAGTATTTGATCCGAGGAAGCTGACTGATTGTTTTCTGAGGGAAAGAATCATCTCAACAGTTCATTAACTGCAATTAAATGCATCCTTTGTCTTGAATGTAGCCTTGAACAACAGTGAACATTTAAACATCATCACAATATAAATCACACAACGTACCACCTCAGAAAATATTGAGCTCTCCAACTACCACGTTACTGTTTTGCACCGTTTGTTGCCAGCAGCTGCTGTGGATTTTGCACTTCAGTAGCTGCTAACACGTCTGCTTGTTCACTTCATTTCCAACACAGCGGCTGAAAATAATCCAGAGTCGCACTTCTCTTCATGATAGTTCCTGTTTAAAGCCACAACTGCAGTGTTTCTGAACCTTTCATTTTCAGTCTCTTCATTTTACCTCTGCTTACTATACACACACACACACGCACGCACGCACGCACACACACACACACACACACACACACACACACACACACACACACAGTCGATGTGACTATGTAGCAGGCTGATATTAAAACAAAAATACACGAGAGACGAAACTTACTTTAAATACCATCTCAGTGACCTCATTCGTATTTTGTGCATTTTAATTTTAAATTTTGTAGTATTTTGATAGCATTATATTTTTTAATTAATTTATTTCATTTAAAAAAATAAATTTTCTTACGGTGTGTACCACTAGAGAGAAATCACGTTCCTCCAGTGGTACACGTGCCACAGTTTGAGACTCTAGGTTCTGTTGCAGTGTAAGAGTTCAAGAGTGTCTGTGTATTTTTAGATATATTTGTTATCACCATTTAAATTCTTAATAATCAGCATCTATATGAGAATATTGTATCCTGTCTTTGTTTATAAGATTCACAGAAGAACAAAGAGCTGCTCAAAATCTGGGAAATTATGAATGTTGGTTATTGAGAGGAGTTTGTTTCCTAATGTGTTCTTTCTGTCTGACTTTTATTCTTTGTGTTCAAACAAACTGCAGGTGAATCAAATAGATTTTTGACATAAATAAAATGAATATTCAGGAAACAGTGAATTCTGTTCTGTGTTCTTTTATTTGTAAAGTTTAAAGTTGTTGGTGATGATTATTGATCATTAATAAAAAAAAACTTTATTTGTTTTATTTTTTTCTGGTTGACAGGCCCAGATCAGTGTACCGACCTCTGAACCCTCTGGCCCCGAGCAGAGGTGAGTCTGAAAAAAAATAAATAAATCAATAACTGCTCAGTTTACAGTTTGATCAGCTGCACTTTCAACAAACCTGAAGTGGATCTGAAACTCAGATTTTTGTCGTCATGTCAGTGGGTTTGGTACCGAAATGTGTCTGCAGTCAATAACAGAAACATCTGGTCACAATCTGAATCTTGTTCAGTTGATCTTTGATCAGATAGTTAATCATTTAATCAGTCCGGTGTTTGACTGTGAACTTCTCGTCCAGCTGCTGTGTGTGAACAATATTTCACTTAGGAGAACTTCTTTTTAGAACTGAAACATGTCGGTAGTCTTTAAAAGAAAGCACTGAAAAAAAACTCCACCATCTAAGGGTTTTTTGGCCCTCATGTTTATGATTTGTTTTAATTATAATAATTGATTATAATTATGATAGTAAGTCATAAAGTTGTAATTATGTACAAAGTGAAATGGGCTTTCTCTGGTTTCACATGTATTTATCTTAGTGTTGAAAGAACAGACCACTGAGGAAGTGAAATCTGTCTTTTTCTTTTCTTTACCTCAGCTTGAGAACAGAGACATGAAAGAGAAGCTGTTCATAAATATCTCTAATCCGCATCTTTACCCATAATGCCTCACGAGAGCTTACAGGAAATGAAGACATAATGTACTGATGTGGCAAAGGGATTTTTACCCGGCATCAAATGGCTTTGTTTTTAAGAATTAAATCATATGAAGAAAAAGAGGCTTGAGAAATGAAAAATAAACTCTATCATTGACTTTCTTAAAGACCTTCACCTTCTGAAATGAACAGAAAGTAGTAAAAAGGTCTTGAATGAGAAGACGCTCTGAGAAAGAAGTAGTGATAGTGATGAAATGAAATGAATAATTTTTAGACTGTTTTGTGTCATAAAATAACTAACAAGAACCTGCAGCTGAAGCTCCTCGTGTTCCTGCTCCAACATGTTCTGGTTTTTGCATCTTTTCCTGAGTGTGTTTATCTGTTTGTGTTTGTGATGTTGCAGAGGTGTGTGTGTGTGTGTGTGTGTGTGTGTGTGTGTGTGTGTGTGTGTGTGTGTGTGTGTGTTATTAATAGATCAGATCTAACAGAGCTTTGTTCTCTCTCTGTCTTTCTGTGTTCAGGAGACGACGATGGTGAGTAAAACTGAACTGAACTGAATGTCTTCACTTGAATTTATTTTTAGCTGCGTTGTTTTTAAAAAAAAATCCTGATAAGATCTTTTGTCTGTTTTCTCACGTTGCAGGAGAGGGTTTCTACAACTGGCTCGAAGGTAAATGAATCCTCATGTTTTAACTCTATGACATATCCTTTACCTTTTAGTTACCAAGGAGCTTATTTGCATCAATCTGAAAGAAAACATGATTTGTCATCAGTCTGCTCCTGCTGTACATTTAAAAACATTTTGAATTTAAGTCTCCGTCCTTGTGTTAATCCAACGACAACACATGATGTTTCTGGTCGTCTTCACCAGCCTCAGTCTGTCTGTATCTCCTCCAGTGTTTCTGCAGACGGTCCACCCGCTCAGAGAGAACAGTTTGTTGGGTACAAACAGGCCCAAAAGCTTCCACACAGAGCTGTCAGTCACCTGCTGTACAGCCTGATTAACATGATGTCTGTCAGAAACAAAAGCATAAAATCAGACCACACTGAGAGAAGTGAAACTGTGTGCTGGAGATGACAAGTTTAACTTCAGTTTATCAAATCACACATTTACAGACATGATAAAGTCTTAATAAGCCTTATTTTCATTCTGATCCTCATGTAAAAAGAGTAAAGACACAGGAAGGAGTCGAGCTGACTGCGTGATATCAGACCACAAACATAAAACTCACACAAGTCACTGCAAGACATATCTATAAAAACATACACAATTATAAATGTCCACCAAAGGTTTTATCTAATGCTGTTCCAGAAATCAGCGGTAACGCTTCAGATTTAGAATCGTTGTAGCAGCTCAAACTTCAGTTCACAGAGATTAAAATGAACTAGTTCACATTCCCAAAAACTTACTAAAGTTCATTTCATCCATTTTTAATTCATTAATTTAATTTGAAATAGAACCAGGAACACTGGAGTCTACATTATGACATTATACTAAATTGTAAACAATATTCGTGTTTTTGTATTTGTTTTATATGTAAGTGTAAAATTACTTCCTGCATGAATTTTAACATGACAGTTTTGTCCTTACTGGTGAAAATATATGAACTGCAGTATTAATTTGTGCACATATATGTTTCTCATATCAAAACTCTTGTATTGATGACTAGTGTATTTTAAGTAGTCTGTCAGATATGAAGGAAAAAAAGACTTGGTATGTAAGTCATTTTGAGAGAGTTTCTCATTATTTTGTGACGGTGACTGTTTTGAAATACTAAATCATTATTTTGATTATTAAAACATGTCGTGATTAACTCTCTCTTCACTGTTTTCTCTCTCTCTCTCTCTCTCTCTCTCTCTGTCTGTCTGTCTCTCTCTCTCTCTCTCTCTCTCTCTCTCTCTCTCTGTGTGTCTCCAGGTTTGTGTTTAGAGAAGAGAGTTTTCTACCGACTCATCTCAGGTCTCCACAGCAGCATCAACATCCACCTGTGTGCTGAGTACCTGCTGGACGGTACGACCAGCTCATCTTAATACAAGACTAGACCGGATATGAGTTTAGTTTAAAGTTTATGAAATCTCTAAATCAAAGTGTTGAGTGTCGTATCATCATGTACTGAACTGTTGCTGTTTGGTTCCTCAGAGGGTTGGGGCCGCTCAGTCTGGGGCCCAAATGTTCAGGAGTTTCGGCGGCGATTTGACATGGCAGAGACGAAGGGCGAGGGCACGCGGCGGCTGAAGAACCTGTACTTCCTGTACCTGATCGAGCTGCGGGCGCTCTACAAGGTGGCCCCGTACTTCGAACGAGCCTTCGTCAACCTGTACACTGGAAACACGCAGCAGGACGAAGCCACCAAAGAGCTGCTGCTGCAGGTCTTCAACGAGATCAAGTGAGAAGAGCTCATTTGTCTTCGTCTTCTAAAGTCAAATTTAATTATAACATTTAAAAAAAACAACTACAGCTGAGTTAGAAAATAGATTTGTTGGTCCAGACTGGTAAACTACTGGTTGTATCACCACCAAATTCCTCATTTTGTGCCACCGGCAGACAAAAACTTGGACGCTGGTCCAAACACTTGTCACTTAATTACACTGTTTGGACAAATATTACAAATAATTAATAATAAATAATATAAAAGTGCTGGCTAATGAAATGAGTGTATTAATCTCAGTGTACAATTGCCGAAACATATTATAAATGTGTCGCACTTTATGCTGTGCATTATGAACGTTGCACATTAACCTAAATTTAGTTTAATGAGCCGTCACCTGTCTGACTTTACTGATAACATCCAGATTTTGGACAAACACACTGAGCGAGAGGGGCTGCAGCCCTGACTAGTGTCAGGTGTCAGCATCGTACACGAATCAAATATCGATAAACATTTTAATTGATTAGCATTTCTGGTGCCAACTAACGAGGTTGGCCATGTTCAGGAAAGATAGTTAATTATGGGACCTCGTTCCTAAAATGTCAGTATAGACGACCTGGAAATGAAACTTAGAAAATCACTTTCCTGAACCTTTAACCAATAAAGACAATCCTTAGTCGCTGCACTGGTAACACGCTAACAGTTAGCTTGCTAACATTCTAAATATTAGCAAAAGCATTTCCATCCAAAGTATCTGGAACCTGCAGTCCTACTTTTCAAAGAACTAAAAGGTTTCTTTAGCCTGTTTTTGTCTGCATTTCTGGATCTAAAGACCCACAAAGATTAGAAGACTTAGTCCACTATGCAGCAACTTGGCAGTCAGTCCGTAAGTCATCTGCTTTCTTCCGTAGCTGCACGTTGATATGTCGAAGCACAGTAAATAAAAAACAAACTGGTTTGCAGCTACAGATTTCTAAAACAGTTGACTGAAACAGAAACTTAACTTTGACCCTGGTCGCTGTGAGTTCCTTCAGAGCCTCCTGGTCTTTTGTGGAAGGTTCCTGTGTCGGCTGCTGTTAGCATTAAGATGTTCACAGCTGAATCTGATAGATATTAATTTACGTGTGACATGCAGAGCTGAGTCTCAGGTGTCCTTTGACCTCCTTACAGACGATAAACGCTGCGGACGTTTCCTCTGCTGCCTCCTCCACAGTGTACATCAGACACATTCAAAGTTTAAACTCTTGCTTTAATTGAAAATATATCAAATCCTGGCACTCACAGTTGAGTTAAGTGTTTGTTTTTCTGTCAGATCAACAAAGAACAAGGACAAAAATAATCTCTTCATAGTCAATCTGTGGACTTGATGTTAAATTAAGTGCTGTCAAACACTCAAGACTGGAACACAACCACAACTATGAATCCAGGAAACTTTGAAGTGCTGCCTGTTAGTTGTACTGGACTCATCTTTTTTGCAGGTCATTTGTAGGTTCAGTTGTTATTAGAAGACTAACGTGTCCTCCTGTCTTCCAGAGCTTTCCCAATGCACTTTGATGAGAAGTCGATGTTCGCCGGACACAAAATGGAAGCCAAAACGTTAAAGGTGAAACTGAACTCTATCACACACACAGAGAGACGAGTCCAGCATGGTTTGTTTTCATGGTTTCCACAGAGCAGGTTTTTTTTTATTCTGAAGTTTGTTTGCTCTCATTTTAATGAGCGATGAAGCAGATGAGCCAGAAACCTTTTTGTGTATCAATGCAGCATAACCTTTAACAAATCAATGACACCACATTTAACTCTTTTTATCTGTCTTATCGTCATAAAACACATAAGAATACACATTTGATATCAGATGTTTGTGTGAAAAACTGAATCTCGTCTCTCGTTCATCCTTCAGGAGGAATTCCGCCTCCATTTTAAAAACATCTCCAGGATCATGGACTGTGTCGGCTGCAGTAAATGTCGACTGTGGGGGAAACTGCAGGTGAGCCGCTTTAATCTGTGTTTCTTTTTTATTAACATCAAATACAAAGTGAATTTAACACCTGTCAAGTGCCAAATGTGAGTAGATTTGATATGGAAATAATCCTTAGTTGCAGCCCTACTCTGCTGTTGTAAACATTTAGTTATATTCATAATATTCAACTCTAATCATCTTCTGCATTTACTCTTTAAAAAAATTATTTAGTGATGAAATAGAAGCTAAACGTTTTTAAAGTGGCAGCAGAATCCAAAATACGTTGTATTTTAAATAAGATGTTAGGCCGATTCCAGGCAACACGAGTGTGAGTTGTATAATCGTTTCCTAAATACAAATACTTGTATTTAAAATAATTATTTTCTAGGGTGTAGATTTTGTTAAATCTTGCTGGTACGGTGGTGAAGCTGGCGGTAAATTTCATTCTACATTAAAAAAGTCTTAAATTGACCTGGGAGAACCCTGGAGGTACCCCGTACAGCACCTGTAGTCCTGCTGCCTCGCTGAGCTCGCTGACAGTTCTCGTGTGTCTCCTGTGTGCCGTTTGCAGACTCAGGGTCTGGGTACGGCCCTGAAGATCCTCTTCTCTGAGAAGGAGATCCAGAACCTCCCTGAGCACAGCCCCTCCAAAGGTTTCCAGCTGACCCGACAGGAGATCGTGGCCTTACTGAACGGCTTCGGCAGGTACGTTCACAGCCGTTCTGTCCACTATTTATTTTACTGTTTATTTTGTCCACGTCAGATTGGGCTGTAATAATTCTAATTATATTTATATAACTATAAGCAACTCCTGTGTTCTGTGAGCTATGACTATAACTATACTATAACTATAACTGGTTTGTTGAGAGCGATTAGCTTCAACGTCTTTTCAGACGATGTTTAACCTCACCGGTTAAATTGTGCTCCACGGGTTAATTAGTTGCCAGGAAAATAATTAGTATGTAAATATGTGATAATCTAAATTAAGTCAAAAATCTGAAATCTCCCTCCCTCCTTCAGGTTGTCCACCAGTATAAATCAGCTCCACAACTTCCGGCTGCTGTTGAAGGAGAACAGGTAACAGATGGTGATGTTTCACCTGGCCAGTAGGAGGCGCCAGCCCTCAGAGAACTGCAATGTCTGTCTAATCCTCGCCCAGAAGAAGAAGATGGACTTCTTCATGGACATCAGGATCAGCAGCAAACAGCAAACACTCTCTCTTCTCCCAGTAATCTTCCTTTTCTTTCCCTCCTCCTCCTCCTCCTCCTCCTCCTCCTCCTCCTCCTCCTCCTCCTCCGTCGGGTAGATCATGAATGTTAACTATTCTGCCTCCTCTCGCCTACGTCAGAAAAGTTTCCAGGTTTTGAAAACTTTTTTTTTCTCTGCTGTAAAACTTGTCAGCCAGTGATGAACTTCGACCTTTTCTCATTTAAATACGTTTCGGTCTCTTTGGCGGCGTCGACCTGTAAAATCAGCAGGTTGGTCGTGACGTGCAACAACCTGAAGGAAACAAATCAGATGTTTGGAAGGTAGTGATGTTGCAGATGATGTCACAGCGACCAGTTGGACCAGACGATGGATGCAGCAGTTGGGGTCTTAAATCGCTTCACTGCTCATTTCTCTCCCTTTCTGAAAAAAACTTGTGTGAGGACACAGGAACCCTGAGGACGGACCCTGTCTGTCCAGATAAAAGTGCGTCCGCGGCGTCAGGACGCTGCTGCCTGTTTGTTTTTAGTTCTCTTTTCCTCTTTCATCTTGTTTTCAAAGAAGTTTGTCACTCAAAGCCTGAGGATCTGGACCAATCTGCTCGTCTTTACCATCTCAGGCCTAATTTATGTCCGCTCGCTAGAAGGTGTGTGTGTGTGTGTGTGTGTGTGTGTGTGTGTGTCTGTGTGTCTGTGTGTGTGTGTGTGTGTGTGTGTGTGTGTGTGTGATCATTAGCCACGTGTCGGTGGATTTCAGTTGGCCATTTCTTGTAGACCTGCGTCACTTTGAAGGCGGCGTTCAGTGAAACGTCTGCAGAAGTTTCCTCGTGGATTTCAGTGATGAGATGAGCTATAATTTTATTCATGTTCCAGGGCAACAACATGTTGGCTCAATGCAGTATGACTGGTTCTTCAAATGGTCGGTTTCCTGTTACAGTCGCAGGATATTTAAGTGTGATGGTGATGATAAAGAAATCATTGTTTAGGTTAAAATAACTTGGTCTCACACTGGAAACAAACTTTGGTCTCCTCTGTGAAAGTCCTGTGTGTTTTTTGTTTTTTTTTTGTTTAATATTTTTGAAATATGACACATAAGAGAAACCAACGTCAGTTAAACATTGAGAACCAGTTAAAACAGAAAGAACAATAGTATCATCAGAGTACTGTACACCTCAAACGAAAAACAAGCCACATTTTCTGACTCTAAGGTGTTTCCGTATTATTCAAGAGTCAAACACAGAAAAACCAAACAAAGAAACAAAAATAATAATAATAAATAAATAAATAAAAGAGAGATTAAAGCAAGTTGGAAGCTTCCTCGTCCTCCTCCCTGTGTAATTACGTGTTTATTCTTTTCACAACGTTCACGGCATAACACACTCGACAGGGCTGAGAGATTCATCAAAATGTTACCAAAATCCCAAAAATGGCCTCCTGCAGTTTTGCAGGATGTGCAGTTTTTGTTAGAGCTGAGATGTTTGTCAAAATGCCACTTTAAATAAAATAATGTGGTGCAGCAGAGACGTCCTGTCCTACATGTCATACTCAAAAGACAAAAACATGTTTATTTGGTGCAGATTCACACAAAAATCACAACATAATCATTTTAATATTTTCTATGAAAATGAGAATAATTATATAAAAATATTATTATTCTTTCTTCAGTTTCAATAAAGCTCAGATCAGTCTGTGCAAGTTGTTTTGAGTTAAAACAGCTTAAACAAACACTTAAGTCTGACTTAAGCCTTGTCTTTGAAACTAGTCCCAAGTGCTCTTGATTTCTGCTGAGGCGCCTTCACGAGGCTCGACTCTCTGATGTCATGGCGTTAGCTGATGGTTGTTCTAATAAACAGTAAAACCCTGTGGTGTACAATAAATCAAATTAATCTGATTAATACAATGTCTTTGCACGATGTGTAAAATGTAAAACATCATGGAAACGTAGTTATTACAACGTTCACAAACCGGTTCAAACTAAACTCAAAATCAAACCAAAGCTCCCAAAGTCGCCACAGAAAAAAAATAAATAAATACATTTTTGTTGCATGAACAAACTTTTTGATCCTTGAATATTTTTGAATAAGTTTTATGACACAGATTTGAAGTCATCTGGAAGTTTTACAGTTGAAATGAAAGTTGTCAGCTCACTGGACTGAATCCTCATCGAGTCACGTGACCCACAGGAGACGCACAGTTCTTCAAAATGACTCGAGACGAGAAAACGTTTCTGAGAATCAAGAAAGCTGCTGCAGCTGCTGAAAGTTTCTCATCTGAACGTGGATTCACACGTGTAGCTGACGGTGGAAATGCACAGTCAGACTGAGATTCATCCGTCACTGTGGCTAGTGGACGACTACCTGTCTGAGTGCAAAAACCACCAAAATGAGGTCAACTTCCTGCACAAATGAGGGACGCTGCTTCCAACACTTCTACAAAAGATGGCTAGAATATTTGGATTAAACCAAACACTCTATTCAACTATTATTCAGTTTTAGCAAAGAACTTTAATACAGTGTGGAAAGTTGTAACTCTTTGGTGGTGTGTGTGTGTGTGTGTGTGTGTGTGTGTGTGTGTGTGTGTGTGTGTGTGTGTGTGTGTGTGTGAGAGAGATCAACAGTTGCAGCTATAAAATAATGGACTATGACTTGATTCCATAGTTAAATAACCATAAACTTGATACAGTAGCAGATTTTGCTCCTTTTCCAGATCTAATCTAACTAATAATTCTGTTTGTGTGTTTGGATGAATGGGTCGTCTGTCTGTCTGTCTGTCTGTCTGTCTGTCTGTCTGTCTGTCTGTCTCTCTGTCTCTCTGTCTGTCTGTCTCTCTCTCTGTCTGTCTAGCTGTTGCTGTGTGTTTTGTTAAAGTGCCGCCTAGTTTTCTCCAGCAGTCTTCTTGCTTCAGCCGTTTTGTCTTAAAGCACAACTTTAATCGAGACAGATTTATTAGATTTATTTAAACAGGAAACTGTATTTGCATTAGGTTCTCGAGTTGAGTTTCTCCCGTCTTGTTCGATTCCGAGGTGTGATGGCAGGTCAGCAGGAGGGTGGAGGTGTTGTTGACCTGTCCGGTGGTGTTGGAAAAACGTGAGGCATTTACTCTGAGATCAGCACACTGTAAAAAATATTCAGTTTAAAAGGAAAGTCTGGTGTTATTCTGTATTTTTCTTATTAAAACAAATCCCATGTGGAGACACAAACCAACAACAGGTTGGTCCGTCTCTCAATACTGTCTAAGTTTCACTCTAAGATCATTGGTTCCTATCGTTTAATCGCTTAACCGACCAGTTACACGTCACATCTGTTGTTGATTCTTAGTTAAATTGCGATTCTCTCCTGAAAATTAATGAATCAGCGCAGAGAAGTTGATAACTGAAAAAAACGTTAGGATCACCTGTGAGAGTTTCATGAGACTGGGCTGCACTGTCCTTAAAACAGAACCAGTTAGATGGTGAAACATAACGGATAAGAACATCTACTACATGAACTACCTCTGTGCTGATGGATACAGTCAGACCACCACCCCGAGGTTATCAGCTTTAACTGTTGATGCGTCAACATCGTCGCCCTCTGAGTCAAATCGAATCGTGAGGTGCCAAGAGATTCGATTGTAGTTTTGATCAGACTGGAGGAAGTAGTGCATTTGTTGGGGACTATTTTCAATGGCCGATTGATCCATATTTGGTGTTGTGATATGGTACCGGGTGGTGTTTGTGAGACTGAGTCAGAATAAACATGTCAGTCAGAACAGTGGAGCTCAGAGGATGAAGGTGTTTTTGATGATGATGGGTTTTGTTGACTTTCAGAAAAATACAGAATATCATCAGATTCTCATTTTTAACAAGATGTTTAATCTTGAGAGAAAAATCCTGAAACAACACAGAATAAGACGTGAATATCAGGATAAACCAGGTGATTTAAAGAAAACTTGATGGTGACACCTGTTACAATCAATAAGCAACGTCAAACAAGCGAAGTTGGTCTGACGCCACCTGGTGGCTGCAGACTGGAACATGTTCTCTTCAGCTTTCACAGCTTGAATAAACCGTAGAGAGAAACACTGACAGGCTCATTTCTGAGGTGTTCTTATGGATTTAGTTGAATTGTGACAGTCGTTTAGTTTAAATTTATTTTTGCTCGACAGTAAAAGTCTGAAGTGGACCAAAGAATTTTAAGTTGCCTACATTTTTTTAATGTATTTGTTTGTTTGTTTGTTTGTTTGTGATGCCCAGAAAGTGTTTATCTTTCACTCAGCTGTATAGTTTGGAGACAAACTCATGTTTTGATGAGTTGTCAGATACGTTTAGGCTTTTCTGGTCGTTCAGTATAAATATTTGAATAAGATTTAGTCTGATAGATCATCTATACTGTATATTTATTATTTCAAATATATATAAAGTGATATTAGGAGTAAACTCTCAGCTTCTGCTCGGCCCTTCTTGCTTTTTGGGCTGAGGAGGCATCAGTGCTGTTAAAAGAGATTTTAAAGTTACTACAAGGGTCTTTAATAATGTGTTGATTTTTGGAGCCCCCTGTGTTTCCTCTGCCTGAACCACAAAAGGTAAAGTCAAAGATACGTTTATCTAAATAAAAATGTAAACACAGACTCATTTCATCTGATTTTACAGAGAATTCGGCCCTTTGGTCGACATTAAAAATAAGGACATAGAAACTCTTTGTAGTCGGTATAAACACTGACCAACAGCAGCTTTAATCTAAAATCATCTGTATAACAGTTTGAAAACTCTTGTTGCTCTTTTAGCCCTGAGTTTTGTCTCCCAGGACCTTCCTCTCTCTACAGAGTTCTTCTCCTTCAGTCGCTCAAACACACAGACAGTAGAAATAGTGGACAGAACCACTGTGACGTCACCCGTTGGTTTGTAGACGACCGTTTCGATGCCTTAAGTTTGGCATCTTGTTCTTGCTCCGTACTGATCGGAGCGTGGAGCTGCTGGGTGACGTACTGTGACTTTAGTGGTGTTTGGTTTTGTCTCGTCTGTTCAGCTGTTCTCGCTTACGTTACATACAGTCAGACTCACAGTCGCCCCTGCTGGCCATCAGAAAGAATCCAGGTTTTAAGGCGTCACTTTTCAAACCCAAGGCTTCATTTAAAAAAATATAAAAATCTTAGATTTGTCTTTGAAGTCAGTCTTAAGATTATTTCTGAGTTTAATTCATAAAAGATTCTGAGCAGAAAAACCAGCAGACTAGATATAGATAAGATATGAGGCTTTCATCAGTGGGAAAAAGAAAGTTGACAAAACTCATATTTTCAAGGCAAATTTCCTCATTAAAGTTTTCAGTTTTGTATTGAAGTCAAAGTTTTGAAATAAACTTAAAAAGGTTTTTCCAACCTGTAATCTTTTGTTGAAATACCACTCACATTTTCTATTTCAAAAGCAGTTGTGTAAACTCAGTAAAGTAAATTAATGTTTTCACTTCCAGCCAGTTAATTTTCAAGCAGCCAAATAATGATAATGATAAGTCACATGAACAATCAGTCACTTTATCTTCCATATGTACAAAGTACACAGGAATTTGACTCGGTGCTGCAGAGATGAGAAAGATAAATAGTTTAAAGAGACAAACTTCACATGTTTGATGTAAAGATAAGAATACTATCCCATTCCTATCTTATCAGTACCTTTTATTTACAATTTATAAAGTACAGTGTGAGTTAACAGTTCAACAAACACTGAATTTTGGGAGTTTGTAAAACTCAGAGATTCAAGTTTATCTAAAGAAGAAAAGTAAATTATGAAGTCAGTAGTAACCTGTCATAACCATCTTATAAATGACATAATCTCCATGTCAAAGCAAATTTTTCTAAATAACTATTTATACGTAAGATTAAAACTGATTGTAAGTCAGTTTTGTTCTTTATAAGAGGCTCCTGGGAGCTTCGTCCACTGTCTCTACTGTCTGTGGTCAAACTTTTATCATAACAAAAAGGTTTTCAACCTGAGCCTGGGAGTCTGTACAGAGGGGAAATTTAAATAAAAATATTAAGTTGCTTAACTTACATTTCACCAGCAGGTTTTCAGTTGCTTTAGCAAATTTAAACTGTAATATAAGTTTTTAGTTTGTATAAAAGTCTATTTTCTGTTTTTCTTTGTGACAGAAATGATTTGAGGCACAAAGTGTGTGTGTGATGAGTGTGTTCTCTGCGTGTGTGTGTGTGTGTGTGTGTGTGTGTGTGTGTGAGATGTGTGTATGCCTTCCTCTGAGCCTTGCATGCCCTCCAGCAGCTGGACGTCTTGTACAGTCCACTCGTCAGCCTTAAAACTAAATCGCTATTTTGGGAAAAGAAAAAGACCAAAAAAAAAAAAAAAAAAAACCCACCCAGCTTCAGATCTTTACGTTCTTCATGTTGAATCCAGATCTGTACAGTTTGTAAAAGGCAGCACAGGTTGAAGTTTTCTTCTTTCTTTTGCTCTCAGATCTTTAAGAATATATATAGTTGCACCATGTTGATGTGTGTATCTGTTGAGTATATTTATTTGAAAAGAGGAATAAATATTTCTGGACATCACTGAACTCTGTTTGGTCTTTGGTCAAAACCTTGAGCAGGTTTTTCAACTGATGAAGAAAAATACTCAAAAAACATCAGAATTTCAATTTAAACCATTAAAAAGTTAACTAAGCGTGACAAAATAACAGTTTTGTCGTGTCACAGACGTCTGTGTTGTGTTGCAGAGATATTTACTGATGTCAGCATGATGACTAACTAAGCATCACTTTGTCCTTTAAGACGTCCTCGTTATTTACAGCGGTGGTTTGTTTGTCTGCTGTAATCCAAGTCTCCTAAAGTCCCAACGTACGTTTGCACACAGTCACACCACACACACACACACACACACACACACACACACACACACACACACAGTTCAGACAGTGTGTGTCTCCAGGCTAAGCTCTTTAGTCAACTTGGCGTGTTGGGTCTTTAGGAGACTTGGATTTCACCAGACGAACAGTATGGAGGGATTTTATGTTTTTATTCTCTTGTTTAATCTTTGAAAACTGGTCACCATTCACTTCCATTGTTTGGGAGATTCTGCAGCTTTGATCTCCTGTGAAACTCCAGCAGAGTTTTGTGGACAAAAAAAAAATAAACCTGACCTCTAATCAGCCTGAGGGTGAGAAGATAATGACTGAATTTTCATTTTGGGGTGAACTATCCCTTTAATGCAGTCGTGGTTGATCTCCTACAAGTTGGGTAGCAGATGAATTTAGAACGGTGACAAAACTTGGGCTGAACGTTAAATGTTAAATGTTTTTAATGGACATCTGCCGGCCAATCAGAAACGAGGATTCATTCAGACTGTAGCGTACAAACAAATAATCCATCGTCCAAAGAACTGGTTTCTAAAGAATTCATCAATCAAATGTTAATTTTCTCTTTTGTTCCATGCTTTAAAAAGAAAGTGTTCAGTCAAAGCTCCAGTCTTAAATCAGACAAAACAAAATGAATTTCATCCTCCGTCTCATTTAGCTCACAATAATCACAAACTCATCTCTGCGTCTTTCTGTTTCACTGTGAACGGTGAAATACTGCATATGAACTTTTTAAAATAAACCATAAGATGTCGCTTTAAGCTCTGATTTAACCTGGACTTGATATTTAAACTCCTCCGGCTCTACATTTGCTTTTTGGAAGTTATTTTCCTCCAAACGCATTTAATATGTCAAATATTTCTTTTTTTTGTGACTGAGTTTTTAAAAATTGTTTTTTTTAATTTTCATTTGTTTTGGAGGCAACAGTTCAAAAAACATAACTCATCTATTCAACTGAATAATCCCATAAACCTCCTGTACATGTACATTCACATATTGACATGAAATAAAGTGAAATAACTAAAAATAAATAAATAAGTACAAATAAATAGTTCTTATAGCCGTACACTCAGGATAATACCCAAAATAAGAATATCGGTGTGTCAACACAGAATTAGAAATTTTCTTATTATTAGAACAGGAAAAAAGAGAAGAAAAATAAAATAAAATAAATTTTAACATCTATCTACACTTTCTTTGATCATAAACTTTACACACTCAGACCTGTGAAACCACAAAAAAAAATGAATTTGTTTGTTTACTGACGTGTTCATTTTTCTGGAATTTTCCTGACACATAATCTAAATCAGGACATATCGTTCCTTTAATCAATAACTCCACTGATCGACTCTTAAAATGAAGTGATCAAGAATCCGACACGAGTTTGTTGTGATGAAGACCAGAAGGTCATTTTATTGACAAGTTACTTTTTGTGTCGACACGTCACGAACGCACAAACCACGAACACAAAACAGCTCAACAAGCAAAGTCCATGATCTGAGCGAGACTCTGCAGCTGCTGTACAAAGAACTTACAAAACCTGCGTCTGTTAGAAATATAGACTTTAAACTTTTTCTTTTTTTCCCGGACATCGGTACAGAAACACGGCAAAACAAAGTCCACATGAACAGAAATGAATCGACGGGTCGAGTCTTAAAATCGAGTTCATGACAATAAAAGAAATTTAACAAAAACGAGGAGACAAATTAAAACTCAACCCAGGATTAAATTATGTGTTAATATGAGAATATTCTGAGGTGAACATCAAAACAACACTGAGGTGTTCAGCTGTCTGCTTACTGATATTTACAGGATATTGATTATTTTAAATCAACAAACTGCGTGTGTGTGTGTGTGTGTGTGTGTGTGTGTGTGTGTGTTTTACAGACTTCGATGGTCAAAAACCTCCAGAAATGACTTGAGGAGTTTTTCAAACATTATTCAGGACAGGAAATGTTTGATGGAATTCAAAACATAACAAATTTATCAATATTAAAATGTATAAACTAGAATTAAAGGGTAATTCTGGCATTTCTTTTTTCATATTTTTGGGTCTAAATAACTAAAAGGTACAAAAAGTTTTTGGTCCAGTAGATCAACTCAAAACAGGCTGTAATTAAGTACATCAACTAAAATGATTCCTGCAAACTGGTCACTTTTTAGTGAAACTTGCTGTTTTGAATGAAAATATGTCATTCACATGTAGATCTGAAGAGAAGACATCTTGGCCAATCACAGTCATCTTTTTTTTTTCCCTCTCAAACACTGATGTGTACAATAAACAGAGTCACAAAAAACTGGTCGGTCTCATCTGACCAACTTCATAATCTGCTGTTTAACTAACTTAACGTTAGCTAACTAGTTATGTTGACCTGCTAAATCAAGTTGCAGGGCGTCCTAACATAACAAATCTTTTTCAACCTGTTTGTAATGGACAACGTCCCAGCTTGTTAGCACGTCAGCTAACGCTAAACTAAACTCCCACTGCATCAGTATTTTTGACGGTGTTACAGCATATTTGGTGACCTGTCAGATTCTGTGACCTGCAGTGATGGAAAAAGTACTCAATTCCACAATTGAAAAATACTTACTTATAAGTAAAAATCCTGCATTTAAAGCCCTACGTAAAGTACTAATGTAAAAGTACTAGATAAAGTAACTTAACTTTTACTGTAAGTACCTTTTACTTTACTTTTACTTTAATACCTTATGGTAAAAGTAGTAATGTCTGCAGACAACACAAACAGAAGATGCACCAGAATATTTTGTTTACATGTTAAAATCACAAAATGTTTCCTGTGAAGGGGAAGACGCACCCACACCTCCTACAGGGGATTAAATTATGAACACATCACATTTTTCACCTCTCATGAGTTTGCGGGTCTGTAAAAGAGCTTGTTTTTGTCCTGACAGGCTCAGATTGTTGGTCAACATGTTAGTTTGGATCCAGAATAACTCTTTAAAAAGCCAAAGCCACACGACAACACAAGTAAACTAACTGACCGAAGCAGCAGCTGAGCAGCGACTCCTCTGATCTGGGAGGTAAAAGTCCTGTTTGTGTCAGTGGAGTCTGGTGCCGCGATGCATCAGCTTGTTTCTGGTGAAACAAAAAACATCTTAGTCTTTAACATAAAGGTTTATCTCTGGCACAATCTGAGGCTGTCAACGAAAAAACAACTTTCAGTGGACGCACTCTGATGGACGGATTTACCCACAGCTGAGACGATCTACTGGATCAATTCTAAGACTTTTTGAACCTCTTAGGCCGGAGATATACTTGCTGTTTAACCACGCGTCTGCATTTGTGTATGTGTAGCATTAATTTCTGAGGACACACACAACCATCGCTCCAAATGGACGCAGGATACGCGAGGCAGCCATGAAGCGTAGGGATGTGCAGAGGTGCGTATGTGAACGCGTAGTTAAAAGCAAGTACATTTTCCACCATTAGTCATTTAGATCCAAAACTGTTATAAATACGACCCAGAGGCCTCATCACAAACACGTCTGAAATCCAATCTCATATTAGTTTAAGATGACATTTAGAATTTCTTGGTATAAAAGAAACATGTAATCTTATTTTAGGACAGGAATTTAGCTGAGAAGAATAATGACTTAAATTAGGATGGCAGACTCTGTCCTAACTTCAAAATATGAAGATGGGAACAACATGAAGCCAAAATATCATGACTGATGCTCTAAATTAGGTAAATGTGGACTGCCAAGATGATTAATTCTGCATCCAAATCCTTTTCATGGGTCAATAACTGGCAAGAACTTCCTAGAAAGGAGGTGTTTGCTCTCCTCCAACACATTAATCCTTCTGACTCATCAAAGCTAAAATTGAACGCTCGTCTTTTCTCGTCCACTCACAATCTAACCAGTGACAAGTTAAGGGAGACAGCCGTTGTCATGGATACAGGCAGTCTTGGTTGATACAGGCCTGACGGGACGAGTGCCAGTTTCCTAAGTTAAGAGACACGGACACGAGTGAAATAGGAAGAGAGGATTTTGCCTGTCTTGGAAACTTAAGAATGGACAAGCACTTAGGAATTTCTTTTTCTATAAAGAGGCCCCAGGTTTAAAAATACCAGAGTTGCTCTTTAATGAATCTTTATTAACCTCTCAGATTGTCTGGTAGTGTGAACGCACTCATCAGCCTCCAGAAATCTCAGAAGTCAGAGTAACATCTGGAGCTAAAAGAGAATAATTATGTCAAACAAAAAGAAGACTTGTGGCCGTTCTGTTGGTCTGTCTGAGTAATACTAGATGAAAAACTCCCCAGATGATCAAGAAACATTCTCTAAAACATTCATCACAACATCGTCTACAGACAGGAACGTTCTCCGCAGCAGGGCTCCCACACCGTGTCAGTCTGGAAAACATCTGGATCAGAAACACTTCAGTGTTTGAACTGAGGTAACTTTGGTAGTTTTACATACTTTTTAAATTTTCCGTTCTGGATTTTCAGTCGTGTCATCAGTTCATCAGTTCATCCGATGACCTCGACAGCTTCCATGAAATTCAGACGTTCATGTTCCCCTCAGGATAAACTGTAATAACTTTGGTGATCCTCTGACTTTTGGTCAGATGGTCAAACATTATGGCTCAATCCCAAACTGGCCTCCTACACACTCAGTCCGTTTGCATGTTGGCGTGTTGGGTTCAAAACCAGTCAGCCTGACGGGTGAGTGGGTTCTAAAACTCTCCAACAGCGAGTTTGGGATGGAGGAAACGCTGCGAACGTTAGTTCTGTGAAAGGTGCGATAATCTTCAAGGATCGATAATAAGTTCATTTACCTCAAACTGCCTTTTGAAAGATGTTTTTCGAGCACAAGTAACGGGATGACGTAATGAAAAAATGTTCAACAAAACAAAGATGTGACCAAAGAAGCATGGAAGTGAGTTTTTTTTTATTTAATTTTTTAATTATTTCTTTTATAAGCTCACTATTTCATGAATGTTTATAAGATTATCATGATTTAAATGACTTATACACTTAAATAGTAACTTAATCACTGTTATTTAAGTGACTCTCCGCAGCCACGAGTGTGTTGGAATGAGCCTGTAACTGCTAAACATTAGCATGTTAGCTCATTGTGGGCATGTTAGCATGCTGTTGTTAGCAGTCAAAGCAGCACTGTGTAGGAACTGCAGTAAAATCTGCTGGAACTACTTTATTTCTAATAGAGAGAAAGTTGTTCCTACATGAAACTATTCACACACAAACTGCTCATTTTTCATACACATTTTTTTGGAGCCTTGATCACCACAAGCCAAGTGTCACCTAATTCCAGGTGAACTGTCCCTCCACCTTTAACAGCTTTTTCTTTCTTCCTTTCTTTCTTTTAAAAACTACAAGTAGTAGCCATGACATCAGCATGTCCAAATTGTTTTTGGCAGTGAGCTGCAAGACAAAAACAGTGCAACAGTCCTTTAACAAAATAAAATAAAATTAAAATTAAGGATTAACCGTGTAATATTATGGTGGATTTAATCTCAGCTGTTTGTTAAATTTATTTACAGAATTTTGTTATTACAGATGTTTCATTGAGTTCTTGTAACTATTTTGACAAAGTCATCTTAAACACATTTTGAGCTTTAAACCAAATTAATTTTACAAATGCAGACATCAACTAATGGCATTTCACCTGTAGGTGGCGCCACAGCAACTTCACACATATAAATGATAAAAACCTGGGTGTTATGAAACTGACACACTTGAAAATTTGCACAGTTAATCAAAGTCAAACCTTAAACCTGACCTGAATATTAATTAGAGCTTCAGATATGTGCTGGAACCCGATGGGTCGGGTCGGGTCTTATTTCTCACATATTTCACAGGCCGTAATAATTAATATATTTATTATTTTTTATTTACTTTCATTTTCCTCCCCAGTTTAGTTGTTGCCAGTTTCAGTTCCCTGCATATATTGTCCCTGTCACTGAAACTCCTGTTGTTTGGAATCTTGTTAAGAAAAATATTGGGCTGTAATCGGGTTCGGGCTGAAATATGCTAACGAGGGTTTCGAGGGGCTCAACTTTTCAGGCGTGATTAACGTTTAACTTCTTCATGAACACAGCATGACTTTCTGTCCCTGCGTGTATTTTAATTAATCCTGAAACGTTCTCCAGTTCTGGATGTATTATTGGAGGGTTGTTGTGTGTTAGACTGTCCTGAGGGGACACGTGAACATCAAACATCAAATCATGTGATCGTCCCGACTCACCGTGCGGGAACCCTGCTGGACATTCTGATATTTTCTCTAAATTCTCTACTGTGACTTTACAAACTGTGATAATAAGAAACACAATAACTGATCGGTGTCAAAGTGCAGAGTGATGCTGTACAGTGAAGAGAGGAATCATGGGTAAGGGTGGAGCTCTCCGGTGGCGGCGGCGGCGGCGGCGGTGGTGGTCAGGCGCTGTTCGTCGCTGTTGGTGTGCACAGTGAAGCTGCTGTGGCGGCTGCCCCAGTCGTAGCAGTCAGAGGACAGACTGAGAGAGAGACGAGAAACTTGACAGTCAGCTGCTTCAGTCGTCACTGGAGCTGAAGCGATTTATCAATTATTAAATAAATCACAGACTATTTTCATAATCAATTAATTGGTTTGACTAATTTTTTAATTAAAAAAAGTGATTTCAGCTGAATATTTTTGAGTTGTAAACAAAACAAGACATGCAGCAAATGGGTCACAGGTGGGAATCAAACCAGCGACCGCTGCAGAGGACCAACAGCCTCAGTACCTGGGGCGAACGCTCTGCCAACTGAGTATGGGAGCATCCCTGTTTTATTTTTTTTAGTCATCTAAATATTTATCGTTGCAGCTTTAATGAAATTCAGAAATACTACCACAGGGAAATCATGACATGTTTCGTACCTCGCTGATGCATTCTGGGGAGGGATGCTCCATGCCAGGTCGTCGTCACTGTCGTACCGTCGAGGGTTGTCAAAGAAATATCCTCTGGAGGAGAGAACGTGGTTCGGTATCCCCACAGTGCTCTGTGGAGACGAGGAGTCATCATTAATAAAAACAGCTGGACCAAAACAGGCTAACCTGAGAGCATCGTGTGAGCGAGAAGTTATCTCACGGTCAACATTTAGCCCAAAGCTAAGGATATATCCATCCAGTATTTGTTGAGTTACTTCAGTGTGGAACAAAATGGTGAATCGACCAACCGACACACTGACATTGTGATGTTTAAGAAATAACCAGCTGCAAGCGTGTCATAGGTCAGAGGTCACCTGACCCTGCCAGGAGGACTGACCCTTTCCTGAGGTGGCCGTCGGACCCTAAAGAAGAAGACGACCAGCGAGGTGGGCAGCAGCTCCCAGACGAACAGAATCACCCCGAACACGATGTAACCAGCGTCTCCCAGCGACGACCGCAAGTCCGCCTGGAGACACAGAGGCAGGTCAAAGGTCAGATGCTTTTTAAACTCCTGACTTCTGTTTAAACACTGAACACCACACGACCTGCAGGCACCCCCACCTGGTCGGAGACGTTGTACCAGTCGTAGTCGAAGGAGTTGATGGTCTCGATGTCGGTGAGGGCGAGCACCACCAGGTTGTAACAGGCCCGCGATGAGTACAGTAACACCACCATGATACCAATCAGGGTCACCTGACACACCGACGTCCCCTGCACACACAGGTGTTACTCATTATTATTCATTCTCAGAGGTGAGAAGTAACTGAGTACCTGATATCTGTACTTTCCTTGAGTATTTATTTTCATGACATAACAAGATGAAACTATGTAAAGCACAAAAAAAGACGTCAGTAGATAAAAAAGACGTAACAGGACAATAACAAGGTAAAAACCATAAAAAAAACAAATCTACATAAAAGACATAACAGTATGGAAAACAATGGAAAAAAAACATAACAAAAGATGACATATAAGACAAAATGAAAAAGACGTAACAGGATGAGAAATGACAAAAAAGACATCAATGGTGCATAAAAAACATAAGATAAGACACAACATAACAAGACGAGAATGACATAAAATACATAATGATACAAAAAACACATAAAAAGATGAAAAAACCCCTAACAAGACTGAACAAGTAACAGACAGAGAAAAGGTGAGTTTCAGTTAGCTTTCAGTAGAAATGTCCTGCAGTGGACTTTCTTTTATACTCTGAGGACATTTCAGAGTCTGAACTCTTACTGCAGTAAACGAGTTGAATCAGTACTTCTACTTTTACCAGAGTCTTTTTTTACACAACTATCTGTACTTCTACTACAGTAAAGAATGTGTGGACTTTTGCCTCCTCTGTTCACGTGAATTAATTTCAGTCGGTTGTGCGTCTCCACTCGCTGCCACGTGAGGCTGTCATTTTGCCGACTAACCTTCGATTCCAGGTAGATGTTGGCCAGCGACATCTTGGCGACCTTGTACAGGCAGACGGACAGCGAGACGGCGCAGAGGACGAACAGGCTGTCGTTGATGGTGACCCTCACCAGGACGATGGTCTTGACATCAGCGGCGGTCATTTTGACCAGCAGGGCACAGACCAGATTAACCACCAGGAAGAGAAGACTGACGCCCAAGAAGACCAGGTACAGGGGGAGTCTGGAGGACAAGGGACAGGGGACAGTTTGAGAGACTTTACTGTACTTAAGTACACTTTCTACTTTTTCTTTGAACACAAATATCTGCTGTCTTGACTGGTTATTCAGACAGAAAGAGTTGGTTGAAGAAGTTACCTGTACTTCAGCAGTGCAGGTGAATACTTGGACTTTGCCTTGAAGTAAACCTGTAAGGAGAGGAAAGAACAGACAGATGACAGATTCTTCTTTATCCTGGCTGCAGTTTGTTCAGTGATTGAAACAGATTTTGTGTTTGTCCTTCAATGGCAGTTTCAGTTGGAGAAACAATTGATCAATCACAACTCTGTGGGTGGAATTAACAATGAGGTTAACTAGTTATTTATCAACTACACCAAATACTCACAGCAAAATAATACCAGGACAACAAGTCCACAATACGATGCAGCCGTAAACTTTCCTCCTTTCTTTGGTCAGACAACATGAGAGCGTCAGTTCAAAAGATTTAGAGATGAACCCACAACAGCACAGTCCAGGCTGTGGACTGTCCATGATCTTGGTGGTAGATGCCAACAGTCTGCAGCTTTTTTCAATCCAGCAGCGTCTTTCATTGACCAGACCCTCCTTTCTCACTGAAGGTGCCCTCATTGAGGAAATTCGACGCCGGAAAAATAACCTGCGTCAGCTCTCTGGAACACGTGATGTAGAGCTGTTGAAGACGCTCATTTCTTTTCTGTCTTTATTTTCTGATCTATTTTAGAGTCCAGCAGCTGCAGTGGATGAATGGGCGAAGAGGAGATGCAGCTGCTGCACTGATCAGCCCAAAAAACTGACTGACTCAATGTCTGACTTAGCTGTCAGTCCAAATCTTGCTATTGACGTTCTATCTTTGGCCCTCAGATTGGCTGAATGACTACAGGAGCGGCTGTGGCTCGGTGGTAGAGAGGTCGCCCATTACCTGAAGGGTTGGTGGTTTGATTCCCAGCTCAGTCCGTCCATAACTGTTCTTTAGCAGAACATTGATCTCCAAACTTGGCTTTTGACAAAATGTGCTATTGGCACAAACAAAAATCATCATTTGTCTTGGAAATAAATGCGAAGAATCAGTAAAAACAACCGTCATCTGTAAAGTCAGTCACGAGTATCTACTCATTTGAGAACCATGTGCTGTTTTTTATTGGTCAACTGGAAACCAACTTCTTACAACAAAACCACCAATGGCAACCAAAACAAAGAACTTCTTGGAGAACAAAGAAAGTTTGTAACCAACCTGTTCATCTCAACTTCTCATCGTATAATTCCTGAAAGCTGTTTACCAGTGGTAGAGGACGGTTATGTTGGTCAAATACTCTGAAAGTTTTTCCTTTTCTTGATGGATTCTACGAAATCTTCAGCTACCCACCCCGAACCCGACAGACGGGTACGGGTCGGGTATGAGCCAGTTTGTTCTGGCTCAATAAGTTTTATTCTGTCTCTGACAATGCCAATCATATTTATTAAGGTCATTTTAAGTTTAAAGAAAAATATTACAGAACCAGTCAGTCGTGTTTCACTTCCAGACGGGTGTGAACATGCTGACAAGCTGAAGCTTTATTCAGACTAAAATGTGCGTAAACGCACGGCCGGTGTCCAGTTTAAAGACACTGAAACATATTTTATCCACATGTTGTAATGTAGGTGAAGCAGAGTGCTACAGCGTCTGAGATCAGCTCCCTCTGCTCCGGTTTAATCCCACAGACTCTGAGAAACAACACACAGGAACTTTAACTTTTTCTGCAGCGTTTATTTGTGGGCAAATTGTACATTTACTGCCACTGGACAACTTTACTGCTAAACTTTGATCCCTCTCCTCTGATCATTAACACCTGTCTGTCCTGAGTGCAGCCACCGCCACTGTGATTTTTCTTTGTCTCTTTTGCTCAACCACGCCCACTGCTCTCTCTCTCGCACACACACACACACACACACACACACACACACACACACACGCACACACGCACACACACACAGCAGTGATCATGCACCATGTTCATGGAACGTAGATGAGGAATATTCAGACATATCAAGGGAAAGCTGCTTATCGTTCACAAAGTTTGGCTTCTCATTTGTTGCTGGATGCTTTGAAATGTGCCGACAGTATGGAGCTGATATGAACAGACGCTGCAGGGTGTGTGTGTCTCATTTGCTGCAACTGACACAACTCAATCCTGCATAGACATTAGCATTGGGCGATATGTTATGTGACCGTCATTAGCCTATCTATCGGAGATGTGCACGAGCGACAAATTCACTATGTTAAATACACTGCGTATGTTCACTACATTCAATAAACAAAGTAAACTCACAGAGTCAAGAAATTAAACATTCTCACACCTATTTTCATTTTTAAACAGAGAAATATAACCATTCACCTTCTGAAATTAAATTTCTCTCTTTTACCAAACTAAGACAAGTTTAATTGGCTCGTTAACTCCTCATGAAACTTCATTCAAACTCGACATAAAAATATGTAAAATTCACCAAAACCATCTTTGTTCGTCTGTCCACTTTTCCAACAATTACTGACTCTGATTTGGTCGAATGAAATTCTTAATTCACCACGTGAAAAGTCTGACTCAGGCTGACGCAGGCTGTTTTCCTCTCACTCCTCACCCTCAGGTGAGTGGGTGTGTACTGCGCCGCTGGATGAGAGCGAAAATATCATGACAAATATCCCCCAAAAATCTACCAAAAAAAAAAAATCAACCGGCGATGGATTCAGCCCGTTGCTGATGGGTGATATATTCATTCAATCACCCAACCCTCATAGACATGGCATCAACTTCCACTGTTATGCAGATGACACCCAACTGTATGTCCATCAAAGCCTGGTACCACTGATGCATCACATATCATGTCCTGTCTGGCAGATATAAAATTTGATTTCAATAATTATTACCCCCTGTGGCAAATACATCCAGAGACTGCAGCTGGTACAAAATGCTGCTGCCAGACTTCACACACACAAATCCTTCACTGGTTACCTGTCAGTTTTAGAGCTGATTTTAAGATTTTACTGCTTCAGGCAGACAAACTCCCCATGGGACCTAAATTCAGAAAAAATATGAACGTAGTGAGAGAATAATTATTTTTTTTATTCCATTTGAACTGTGCCTCCAGCTACAAATATGATGTTTGTCAATTTAAAACATAATTTTGAAGAAAGTAAAGAAAGTCTGAGTTTGTTGTAATTTAGTTTAGTTTTGTGTGAAACTGCTCAGTGAACTAAACCTCTCATCTCACACGACATACATCCTCAACACCAATCTCACTACCTTCTGTAACATTATCTCACCTGAAGTGTTTTATCAGCTGTGAAGCCGTTGGTCACGTGACTACGGCTCAGTACAAAAACACACAGGCATGGTAGCTTCAGCGGCTACAGTTAGCTTGTGGAGTAAGAAAACCATGACGTCACTTGCGTGACTTCTGGCTGAAACAATTTTATGACAAACTACGACTTTCTTGACTTGAAAAGTTGTTGTTTAACGTGATCAGCATCGTAAGCAAAATTCATAACCCAGTTCAAACAGGATCAGAAAATAACTCCTCTATCGTCATAGACTACTTTCCATATTTTTCCTGAAGTTAGTTCCCGTGATGATCCTCCTGAACAGGCCTGACTTCTCTATAACTCATAATGCGAGATCGCCCTCGGTGTTTTAATCTGTGAAAATTACGATATTCGGTTAACACCACCTCTGGTTAGCACCAGGCTGACACACGGTGCTTCGCAAAGTTTCAAGACTGTTGCATCACCGATGGGTGTGGTCAGAAGTAAACCCTGCTGCACCTGTAACCACGCCCAGCTGTGATGTCACAGTGTACCGACACACCCTGGAGTACACTCCTACATCACTGCAGCAGGGAGGGAAGCTGATATGTTGTTCTTTAAAGAACACCGATGCCACCAGCAGCTCCTCCAGCAGCACCAGCCTGACCAGTAGCAGCGCCCCCCTCACCTGTGCGCAGTAGAGGTTCATGAGGCTGAGCGTGAAGAACTGCAGGCAGACGGGGAAGCAGTAGAGCAGCCAGAAGGCAAAGGGTCCGAGTGCATTGGCGGTCACACAGTCTCTGAAGTAGAAGGAGAAGAGGAGGGCACGCAGGGCGGCCCACAGCAGACACAGGAACAGGAAGGCCGTCTGGTAGCTGAAGCGTTTATGTCGGTACCGCAGCACCAGCCAGAGCTGGGCGTAGACGAAGGCAAAGAGCAGCGAGTAGAAGATGGTGTAGGCGATGGTCAGGCCCAGCTTCACGTAGGGTGGGATGGCCGGCGTGATGGTGGGAGGGGGAGGGAGGTGGGAGCCGTTACCGGCATGCTGCTGCTGCTGCTGCTGCTCCTGTGCCGGGTTTCCCTCCATCGCCTCCCCATTCATCCCCCCTGTGGTCCCCAGCAGAGGAAGGAGGGAGAGAGGGAGGGAGGGACAGGGGGTTAGAGATGGAGCAGCGGCCGCTGATCTGCGGGTGGAGAAGAAGAAGAAGAGGAAGAAACGTGTCGGAGCTCGTTAGACGGATCCTTCACATCCATCAGCTCTCCTCCAGACACACCGTCTGACTCACAGAGAGGAGGAGGAGGAGAGGCACCTCCCCTCTTTTTGCCGGTGCCTGGTGGGGAGCTATTGGTGGCTGTTGGTCACATGGTCTGACTCCCCAGCAGGTGATTGGCTGAGCAGGAGGAGGGATGCTGCAGAGAGGAGAGGAAGGTGGAAAGATGGATCTGGAAGGAGAGAGAGGTAAACTGGGATCTGTGGTCCCACCCACCACACACACACACACACACACACACACACACACACACAGTGTCACAGCAGCATCATACAGGCGGCTTCGACTGGTTCTTATTGGCCAGTATCAGACAGATACTGGTGGATACAGATGAACATGTTTCACGGCAGCTGAACTGATACATGTGATTATTTTTTGCCTTGAGTATTTTTAGGACGTAAAACAAATTAACGAAATAATAAATAAATGGAGATAAATGAGTGAATGAACCAAATTAATAAGTAAATAATTAATAAGAGTTAAAAATGGGGCTGTACCAGTTGCAGCTTGTTGCACTGTTCCTATTTTTATATTTCCTCTGTTTAAATAAATGAATGACTCAAAAAACAAATGACTGAATTGATAAATTAAAGGAATTAATGTTCTAATGATCAACACACAGTACATGTCTTAAATCACCACAAAACTTCATCCTGAGGGCAAAAAGAAATCCCATACAAATGATATTTCAATATGAAAGGATTATTTTTTAATAAGTGTAATAATCCATAAAGTATAATCAGTCATATTTTATTTTTTTCCTCTATTTTTCATTGTCAGCATCTGTAAAGTCTCATGAATAATAACTGATTTGCATCAAAATCTTGCTTAAATTTCCTGTATTTATAATCCACTGAAACCATAAACTGTTAAGATTAACACCTTCAGTAGCCAGCAAGAACACATTTGCTCCACATGTTGAAGTTCAACCAATGATAAACTTATTTGCCATAAATTAATCTTCTAATTGCAACAATGACATTGAAATAGACTCACTTCAGTGCAGAATATCAGTGTTTTATAATGCTGAAATGTCCTGATGTAAAATGTATAAATGCCCCTGTCAAAACTGATGATTAGTTCCCAGTTATAAAGCTGAAATGTCCAAATCACCATCAAAAATGCTGAATTGCTGGTCACTTCACACTAAAAGAATTGTAAAATGTACAGAACCTTATCTGATAAATTTAACACTTTATCCTGGAGTGTAAGGAGTTATTGTAGTGAAAATGAAGATTATAATTTATCAGAGCTTTCTTTTTTTTTTAAGATTATTGTTTGGGCTTTTTGCCTTTTCTTGGATGGATTCAGCTGAAGAGCAGACAGGAGAGAGGACAGAGAGAAATGATGAAGGACGGAGTCAAACTGCTGCAGTTTGTTTTTGTTCTTTGTGTGTAAAAACCTTCTTGGCTACAAACCTGGTTCTGATTCTGCACATTAACAGAACAATACTGAGCAGAACTGAGATTTCTCACCATATGATCCTGTCAGACTGGAGTATGAATGAAGGGCCAGTATCGACCCTGATATCAGTCAAACCTTAATATAGCCCCCTCCTCCTCCTCCTCCTCCTCCTCCTCCTCCTCTTCTTCTTCTCTCGCTGCAGTTTTTCTTCCCCGTCGTTATATAACAGGCAGCAGCTTGTTAGATAATAGAGGATGCTGTGCAGCTCATCTCCACACGCTGACGACAAAGACACACTCCTGCAGCTCCACTTTGATTCTCCACTCCGCTTCTAATTTTTCCTCTCATGCTGTCAGATGACGTCAATTTGAACCAAATACTGAAATCATTTGAAAGCCGTAGATATCTGTCTGTGACCATCGTCAGGTTAAACAAACACCTTGTACTTCCTGCTTAAGCTTTTAATTCATCATGTATGTTTATGAATATGTATATTTATATGGTTGATGCAGGTTATAGTACATATGTAGCCTACATAATCTGTTATGTAAGCGTACATGGTGGAAAGTAACATTTACTCAAGTACAATGTTGAGGTACTTGTACTTTATTTGATTTTATTTATTTCCTTTCTGTTCCCACTCTGCTCCACCTCAGGGGGAAATATTGTACTTTCTGCTCTTCTTCATTTATCTGACAGATATAATTATTCCATTCCTGAGAACTGGGACAAATCATGTTCTACCAAAAAATGAAAATGTTGAAAATTATTAATAACAATCACCGTCATTTTTAGGCTTGATACAAAGAAGCACTTCTGTTTAAAGGCTCATCCAGGATTTGAACCATGGCCTTCTCATACCCAAAGTAAGAATCATACCCCGAAACCAGCGAACCTCAAAGTCCTGATCCCCAATTCAAAACAAACAAACAAACAAACAAACAAACAAACAAACAAACCAACAAACACTCTGATTAAAGCACTGTTGACTCACTGTAGATGTTAGAAGTGCTAATTTTTCCTTACACTTTTATATTATATAAATTATATAAATATATCTAATATATTTCTCTCTCGTTTCCCATTATTTTTGTGGAGCTATGCTAGCAGTTTCCCTCTGCTTTCAGTCTTTGTGCTAAGCTAGGCTAAACAGCTCCCGGAGATATACGTGCCTTGCAAACATTTTAGCTTAATTTTTCGGGTCGTGTCAGGGTCTTGCAAGCATCGCCACAGTCCCTCACTTCATTCTAGCAAGTATAAAATCAGCTTCTGTCACGGTTCACAGGATGTTCAGCTCTGTCAGAAAGAATTGATAGAAAGACACATTTAATCACTGTTGATTCACAGTATAAGTCGGGCTCTTTTTTCCATCAGTTTGATGGAACTATGGTTTCCATCTGCTTCCAACCTTTGTGCTAAACTAGGCTAACCGGCTTCTTGAGATACTATACAGATGTTTTATGGTCCTGCATACATTGCAGCAGTCCCTCACTTTAAACTTACGTCTTTGAGATTTACAGTGAATCTTGGTTAACTATTTGCTGCAGCTTCCAGTCTTCTCCATGAGCTGCCTGATGGATCCCCTCTAGTCTTTTTAATGGAGGAAGAGCCGGTTTTTAAACTTTTCACGTTGTTACCAAATTCAGAGGGATGAGATGCACAAATGATTTAGTTTGAGAGCTTGTCCAGGATTTAATCCAAAACCTCTCATACCCAAAGCGAGAATCATACCCCTAGACCAATGAGCCACAGAGAATTTGAACAAAGAGTCAGATTTCACAGTAGAACTCAGAAGCACTCCTTGTCCATCACTCTGGTAGAACTATGTTAGCAGTTTTCCTCTGACTCCAGTCTTTGTACTAAGCTAGGCTAAACAGCTAGAGTTATAGAGAAACATCAAATGCTCCCACAATGAATTGTCCTTCTTGAGGGCGTGGCAAAACAGACACAAAAAGCCCCCCTCCTCTTTAAAAAAAAAAAAAAAGACTTATAACACATAATATAGATCACATACACTACATTTTTCCATCACGTAGGACTATACACCGATCATGCATAACATCATGACCACCTGTCTAATATTGTGTCGGTCCCCCTTTTGCTGCCAAAACAGTCCTGACCCGTCAAGGCATGGACAGTTTATATTTGGAGGCAGGGCTTAACAAAGGGTCAGTTAGCCCTGTGCTTTATGTGGAAGGACTGAAATTTGTAGGTTTTTTTTTCAGATTCTTTTAAAGTGTTGTGTTACACAAACACTTTTTGTTGAGGGTTGACTTGAACCCAGGACTGCTCACACCCAAAGTGGGAATCATACTCCTTGACCAGCTAGCCACAATAAGCTTCTCAAGTTTGTCGAAGAAAACCTCAAAGTCACAGTATAAACATATGAGATATATAAGTGTATATAAATATATATTATATTTCACAGTAGAAATCAGAAGCTCTCATTTCCCGTCATTTATGAGGAACCATGCTAGCAGTCTCCCCTTGATTCCACTCTTTGTGCTAAGCTAGGCTAAACAGCCCCTCAACATACACTCATGGGCCACTTCATTAGGTACACCTGTTCAACAGCTTGTTAAGGCAAATATCTAATCAACCAATCACATGGCAGCAACTCAGTGCATTTAGCCATGCAGACACGGTCAAGATGGCTTACTGAAATTCAAAGCATCAGAATGAGGAAGAAAGGTGATTTAAGTGACTTTGAACGTGTCATGGTTGTTGGTGTCAGACAGGCTGGTCTGATTATTTCACAAACTGCTGATCTACTGGGATTTTCACTCATAGCCATCTTTAGAGTTCTCAGAGAACGGTCTGAAAAAGAGAAAACACCCAGTGAGCGACAGTTCTCTGGGTGAAAATACTTCATTGATGTCAGAGGCCTGAGGACAATGGACAGACTGGTTTGAGATAATAGGCAACAGTAACTCAAATAACCACTCATTAAAGCCAAGGTATGAAGAAGACCATCTCTGAACACACAACACGTCGAATCTTGAAGCAGATGGGCTACAGCAGCAGTAGACCTCCTGTCAGCTAAGAACAGGAAACTGAGGCTACAATTCATACAGGATCACCAACACTGGACAACAGAAGATTGGAAAAATGTTGCCTGGTCTGATGAGTCTGGATTTGTGCTGTGACATTCATATGGTCTGGTCAGAATTTGGTGTAAACAACATGAGAGCATGGATCCATCCTGCCTTGTATCAACGGTTCAGGCTGCTGCTGGTTTTGGTGTGGGGGATATTTTCTTGGCACGCTTTGGGCCTCTTGGTACCAACTGAGCATCGTTTAAACACCACAGCCTACCTGAGTATGCTAACTATTTCCCCCAGCTTCCAGTCTTTTTCATAAGCTGGACCAAACATGTCTGAGACACATCATCCCACATATACAGTTTTATTTTCTTTTTCCGTGCTCAACCAGAGAATTGTTGTTATGATGATACTGGATGGAAAGTGCCTTTTGCTCTGTATGTTTATATAATTAATCAAGGAAAAAAGGTTTTAAGTCCCTGTTTCTTTCACTCACTCACAGATGCAAATTAAATATAACAATGTAGAATATATCTTATGTAATACTACTGGTTTTTAAACATACTTAAAAAGTACAAGTTCACACAAAGAACGACTTTGTTACTGTAACAAGAGTAAATGTACCTCCAGCCCCGGTGGCCTCGTTAGATTCATCCCACCAGTGGTCAGGAAGGTAGAAAAGAAAGAGAAGGAAAAGGAAAAAGGATTGAAGGAAAATGTAAATGAAAAACAAAGAAAGGTGAGGAAAATTGTGCAGTTAGACTTTGTGTCCACCAGATGGTGACAGTGTCCTGAATCAACTGTTGATCACCAACTAAACCAAAGACACTGAAGACTCATCATTTCTTCAGTAAAGGCTTGTATTGGATTATATTTTTATTCTGATGTATTGTAATATATGGGCCAAGTTCTTGTTTTAAGATGCACCATAAAATATCTGCAGCAGTGTTATTTTTTAAAGTTCAACACCTTTGAAAATAAGACTTCCTGTCAGACTTTTGTACCAAAATAAAAGCTTCTTTCACTTTTTCTACACAGCTACTAAACTCTGAAACTTAAAAACCAAAACATAAAGCAAATACAAATATGGGCTACATCATACAAATTACTTTTGATATAAATCATTGTGATGAAAATAGAAAAAACCTGTCTGTGAAACTATCAACACCAGTTTTTGGGAGGGAAGACTGGGAACAATTGTAACAGGGGGCTAACACACCCTGCAGAAGTTTTCAACAAAAAACTGATTTTGAGTCAAGAAAGTTACTTTTTGGACGTTCAGTATTTTTCTTCTCTGTCTACAGTTTAGATGATTGAAAATTTACAGTCACAGAATTTGTTTTGTCTCTGTTACTGTATAAAACTGAACATGAACAACTAATGCTAGTTTAGATGTTGCTACCTAACATGCAAGATTTTATCAAGTCACACGGCCTGTTGTAAGCTCCTTGGTTCTTTGTGTTGATGCACTTTCTGTTGGAAAATAAATTAAAATTTACTTTTAACTCAGTTAAAATAACTTTAAAAAATTAGTTACCATTACAATAGTTTGCCAAGTCTAATAGAACAGACCCTTCACTTGGAACGGCTGTGTGACCCCTTCAAGATCCACCAAGTTTACAGTCGTCTTTTTCCTTTAAAACTAAAAAATTAAAATGAGCTTGTAGCTATATCTCTGTACAATGTGATTCAAGTATTGAAGTTTATGTTTATATGTGGTTCTTGTCAAATAAACCTGTGAATAAATAAATAAAAATAGAAATGGACTTTTGCTTTTAATGCAGTCAATGCCTGACATCTAAAAGAATTTGAGCCACATACAAAAAAAAATCTTAAGTAACATTATAAATATATACATATATAGATTTTCATTTCTAACACGTAAAAAAGAAAGCAAACAATAAAAACATCAAAATTATGTTAAGAATAATGAGATGAAAACAGAGAGAACAAAAACGTTCACTGAAGAAATTCTAAAAAAAAATAACATAAAATAAAAGTTTACATGCTTGAAAAGGAGTCTGAAGAAGTACATATTTATCATGAAAGACTACAGCAGTAATGTGATTACTCTCAGGTGGGCTTTTCTTTGAGATACGGTGGGTTAAAGTTATCTTTTTGCCCCTCCAATGGGGCAACTGTAACACTCTGACTTCTTGCATTAAATGTAATGTTATATTTTTGTCCTTTTTAGTTAAAATATATTAATTGTATGGTTTAATGCACATGTTCTTATAATCAAAAGATGATCAGTGTATTTGAAGTCATCTGTGAGTTTTGAAGGAGAGTTTAAAGAGTTGCAGTTGACCCTGGTCTTCCATACTAACTACAGGGGACGCCTGAAGAGACCTTTGTTTTGAAAAACTTTACCGGAAGTCTTGTGGTTGTTAGTTAAATACCCCCCACGTTGTGACTCCCGCTGTTCCTCCATCCATTCATCCCTCCCTCTGGCTCTCGGTCTCCCTCAGTCCGCCGCTGTGCGCTGCCCCGCTGCCCCGCTGCCCTCGCCTCCTCCCCGGCCGTCCTCACTGGAGAACACCGCCGGTCTGACCGAGTCTGTAGCGCCGCACAGAGAACATGAGTCCCGGGTCCCGGAGCTGCTGGTGGGTCTGCTGCTGCCTGCTGAGCCTGGCTGTTTGGAGCCGGGCTCTGGAGCTGCAGGAGCTGTTCGAGTTCGGAGAAGAAGCCGGAGACCAGCAGCTGCAGCCCGGCTCCGACTCCACCGCAGAGCTGCCCCTGAACGCATCTCTGTTCTTCTACAGCCAAACTTTCGACAAAGTTTATGTGAGTTCAGCATCCAGATGTTTCTTTCTTTCTTTCTTTCTTTCTTTCTTTCTTTCTTTCTTTCTTTCTTTTTAACTGTGAAAGATTTAATTTGGAGGTTCATTCATCAAAGTTAAATAAGAGCTTAAAAATCAGTGTAACAGAGCAAAACCCCAATTTTTTTAAAGTTTAAACAAGTTTGTTCAGTTTCAACACGTTTTTAACAAAAAATAAATAGGACAAAAATAAATCAACATCTCAGAAATCAAAGAGAATCAAATGGAAGTAAAATGACCGAAATTAAAATGTGTTGCATGAATTCATGTCTGCAGGGCTCCAGCTATCAATTATTCATTTTTCAGTTAATCATTCATACCGTCACATGTGCAAAATAATCGATCACTTATCATGGATTAAACAGTTACTAAATTGCAAACTTATTACCAACGAATTAAATCGCCAACTATTCTGATAGTCGCTTGATCGGTTTGAGTAAGTTTTTAAGAAAAAGTCCCTGAACGCATCTCTGTTCTTCAGCGAAACTTTCGAAATAATTAAAGTGAGTTTAACAGCTGTTTTTTTTCTTACTGTGACAGATTTAATCATGAGGTTCATTCATCAAAGTTAAATAACATCAAACAAAAAATCCAAACTCAATTCTTCAGTTTAAAGTTTAAATGACTTTGTGACTGTTTGTTCAGTTTTCAACAAAAAATAAAACAACATTTCAGAAATCAAACTATATTAAATCATACTTAAATAAAGTGAATTTATGCCTTAATTTCTGCAGGGCTACAACTATCGAGTACTATTTTTTTCTCAGATAATTTATTAATATCATAAAATGTTCAAAGAAATTAGACCTGCAATGATTCATTGCATGTTAATCAATTATTAATGAATCACTGACAATTCTGATCATTTCTTGATCGATCTGAGTTCATTTTTCAGAGGGAAAAAAAAAGTCCCTGAACGCCTCTCCGTTCTTCAGCAAAACTTTCGACAAAGTTTGACTGTTTGTTCAAAGTTTTTTCAGAGTTTTCAACCAAATGAAATGTGACAAAAATAAATCGCTGTCCCAGAAATCAATATCAACCAATATCAAATCAAACTCGACTGAGATTTGTGGCGATGATTTGATGTTTATTTAAAGGGTCTCTACTGATGCGGTCAGCTCGTCCTCCAGGGGTCCCCAGCTAACATACAATACACAACATGTTACTGGAATGAACATTAATGGCATTGATTCACATAAAATTACATCAATACGTGACTTTTTAACTTTTTACATAAGCACTGACTGAAAATGATTAATCAATAATCTAAATGCTGAATGACTGATGTAATATCAATCAATCGACTAATTGTTTCAGATGCCAAGTTCACTTACAGAAACGTGACTGAATTCTGTCATGCAAGATAAATTGGTGTTTTTTAAAGTTCAATAATGTCTGATTTTAATGTGATGAAGAGGTGAAACAGTCACTTTGAGTGTATGTATATAAATCTGTCATCAATCACGGCTGTAAGGTTCTGGAAAACCTTGAAAATCCTTGAAAAGTTCTTGAATTTGACTTTGGAGAAGAACTGGGAGCCCTGAACGTTTCATTTGACTCAAACTTCAACCAAACATCAGCTTCTTTCAGCAACTTATTAATTGTATTTGTGCTGCCACCTCGACTATTTCAACTATTTCAGTTATTTCAGATGTAAATTTGTCTCACGCCTGATTGGTTTGTTTGATAAGTGAATCGTCTCGTCACTGCAGCCTCTGAGCGCTTTGTCTCTGTTCTGTTTGTTGACACCTGATAAGCTTTTCTATTGGTTCTTAATCACCTCCAAGCATTTTCTAACTGTTTACAAAATAAGAGTCGTGTGTGTGTGTGTGTGTGTGTGTGTGTGTGTGTGTGTGTGTCCTGCTGCTCTCTGACTCTGATTGTTTGATTTGTGGTCTCATGGTGACACGTTGAAGTGTTGGTGTGTGAGCGGAGGAGGAGGAGGAGGAGGAGGAGGAGGAGGAGGAGGATGAAGTATTCAGACTGTAAACTGTAAAAGTACTAAAACTGTAAAAAGTACAAGAGTAAAAGTACTCAAAGCAGAAAAATATGACCGTTACAGCAGTATACATGATATGATTAGATGATTACGACTCATGAAAGCAGGATTTTACTGTTTTAGTTGTTTAAGTTGAAGAATTTTTTGAACTATTTTGTATCAGACTGCAACTAATGATTATTTTCATTGTTGATCAAACTTTTGATTATTTTCTCGATTAATTGATTGATTAATCCTGTCTCAATCTTGTCATACGTACGCTGTGGACTCCACATGTTTGGACCTATTTTTCAAGTCTTTCCTGTAACAATTGTAAATGTAACTGTTTTTCATCACTGATCAATCCATCGATCATTTTCTCCACTAATCAATCGAGTTGTTTTCTCCATAAAATGATAGAAAATGTCGATCAATGTTTCCCAGTGTCCAAGATGACGTCCCCAGATGTCTTGTTTTGTCCAAAACTCAAACACATTCAGTTTACTGTGAGAGAAACCAGAAGATTGTCACATTTTAGAGGCTGAAATCAGAGAATTTAGACTTTTTTCTTAAAAAACAACTTGAAATAATGAATTGATCATCAAAATACCGATTCATTTAGTAATTGATTAATTGTTGCTCTAAACTGAATATCTATCTGACATTTTGAGGACATTTTCACCATTTACTGATATTTTCTAGACCAAACAACCAGTTGATTAATTATTAATCTACAGTGACAGATACATTAAAATGATTAGTGTCACTCAAAGGAAAAGCAGCACATCTTCACATTTATGAAGCAGGAATCATGAAATGTTTTTACAAGAAAAATGACAAACAATTATCAAAATAGTGGCTAATTAATTTGATTAATGGACTGATCATTTCAGCTGTACTTTTATGAACTGCTGGGTATTTAAATTTATAAGTAAAGATCATATTTTATAAACTTTTCATTTGTTTTGTCTGAAAGAAAAAAACTTTTTTTAAAGTAACTACAACTGTCAGGTAAATGTAGTGAAAGAGAAAGTGCGATATTTTCTTCTGGGATAGAAGCAGGAAGTTTTATGAAGAGAAAAGATTCAAGTACATACAGTACAAGTACTTCAGATGAGTACTTAGGTGCAGTAGTTGAGTAAATGTACCCAGTTACATGGTGAACTGCTGGATTGTCTGTGAATGTGTGAACAGAACAGAGACTGGAATGTGAGTCAATTAAAAGCCAACACAGATAAGCCTTTCATCAAGCCGACACACACACAAACACACACACAGACACACACACACACAAACACACACACAGACACACACACGCACACACACACACACAGACACACACACGCACACACACACACACAGACACACACACACACACACACACACAGACACACACACACACACGCACACACACACACACACGCTGTGAATGCATTCCTCAGGTCATGTGACAGCTAATCCAGATCAGAGCATTTACACTTGGTGTGAAACACGTCTGCTCCTGTTTCCATCTCGCTGAACTTCTGTTGTTGTTTCATCCGGTTCAGTCCGACTCTGTTTCATCGTGTTGAGGCGTGAAAGAAGAAAATAATGAAGTGAAAACTCATCGGTTTACCAAACGGGCACGACGCCCTCAGGGGCCCCCGACACCCCGGAGGCCCCCAAAAGCTCCGGAGTCATTCTTATCAGTTTTTACTTTGATTGAATGCAAATTTGTCCGACTACAGAAGAACGTCTCCTGACGCGCGTCCTGCAGTTTGACCTGATGATCTGTAGAAGGTCTCTGTGTCAACAGCTCACATGGAGACTTTCTTCAAGTCATAATATGCAACAGTTTCCTAAAAACTGTGTGAATCCCCTTCAGTCATCACTGTCAGCGTGTGCTGCTGTGTGTCCTGCAGCTGGATTTCCTTATTTTCTCATTATTTTGCTGCTCTGGATGTTTTCCAGCACAAAATGTCGACGTCCTGGAACGTTGTGGTGCGTTCAGGGACCCTACCTTTACATAAACTTATGTAACTGACACACAGAGAGCTGCACAGTAGGCTGCAGAGGTAGAAGCAGGCTGGTTCCTGTGTGTGTGTGTGGGGGGGGTGTAGGTGGACAATAGGGGCCCAACAACAGTGATTTAACCCAGCGGGCCCCTTATAGGTTAATCTGCTCTTTGAGTTTCCATCTCAGTGTTTTACACATTTAGAATTTGTGCTTGAAAACGTGAACAGGCTTGAATTTTGTAAAAAGCCATAAAAATAACAGAAGATAGAAACTTAAAAAGTGCATTAATCTATCACAGTGTGTAGCTGCTTCATACTCTTCTCTACCAGTGAGGGGTGGGAGAAAAAAAATGTATGCTCTTGAATTGTGACGCATTTTTGTTTGTTTGTTTGTTTTTTAACAATTCCTGCATCAGTTTTTTTTAAAATTAATATATATAATGAATTTGTCAGCTTTTTCGAGGATTGTTGCGTCCTTGCGATTTCACAGCAGCTTTTCTAAACACACATTATGATGTTTTAAGGTGTTTTTTTTGCAATGATGTTGTTGGTGTTCATAATAATTGCAAAAAAATGTAAAAGGTCGGTTAAAATTTTGTTCCGGTGAGAATAAAACAGCAGTTTGTTCTGAGTCTTAAGAGTAACCTCACCTAAAAGACTTGAAATGACAAAAATTCCAACAAAATCTGCTTTATTTGTAAATGAAGGAGTGCACTTGAGTGGAATTTCACAAGAAAGGAAAATCTTTTTGTGGCTCAAACTAAAAAAAAAGCATAAAATTATAGAATATATAATCTATATAAGTGTAAAGAAGCTTGATAAATGAACAAACTTTGCGTTCTTTTCTGTATCTGTCACAAAATTTAAAAAACAAAACAAACAAACAAAAAAAAGTTGAGTCAGTTCATTGAAACATACATGTATGATGTTTGCATGAGGGACTGCTATGATTGGTGGAACTGCAGGAAGTTATGATTATTGGTTACATTTGCAAAAAAAAGTTGTGTTGACTGGAAAAAATTGCGAAGTCGTGCAGAAATCACAGGGATTGGTTGAATTTGTGTTAACTGTTGCGGCATCACAACTTCCTGGAGGAACTGATCAGTGCTCAGTCTGTTATCCTGATGCTAACACGTGATGCTAACACGTAATGATAATGAGCTTTGTGATCACAGTAATACTGTCTGAAAGACGCCTCCTGTGAGAATCCTGTTTTCAACCTTGTTAATGTGTCCATGTGGTGTTTTTCATGTGTTAGAAGACAAATCTCAAAACCACAGATTCATTCAGGCTGGATTTATGACATCATAAACCTAAGGAACCAATCCCGTCGGGTATCCAGTCACTCACTGATATGTAAAGTTTAGGTATCTGAAATGATCCAGCAGTTCAACAACCAGCTCTAAAAACTTCCCTGTTTTCCTGTGAGGAAACAGTGGAGCAGTTTGTCCTGATTGATGCTGAGATTCTCTGTAAAGTTATTTATTAATTAAAACCCGCCTCCTGCCTCTTAGAGTCCGTCACCACATCCTTCTACAAAACAGTTTACAGCTTTTCAGATGAAGATGTTCTTATTATTGTAAACTATTTGCCATGGTTACACCTCCTTTTAAGTGAAATAATTTAGTGATTAACATCTACAGACAAATTCTGGTTTGAATCAGTTTAGTGGTTTTATGATGTTCCACATAGTTTTGAAAAATACGAGCAACCACTGCGTCCACTCAGTTCTTTTGGATAAACGTCACAGTCTGGTTGTCTTGAACTGGTTTGAATCTTATTTTTCTGACAGAGAATTTTATGTCAGCATGAATGAATGTTCCTCAGAAAGCGATCAAATGAACTGTGGCGTCTCCCAAAACTCAATTTTAGGTCTGACACTTTTTAATCTCGGAGACGTCATCATGAGGCACGGCGTCAGTTTCCGTAGTTACGCTGATGATACACAGCTGTACATCGCCGTGTCTCCTGATGACTCGGGGTCGATTGATGATCTTTTTAACCGTATCTTAGACATAAAGTCATGGACGGCAGAGAACGTTCTACAGCTCAACCAGGACAAAACTGAGGTGTTAATTTTTGGTCCAGAAGCTCTGAGAGAGAATGAACCTGATGCCATTCAACATAGAAACATCACCGACAGAATATTTTTGTCTTTTTGACTGATTTGTCCGGAGCTTGTACAAGCTGCTGAACCTCGTCAGCACCCTGATGAATCCACGCCGACAGTTTTTTTTTTTCTTCTCTGTTTCAGTCACTTCACCATTTGTTTTCCATCCCCCCTGTTAAAACAAGCTTCAGACCACACAGATCACTCAGAGTCTCTACGGGAAGTTGACGGGACATCGTGCAGGTCATTTCATTCTGACCAGTCTGTTGCTGGAGGATAAATCAGTTAAACATTGGGGTTCGGTTCACAGACGGGACAGGAAATATACGGCTCCTGTTGGTTTTACCCCACGAGCTGCCATATTATTTGGTCTGAATCCCTCCGTCCAACACTGCGGTCCACAGAGTGATCTGAGAAAACCGATTCAAGTTTCTGTAGCGAACAAGATACTGTAATCTGATGAGAATAATTTTCTGATAAGGGAGGCCAAAGTTATCAAAAGTTTCCTGCACACTGTCTTCTGCACTTTTCCAGACAACAACCTTCATCAGTTTTTGATGAACATCGTTGCAGTGAAACGTTGTTATTCAACCTTTGACTGAAAGTGCAGAAGACGGCGTACAGGAGTGTTTTTGCTCCTCCTCCTGCACCTCTACAGGTTTGATCTGAATCAGCTCAAAACACAAGTGAACAAGACGCAGAAACGGTCACAAATTAATCAACAGATTTGTGTACATGGACACAAACTTTCCATTTATTTTCTTGACATTAAACATGACTTTCAAAGTTCTGGATGATCGTAGCATAAAGAGCCTCATGTTCTTGGGTTCTCTGTCCGTCGAGTTCTCATTAACAATATCTTAAGAACGCTTTGATGGGATTTCTTCAAACTTGGTACAAACCTCCACTTGGACTCTGGGATGAACTGATTTAGAATTTGGAGGTCAAAGGTCACTGTGACCACACAAACATGTCTGTGACGTTTTGGACAGTTGAGCTCGACGTTCTCGGCATGTTTAAGGCAGTTAGGAGCTAACAGAAGGCTACCTGCTGACAGAACCGTGTAGAGGAAGTTACTGTAATGTTAGTTTGGTGATTCGTCTGTAACGTCCACATCACAGGGAAACTGTTTCAACCAATAGCATGGCAGCAGGGGTGTGGGACTGACATGAGACACTTTAATCTGTGCAGTGATTCAGTCCGGCAGGTGCCGCTCGTATGAGAACTGGTGCCATGTTGGAGTCGGATTTCGGTACCCGGCTGCGTTGTCGATAGCCAGAATGTTGGCTGGGGGCTGATGGGTGTTTTTACGTGTGCGGTGTGAGCACTCAGGTCATGACTCGACGATTTGACCGCAGCACATCGATCAAAACAGCGGCATGGTGTCTAAAATTAGACTCTGGTGTTTGGTTCAGTGAGGACTATTGTTTGTCTTCTCTGCTGTATTTTCCCACAGTGTGAGGCTCTAATTGGTTGCTGTGAGTCTGCAGTCCATAAAGAACCCGCCCCCTCTTTTAAGTCCCACCCCCCTCAGAATGAGTGACATCCTGTCACTGTGTGGTTCCTCAGTAATTATCAGTGGCACTTTTCAGCCTTTCTTTTGCATTCAAAGTGACGTCATGTTCTAAAACGAGGCAGACTGGACGGTAATATCAGATCTGCTGGCTCGTCTCCAGCCGCCGCCTGCCGCTCCAAGGGCTTTCCAGTCCTACGCCCCGTCCTCGACAGGAAGCGGAGCGTCCTCGCAGGGTCGACACATCTGGAACGTATAGATGCAATGCATCTGTCCTCCAAAACCAGATGGCAGCGCTCAGCGTGTTTCCTCCCTCCGCTGTTCTCACGCTGATAATGATGATCTCAGGGGTCGGACATGTGTGATGTCAGTTTCCACAGAGGAGGACATGTGATCTCACTGCTGCAGGTCCTCACACAGTACATGTATTATTACATGTACTGACAACAGGCCATTTACTGCTCAAACTATCACAAATATGCAGCAGAGACTTCAGGCGAGGAAAGGAAGTTTATTTAGATATTAGCATTCAGACATGAGACGGTTAAAAAGAGTTTTACAGGAGCAGAGAAACACATGAAGAAAACATCAGAATTCCCTTTAAAAGACCAACGAAACAAAATGACAAAAGCAATCACATAAATAGTAAAGAAATGTAAAAAATTCATTTAAAGACATTGAGGACGTCATCTTGAACTTTGGGAAACACTGATTGGCATTTTTCACCATTTTCTGACATTTTAAAACAAACAACTGTTAATCAGTTAATTGAGAAAATACTAGGAAAATAATCATTAGTTTCACCACTAGATTAATGTGAACCAGACATACAGAACAGTTATTCTGGGCTGGAATAGAAATTTAAAAGGGGACACCACATCTATAGCGTTTATGTCAAGGGAAGCATGTATTTCTTAAAGGACCAGTTCACCCAAAAATGAAAATTCAGTCCTGTCTCGCTCAACCTGTTAACTTATGAGTGTTGTCAGCTTGTTCTTCTGAGACAAAAGATTTCCTGTCTGCTGCGTGATGGAGCTCGAGTGTCTTCAGCTCTGCAGGCGTCTTCTCTGAAGTCAGATACCTGCTGGGAGAACACAGACTCCGGCCTTTCACCCACATGCTGCTGCCATTCATGCGTTTACTCTGGAGGAAGTCTCTGCGGTCAAAAGCTCCCCTCGAAGAGACGTCTCTGCCGAGACCCTCCGGGGCTTTACAGAGGCAGTGGAGCAGGACGGCTTTCCTCCTCGGCTCCGATTTCATCTGCTCTCAGACTCCGAGTGCCGAGGCTCTGACCTCTGACCTCTGGAGAGATTTATGATGTACCTGCATCTCCTCTGCTCAGGTAGAGTCATTTCCTCCTGGTTAGGGATAAATCTGCTGCTTCTCAACAGGCAGCAGGACGACTCTAAACACTGCAATACCCATCAGCCTCAGCTGTTTGAATCAGATCAGTTCAGAGCACTGAACTGATCCAGAATAAGAAAGTGAACAAGGGATTTCGCAGAATAGTCGACTGGCTGTACATCTGTGGTTTTAGCAGAATTTAAGTTACTTAGAGAAGGAAGGACTCCTGCTCTGTTTGAGACCATTTAGATGAGAATTTATGATTGTTATTGGGTGAAAAAAAATATGACATATCTCCCACGACATGTCAACTAGTTGACTAGTCGACTACTTTTTGTGAGTAGACAGTAGAGACGTTCCTGGTTACTAATGTCGATTAAATGCAAACTTTAATTTAGACTAGTCAACTAACTCTAACATTAAGAAAACACTCAGAAAGCAGTTAAAATTGAGCACAATATATAGTTTTATAAAAACACTGTCTGAAAACATACTGTGTGTATTAAGAGTCATCTGAAGTAGAACTTTTATCTGGCCTGAAAAGTTGAACCCAAAAAGGCCAAAATTCTGTCAGAAACAGACCCAAACCCGTCTCTCGTTAACATATCTAAACCTGTCGATCACAGCCCCACATTTTTCTTGTCAAGCTTCCCTCTATGTAACAAACAGTAGGAGTTGAACGCACTTTGCACTCTGCAACATGAACACTACACGTTGTCCTACAAAACATGACAACTACTGACTAAATGCTTGAACTTTTCAGACTGAAAGGGATCACTGTACCTGCAGGCAATCGGCGTCGTTCACGTCTGACGTCAGCTGCCACACACCGTGGCTAACTTTAACCAGTTTATTCTGTCACAGCCTACATTCAACCTTCTTTTTGTTTTCTATATCAAAACACGGACAGACTGTGTTAGTTTTATGGTATTTGTTCTGGGTGAGAGAGGCTGCTGTCTGATGGGCCTGCAGCCCAGACTAGGGGGCAGCTGCATAACATCTTAGAGTTAACTGGCATTGTACATTTCTTCTTACCTCCTACATGATGTTCTCACCTGTTAAAGATGAGGAGGTTTTAGCTGCATGAAGGCGTCTCTGCTCAGAACAGCTGTTGTGTCTCTGCCTGGTTGAATGGACATGGGGACATGATGAGATGGATGACTGTAAGATACACAGTTTATGTCTGGAGACAAACACCAGCTCACAGTGGATGGAGGATGACTCTCCTCTCCTGACTTCATGTTTAAATGATAAAGATGTTTCCTGATGAAGATTAGACGAGTGTTTTCAGAGCAGGAATTATACCACAGACATTTCGGTCTGTTCTGTTTTTAAACTACATGCAACACAACAAATAAACAAATCTGCATTTCCAGCGTCTCTGTCATCACGCTGGACATCAACAGTAGAGCAAGACTCCTCCCAGTCATGTAAATATGGATAAACATGAACAGCTAACCTGCTAGCTAACATTAGCTAACATTAATGTGATAAGAAGCTGTACAGTACATTCACAGAGTTTAAGTTTTAGTTTTAGTTTTAGTTTTTAAAGATGATTTCAGAAATATCTGAACTGATCAATAATATTATCAGGTATAACTTGTCACGCTGTTGTAACAGACTGTAGTTCATGTTGAGGAGAAGAAGAATGACTGAAAAGCCTGCGAGCTGATTTTAGGTGCAGTGAGGAGAAGTTGGTTTGATGATCTCAGGGATCTCTGGTCTGTTTTCAGTGAGTTCTGATTCTGGCAGCAATCTGATCCAGTCTGCTGGAAATAAAAGCGTGAACCAGCTTTTCAGAGTCTGACTGAGACAAGAGACATCCTGAGACGTTTGTGTCTTAGAAGTATTAGAGATGTGCTTCTGGAAGTTCAGAACAGCGTCTAAAATCACACTGAAGTTTTGCACCGAAGATGAAGACGCCTCAAAGCTTTTGGTCCCACTAACAGACGTTTTTTTTGACAATCTGATGTCTGTGATGCACTTGATTGTTTACTGGTGGAAACAGAAATGTATAACTGTGTGTCATCTGCATATGATTGATATGAAATATTGTATTTCTGTATTATGGAGCCGAAGCAGAAGAAGCTCATAAATTTGTTAAATGTTTTCTCTTATTTAGCTTCGACGCAGTCAGACATGATGTGTCTGTGGAGCTTCGTGACACATCTGTTCTGATTTCAGTCCTCTTGGTTCTCGTGGTATTTTCAGTCGTTTGGTGATCCGTCTCCGGCGTCTCCTGTCCGGTCTGTCCTCAGTCTGATGGCTGGTTGTCTGAACTGAAAGGCCTCCTGGTCCGCAGCTACACATTAACCAGCTGGATATGTGTGGAATTCTGGGAAACACAGTCCCACAATCCTTCAGTAAATAATGTATAACATGAGCCTGTATGTTGCTCAGTGTGGATGAGTGCACTGGCTGATGGGATATTAACAGAGGTCATGTGACACCAGTCAGCATTATGCTGCAAATTTAAGGACTAACACTGAAAAAAGACTGGACTGGACTTTGACTTGGTGGTCATGACTTGAGACTTGAGACAGAGGACCTGAAAGGACTTGACTTGGAAGCGTTTTTGTTTTGTTTTAATTTTTCTGGTGCACTGCACACAAACCTGGCAACCTGCTGCAGACCAGCAAAGGTCAACGCAGGAGGCAGATCGTAGAGCGAGTTGGTCCAAAAATGATGAAATCTGGATTCAGGATAATGTTGTCGATGATGGTAGTAAGATCAGTGACGTGACCAAACCGTCCAACTTCATCCATCACTACAGAACTGATTACTGATCGTGCATCAGCTGTTGTCCTTTGATTCAAAAAGAGTTCTAATGTTTTATGACAAGCATAAATCCAGCTGGAGACAGACGTGTCCACCTCGCAGGACGTCATTACGGACCTGTTTTAACTCTATTAGCATGTTGCTAACGATGTCATTTTCACAGTCAGCAGAACTGACCTGAGAGCAGCCCTCAGGGTTAAACTGCAGCCTTTGGTGTCTCGTTTGAACGAATTGCTCCTTTATCAAGCCCGGCAGCAGGGGGGCCTCAGACCGCGGGCCCCTGCTGACCCCTTGTTCCTCGGACTTTCTATGCAGTACCTCCAAAACTCGAACAGGAAACAGTTTAAAGAAGAGGAAACGTAAAAACAGATTAATATTGCAGATTGAAATTAAACTTCACTGGAGTGAAATATCACACAATATGAAGTGACGTGTTTCTGTGGTGTGACAAACTCAGAACACACAACCTTTAATGCCTCTTAGTGTGTGTGTGTGTGTGTGTGTGTGTGTGTGTGTGTGTGTGTGTTATGTCTTTCATTGTGTGTGTCTGTGGGCGTCGGCTGAACAAAGACTCTTCATCACATTCATGAACTCACAGTCACATTATCATCAGCTCCTTTGTGTCACGTCGACAATCATCCTCTGAACTACGACGCCGTGTGTCAACGTTTGTTTGGCTTATTTCTCTTTTTCTCTGTTTTCTGTTCACAGATTGATATTGTGTTCAATCAACATGAAAATGAACCTGGAACTGTTTGATAATCGCTTCATTCTTTTCATGCAGTTGCAGCGTCTCAGATGTGAAGATTTGCTGCTTTTTTCTCTTTCATATCACTGAAAAAAACTGAAACTGTTGTTTTTAAGCCCGTTTAAAGAAAAACAATTAAAGACGTCTTCTTCTCTTCTTGGAAAGTGTGATGAGAATTTTGACAAAACTAAACAGTTAATAAAGAAAGAAATCAGCAGATAAATTAAAGATTTAATATTTTATATATGCCTACTTTGTTAATGATACTGTAGCTGTATTTTGATTATTGTTGGGTTGACCCTTTGTGTTTTTACTTAATCTTCTTTTATTATTCTTAATTATCTTTTAATTCTTAAAGGGACAGTTCATATTTTTTGAAGCGGGGTTGTATGAGGCGGTAGAACAGTGTCCTGTGTTCTGCAGGGTTAAATGACTGTTTTTGTCCAAGGAGTCTTGTGGCTTTGGAGAGAAGGATATTTGGCTCGTAAAACAGCAGTTTCCCGTCAGAAGAAGCTGTCTGATGGTCAGGTAAAGCAGGGAAAATATTCTAAATATAGCGTACACATTCCACAAGTTCATGCTTTTGAATGAAAGTGAGGACTGAGATGTGTCTCCAGTCTTGAGATTACAGGCGCTGTTCTCATATTGTTTGAGAGAAATGACAGAAAATTGTTTTAGAAAAAGAAATTTCTCGTGTGAACTTTGTGAGATTCTGGAGAAACTGAAGCAGCTGAGTTCTCATTGAGACGTCAACTGAAGCTGTTTAGTCTCCACACTTCATGGCCACAGTTCACGGTGTTCTGGGCTCAAACAGGAACCGAGGCGTCTCTGCTGCAGTTCACTGTGAGGCGGATTTGAGTTAATGAGGTTAAAAAGATCCTTTTCTTTCAGAGTGAACGGGAGGTTGTTGTGAGGAATTCCTGTGGGCGACAAAGCGAGCAGAGCTGCAGGATCAGGAACAAACCCAGCTGACGAACCGTCCTCTGTCCTGTCCTCTCTCAAACATTCAGATTTTTAAAAGAAAAGAACAAATCACATGTGGATTATGTCCCTTTCTTCATGGTCAAGGCTGGTCCACACTCCCAGCAGATCAATAATCAGTCAAACTGTGTAGGAAAGTCCACCACCTAAATATTGGCGACCAACCCAACCCAGTAAAATATTTACTCCTATCACGTCGGTAAACAAATGTCACAATCTGTCATAACTCAAGTTAGCATGTAGAAATTGGTGATATCTTGTTATCAAAATGGCGGCTGTCACCGTCTTGGCAGCGCCTGACTCTGCTAACTCTCAGCCAATCCAAAAACAGGACGTGGAGCAGAGGCGACCGGATGACGGCCTCCAGCAGTCAATAATAAAACATCTTCGTTTGGCACAGATCCCTGCAAAAATCACCATAATGATCTGTTTTAAATGAAAATGAGAATAATGATGTCAAAATTAGCATTCCTGCTAACGTCGCAAATCATATCGCAGACGTAATATCAGTCAAAATAATTCTGATCAGATATTTTTTCAAGCTTGTTCAGCCTAAATGCTGCGGTTCCTTTGTGTTTTCCATCTAATCATCTGCAGGAATCTGTTTGCAAACCTTCTGTCTCACTGTTCAAACTTCTATTACTCAGTGCCTACAGCACTTAAAATCACAGCTGCAACCATTAATCGATTATTAATCGACGATTAAATTAATTGCCAACTATTTTGAAAATCCATTAATCGATTTGAGTAATTTTTGAGCAAAAAAGTAAAAATTCTCAAAAATTCAAGACATGTGAGGACGTCATCTTGGACTTTGGGAAACAATGATCAACATTAATCGAGAAAATAATCGACTATGACAATAATCATTAGTTGCAGCTTTAATGTGCAGCGATTCTGATTCTTTCAAAAGTGACACAAACCATGCAGGTAAACAACTTTCTGCTTATTTTGGTTTGTCTTGGTTCTGAATCTAGAGGACAAAGAACAAACTGTAGGTCCCTCATTAATAAACAAATCATATCTGCCTTCTGTTCCAGATCAACACGAATGGATTTGTGTCTGTCGCCGAGCCTCCGTCTGAGGTCGAGTACCTGGGGAAGATGCCCGCCAGTTTCAAAATGATCGCCGCCCTGCTGGGAGACCTGGACAACAGCGACGGACAGGGGAAGGTCTTCTTCAGAGAGGACAGCAGCCCGGACGTCCTGAGCCGAGCCGCAGAGCACGTCAGGCGAGCCTTCCCCAGAGACGACGGGGTGGACCCAACCAGCGCCCTCGTGGTCACCTGGGAGAACATGGCCGCCCAGGGGACGAATGGACGAGGAGACGGACTGGACGCTAAGGTGAGGGACTGTGTTTTTATTTGGGTTGCAAATTGTAATCGATCAGTGGTAACAGTAATCAATGAAATGATTCATTGCTAAAATTGCTTTGTTTTTTTTCTGTCAATCAAAGCAACATATAGAGTTTCTGAAACATTTAAAGACATGAAAGTCTACACATTAAACACTTATAGATCTTTGATATTGGGTCGATTAAATTTTATTTGACTGCTTAACGGCCAATTGATCTATCATCAATTCATCGTTTCCATCCCGAGTTTTTATATTTGATATAGTTTGTCCACTAGAGATCAGTCCCACTCAGACTGTAGACATTTCAAGTCTTTATGTGTTCTGTTTTTTTTTTTTTGGTAAAACTAGACTTTGGCTACATCGACGCTACAACGTTTTTGTTTTAAAACACTAACACTTTGCGACATAAAACAGAGATGTCTGGAAACGCTGCTAGTCCCCGTTTTAGTTTTAACACTCTGGGGTTTGTGTTTTAGTCTGGACTGGCAGAAACTGAGACTGATTCAGTTTTGAGCCACTGAGAGCTGCAACAACATGGCTAATGAAGCTAATGGCTATTTATGAAGTTAGCATGGACGTTGTATTTATTACCTGAATGAGACAAACTAGAAAACCACTAATGCATCTGGATTAAATTTCTTAAGTCATAAATGTGTGTGTGTGTGTGTGTGTGTGTGTGTGTGTAAGTGATGCACCAGTGTTTGAAAGTTTACTACTGTTTGTTAGCTGTTAGCTTTGGTTAGCCTGCTGCTCCTGTCTTCACCACACCAGCTCATGTCTCTGGGAGGATTCTGGATCAGTCACATTTCCCTGTCACATGACTTTTGTCCTGTTGACTGCTTCCTGTTTACACAGTCAGGTGGACGACCGGTGTCTGTGAATGGAAATTCTTCCTGAAACGTCCGTCTGCATGGAAACGTAGTAGTGTGGATGTAGCCTTTGTTTCCTTCCTGCTGCTCATCCTGACGATGCTAACATGCTGCAACAAAGTCAGCTGATGGGAAACTCTTCAGTTTTTGTTTTTTTTTTTAGTTTTTTTTTGGGTGGGAGTCAAAAATTGAAAATTTTAAAAATGGAAATAACATAAAAAAAATATACAGAAAAATAAAAAAGTAGAAACAATATGTCCAAATATGAGTTAAACAAGTGAAGTGAGCTGCTCAAACTTTTGTGGGAATGTGTAAATTATAAGACAAAGGGTGTGCAAGTCCACAGTATTAATTAAGAGAGCAACTTGAGTTCAAAAATGTGAAGGACAATTCATGATTTATATCCCAGAAATGTTTGGTTCTCTAAATGTGTCGCCACATGCTGCAGTTTAATGTCAGAGGATCAACCTGTAATTATCACTGGTGTTCACCAGAAGAGTCCCAGAGAGGCAGAGTCGGCACAGACCTGAAGGTAAAACAAAGAAACAAAGAAACAAAGAAACAAAGAGGCAAGGTTGAAGAATTATGGTCCTGCATTCATATTGTTTCCTACTTTTACTTTTGATGGTACAAGTTTGTCCAGCAGCTCAAAAAAAGATCAAATAAAATAAAAATGGACTTTTATCAGCATCAGAATAAAGTGTTTCATATTTGCAGGATGATTTCTTTGCGCTCCAGATGCTGTTTGCTCTAAAAGTAAAAGTCCACTTGAAGATAAATGACCTCATGTTTTCTTTGGTGAAAGTTGGATATGATGGAGTTTGCAGAGACCCTCGTTCATTTCTTTTCTGTCTCACTTCACCTCATTTTTCATCATAAGTCACAGATCCAACATGTGGTCGCGCCATCACGTCCTCCAGCCTCGGAGTCACGACCTGTTCACTGTCGTCCACACACACAGTTCTCCAGCTGCTCCGCTAAAACACGTGTCAGAACGTCAGAACGTCAGAACGTCAGAACGTCTACATTCATTTACTTTCTGCTTCTTGTCAGAATTCTGTAATCCTCCAGTTTTCTTCTGATCTGGTAAAAAAAACAAAAACATATTGCGATTATTTTGACTGAAATTCTGATACAATTAGTGGAAATGATCAGTTTTACGTCACAGTTTTAATGTTCAGTGGAAAAATGATGTCTGAATTAAACAAACATGTTTCCTTTCATCTGGAGAACAAAGTTTTTGGTTCTGGACGTCTCTGCAGCTCTACAGTACCTCATTTTCCCTTTTGCAAAAAACTGAAATTTTGTTCTGCACTGAAAAAAAAGTTGAGAAAACTTTTAAAAAATTTAAGGCAACAGATTTTTGAGTTTTTGAAATAAACTTTAAAAAGTTTTGCTAACATGTTTAGTTCAGATCATTTACTTTCCCACTGTAAATAGAAATGAATCTTTAAGTTTTAGAAACTAAATAAATAAATAAATAAAATGAAAAATTGTCCACAGTGAGCTGTGAAGCCGATTAGTCGATTTTTTTGTAGTGCCTGAAAAATTGAATGGTTTTAATTTAAAATATGAAAAACGTTGTATTTAAACCAAATATTGAGTAACTTCATTCAATGTTAAAATTTTGAGTTTCTACAATTCAAAGCTTTAAGTTCATCTAAAGTAAAAAAGGAAATTTTCACAACAAAATATCAGTAGTTGGTAAAACTTAAGAATCTGTGTCAGGATCAAAACTTTTTGTTTTGAGTTTTCTGAACTTCTGAACTTTCATTTTTACAGTGTGGTTCTGTGGATTTGGATTTGGATGCTGCTCTTATTGTGATTTGTGGTTCAGCACAGAAACATACAGAATCATTAAAAGCACATCAGACATGAACAACAACAATCTAATATCATCACAGTCCAGTCCAGGATTAAAGAGAAGATCAATAACTATACAAACCAACTGATATCATAAAAGTAACAGAACGTACCTCCAGTCCAGGGGTCTGAAACCTGTGGCTCCGGGGCCACATGCAGTTCTTTTGTCTCTCTCCAGTGGCTCCCTGCGGCTTTAACAAAAAAATATAGAAATAAATAACTTTTCTACTTTAAAAACCTTTTATCATTATTGCAGGCCAACAGTGATTCTTACATGTAGTGTATACATCAAATCAAAAAAAAAAAAAATCTTCAATGAAGATTGATACCTTGTCTTTTAAATTTTGCGGGTTGCTAGTCTCGAGTCTCTGTAGGCTAGCTCTGGATGATAAAAACAGCCCCAGTATGGCGTCACGTTTACATAATCGTGGCTCCAAGCTAAAGATCTACAGTGAAGATTCAGACTAAAATCATGGTGCAAATATATTTCAAGTCATCTTGGCCTGTTGGGGCTTTAGGAGACTTGGATTACACCAGAAGAGCAGTATGGAGGCATTATTTCCCCCCGTTGATTTTTAACTAGTCACCATTCACTTTCATTGTTTGGGAGATTCTGTAGCACTTTTTTTCTGTCAAACTCCAGCAGTTTTTTTTGTGGACTAAAAAACTAAACCTGGCCTTCAATCAGCATGAGGGTGAGGAGGTAATGACTGAAACTTCATTTTTGTGTGAACTATCCCTTTAACAGTTGCTGCTCCAGACAGACTTTTCGTTTTCTCTTTTAGTCTTTTGATAGTAAAGGTTGCTGACAGCTGATCTAGTCCTTTTTATTTCTCCAGAATCACTACAGCACCGCCTTTAATTCAGTTATAAGAAATGTGAATAAATGAGTTTTTTGCCCTGTTGGTTTTAATCTTGGGGTGTCTTCACCTCCGATCAGAACGGAGTGTCTAAAACTCCACTGAGAGTAGGTGGGATGTGTCCATGCAGACCTCGACTGTCCTCTCAGCCAGCCTGCTCAGGTACAGGTGGTACGAGTCGGTCTGCTGTTGTCCCAACAAATGTCCTAACAGTTCGATCTAGTTTGTTCTAGACTAACGCTTGACGTCTCCTTTTGTTCTTCCAGAGAAACACTTTCCAGTTGGTTGTGGCCTTCATGGCGTCGTCCTCCTGCGCCATCCTCCTGTACCCCAGAGACGGCCTGCAGTTTGTCTCCACGTCAGTAGGGGGCGAGACTAAGCTCCTGGAGGCTGGCTTCAACGAAGGCGAGGTGTCGGGCTGGTTCTGGGGCACCAAATCAGGGACGTACTTCCGGGCCACCACCGATGAAGAGCCCTCCATCAGGGAACTGACTGAGTATGAATCTGATATCTTTGTTTTACACCTGCTGATGTTTGTTTTGTGTTTGAAAATATAAGATACGCAAAAAGTTGTTTACATGTTACGACTTTTACAATGATTTGACTCAAGACAGAGGCGGCCTGTGTGGACATTAAACACATCACGACGTGAACTTCTTTGTTGTGTCCTGTAGGGCTGCACAGTTCAATTCAATCCCAATAAAATCGCAATATGGCCATGGGCAATATCCAAATCGTAGAACCAGAACAAAATCGCAATTGTTTGAAAAAGAAAAATGTGAGAAAACAGCATCATAATGAGGTTCTGTAAATGCTGCAGAGATCAGCTGAACTTAAAATCTTCTTCAGATGAAAGAAAACGTTTGTTTGGTATCAGACCTTAATAAATATCACATCATCACAATTTTAATAGTCTTTTTTTCCATGAACATGAAAATTGTGATGCAATCGCAATTTAAGTCAGAATAATCACAACAGGATTTTATTTATTTTACCAAATCGTGCAGCCCTCGTCAGCCCCTCCAGGATTTCACAATGTTTTTAGGTGTCTTTTATGCAGGAAATTGCAGGAACAGAAACTTTTACACATTTGTGTAAAAGTTGCAGTGATCGGTTGTTTCATTCAGAGTGTGAGGTGAAGTCGTCATCACCACTCTAACATGTCAGATTTAGTTTCACTTATGACTCGTTCTACTCAGGCGCCTCCGTCTGAACAGGAGCAGGGATAACATGTGTCCAAACTGGGGATAAAAAATAAATCACCACAAGGGGGAGATATCAAAAAACAGCGGGCAGGACGTCTCCGGCGAGTGTAATGTTATCAGTGTAAAGAACATAGATGTGATGGGGAGGGACGATCCACTTTTAAAGATTAGCCAGTGTCCTTTCATTAAGACAGACATTCCTTCCTTCCTCTGTCCCATTAGAAAAACAACCTCAGGACAAAAAGGAGTGTGGGTTTACGAGATCGGCTCCTCGCCATTCTTTGCTGCCATCACACCAGGATTGGTCTTTAGCGAACCTGAGGAGCAGGATGCCACTCAACCTCCCGTGACTGTGTTGCCAAGGCAACCTGGTGAGCAACAGGAGGTAGACTTCTCAACCTCTGAACCTCAGGTAGTGCTGGAAGAAAACCGGGAGGTCCCAACGGAGGCTCCCGCTGAGTACCAACCCAGGTACCCCGAATCTGACACCGTCACACCAGGATACGGCGAACCTCAAACTGTCAAGCCTGTTTATGGAGAGCCAAGCCAGCTGGAACCAGAACACCCCGAATCTGACACTGTCACACAGTCGTACACTGACCCTGAGAGGGCTCAACCAGGGCACCCGACCCCGTCTGAGCCGAGATACCCTGAACGAACCGAGACCAGATACCCTGTCTCTGAACCTTTGCAACCAAGGCAGCCTGACACCAGTGAGCCCAGATACTCCCCGGTCGAGCCGAGGTACCCTGACCGAGATCCAGTTGATCCACGGTACACCAACCGTGAACCAGTCCAACCGGTGCCGCCCCATTCCCGGCCCCATCAACCCCAGATCGTCGTGGTGGACGAAGACGAAGACCTTGATGTAAATGGTAAATCACAAAAAGATCAAAACTTTTGTGTTCGAAGATTAAGAGCAAGTTTTTTGGGTAATCTTATCAAAATTTTGAGCTGATTGGTTCATTCTTTGGTTCTTCTCACAGTATTTGCATACAATTTGGAGACGTGTGCCCACAACAGACACAAATGCTCAGCTTTCGCCGACTGTCGGGATTACAGCAACGGGTACTGCTGCCACTGTAGACCTGGTTTCTATGGAAACGGGAAGGACTGTGTCGCAGAAGGTGAGAAGCTATTCTGTTGTCAAAGTGTTTAGTTTAATGTTGCAAGATTTCTTGAATTTATGTGAATTTAAAGATGGTGGATGCAACATTGTGAGCTTTAGAACTGCTCTTCACAAAGGCAGAACCAGGATCTCCTAACTGTACTTGTTAGTTTTGAATTGATCACGATTTTAGTATTGTGATATTAATTTATCAGTTAACAACAATAGTAGATTACCCTTGTACCTGTCCTAGAATACGAACATAATACACAGAATTCATGTTTTAGTAGTGTGGAAAAACTGATACTCTCTACGAAAAATTGGCCAACTTTATAACAACAGGAGCTAAACCATGAATGACGGACTTTAACTTCAAAAATCAGAAACCATTAGTTTTTTGTCAGCGTGCAGGACATTATTACCGCCTCAAAACAGGTCTGTTGACATCACAACAGTAACTTTAACCAGGTGATCCGTAAAGCTGCGTTTCCACTCAAAGAACCGGAACTTTTTAGCCCAGGGAACTATTTTCAAGGAACTAAAGGGCTCCTTCAGCCTGTTGTTGTCTGCCTTTCCACTGTGGTCTAAAGACCTGCAAAAATAATTTAAAAAAGTACTCTTTTTTGCTCATGACTATACAACAACTACGTCAGTCATTTGTCATTGGTCCATCTGTTGTCTGTTTTCTTCTGTAACTCCATGTTGATGCCCAGTGAACAACAAACTGGTTTGTGGCTGTGGATTTTTAAAACTGGTGGCCAAAATAAAATGTTGCAAGTACTCAGACAATCAGAATTGTTCAGTGCCTCAAGCCCCACCCCCAAAGTTCCCGTGCTCTTTGAAAGTGCTTTCCAATAATAAATTATGTCCTTGGAACTTAATTTAGACTCTGGTGTCTGTGGTGGAAATGCAATCAGTTCCGTCAAAGCTTCCCCGTCCCTGGGGAACGGAAAGTTTCTGGATTCTGGATGGTGGAAACACGGCTTTAGTGGAACGACTGAACTTCTAAACCAATATTTTTTATGTTCTCCAGGAAAACCTCAGCGAATGAACGGGAAGGTGAATGGTCGCGTGTTCGTTGGGAGCTCACCTTCTCCCGTGGAGCTCAGTAACCTCGACCTGCACTCGTATGTGGTAGCCAATGACGGACGGGCCTATGTGGCCATCAGCAACATCCCTGACAGCCTGGGCCCCGCCCTGCAGCCGCTGTCCTCCCTGGGTGGAGTCATCGGCTGGGCCTTCGCCCTGGAGCAGCCCGGCTACGAGAACGGCTTCAGTCTCATTGGTGAGTGGACGTGTTTGTGTTGATTGTTGTGTAAAGTACCTCTTAGCGCTAGATGGTTGATTTTTAACCATCAGCATTTTTCATTGGTTCAACACACATGAAGTAATAAACAGAGAAGTTAATGTGTTGATTTAAATGTAACAGCTGTTTTCACAGTAATCAATATAGAAGCACAGGGCCTTTCTTGCTTGTTGCTGCATTTTGTTACATTTTGCAGACCTCTGTGCAGAGACTCATGTCTTTCTCCTACATCCTCACAGGCGGCGTGTTTTCCCGGCAGGCCGAGGTGATCTTCCAGCCTGGAAACGAGCGTCTGAGCATCAAGCAGCAGTTCAAAGGAATCGATGAACACGACCACCTGGTGGTGAGCACCGAGCTGGAGGGACATCTGCCTGCTGTGGCGCGGGGATCCTCCGTCCAGATCAACCCGTACAAGGAGATCTACCATTATGACAGAAATCGTAAGGACAATTAAATGAACTAACATTTACTACAAATGGAGCAAAAGATTTTGGAGATGTGACCCAAAGCATCTGAAGCCTTCAGCTGTGATTTGATTTGCTAAATCCTGGTAAATGTTAGTTAGCATGCTAGCATGGTAACACTATGGAAATGTTCCGTTCATAAACAAGATGGAAATGACTCTCAGGTGACCTCAGAGTGTTCGTATCGTATGGCTGAGACAAACATGAATAAAGAAAAATTCATTGTCCCACTGGATGTTAAAGTTTGTCTTCTGTTTCCCCTCCCAGTGATCACTTCCTCCTCCAGCCGTGACTACACTGTCTCCACCCCTGACGGCGCCGTCCATCCCAGAAGCTACCAGTGGCGTCAGACCATCACCTTCCAGAGCTGCCCGCACGACGAGGCCCTTGGGGCGGTGCCGTCCACCCAGCAGCTCAGCGTGGACCAGATCTTTGTGATGTTCGATCCTGACAACCACCTGATCCGCTACGCCATGAGCAACAAGATCGGCTCGGTCCACAGTGAGTTCTGAGATTAACTGATCAGTGCTTAAAGGAAAAGCTTCAGATTTCTTTTTAGATTTTTATTTAAAATATTTAGCACACAGTATTATTTATTAAACTATAAATGTTGTTATATGTAGAGCATGAGGCCAATGTACAGAGGCCATCAGTCCTTGGGGTTTGTTTTCTGTCTGCGGTCCTTTGTTGCATTTTATCGAGCAATAAAGACTGAACTGAACAGAGGTCTTAAATGAGCAGTAAGGTCTTTTTTTTTTAATAGATGTGGTCATTCTGATACGATCAAATGTTAGTACCACGTTATTTTAAGCACGTTATTGAAAAAGTGTTGATATATTGACAACATTATGAGACAGATCATTTGCTCGGTGCAGGTTTGGTAACGTGACAGATTGTTCGGGTCCTTGTAGAAGACATGTCCACGTCTCCTGGTCGTCTGTCAGGGACAGTCGCAGTACAAAGACATGTGTTATTACCCAGAGGAATGCACAGAAACACGCCTCCGACAGTTTAGTGCCTCGCTGGTGTTTGCAGTGGAACATCAGAGGAAGATAAACAGTAATCTGAGCGCGGCTCTGTTTCCTCAGCTGCAATCAGAGAGGCTGTGAGAGTGTTGGCAGGCGGGGGATGAAGGTCAGCGGCCGAGGCCACTCAGATACCAACCTCCAGTCCACAGCAGGGAGGGAGGGAGGGAGACAGGGGGGAAGGGCATCAGGAGAATCTTTTCTTTTTTTTAAAATAAAAAGTGGGGCGGGGTTAAAGGTAAAAGTGCAGGTGGGGGCTGTTGATTGGATGCTCGGGGCTTCAGAGTTACACAAGCAAACACGATTCAGCTGCAGTTTGTTGCAGAAAGTTGAACATCTGGGTCGTGTTTCCTGTGAGGAGGCGGAGGTCCGGAGGAAACTTCAAACATGGAGCCCCAACACACCAGCTGCATGATGGGAACAGGAGGCCACTGACTCCATGGTGTCTCTACCGTGGAGTCATTCTACTCTCCTTTAAATAATCAATAAACCTGTTAAAGTTCTCATGAAGTCAAAATAAATATTTAAGTGTGAGTTTCCTGATGGATAGATAGCTCTACTTGTTGCTTAAATAGCTAACGGTAACTGTTAGGTGTTAACTGCCATTAGCTGGCCACAGAACATGGCTTAGCAGCCTCTCAATGAACATGACTAGTCACCGGAACCAAACACAGCCTCAGAGACCGACAGTTTCTTTATGGATAGATAGCTTTAGCAGCTTACTTGTTGTTTAAGTAGGGGACTGTGACTCAGAACTGGGCTCAGCAGCCTCCTAGTGACCATGGCTGTACCAAGGCCAAACACAGCCTTCTGAGACCAACAGGGAATACAGAACTAGATAATTTACAGAGTTCCCTGATGAACAGATAGCTTTACTTGTTCCTTAAGTAGCAAATGGTAACTGTTAGCTGTTAGGTGCCATAAGCGGACAACATAAATGGACTTATTAGCCTTCCATTGAACAAAACTGGACACTGGAACACAAACAGCCCCAGAGACTGACTGGGTACATTACCAAGGTGGTTTTCAGAGTTTCCTTATGGACAGATAGCTTGCTTGTTGCTACAATAAGCTAACAGTTAACTCTCATTTGCTCAGTTAGCAAAACCCAACAAGAAAACCACCTAATCACCTCCTATTTCTGGTTATCAAACTGTCCATTGGTTTCGGGGGAAGTTTTGTTGGGAACTCTCAGTCCAGAGAGAGTCAGTTAACAGGACCGTTCGTCCTCCGAGTGTTACGTCTGTGATACTCTTAAGCTGTGTGGTGGTGTTGGGGGAGTAACACACAGTGCTACTAGCTACTGTAAACGGCAGTCAGTATCTGATAAGTCCCTCCCTAGCTGCCTGTTTTACAGGAAACATGTAATCAATAAACATCTGCTGGCCGTTTCATGGGAACTTTAAGTTATTTATGAAGCTGACGTTTCAAATATTCTCTGGGTTCAGCTTCACATCACTGTAAACTGAGTATTTTTGCGTTTTGGACTGTTGGGTAGAGTCGGGTACCGTTCACATTTAAACTGATACCAGTGTCGGTACCCAACGGTACCTTTTTAGTAGATGTTGGAGAGCTTTTTATTTATTTGGTTATGTTTGAGTGTCAGATGAGAAGTTTTTAACCTGCAGGCGTTTGAATGTTTTTCTCACAGGTGGCGTTCCAGAGCAGAACCCATGTTTCACCGGCAGACACGGCTGCGACATCAACGCCATGTGCAGACCAGGTGAAGGCCTTCAGTTCACCTGTGAATGCACCAATGGTTTCGCTGGAGACGGACGCTACTGCCAAGGTAACACAACCTCTGATTTCTCCAAGGAAAAATCCCCAAACCTGGTAAACGACATATTAAAAGATTGTTTTTTGGGAATTTTAAAAATTGAAAGCGCACTAGAAAGACACTAGATTCAAATCGATTAATCGATTTTTTTTTTTTTAACCCAGTCTTACTAACCAACCAATAGAAATGCAGCATGAAATGACGCAACACTGGCGAGAGAGACGGTCTTTGCTAGCGCTTAGAACAAACTCCTCGTCTTCTTTTTTCCCCGACACATAAATGCAACTATCGCAAAGAATTGATTTCTGCTTAGCGTCATTTTGTTGTATCTCTTCCCGCGGCGTAGACTGATGTGTCACGACGCACGCTGATGGTTTTATTGATTGCATTGTAGCCTGTGATTCAGTGGGTGTTACTATTGTATAGTCTGCATACCTCAAACCTGATGTTGTACCCAAGTTTATCAGGTCCATGTCCTACAGTGTGGCTTGCAGCACATTTCTAAGGTTGCTTAAAGCTCACAGTCTGTAGGAGACTTTTAACAGGTCAGTTTACTTTTTGAGGTCATTGATTTAATAAAGTTCTTTCAGTCAGATTTTCTGTGATGGAGGGTAAAAGGAACAACCAGATCTCAGCAAAATTATCTTTTATTTTCAGACAAGGATTTATCTTTGTTGTCTCTTATTGTTGACTTTACTGACTGTTTGCATATTTATATGATGTGTTCATGAACACTCATGACTGAGTTTTATGGTCGTGTCGCCTCTATCAATCATTCATCTCTGTGTTGGTGTGTTATTGGCAGATATTGACGAGTGCAGGGAGACTCCTCAGGTCTGTGGGTCCAACGCCGTCTGCACTAATCAGCCCGGAACGTTCCGCTGCGAGTGTTTGAGCGGCTTCGTCTTCGCCAGTGATGGAAAGACCTGCATCGGTACGTTACAGTGTGTGTGTGTGTGTGTGTGTGTGTGTGTGTGTGTGTGTGTGTGTGTTGACAGCTGTGTGGGTGGGCGGGGTGTGTGGTTCCTGTGTGTGTCTGAGACTGTGTTTGAAGAGTCCCTTGTACATACAGATGTTCTAAAAGTCGCCAAAGGACATAAACAATAAAAGGTTTTGTCCGACTGTAAATGAGACTCATTCCAGCAGAGATGAACTGAAGCTGTTCTCTGCTGGAAGTCAGTGAGACGATGTGATTAATGTGAAAACACAGAGCTGAACCTGAACCGCCTCTGTGAAGCAGGATAAATCTGTACGGTGGCCTGAAAGTGCAAAAAAAAAAAAAGAAGTCAAAATTGAAAAAACTGTCACAACTAAATTAGTAAATAACACAGACCTGAAGTATGTGGACAGGGTGTGTGTCTGTCCCTGTAAACCTGTGGACAGGGTGTGTGTCTGTCCCTGTAAACCTGTGGACAGGGTGTGTGTCTAATATGTGCCATGTCTCGTCCTGCAGAGGAGAACCGTCCCGTGGATCACTGTCAGAGAGGAACTCATGACTGCGACGATCCTGAACGAGCTCTGTGCAGCTACACCGGAGGCTCCGCCTACATCTGCTCCTGCCTGCCGGGGTTTGTGGGTAACGGCCGTGTGTGTCGGGGTGAGTTGGAGTCGAGGGGACTGTTATGATTCGTGTCTGTATCAACTCGTCCTCTGATACATAAGAATCTCTGGTGATGCAGTCGATGTTGAAGGACGTCTGTTTTCACGTGTTTGTGCAGAAGAACAAATGCAACATCTGATTAGTTTTTCTTCAAGGACGTCTGGAAACTTTCACTTTGTCCATGACTTGTATAAATTTGAATCAGAGTGAAAAAACATGAGCACAATAAACTAAACTAAATACTAAAATTTTCAAATGTTCCATCTAGTCTTATTATGTAGGAGAGAAGTCAGACATCTCTACAGCTGTATCTCCAAAACTCTGCAGCTGACTTTTAAATGATCAAGATGGATAAACAGAACTACAGGCCATGTATTTTGATTTTGAGCTGAACTGTCCCTTTAATAACAATGCAGCTTAATGCAGTAACTCAGGAAACAATTTAACTAATTTGTGCCAAAAAGTAATGAAAAATAACTGTTCAATATCTTCACTTCTTGTCATGTCATTTTCTTACTTTTTGCACCAAATTAAGGGCAGTAGTATCAATAAGAGCACTGATAAGTGGTATCGATAAATAAATCCTAATAACGTCCATCCCTGCTCATGAACCAGCAGCATTACAGAACCACAGTTTTCCATGTGAACTGTCAGACTGTCTTCAGTGTAACATACTGTAGGAGAGGACTGTGGCCCCTGGGGGACAGGAAATGTCTCCACCTGGACAGGAAATGTCGAGTCCTGCCTTACAGCTGTGCAGCTCATCTCTTATGTATATATATATACATCCCCCAAACTCCCACTCCTTTTTTTCTGCTTTTCATCGTCTGAGGAGAGTCTGAACTGAAGAATGTTTGTCCAGCTCAGAGAACAAACTGTCTTCAACACCAGCTGACAGGTTTAGCTGCTCTTACAGTTCAACCTGTAGTGGAGCTGAGTTTGTCCTGCAGGTGGCGCTGCAGGGAAGATCATTCACATGTGAATTTGGTTCATCTTCTGAGGAGCAGAGCCATGTTGATGTTCAAGTGAATTCCTAGACATATTTTAATTAAAAAAAAGAAACTTATGACAAAAGTAGCAGCAGCTGCTTCTGCTCGAGGTGGTGAAATCAGTTTGTTGTACTGCCCCCTGCTGTTGTGGCGTACTGTACTGCAGCTCCATGGTGTAAATGCAATGGGTGGTTGAGACTTTGTACGCGCTCTTAAAGGGGCATCTCAAGTGGATTTCTCTGGATTCTGAGATTCTTTTAGAGTCGGCACCTAGTGTCCATGAGTGGTACTGCATCTCAAAGCACCTCAAAGATGGCGGTCGATGCGTTACGACCTCACCTGAGGGTAGCGGGGGTGGAGGTGGTGAACTTGTTCCTGCAGGTGCGTCGGCGTGTTCGTCTTCATCTTTTGTCTCTTTTCTTCCCGTTCAGACGTGGACGAGTGTCAGCACGAGCGATGCCACCGCGACGCCGTCTGCTCCAACACGCAGGGCTCCTACACCTGCCAGTGCCGCCCTGGTTTCCACGGCGACGGCTTCCACTGCAGCCCAACATCCTCAGGTAGGTAACCTGAACGCTCTCTGACACCGATCTGAAATAACATCAACAACATATAAATCAGATTTTCTTAAAAATGAAACGGGATTTAACATGAATGTGTGGAAACATGTAAAGGCCCTGTTTCTAAAGATCTGGTTGCTTTTTATTTTACAGCACACCAATAAAATATAACAAGCTGTAATTTATATCAACTTAGAAAAAACAGAAATAACATGGTACCTTTAATTAGAGGCTTCATCAGGGCCCGTGTGCACCAGCCTCCAATAATTCACTGTACAGGGAGCTTTACATGACTGTCCATTATCATTTCATATTGTACTGAAGCCGTCGCTGCCACGTGTTTAGGTCATGATGTCACATACTTGATGTCATTCAGCAAATAAACAACATTACAATAACATACATATACAAGAGTATAGTTTATTGACTCATACATCTATGTCACATTTCAAAATTAAGTTTAAATAAGGATTAATGGACAATTTCATGTTCAGTTACGTTACTTTACATCTGACTGTGATCGATACGGCCCGGTTTGATAATCCTGCGCTGGGGCCCAGTGCCGACTCATTATGCCACAGATGTTTTTAAATGTTTTATTTTGTAAACTTTTAATTTTGCGTCCCAAATTACCCTGTAATAAAGTGTAATAATGGTCTAATACTGTCTTATAAAGAACATTTTATCATGAAATTTTGTTTAGTGTCTAATTAGGAGATAAATTCTGTTTAGTATTGAACATATCTGTAGTTTTTATCTAATTCCTTACAAACTACAGCTTGTTCCATTTTATTTGTCTACTGTAAAGTGTGACCAAAGATCTAATTGTCGTCTCTGTAAGAGCAGGTTCAGAGTGTTACTGTGGTGTGACGGTGTGACATTTCACAGACAAATGGAAGCAGAGTGTAAACGTGTGTTTACACTCTGCAGGGAGAGACGAGGTGACAGCAGAGCAGCGGAGGATGTTGGTGGTCAGACAGTAAACAGATGTCATGTCAGACTCAACACACACACACACACACACACACACACACACACACGAGGACACACAGCTGAGCTTCCAATCACAGTCGAGCGTGTCAGTGTGTGGATGTCTTCATGTCCTGAGGTGGAACATGGAGCTGAAGAAGAATCACTGTCACACGACACAAGAACCAAAATCTACCAAATGAATAAACATGTTAATCAGCTCTGATGTTGGAAGAACACAAGGTTTCTTCCAAATACACATGTATTAGACCCTTGGTTCCCAACTCGGGGTCCGGGCCCCTCTTAAGGGGGCGCCAGAAAGAGCATGGGGGGTCTGAAGTCCTCAAAATCAGATTTACATATTAACTAAAATCACAGTCTCAGGGTTCGTACACCTTTTCCAAAGTCAAATTCAAGCTGTTTTCAATATTTTCCAGCACCATAAAGCTGTAATAAAGAACAAATTTATACACAAAATGACTGTTTCACCTCTTCACCACATTAAATCAGAGGTTATTGTGCTTTTATCAACCAAACTTCTGATAGAATTCTAGAGAAGGGTGGCAAGTTTCCCTTAACTGATAGTTGCTAACAATGAATTAATCGATTAATCACTGAAAAAATCATTATTCATCTTTTTTTTTTTAAGTTTAATTTTAAGTTTCTTTATCCAATAAATGGCTTTGCCAGACAAAAAAAGTTAAATGAGGATCAGTGCCAGTGCTAGACTATTGATCAATCATCACTTAATACAAACTTAATCATTTAAACTCTTATTTCGCAGTTAATCAATTAGTGATTATAATCATTAACCTCCTGTACAATCGGGCTCAGTAAATATCTGACTTATTTTATTTCTTTATATAAAAAGTAATTAAGTCAATTAGCAATTTATCATGAAAGTAATCTGATTACAATTCCAAGCAGCTTTCCTTCAATACAAGAACCACTGAGTTTAAACCTTGAACAGTTTCTACTGTTCGCCTCAGTTCGTCTTCCTTCTGACCTGATGTGTCATATTTATCACGCAGACACCTGATTGGCTGATAGCAGGCGTAGCTCACAGTGGTGTCTTCTTCTTTGTGTTTGTTTTTCTCTTCCTGGTTTGTTGTTGTGTGTTCTTGTGTGTGTGTGTGTTTGTGGTTTGGCGTCGTCCCAGATCTGCAGCCTCCTTCAGTGATTCCAGGTGTCAGGAGCTCAGAGCTAATTACAGTTCACTCCTCCGCACCAAAGTTTTGTCATATTTTCGTCCTTTTTATGACCCGCCTGGCCTCTGAAAGCCGTAATCTTTTTGTCCCCTGCCAAAACGTGTCACAGCGTCGTCTCCTACTGTCTGTTTCCTTTTTTTGTCTGGACGCTCCGTCTTTGATCTTCACCCCTCTGTCTCCGTCTCTCAGGGGTCTTCTTGTTGTTTTGTGGTTTTTCTGATTGTTTGGTGCTGCGAGGACACGCTGCCGTCTGTCAGACTGTTATGGCTGCTCTGCGGCGCGTCTCGCTGATAGCCTTGAGGATAAGAGTGTGAAGAGGCTCTTCCAGATGTCACTGTGGCCCCTAGATGTGACCGCAGAGATGAAGAGCCTCCTGCTCGTCTTTAATCTGTGGTTCTTTCCACAGCTCGCTCTCTCTCTCTCTCTCTCTCTCTCTCTCTCTCACACACACACACACACACACACACACACACACACACACACACACACACACACACACACACACACACGTTTATCTGCCACGTACAAAAATCTGTCTGCTCACAAGAAAAATGAAGTCAAACAACATCAGACCTGACAGAAGCAGAATGATTTTAGTTTGATAGATTTATATTTCTGTTAACTTTTATTTATGATAATACACATTATTTCTTTATTATGTATAAAATATTCTTTGATTTTAGTACATTGTGAACAGAGAGGAAACAAATAAAACTAGCAGAGGTCAGAGTGCAGATCCCACCAAGCAACACATAGTGAAGCACCTGCTGCAATGCCACCACAGCTGTCAGATGCAACCTGCGGAGATTTGTAAAGTTCTGTTGTTCTGGGCTGAAACAAGATGTCAAACTGAAGCGGTTGTTGATCTGTTGTGGTCCCTAGTGGACGGTAAAGAAGAGTGAGAAGTCAGCTGACAGTGGTCGTATAAAGAATCACTGCCTCACAGCTGTTTGTCTCCACCAACCAGTTTACATCCATGTCTGTCCACTCATATAATGTCTGTAGTGAAGAACTCTCCGTGTTGTTAACGAAGTCTCACTCTGACTGTTTTTTGTGTTCTCAGAGCGAGAGAAGACTGCGTGTGAGCGTCACAGAGAGAGCGCCCAGTCTGCTTCCTCCGGCTCCGGTATATTCGCTTTCTTCCGTCCTCGGCCGGCCGTCGGTCAGTACGTCCCTCAGTGCGATGAACATGGCGCCTACCAGCCCACGCAGTGCCACACCAGCATCGGACAGTGCTGGTGTGTGGACGCCAACGGCCAGGAGATCCCCAACACCCGCACCGGACCCGGCAGCACCCCTCTGTGTGAGTCAGCTTGATTCTTGACCGATGACACTCTTCTTTTACCGTTTGTCCTGCAGGGACACAGGATCATCGTCCACATCTCTCTCGTGCAGGTATCGACCAGACGGTGACTCGTCCTCCGGTGGGTCCCACACCGCGGCCCGACGTTCACCCCGCCGCTCCGGGAGCACAGCTGCTGTTCGCTCAGAGCGGGAAGATCGAACGCGTCCCTCTGGACGGATACAACATGAAAAAGGAGGAGGCCACACCTCTGCTGCACATCCCCGTAAGACATGACATCCTCTAAAACTCTGCACCAGCTCTGCATGCTGGTCTTTCCTCAGAGCTCACAGTGTGGCAGAGAATTAATGCAGTTAACTTTTTGAAATAAAAAGGCTGACAACAAGATTCCCACCCTTAAATGTAACATGTACATCATGTTTACTCCTAAATGATACTACTTGTTGAGTTTTGTTGAGGATGGCTGAACATAAACAGCGGCAGATAAATGCAGTCCAGTCAGCATCCCCTGGCTAAAAGCTTAGGATTGATGCATTTTGATCGAGATGATGTACTCGGAGATTCCCACCCCTAAGCACTTCATCAAGTCTGAACCAAATCTAAAGAAGACACGTTAACAGTAACAGTATCAGACGGGACACAGAGCCCAGTCTCCACCATGATCTCCTTGCTATGTTTTTGCTTTGTTGGCTAAACGTAAGCTAACTGCGAGCGTTTCAGGGGGGCGTGTCCTGTAGTACTGTGTACCTGCAGTTAGACCAACCAGCCTTTGATGGAGCTAATCTAGCAGTCTGCTCCTGCTTCCTGTCATTGTTCAAAGCCAGGATAAACGTGTCGTGGACCTGTCTATATACTGAAGACACAGAGATGAAACTGATATCCATCTTTTCATCTTTATCAGGGAGTCTTTAAAGTCGGACACTGTTGGCCTCCTGTCAGACAAAGCTTGGAAAACCACGGCCCTCCCTCCCCTGAAGTTTACCCGCTTAGGTTCATTCCTGATATCTTTGGGATCATAATGATTTTACTTGATCCCATAAACATGACAACTGAGCCGAGATAACATAATATTACTGTTGGACAAACAAGACGTCGATGGACATTTGTTAGTGTCTGAGGAATTTTATTGATTTTCCAGAATCAAACTGTCTTTGTAACCAGATCACACACATTTAGGCTCTTGTATGTGATCTCCTTTTTCATAACTTAATATTTTTCACTTAGGTTCACTGAGTGACTCACTCTCACTTTGAAAACCTCTGCACTATGTTCTTACTAAATGTTGGACTGTTCCTTTAACTGTGAAGCTCTACTGGAATCTGATCGTCATGTTGAAGGATAATCCTACAAGAAACTGGGTCTGGTTTTTAGTTTTTGCCAATATTTCTGTCCGACTGAGATTTTGGGAACTCACTGGGCCTCTTGCAGGAAACCATTTACAAACAAAATCTGTCTTATTTTTGTTTGTATCCACATTTTTCTTCATTTTTTTTTTATTTCTGGGACTCACTAATATTTTCTTAAAATTTTACGAGAGGAGCACTCTTACCAAGATAAGAGAGTTTTCACAGGCCACTAATTGTTTGTCCAACACAAAGAAACAAGTTTAAAGACTATTTAAATATTTATAACAAGAGTAATTAAACTATTACTGTTACTTTGCTAATTACTTACTAAGCATTAGATATAATTGCAATTAAAATTAGGATTTCCTTAATCAGTCATTGGTAACGTTAACAAGCAACTAATCAATGAATCGCTATTAAAAGAAGACATGAACATTTTGCTTTTATTAAACAATACCAAATTATTTGTTTTTTCCCCTCAAAGCTTTATTTCCACAGCATCATGATACATAATATTCTGACAGCATTACAGAGCCTGTGATGGAAATCATCCATTTATTGTTCTCATCCCTAATTAAAATCTGTCCATCTGTAGCTCTGCAATAATCCAAAAATATTCAGTGTTTCACAGTTGAAGTTCATGTTATACAAATCTTCCCACATCTATTTGCTGCTTTTATCTATGTTGTAATTATTCTACCATCTTATCCTCTGTACTTTAGAGGTTTTAGATAGTTGGTCAGGCAAAACAAATTTAAAGACGTCGATGGAGCCCATAAACTAACATCATTCATTCAGACAAGTCAAAAATAAATCAGTTTATAATTTAATAAATAAATTTGTTTACTGAATATTTTAAATAAAAGATCAGATGGTAAAAAAAACAAACTGACAAAATGCTTTTAATTAATTTTACTTTACCATCAACCATTTGATAAAAACAGCGCCTGCCCTCATATGGTGTTTTGCGTTACTTATGCTAATAACAAATAATTGGCCACACCCCCTCCAGTTTATGATCAGTGGGTCAGAGCAGACTAATATGAACATCTGGTACATCTGGAGTCAACTTCTTTTATTTTTTCTCTGAACAGAGAATTAAGAGAAAATACAAAAGACATTGTGACATAAATGATCCTTTAAGCAGAACCACAAATCCAAATGCAGTGACGACCAGCTGAAATATGTCGACTCTGGAGAGTTTTTTCCGTTGACGACATTTGGTTCACATATGTGTAGATCTGCAGAACGTACACACACAGTCAGTGTTCTTCATGAATGTAGTTAAACCACTTCTGAGTGTTTCTGGCTCAAACAGTCCTCTGATTGTTCTGTAGCAGATCTCAGCATCAGAACTCTTTTCTTCAGAGGCCATCAGTCATACAGCAGCGTTAATGTTCTGCAGCACTGCGTCAGTGTCGGCGTCTTCGAGCCCGGCGGGTCGCTGAGACAAAAGAGTCTTTGAAAGCGTCTGCGGATGAATGAAACAGTCTGTCTCCTTTTGTCGTCCTCCTCTCAGGACCGCGTGGTGATCGGTGTGGCCTACGACTGTGTGGACAAGATGGTTTACTGGACCGACATCACCGGACCGGCGATCAGCAGGGCAGCTCTGAGTGGAGGAGACATCAGCCCGGTCATCACCACAGGTACAACAGACTCCACCACACCAGAAAACACCTGACCTGTCCGCACTCGGTCCCTTTAAGAGTAAAATACACCATAAAGCAGGGTGTGATTTAGGGCGGGGCTACTTTGTGGTTGAGCGGTCAGTCTCAGTGAGTCCACACAGTGCTCACCAAACGCACATCAAGCTGTAAAACTAGTCCGTGCTGATCAAATATGGATCAAGGTTTTTGTTCTAAAATGTTTTCAGAAACGTCACCCACCAGCTCCACGCTCTCATCATAAGAGCAACCCCATAATACCAAAATGGAGACTTCAGCACGGTTATCAATAAAGCAACGGGTGACGTCTGAACTGTGTCTGTACCGTCTGTCCTCAGATCTCCAGAGTCCTGAAGGCATCGCCGTCGACCACGTGTCCCGTCTCCTCTTCTGGACTGACTCCATGCGAGACACGGTGGAGGTCTCCAAGCTGGACGGCAGCCACCGCCGAGTCCTGTTTGACACCGACCTGGTCAACCCCCGTCCCATCGTCACCAACTCGGCGTACGGGTCAGTACCAAACGGTCTGAGGCAACGTTTAGACGTTTCAACGCAACACGATCTCTTTAAGTAGTCTCACTGAACTCAAACAGCAGTAATGATGATACGAGCGCTGGCAGTAGAAGTTTGGTGAAACTGGTTTTGTCCTGTTTGTGCAGACGGCTGTACTGGGCAGACTGGAACAGAGACGGGCCTAAAATCGAGATGTCCAACATGGATGGGACGGATCGAACCGTCCTGGTGAAAGACGACCTGGGACTTCCCAACGGTCTGACCTTTGACTCCGACAACCAGCAGCTGTGTTGGGCCGACGCAGGTGAGACACACCTGACAGGAACCAGAACCACCAGTCTGATCAACCATCGTCCTTCAGACCTGATCCTGATGTTAGTCCATCACTGGTCAGGTGTTTCCTCAGTCACTGATTGGTTAATGTTCTGCAGGTACTCGTAAGGTGGAGTGCATGGATCCCCACCGCCGGCTGAGGAGGCAGATCGCTGCAGGGATCCAGTATCCGTTCGCTCTCATCTCCTATGGACGGAACCTTTACTACACCGACTGGAGGAGGTAACATACACATTTCATTTTGTATATTTTTAGGGTTTAAAGTTCATGTTTTTCTTCTTTCATATGGAGTTATAGATGAACATGCTAGCAATAAGTGTGGCAACATCAGCGTTTTCAGAATTTTTTAAGACTCGGACAGAGTCGGATTTCTTAATAAGATCTTTGATGTTATAAATGACATATTTACGAGACTAGAATGAGTTTCTAGAAGGACGTCTCACTCTGTTGGAGTTGTTTGAACTGTAGAAAATGTACAGGTTTGTTACACAACGAACCTGAACTGACTGATTAAAAACTATTCAAGTCACAACTAAACCAAAACTCTGCACAGACGTCAGTCCATTAACGGCCGAGAGTCTGAGTGGATGTGAAATAAACAGTCTTGTAAACGCTGCTATCTTTGGCTCCGTTGTTTGACTGAAGCTGTCACATGAAAGTCTTTAAGTGTGTTTTATCCACAGCGTTAATCTGACGGTGAGACGTCCCTGTGTGGTCTCTGCTAAAACATTTGCGTCATGTGTTTATTTTTCAGGGAGGCGGTGGTCGCCGTGGACCGTCACTCAGAGAAAGAGACCCAAGAGTTTCTGCCACAGAAACGCTCGCGGCTGTACGGCATCACCCCGACGCCCACAAAGTGTCCACAAGGTACAACTGCAATAATTAACATCAGCTCAGTCAGAGGACAGTGAAGGAGGCAAGGAAATCAAAAAAGGACACAAGGAAGCATAAGACGTTTTAAGAACTTTGTGAAGTTTAAAAATATAGTTTTAGAGAGAGAAGATCAGAACGAGTGCAGAGCTGGAGTCAGGATATGGTTAGCATAGCTTAGCATAAAGACTGGAAGCATATGGTCAATGCTTTTTGCAGGTTTGGGTTTAAAGGGATAGTTCGGTTATTTGAAGTGTGATCGTATGAGGTACTTATCAATAATCAGTGTATTACCTACAGTAGATGGAGGTCAACACTACACCCGTTCAGACGGGGTCAGCTGCAAAATGTATTTCACACACTTAAGGAAATCAATATCGGTTGAAGTGTTAGAAAATTACTGTTATAAAAGACAGATATCACTTTTCAAACCAACCAAACTCCATAGGAAAAATCAGTAATTTTACCTGACAGAACACGGGAGTCGCTGGTCTATCACTGCCTAGATCTGTTAGTTAGTTAGTTTGTGTTATTATGTGACTTTTGTGATCTCACACAGTAACACAAACAAACCAGGACTGCCTCCTGAAAGTCATCAGTCGGAGACGCCTCAGTCAGCTGAGAGTCTTCAGTCGAGCAGTCAGTGCGCATTAAAGTAACAGGATAAAACAGACAGAAGCTAAAAAAAATGCACAGGTAGATTTAAATGAAGAATTATACATAAGTATATTTTTATGTTAACTGGTCCACTTAGTAAAAAATACCAGTGACAACATGTTGTGTCTGTTAACTAAAGAGAGAAGATAAACGAGTGGCTGGTAAACACATCTGCATCATTGTACACAGATCAATGCAAACAGCATGACAGGCTGTAAACTTTACAAACCAAGTCTCTAAATCACCACAAACCACCAAACTAACTGTGATGGAAGCAGAGAAGAGTGATAGAAACGGAGCGCAGCTGACGACTGTTTTAGTCTCTGACAGGCTCAGATTGTTCTTGTTAGTGTCTGACAACATTATAGAAAGGATCACTACAGTCAGAGAGATTTTTAAAGAGGAAGAGACATTTGTTTTAACCAGAAACAGCTGATTTATTGCTCTCGCAAGGCTCTAATGTTAAACTGTAATTTTAACATCATCATCATCAGCTTCATTCAAACTCGACAGAAACAAAATCAAACTCACCAAAAACTCCTCGGTTCATCTTTCCACCATTCCAACAATCACCAGCTCTGGTTTGGTTGAAATGAACCCTTAATTCACGACATGAGGGAGCGCAGAGTGTGCAGGTCAGGTGATGGCGGCTGGAGAGAGAGGCGCTGATTTTATACCTGAAACACAGGAGGAGACACACTTTTACTTTCTCTGACTGCGAAAATCTGTTATTTTCACATCACAGGTGACAAAGAAAGACATTAAGACACAAGTCTTACTGGTAAAACATTTTCATATAGGCTGATACAGAACTGAAAAAAATGAAGCTGTGTACTGAATCTCCAAATCTGAATTGCAAAAGAGCTTAGTCAGGGACAGTCCTAAAACTAGTCTCACCACATGCACACTGCAGATATAAGTCTGCCATTGGTTCTTGTTTCAAGCAGCATCACGCCGTCCGCGATCTGCGACTTCAAAGTCTCTGGGAACGAACAAGAGAAACCTTCGAGCTGCAACCTACACGCTGAAAATGGCAAATTAGCGCCTGAGATGCTAACGGTTCAAACGTAAACAAGCTAACAGCTGTCAGCTTTTCTTTGTAGTCATTTTAATGCCACAGCAGGCCTCCCAACGTGCAAATGTTCCACCAAAACAAGTTCCCTCTTAACACTATTCCTTCACCATCCTGGGCTTAGCGTGGAGCCAGACCTTTCTCCAGCGCTGTGGAGAGACGTCTGGCTATGTGAGACTACCGTAAAACAAACTAACAGATCGAGGCAGCAGTAGAAGGTAGAATCACTGACTTTCTCAAAGGAGTTTGGTGGCTTTGAAGAGAGCGATATTTAGTTCATATTTCCTGTCAGAAAAGTCTGACAGCAAGTTAAAGTGGTGAAAATATTCTAAATATTAAACTGATACTGTGGTGTTGCTGCTGACCCTGTCCACAGCAGAACATTGCTTTGCTTCCTACACCGGTTCTCCAAACTGTCCACCTCCATGTACCGTAGGTAACACGCTGACCGTGGAGAGGAAGTGAACAGTCCAGACTGTAACGTCATCAGGTATTGAATGAAGCTAACGGAGTCGTCCTCGTACAGAGAACAGGACTCAGAGCGTTTTACTGTAGTGGGAGAACAGATGTACTCCGTGACCGTAGTAATTGATTCCAGACTCGTATAGTACGAGGACGGATAAAAGCGTGGGAACTGTGTGGTGAAGGGACCTCGGGGGAGCCAGCTGTGGATATGGAGACTCACATCTGGCTCCGAGCCCTGAACTATACAGCTGTCTGCGTCCACCTGCTGGTTTGTAAGTGACAGTAACGGGTTCCAGTCCACTTCCTGAAGCTGCAGACTCACTAAACCTTTCTGTTGCACTTGGCATCGTGTTCAGGTATCACTTCACTCTGTCGTCACATCTGTTAACGAACACATGAATGTAGACGACAGACACGAGACGAGACGAGACGAGACGAGAGGCGTTACTTTCAGATAAATCAGTCTAGAAGCTGCTGTTAAACTTCAGCTGAAGAAAACTCTGGTTCTGGTTTTACCTCCAGCAAGTTTCCCTGAATTTACACAAGACATGAAACTCAACATGCATGAAGACAGCGATAACACAGCAGTCGTCCCCGTGTGTGTGTGTGTGTGTGTGTGTGTGTGTGTGCGCGTGTGCGCGTGTGTGTGTGTGTGTGTGTGTGTGCGCGTGTGTGTGTGTGTGTGCGCAGGCCACCTTAACTCTGAATGACAAAGTGAATGAGAGAAGTTTCTGTGTTACAGTTAAAGAACAATATGTTCTGATCATGTATGAAAGAGGAACCTACAGCTGTTAACACTCTGCATCAAATGTAAATCCAGCTTCAGCCTGTATTTGTGAAGCTTCATGTGAAAGCTGCAGCTTTTTGGTGACATTTAATGAAATGGTTCAGCCTCTGAAGAGCTTTTCACACTGCATATTCTCAGTTAAACCTGAGATAACGTAGCCTCTTTTCACACACACTTTGTTAGCCGAGGGTTAAACTAAACCCAGGGCCTTAAGATTCACACCTGTTAGATCTTTTTGGTCTCATTATGTCATGTTACATCTTTTATGTTTTGTTATGTCTTTTTTGTCTTGTTGTCTTGTTCCATCTTCATACGTCTTTCTCTGTCTCGTTACGTCAAGCTTCATTCAACCTTCTCTTCAGGCTCATGAAGTTCTGCAGCTTCCTGACAGATGATTTGATTCACTAAATTAAAATTATTAAAAACGTACTGACACTGTTCCCTTTCTCTCTCTCCTGTCAGCCTATAACTACTGCGCCAACAACGGCGGTTGCTCTCACCTGTGTCTGCCGCGGCTCGGCGGGTTCACCTGCCGCTGCCCGGACGCCGCCGACGGCCAATGTGAGGAGAGGAGCCTGTGAGGTCTGCAGAGCGACGGTGACGCTGCTGCTGCTGCTGGGAGAAGAAAAAAAAAACAAACAAAACACACTTAACTGAATTTTGGTGTTTTTTTAATTTTTCTTACTTGAATTGAACATTTCTAAGATCATTTTCTGTGTTTTTGGCCTTTGAAAACAGTTCAGACCTCACTGTATTTATGATGTCACACTTCAGGTCCACCAGTGAGATCATTAACTGTCCTCCTCGAGCTGTTGAACTTTCTCATGTGTTTGTAATCTGACTCCTGGCTGAAGAGTTTCATTCCAAAGTGAGAAAACGGCGACACTAACTCTGACGTACAGGGATTTTTATAAAGACGGCAGGTAAACTAAAAACACTTTGACTGACCAGATGATAATCGTTTGAAAAGGTACTGATCAATGAACTCCACGTTGTGTTTTTATTGTATTTTAAAAGTGAAACTCTGTAGTTGTTCCTTATTGATTTCTTATAGATGTGGTCTGAAAGATAACTGCGAAAACAATCAGATACTTGAGGGAAGAGGGATTTGAAAACCCTCAAAAATGTTTGATATATAAAAAATACGCTTTAAAGGTTTCTGAAAATTAGTTTTTGTTTTAATTCATCATTATGCTGCAGTTTAAAATGATTTCTTGACTTGACGAGATGTTTCACTTATTCCTCGTGAGCGTCTGTGATCCGTCAGAAATCAGACAGTGACAGACAATCGCAGTAGTAGGAGTGTAACGATACTTTGATCCGGATCAACATATGGATTCAACAATCCAATATGATTGATGCAAAATGAAAATACCGATCTATATCGTCATCTTTAAGATACGCCTTTATTTTGAAATTCCCATTCCATGTCTGTGTCACAAATGTCTGGAAGAGTTCAGTCATAAAATTACTAACTTATAATTTAGTTGCTTTTTCTGAGTTGACATGGACACATGAATCAAAATGATATTTTAAAAAAGACTCTATCATGTTGTTGTCCAAAGAATTGATATAATATTGTATCATAATGAAACTTTTGATTTACAACTGTAGACACACAAGCTGCATTTCCATCCAAATAAATCATAAATTTTAACAGAATTTTGAGTAAATCAGCAACAGAAAATTTTTTTGTGTAAACGCCTGTTTCCATCCACGATTGTTATGTGATTATTAGTCGTTGGTTCACTGAGCAGCAGGCGACTTTTTGAGCCAAAAGGTGAAGAGCTTTGGTCACATTTTACTGTCCATCAGATTTTACCAGTGTATGATCTATGTGGAGCAAATCAGGAAAAAAAAAGGAAAACTTTCTCCATGTAGATCATTAATCCTTGAATATAATTCACTGCTCACTAAAACATTCTAGTGCTTTTTATCCAGAAAAAACGCAGCTGCAGTGTTTACATGCATTTACTCACAGGTCAGTCTCGACTTGTCCGATACGGCGGCGACGTGATGTAACACAGCAACGAGCCAAAGCGGCCAACACGGCGTCTAGAAATCTGTCTGGAAGGGAGGGCGGGGCCAGACGTATCTGCCTGAGCAAAAAGAAAGAAACAGGAGCTCACTGATTGGTCCAATTCCCAGGCTACAGAAAGATGCTAACTGATGCTAACTTACTGCAATAAGTTCTCAGTGAAATACAGGAGATTCTGTCTTTAACTGACAGAAACTTTATCTGACAGTCCAGTTTTTTTAAACAGTCAGAGGTCTTTTTATCTGGTTTAATTCATGACGAGGTGAATAAAAGTCAAATGAGATATTAATGAAGCTAAATAAGGGCTGAAAAAAAGTATAATCTGATTAAATGACATATTTTATGTGTAATAAATGAAGTTCTTCACTGGTAAAATAAAGCTGATATTATTCTATATATCCTATCTGATATGATTAGATGTTTTTTTTTCTCCCTCCATGAGCTGACGTGTCCTCAGTGTTTTGAACAGTTGGATCACTAACCGCTTCCATCCAGCGACTGATCCTGGCTGGTGTTCACAGGTTAATAAGGGCTTTAAAAAAAAAAAAAAAGAAAAAGAAAGAAAAAAAGAAAAGTTGTATTCTGTTGTTTGTGCTCAGACTCACAGTGTATTTTTTATATGAACTTGTAAATAATTACTGATATGCAGACGATATTCTCTGATTGTGCCTGAGATCTACCTGATGATGATGATGATGATGATGATGATGATGATGATGATGATGATGATGATGATTACTGTGAAGGTGTGTGCAGTTCATGTGTGTTGGGTTGCAGCTCCTGTATGTAAACATCATTTTTACATTGAAGACTTGTGCAGTGACGATTTGTTGTTTGTTCACTGATGGAAGTCTGTTCTCATCAAAAATAAAAGTAAAGAAACAAACAACCGTTTTCACAGAAATTGTCTTTTTTTTTTCATGTTTCTGATCCTCTAATAAGGACGTCTGTAACGACGAAGTTAAATGAAATTATGTGAAATGATTTAGTGGAATTGTTTCTGATAAAAATCAAAAGCTAAAGTGCAATTTTATTTTGAAGTTTATGAGGCTAATTGTAGTATCCTGAAAGTTTTAGTTTTCATTTTATCAGCAATGGTGCATTTTTTATGCACAAATAAGAAATTAAATCTCACATTTGATTAAATTATTTAATCAATAATACTGCAGACGAAAAGATTAATCTGCGATAAAATCACGGTTCGTCTGTTTATGGAGAAGTTTTTGTTTCATTTGGTTGAAACTTCATTCACAGATATTACAAATAGTTTTACCATCACTGATGTTTACCTCTTTAATCAGTCTAATTTTTCTAAATACGACTAAAAGCATCTGTGTTTTCCTCCAGCTGAGTTTTAATGTCTTCATTTTATTCCTTAAATTTTATTTTAGTGCTTACAGCAGATCAGCTGTTGGTATCTGAAACTGGTCAGATTTCTGGTTGAAGTGCAGATGTTTTTAGAAAGACCGACTGACTGAGAGAAAAATAGTTTGCAGATTTAATTCTGATATTCTCCTGACAGTAAATGAGTCAAATTCAGGATTTGCAAAAACTTTACAAATGCAGGCGCCTTCAAACGTGACGAACACTCGTGTTATCTAGTGTGCAGACGTTTAAATGTTAGTTTCATCTAGACAAGTAGTTTGAAAACATCGTAAAAACACATTTTAAAACTATTCAGCTCATTGTGGAGTGACAGTTATGATCTATGCAGTAGTGCTAATATGTAAATGTGGGTATGTGCCGCCATTTTGCTGTGACATCATGTGTGTTTGTGACCCTTCCATTCCATTCTTCCTTGTCAGAGGTTGTGTGTTTTTCTTTTCCACTGGAGTTCTGAGTACAGTGGATCTCAGCTGTGAGTTGAAACTGTGTCTCGAGTATCAAACACTCACCGTCTCAGTCGGCTCCATCATGGAGGACGGCAGCTGCAGCCATCTTGGATTCACAGGTTCAGTGGACTCAACAACAAACATGAAAACATCCTGAGAATAAAGAGACAGTAAAAATCAGTAACAGTGTAATCAAGTACAAATAAGTACAAGTACAAATACTTTGTTACTGTACTTAAGTAGATTTCACTGTTACTCACCACATTTACATGTACTTTCAACTCCTTACTTTTTCAAAACAGACTTTTACTTTAGTTTTAATGCAACACAAAAACAACGTAAAAAGACGTAACAAGACGAAAACGACATACCAACACTCAGACGAAAATTATGTAAAAGAGATAAGACAAAAACAATCTAAAAAGATGTAACAAATACGACGAGATGTAGCGTGAATACGACACAACAAGATGTAACAAAACGAAAATTACATAAAAAATGCAAGAAGATGAAAACGATGTAAGGGACATTATATGAATATGATGTAATATGATGAAAATGACCTAAAAGACGCAAAGTTCCTCAAAGCTGTGTACTTTGACACACCGTGGGTTCTTGTTTCTACATCATCTTCTCGAAGGACCAGTGTGTAGGATTTAGCGGCATCTGGTGGCGAGGTCGCAGACTGCGAACACCTCCCCTCACTCTCTCCTTACAGGTGTGTAGGAGAACCTACTGTGGCTCTCTCTCTCTCTCTCTCTCTCTCACACACACACACACACACACACACACACACACACACACACACACACACACACACACACGGCTCTTTCTGACGTAATGAAAACACAATTCTTATTATCAGGTGATTGTACACGTATGAAAACATAATTATACATATATTTAACTTCTACCATTAAATCCCCCTAACTTGTAAAGGAATAAAGGAATACTCGAATATCAAACACTCACCCTCTTTTTTGGCTCCATCATGGCAGACTGTAGCTGCAGCCATCTTGGATTCACAGGTCAGTGGATTCAAACAACATTATAATGTTCAACAAGTATTTGGACACACGTGCGTCTGTCTCTCAGTACTGTCGGACTTCCTGTCTGTAGGTCTCAGCTCCAAGCCCATTGGTTCCTACTGACTTGAACAACTTGTGACTTGACTTGAACTTGAGCCTTTTCACTTAAAAATATTTGATACCTTCCCTCAAGAACAAAGATTAAAAAGTCTGTTATTTAAAAAGTGAATCAACAAATTAATTCATTTCCTGAATCAACTAACGGATCCAGTTTGTTTGAACCAATCAGACAGCAGAGAACCATGAAGAACTAACTTGACTTGAGGATGATTTACTTGTGACCTGCAAAACAGTGACTTGGTCCCACCTCTGATAAATAATGTCCAGATTAACACCAGATGTATCCTGTAAGAATCTGATTCAGTTTCAGTGTCTGTGGAAAGTTTTGGGCTTTTAAATCAAACATTAATTTCATGAAATATTTCACTATCTTGTTCATTTTCAGAAAAAATGTCATATTCTGTAACAGAAAACCTGGAAGTTGATATTTTTGTCTTTTTATTCCCAGCTAGTAACTCTGCTAAGCTAGCTAGTTATATTTATTGACTTGTTAATAAAATGTATATTTGTCATGATAAAACGATATGGACAAAAATCTAAATAGAATAAAGAATTCTCCATATGTACTGTGATCTACTGATTGATAAATTCTGTTTTAAATTTCCTAAATGAGTTCTTGAAGGATCCTGAATGAACAGAGACGTTTCCTGTTTCCTAACAAGACATAACAAGATGAATATGACGTAACAAGACTTAATAACAGGAAAATCATGCAAAAGATGTATCAAACTATTTAACAAGACAAAAGCAATGCAAAAGAGTTTTCAAGACGAAAATGACGTTACAAATTGTTTTAAGACAAAACAAGACAAAAGCGATGTAAAAGACGTAACCACATTGAAAAGATGTACCGTATCAAGACCTTACAAGAAGAAAATGACGTAAAAGACGAAGTGAGACAAAACAGACCTAAAAAGAGACGAATCAAACACAACAGTTCTTATATAAATTCTTGTATAATCACCTGAAAATTCATTTTAAATTAAATTATAGAAGTGCCTATAGAACTGACACTTTGCACCGTCCTCATTAAGACATTTTCACTGTGGAAGCTGAACCCAAACTGTAAAAAGGACCAGGACCAGGTTTTGGTTCCCACCAGAACTACCGGTCTTGCATGAACACACTCTACATTTACTTCTTTTCAGAGCAGCTACTGCTCAGTTTGGTATTTTTAAGATTTTTGGAGGAACGATGTATGATGTATATACATTTATAATATGTTTACGGTGCAGTTAATGAGTCCTTCACGGACAGTGTGATCAAACACAGACTGAAAAATAATGTCCTGCTGCCCTCTAGTGGTCAAAGTGTTCAAACACTCGATAGATGAATAACTGAGGTCAAATCTACAGATTTGATTTGATGATTATTCAAACAACGCTGACTGAGGACAGATCGCACCTCAGAGACAAACTGTCTTCCTCCATCTGAAGAATTATAAAACAATTATCAGTTCAGTTTTATTAATCGGTACTTTTATCAAAAAGAAAGATTGATTAACAGCGTTATTCACAGAGAGACACGGCTCATCTTCTGACGACAGAAACTGAAGAAAAAACACAAACAAGCTCCTGAACATGTGCCTCGAACATTTAAGATTTATTTTATTGTTTTTTAATCAGATTTTCATCAGTCTTTTAATAAAACAGGTGACGTCCTCTGTCTGTATCCGCATGTCTGGAAGGACAGACTGATATGTGACAGGAAAAGTCTGTCTGACAGAAAGTGGTGAAAATATTCTAAATATGGTGAACACTTAAACTGATATTGATTTTTGTAGGTGTCTAAAATACGTGTTTCTGCAGACCCTGTTCACAGCAGAACACTGATTACGTTCCTACACTGGTTCTCCTGCTGGTTCTCCAAACTGCCTCCATCTACTGTAGCTGACACACTGACTGTGGAGAAGAACCTCAAACAAACAGACTAAAAAAACAAACAAACTAAACTCTTAGGAATAAAAGTGCCGACTAGAACCATACAGGGTTATTTGGCTTGTCCCCACTGGAGAACCCATTTTGGCTCCTGCTACAGGTTCCACTTAGAACCCATTTCAAAGAGTTCCTTCCAGAATCCAACATAAATGGTTATATCTAAAACCATCTGTGAAAAGTTTCACCCAGAACCCCCTACGAGAGGTTCTACAGAGAACCCTTCTGAGGTGTGATGGTTCCTCTCTGAGACATCTTTCCAGAACCGTTCCACCTTTTAAGGGTGCAAACAAAAACCTGCCCAGGGGGTTCTAACAAGAACCTTTTATATTCCAAGGGATTTATCTAGAACACACTAATGAAGTTCAACTGAGAACCTTTTTATATTCAAAGGATCTATCTAGAATGCAATCAGAGGGTTCTAACAAGAACTTTTTGATATTCCAGGGGTTTTATGTGGAACCTACCCAGGGGGTTCTACTGAGATCCTTTATGTAAGAGTTCTCTGTGGTCTTAAATAAAAAAAGAAGAGCTCTTTCTTCCACCAAAAGGGTTCTTTGGATGAAAAGGGTTCTAAGTGGAACCCTTAGTGTTACAAAGAACTCACAACGAACCTTTTCTTCCAAAAAGGGTTCTTCAGAAGCAAATTTTTCCGGGTAGGACCTCAGCCCTTCAGGAAGAACCCTTTTGGAACCCTTATGTCTCAGAGTGTATCCCGTTAAAGGTTGTACCTGTTAATTTAAACTGAAATGCTAACGAGGCACTTCCTGTTTCCACAGATTAAACAGCAGAATTCAGGAAGTGTGAAGCCTCAGTTTGTTGTTGTTTATTAAATGTGTGTATTTGTTGTTGCAGCTGCAGATTTCACTGCTGCAGCAGAGCGAACACATGTATCAGTGATGTTCTGTGTGTGTGTGTGTGTGTGTGTGTGTGTGTGTGTGTGTGTGTGGTTTCATTTCTGTCAGAATCCAGTCTGAGTCATGTTGAATTGATCCACCTCTCAGTGTGAGTCTGCAGCTCCAGCTCAGTCAATCACACAACTTCTGTTCTGTTCCGTCTCTGCTGGGGACCGGTTCTTCACCTCCTGGTCCGGGTCAGGACCAGCGGACCAACACCTGGTCTCCGTCCTCTATGGAGTAAAACTGAAGAGTTTTCAGGTCGCTGTCGATCTCAAACTCCGTCCCCACCATCTGCAAAGAGAGGAGCTCATAATACTGACTTGAATTGGCAAGAACTTGGATTCAGCTGAGAGGAGGAGGCCGCCATCGCTCAGCTCTGATACCAGGCAGAACCACAGCAGAACGGCTCGGCGCTGCTGCTGTGAGGCTGCAGTGGAAACACTCTCCTCACGGTTCACAGCAGGAACACGTCTCACCTTGAGGCTGGTGTAGGTGAGCTTCAGTTCTGCAGCAGGAACCTTCAGCAGTCTGTACAGGAGCCCCTTCACCTTCTGAACCACCATGGAGGCTGCAGAACAGAACGCATGAGGCTCAACTCGACTGAGTTTGAAAAGCTCAGAGAGACGAAGAACACTGAAGCTCCTCAGCTGATTTTTCTGCTGCTTTACCTGGAAGTTTCTTCTCGATCGGCTTCCTCCTAGGGTCATCGGGAAACACAAACGTGATCTCTGGGGAGGAGAGACGAGGACAAGATCAGTGACGGGACATCTGCTGGAACCACAGTGTGTTTATTCATGGACTGTATATATCAGCCAATCAGAGAGCAGAGAGAGGTGGGACTAACTTAACAGCTGATTTTTCAGGGCAAACGGCTCCGGCTTCTTCAGCTCGCCCTCCTCTGGAGCTCCGTACTCTGAAACACAGGATAACTTCATCTTCACCATCAACATCAACATCATCATCATCACTTCAAGGAGACGAGACATCTAAATAACAATAGTAATAATAATAACAATAATAATAATAATAATAATAATAATAATAATAATAAACTTGATTAATGTAACGGGCAGTGACTTTAAAAGTTTGTGTTCAGGCAGAAGAGAAACAAGTTTTCATATTTTTTGTTATTTATAGACAAAAACAAACAAGAACCTCCAGCAGATGAATACATAAAATAAAGAAACTGTATTTGCTTGGAGATACTCCACTCTCCCACGCTCCCTGAACTACCCACTGAGTGCTCTTTTTTTTATCTTTAAGCATTGGGGGTCTATTTTAGCCAGAGCAGGTCACATCTCCAAAGAATGAAATTATCTTCTGCATGAAAAACATATTGACAACATATTAATAATTAAAGGTGTCCGGTGGAGCTTGTTTTACATTCAGTGTTTCTCACCTAAACACACCGTCTCTGTATTTCCTCTCTCAGAAAACATTCACAGCTGGACGTTATGCTCTTGTCCAACCAAATTCTCATTGGTCAGGCAGTTGCTGATATTTCTTTAATGAAAGAAGCTTCATAATCTGTTCTTGTTCTCAGGGGCGGGACATTTGTAAACCTGATGTGTTTTATTTTTAAGCGTTGAATGTATTTACTAAAAGTCATATTGTGGCTATTTTGACTGAAACTGTGACTGTGATACATGATATGATAAGTGGGAATGATCATTTTTGTATTACAATTTTCATCTTTAATGAAAAACGTAAATAAAATCACAATGATGCAACATTTGTTGAGGTCTGACTCAAACAAACATGTTTTCTTTCATCTGAAGAACAAGATTTTCAGTCCAGGTCATCCCGGCAGCACTACAGTACCTCATCAGAATGATGTTACCACACATTTTCCTTTTACAAAAATTGCTATTTGATTCTGGTTCTGCGACTTCTGGCCCCAAACTGACAGAGACCTTGTCAGAGAAGCAGCACAAATCTCTACATCGGCCCCCAGCCTCCGAGGACAGAAGAGCTGACAGGATAAAAAGTTTATTTTTGATGACAACATGTGGATTTCAAATCCTTAATTTTCTTAACGAGCGCCTGCTGGTAAGGGTTCAGACTCAGTGATGGATAAATACCAGCTGTCTGTGACCCGACATCAAACTGGAAAGCTGTGAAGTTTGTCATGTTTTTCTTTATATTGTTTTAATGTTTATTTTGTAGATTTTTTTTGTTGAATTTGGTGTTAGCATGTTAATTGATTAGTCCTTTGGTCTATAAAATGTCAGAAAATGGTGAAAAATGTTCATCACTGTTTAGTGTCATACAGGAGTAGAAAGTAGATTTTCTAAAAATCAATTAATCAATTAGCAAAATCGTTGGTGTTTAATTTGGTAATCAATTAATCAGTGCAAATGGTGCTACAGGTTGTCAAAAACTCAACTCAAATCAATAAATTAAGTTCCTTGTTGCGGCTTTAAATTGTTGGCCAATCAGCTTCTCTGTGGGCTGACAGTGTTGTGGGCGTGGCTTACTGTCGATGAGGCTCAGGTATCGAGGGTGCTGACAGGCGAACTGGCTGCTGGGCTGACTCCTCCCACCTGCCTTTAGCCACTCCTCTCCGAACATCTTGATGTAGTCGAGCTCCGCCCCCCTCCTGTCCTCAGGGTGTATCTGATGGAAACCGTGGCAACGGGTCAGGTTCAGCACGCCACACTCAAACACTTAGGTCAGTGGTTCCTAAACTTTTTCTGGCACAACCTCTTTTAAAAGCTAAAAATAAGGTTCATGCTCCCCAACGCCACAATTTTGATTCTGATTTTGGAGCGGACTGTCCCTTTAATGTGTCCCTGAAGTTAGGAAAAAGGAAAACACAAAGGTTCACTCACCTCACAGCCGTTGAGGAAGGCCAGTCGTCCCAGTTTGGCGATGAGCAGCTGATTGGCTGTTCTGGGGTTTCCATCACTGCTCACCAGTCGGTTACTGCGACATGACAGCCGAACCAAACTGGGCAACTTGGCCAACTCGTCCACCACGGACCACTGAGACAGAGAGACAGACGGGAGGACGATACACAGAGGAGCAGGATTAAACTGATACAGACTCTGATTTAACTTAAAGGGCGACTCCATCTGTTTTCTTATCTGTGTTTTTCAGATGGAAACGCCCACTCAGACGTGTCATAGGTTCTCTAATAAAGCTAATATATGTAGCAGCGTCATCATGCAGAAACCTGCATCAGGTCACATGGGAAATTGTTTTTAGAGGGGCTCAAGAAAACTGCATTTTGACACTAAAACATAAGTTAATGGACTTTGAAAAAATTAATTAAAATGAACAGACTTCAAGAAAAATAAAATCAGTCATCTTTTTGACCTGCTGATTGTGTTTGTATGTGAGCAGAAACAGACACTGACCTCAGTGATGTTGTTGTGGTCCAGGTGGAGATTCTTCAGTGCGGGGAACATGGCTGTCTGACGTCCTACAGAGAAAAGATTCAGCATTCACAGCTGGATCATCAACAGCTGCACTTTCACACCAAAAATTATGAGGTTTTGGTTTATTAACACGGTCAGTGTAAACATTAACTGAGGACTGAATGTCAAGCAGCAGAGTCACATGTTTGAATGTTAAACACGGTAAGAGTTCGTTTTACCAGGAGCAGCGTCATCAAATCGCAGGTCAGACAGTCCGGTCTTGGACAAGTTCAGCTGCTCCAGTCTGCAATCAAACAACAAACAGTTTATTTCAGTCTTAGTGGAGGTGTCTCTGTGCCCATGGCATCATGGGTAACTGTCACGTCTGAGAAGGCCTCATTAATGCTGAAAGGTTCATACAGGTTTTGAAGCGACATATGCTGCCATCGAGACGACGTCTTTTTTAGAGACGTCCCTGCTCATTTCAGCGAGACGATGCAGAGACACATTGTGGACGTGTTCCAACAGTGTGTCTTCGTAGTGAAACTGGACTGAACAGACCAGTCCAGACCCTGCCCACAGCTGATGTTATGAATACAATCTGTTGTGAAGAAGTGATGTGAGGTTATAAATTTTTAAATCAATTTTCTGCTGGTCAATAAATTGTTAGTGGCACTGAATATGCAGCACAGCTTAAGATCATTCCCAGCCATCATGTCCTCAGGTAAAGATGGTTTTAATGTGGTTCATTGCTCTATTGCTGACATTGTTGTCATGGTGACTTTGTTGCTTCATATGAGAATTTGCTGTCAGCTCCTGAATCCCCTTTTCTCCCACTAAGTCTAAGTTGTGTTGACTATCTTGACATTGAAAGTGTATTGATGAGAAATGTTCTGTTATTGTTGTAGTTTTGTTACAGACCCAGACGTCTGCCTGTGAATAAAAATCAGATGTGGACCTTTTAAAATATTAAACTGATTAATTTTCAGTCTTGTGTCACTGTGTTGCTGTGGACTGTACCTGGGCAGAGCAGCTATGCTGAGGACACTGTCCTGCACTAAAGGATTACAGGACAGATTGAGACTCTTCAGGGACTGCAGGACTCCGTCAGGCCTTTAGAGCATCAAACACACCAAAGAGACAAGTCACACAAAGTGTCCACGGTCTGAACGTCACTTTAGACTGAAGGAGACAGGAAGCAGCGTCACCTCTGCAGCTCTGTGATGTTGTTTTCTTCCACATAAAGATCCTCCAGCTGTGGCCACATGGGGGCGCAGTCCAGGATCTGAGCACAGAGCAGCAGAGAGAAACCGTTCAGAAACACAGACACAACAAAACACACGAACACACGGAAGAAAACAGAAACATGTATGTGTGAACAAATATATTCAACCAGGAGATCTGCTTTTCTCTGGAAAAAAACTATAAACTTTACATTTCACAACCAATTACAATCAAATATGAGCTACATAAAAAGTAAATTTTGTTTTACATTTAGACAATCTGTAAAGGTTTATTTTTTAAATTGATCATTTATGATATATATCATTATAGATGTGATATCATTTATCTTTTTAATTTTGTTTAAAAAATACAGAAATATATATATATATATATATATATATATATATATATATATATATATTAATATCAAAATACATACAAATGTTTAAATACAAAATATTCCAAAATACTACTAATAAATATTACACTGCATTTCATTATGTCAAATGAAACAGATATAATTAAATGCTAAATATTTAGAAATATTTGGAATATTAATATTTCTTTCTATATACAGATTCTATCTTGATTTTTGATTTTAATACTTTATAATACATATTGATATATTCAATATAAAAACTCAGTATAATTAATATAAAATATGTATAAATACTGGTAATATGAATATTTATGCTTCTGTATAAATGCTTTCTTACTCTTTTTTATTTATATAAAAAAAATGCTTTATATAGAGCACCAACAAAAATACAGAAATAAATATGCTTTAAAGCTTCTACAAGGACCTTTTATATTTTGTTGATTTTGGAGCCTCCTGTGGACAAAAGTGGTCATGTTTCCACCATAATAATCATAAAATAAAACATCAAAAGTAAAATGATCTAAATAAAAATCTTTTTCACTGGCTAATGTATCACTCACTGTAACTTTGTTTGGTAAAATGTAAATTCACCCCGTTGACCGACATTAAGAATAACTTTATAGAAATATCCACTCGTCTGGCTGATGGTCTCGTTAGCTCACGTAGAAGCATCAGTAATAAACTGAGACCGTTTCATAACCAGTTCAAAACTCTTCTAAATAAATGTTTCCTCTGACAGTGAAGATCCTGATGGTGAGACAGACTGTGTGTTACGTTGTGTGAGTTTCTGTACAGACGTGTGTACCTGCGACCAGGTGAGCTCACACCTGTTGAGTGTGAGGACTCTGAGTCGGCAGAACGCCTGACAGTGAGCAGAGACGTCAGAGGGCAAACGCAGTCTGTTGTCACTGAAAAAATAAAACAGGATGAAGTGTTCAGAGGAAGGAAAGAAAGACACATGCACACACACACAGACACACACAGACACACGCACACACACAGACACACACACACACACACACAGACACACGCGCACACACAGACACACACACACACACACACAGACACACACAGACACACAGACACACGCACACACACAGACACACACACACACACACACAGACACACGCGCACACACACACACACACGGCTCTTTACCTGAGCTCCAGTCCCTCCAGCTGGTCCAGCTGTTGGGTGACAGCAGCCACGTCCTCCCAGCAGGACAGCAGAGTCCCACTCAGATCCAACCACTGCACGTCTGATCACTGCTGTTGAGGAGTCACTGAGCTCACAATCACACTGACAACAACAACAAAAACTACTTCCTTTCTGCTAGAAAGAAAGTAGTTCCTACATGAAACTGCTCACATCAAGGTGTGTGGGTTATCTTGAGTAACCACTACATGATTTCTGTAAAGAGACGGTGGTTATGAATTTTTTTAATGTATTTATTTGGTGCTTTGAGCACCACAGGACTTGAGCCATTAGTTCCATTATACTGGAGAGAAGTCAGACATCATTTTTGGGTGAAAAGAACAAACCTGCCCTTGCATGAGGCCAACTGTCTACAACATCCTGATCTTCATCACATGTGGTTCATATGTTCACTGACAGTGAACCAGTATCACAAATTCAAGACAGAATAAACGGAACAAGGAAGGTCCTCCGATGTAGTAACGTGTCAGAGGTCTGTAAAAAAGATACTTGGTGTTGTTTTCCTGATTTCTCCGTCAGCTCCGGGCCCATTCACTTCAGATTTACTCAGCAGCACCGATGGAAGAGTCTCAAAACTGACAGGATGTCAAATAAGAAGGATTGTTTAATCAGAAATATCTCCTCTCCAGTAACACATACAGAAAAAGGGTGAACAGGATTTAAAATCAAACCATCTGAGGATGACGAGCGTCGTACCTGCGCTCCTTGATTCCAGCCCATTTGAGCTTCTTGCAGGAGATGGAGATCTCGTCACTCAGCACCTCCTCTGAGTCGATCAGGTACACCTGTTGCACCGCGGTCAGGTAGTCCACCCCGAAATTCGCCTTCGCCGGACGGATGAAGGAGCCTCCTTTAGGGTGTCTGAGGGTGGAGACAAAACCATCAGGGACACTGTTTCTGTTATTTGTTTCAGACTGGTCACACACGACAGAAAAACTGCTCATTTTGATTCAGAAAATGCCCATGTGTTCCAAAAGTGTTTTGGGCTTGACATCCTCACCGGAATCACACAGAGCAGAGATTATTCAGAGTCTGACACTGTGGTTCCCTCAGATAAAGCCCCCCCCCCCCCCCCCATTAGTTTACTTTGCTTAGTTTCTCTGAGTTCCTGGAATTTAGTTGAATTATTGTGTTTTACATAATTTCAGACTACAACAAATACATAAAAAAGTCCATCCAAATGACTCTTAATTTCTGACTCTGGGAAAAAACAGTAAAATCCAAAACTACTCGAACTCTGAACTCCCTCTTTATTCACTGAGGCTCCTCTGAGCTTTAATAATGAACCACACAGAAAGACTGGAACTTAAGTGAGGGCAGAATAACTTTCAAAACTGACAGTAACTGCTGAGAATTACCTGCATGTAAAATACCGGACACCGTCATGGCTGCCGTCATGTTTCCCTCTCTCTGGATCATCCCACTCGACTCCGAGCCACAGCCCTGAACACAACGAACAAAACAGGATCGAGAGCTTTTGACAAATCAGTAAATACTCCAACTGTGAAATCTTTGTTGTGTGAGGCTGTAACTGTCAAGAGGTAGAGAGACTTTTCATGAAATCCATAGCGGTACTTATAAAGTAACTTGTTATTTAGGTATGTAACTAAACTGTTGTGCACAATTTTTTCATGAATTTTGGAAAAACATGGTAATAACTTGGTCTAGATTTTGTAAATAATGATGTTGTTTTAAGAGAATGATTGAAGATGTGACAGCGGTTTAAGAACAGTAAAACTGAAATGTGAAGTGAAATTTCCTTCCTCTACTTTCATTTATTCTTATTGTCATGTTATTCCTGTTTTCCTCTTCTTATCTATTTTACTGTTGTTTGTATTGTTTCACTGTGTTTTAGTGTCTTAGTTTTACTTTAATTTTAGGTGAACTTTATCTTGCTCCTGTTTGACCTTCTGTTGTTGTTGCCTCTGGGGTTTCCTGCTCTTCTTTGTAAACTCTGTTTTTGAAGGTGCTATATAAATAAAGATATTTTTATTATAACAATGCAGAGCTGATTCCTGCTCAGATATTGAGTCCGTCGGTTTTTCTCTCCCTCTTTTCCCTTCTTACTGGGGGTGAACTTTGAACTTGGTCAACTTGTGTTATTTTTAAAATGTGCTTATAATTAAAGTAATTTGACGAGATGTATTTTCTCTTGTTGGGGGAAAACTTTTTTTACAAATATAGAATTTTATTATTTCTTCATTAATTGGCAAAGAAACACAACGTGTCTGAAGATATTTTTCTGACTTAGTGGAAAAAACTGATCCAGCAACTTGTTAGGGAAAGAGTGAAATCTGACACTATGGGTCTTACCTTCTGTCGGTGGCACCAGACCGACGTACCGCACCGTGGCCCGCTCCTCGCCACAGGACACTCGCCTGCCCACCGCGTCCTCCGGCACCTCTGGCTCCATCTGGTCAACTCCCATCGAAGCCTCCTGCTGAGGAAAGAAAACCCGAGATCAGGGAGAACCGCAGACAACGTGGAAACCAGCATTCAGTTCTCTAGAAACCATTAACTGTTAACAGTATTGCATGAGTTTAAAGTATCTTTGAGTTATGGACAAAACAAGACATCAGTGGATGTCATCTTAGACTTTAGGAAACACTGATCAACATTTTCTGACATTTTATGGACCAAACAACTAATCCATTAGTGGAGAAAATGATTGACAGATAAATACATGATGAAAGATGTTACAGGACAGACCTCAAAAATAGGTCCACAGTCTGTACAAAAACTTTATGAGCAGGCTTTGAATACATTGAATAAAAAGTCAAATTCATATTGTCATCATGTGAAATTTTAACAAAATATGATTTCATATCAAATTTGCAGACGTTTTACTTGTACATAGAATTTGTTAAGAGACATTTTATCTGTGTCACCTTCTTGGTTAAATAAAGGATAAATTTAATGTATAAATAAATTAATACATTTTAAAAAATGATGACGTGTTTCTAGTACATGTGTAGAATATGATCTGTTGGCCGAAGCATCTTTGTAGCACGACAATGCTTCATTATAATCGTATGCTGTGACACATTTTTACCTTCAAAGACTTTGGATATTGTGATTTCTATAATATTAAGATTAATTATTCAGCCTTATACCAGAGGTACTAGCAGACAGGAATTTGTTAAAAAAAAAAAGAAGAAGAAGAAGAAAAAAAAGAAATTCCTTTGGGCAGTCAGTTTTTTCCTACTACTATAGTAGACTCTACCACTGAATGAAAGTAGTTCCTACATGAAACATCATGAGTAACTGGGTCATGATATTTGGAAAGAGACATTTTGTCAGCATACATATTGGTAATCAACATACATGTTGACGATGATGAAAAAAGGTGAAACATTTTCCTTACATTGATTACTTTAATAGTCACTTAAACCACAGTTTCTGGTTCACTGTGGACACTGAAGCCTTTGTAAGAACATCAGAGAAGAAGACAATAGATAAAACATTTCTGTAACATGGGCGGCAACAGGAAACTGTGGAATCTTTACATAATTTCCCCCACTTGGATTTCGTAAGAGTTTTGATGTGTTATAAAAGTCATATTTAAGAGATTGTAACAGTTGACAGAGTTTCTGCTGCAATTTGTGTGGAGTCATGCTGTATTCAGTCTGCACTAAACCACCTACGATTATACCTTCTAAATAAAATAAACATTTATTAAAATATAAATTAAGCTACATATGCTTATTTAGCTACGATAGACTAACGTCATATAACATTTGCTGGGTTAATATGAGAAGATATTCAAGCTAATATCATTACAACATGACGTTAGCTAAACGTATTCTATAATTAACAAATCTCCCAACAGAGAAAAACGTTTAAAATAATAACTGAGATGAAAAAGAATAACTAAGATATATAATTAAGTGAAATAAATAATTACCTCTGAGGTTTAAGATGTAGCTTCTTGAGTATTTTAGCCTCTTAGCTAAGCTAACGTTAGCTTCCAAACCAAAACATCTCACGTCTGAGGTTCACCGGAGGGGACACATTTCAACGTTGCACTAATTTCTCACTAAACATTTCAATTTAAAACTGATGATAAATATACATCATGTTATTCGTTTTTACTCGCTCTTTATTTGAGTCTGTGTAATTCTCACCATCACAGACCGGAAGTGTTCAGCTCGGTGGTCAAATCAACGTTTATCGAGGAAAACTAAGCGGAACCTTTGTTTCGCTGTGATCGTGTTGCTGTGGGAAATAATTCACGACAGGACGTCTGTGTGCTGAGAGGAAAACGTGTGAACGTGCTGTAACTATCTTGTTATTGGAGTGTAATTCGTATAAATTCGTATAAATGGTGCAGTAAATCTGTTAGATTACTCACTCTAACATATAGAACAAACCGGAAGTCAGCCTGCGAGTGACGCCTGGGAACATCTGGAAGAAACAATGAAGAAGAAGCGTGAGCAGAGGTTTGTTTACACATTTTTATTCTTTAACTTAAAGTGAATGAAGATAAACTGCTTCATTTATGTGACCAAATATTAATTTAGGACAGCTTGCAGTTGAGAAGCTGTGTGTCCTGTTTGTATATAATTCGTATTTTCTTTCCTTTTTGGACATCAGTTTCAAACGTACTCTGTGATGATTTGGTTAAACGCCGTTTTTAAAACAGTAACAGTGCATCAACAGCGTTATTTCAGACAACAGGCAGAACAAGAAAAATATACATAAACAGAGATAATCAGAAATACTATGTATTTTATTAGATATATTAGATTCGTCTAAATAACAATATTCGAGGAAGTGTACTGTTTAAATGCAGTATTGATGCCGGTGTACAGCAGAATATTACACAGCTGTGTTATTATTGCACACAGTATTTTTGCACAGTGGAATTTTTGCACAAAATTATTAAATGTATTATTTGTACTACAACCATATTAATCTTAATGGTTATAATAAACGCAAACAAGATAACTATAGTTAAATAAAGATTTTGGACAAAAATACAATAAAATAAATGCTTTAAAAGAGGGAGCTCAGATTTAATCTGTCTACATGAGATAAAAATGGCTGCCACAAGTTATGTGATGGAGGTGATTCTTGCCTCCAGTTCAACTGATTTAGGCGTCTGGTTAAACACACATTCATTTAGGGCACTCCTGTGGTTCAGCTGGTGGAGTGTTCATCCCATGTACTGAGGCTGCGAGTCCCCTGCAGCCACCGTGGGTTTGATTCCAGTCAGCAGTCCTTTACTTCTTACTTTATTTTCAGCTTTACTACTGAAAAAAATCACAAAAAATATTTATTTTAAAAAGAGCTGTAATGAAAAAGTAATGATGTCGCCCTCTTCAGTTTAGCATCTATAACAGTGGGACAGAAGTGCTCGTCACACCTTAGAGCTGCTCTTCTGCACCTTCCTCACTTCCCTGTCTCTGTCCTCAGTGGAGAGGCGTCGCAGGGACAACAGTCAGCTGACTACATGGTTGGTCAGGTGTCAGGAAGTTTGTTCCAGAAGAATTCTGCAGCCTCTGGATCGTCACTGTCGGCTTTATTCAGCACCGCTGCACCAGCTGCACCTCTTCTGTTTCAGCCTGCACCCAAGGTAAACCACACACAGATACATACTTTTAATAAAGGTTCACTAATTTGTAGGGCGGCGCCAAACAGCTGTTTTCAAAACAACCAGTCTAACATTGACAGGGTGCAGTTTCAGCAAAAAAATCAGGTTTTATTGAAAAATTAGAACTAATGACTTTTCTGCAACTTTCACACTTTGCAAAGTCATCCAGTGGGGCAGATTAGACCCTTTGACGGGCTGGATCTGGTCTGCAGGCCGTATGTTTGACACCCCTGATTTAAGCCATTTGCTCTCTCATACACATCTGATAAAATAGTCAGAAAATATCCATGAATCCATGTTTTCCTCAGCGCAGCAGTTCACTGCGATGACATCCATTACGTCGTTGAATTTCCCCGACCCCAGTAGTTTCGTAAAACAGCTGCTCAATATAGTTTTTATGAAACAAACAGGAGGAAACAAAGTGTGTGTGTTTGATACTATTTTTAGAAAAATATTGAATATCACCCAACTCATCCTTCGACACGTCCTGTGTGATTGTTTCTTTGTCATTGTGCAGCCTGTTCAGAAAAGCACAGAAGTCAAGGAGCAGCAGAAGGAAACTGCAGAGGTCAAAGGTCAGAAGAAGAAGAAGAAGCCACCTAAAGAGAAATCAAAAGCCGAACAGAATCTGGAAAACAGGTGGAGTTTAAAAAAAAACTTTTCAAGCATTTTCAAGCTTTTCCAGACCATTACAAGAGTGATAAATTATGTATTTATATACATATTGCACATGTACTCAAAATCACTTCTTAATTAAACATTAAATCAGATGTTACTGTGTTTAGGTGGTTCTCAAACAAGGGTCCAGGGACCTCCAGTGGTCTGTGGCCATTTATACACAAAGCATCATTACAATGCTGTATTATAGTCAATAAGTAAAAAAAAAAATGGAGCTGGAAGAATATTCTGATATTAAAGTTTTAAACGTATGAGAATAAAACTTGGATATTGTCTGGGATAAAAATGGTAAATTTCCAAAAAATATTTATTTTTATGAGAAAAAAGGATATTCTCAGAGATTAAAGTGGTAAATTTACTAGAAAATACTCAAATAAAAAAAGATTAGAAATGTACTTTTGGTCACTTTGTAAGATTTTGAGTTAACTTATAAAATTTAAAATAGATGACATTCAAATCTTACGATCTGTAACAGTTAATAAATGTATCCACAGAGACATACAGGAGTCAGCTTTCACTTCTTCTTCTGTCTCTCTAACCTCCTCGTTCTGTCCTTTTTCCTCCTTTTACCTCTCATTTTTCTCTTCTTCTCTGTCCGCTGCTTTCAGGGAGCTCAGTTTACAGAACGCCGACGAGGACGAGCAGGAGACACACGTGACGAAGGCAAAGAAGAGGAAAGCGCCGGAGCCTGGTGGAGAGAACGATGTGGAGCAGTGGGTGATGAAGAGGCAGAAGCTGAGAGCCAGAAAGGAGGAAGAGGCCATAAAGAGGAAAAGGACGGTGTTTGTGGGCAACCTGCCCATCGGCTGCACCAAGAAGGTACAGACAGAACAGAGAACATGTTCCTCTGAGTGTTCATGTGATTTAATACCAGCTTCATCACTCTGTTTATTCCAGGATTGTTCAGTTATTTATTGGAGAGAAAATTCTTTCTTTCTTTGTTTTTCAGACTCTTCAGAAACTCTTCAAGGATAAAGGATCCATCGAGTCCATCCGGTTTCGCTCTGTGGTAAAAATACACTGCTTGATTCTGTTGCACGTCCTTGGTTCTGTAGCAGCGCCATCTAGTGGTCATTAGAGCCTCTGCTCCATAGAAAAAAAATGTCATTGTCCCCCGCGGGGTCGACCGCTGCCTCGATCTGCAGCAAGTAACATGAGTTCAGACCCAAACAAACATGTTAAAACACAAACTAACAAACACAAACTCCTACAACTCTCTTAATGTCCTGCGAGATAAAAAGACATTTTTTTGTCCGTGGAGTCCATGGTGGTTGTAAAGAGAGCGCAGTTTGTCGTTGGAAAACGTCGCCAGACAGCAAAGTAAAGCAGTGAAGGTGTTCTAAATATAGTGTACGTTTAAACTGATGATGATTTTTTTTTAGGTGGTCCTTTGTTTAGGTGCTAGAAAATGTTTTGCAGCAGCCGGTGTCTACAGCAGGATGTTACTTATTTTCTCCTGAGGCAGCTGTCAATCAAACATGAGCTGAGACGCCCACACACTCTTCAGAAATGAGCAGTTTTTGAATAATTCAGGATATTGCTTAATGTGAAACTAAATATGCATTTTTACTATTTCAAGCCAAGTTTTCAGTGGCTGTAACGTCTCCTGCTGATCTCCTCCATCGGTCACATGATGTGTTTGTGTCCCGCAGGTCAGAGAGGATCCCTCCATGTCCCGTAAAGTCGCAGTTATTCAGTAAGTTTCTGTAAAATCGATGAAACCAGTTGTCTCAAATATTAAAATCTGCGTGGAATCGTCATCTTCTCTTTGTATAAATGAGCTTCTTTTTACTCCACAGACGCAAAGTTCATCCCAAAAAGCAGAACATCAACGCCTACGTGGTGTTTAAAGACGAGGAGGGAGTCGTGAAGGCGTTGGAGAGGTCGGACATCGTTAAGTGATTTACACAAACACTCAGTCACTCAGTGAATTTAATCATCACCAAACTGTTCTTCTGTTTGTGTCTGCTGACAGGAACGGCATGGAGATAGAGAAAGACTTCCACATCCGAGTGGACAGAGTGACCGACAGCTCGTCAGTGAGTCTCCAATCATCTGCTGATCAATTTAAAATCTGCTGAGATGAGTTTTTGGAAGATTTTAACACATTTGATGATGTTGTCTTGCAGCACGATCACAAACGCTCCATATTTGTGGGGAATCTTTCGTTCGGTGAGTCTGAGTCTGCAGAGTTCATGTTGAGAGTCAGTGTTTGTCATGTTGTGTTGAAGTTAAACTTGTGTGTGTGTGTGTGTGTGTGTGTGTGTGTGTGTGTGTGTGTGTGTGTGTGTGTGTGTGTGTGTGTGTGTGTGTGTGTGTGTGTTTTCTGTGTTTAGAGATAAACGAACTGGCTTTTCGGCGACACTTTGAGGAGTGCGGCGCAGTCGAGGCCGTGCGACTGGTCCGAGACCAGAACACTGGACTGGGGAAAGGATTCGGCTACGTCCTGTTTGAAGTACGATGACTCAAATCCTGCTGCCTCAGTGATCGGTGACCTTTAACCTCAGCTGTATCAGGCCCACATGTAGCAGCACAGACACTGGACCTGAATTGTTCAACTTAGACTAATTTAAAGGCACTCTTTGTTTTCTCAGAATCACAGGATGGAAATCTTGAAAATGAGTCATCTTATTCTGAAAGCACTGAAATAAGAAGAACAGTCAGTAAAAACAGAACACTGAATGATATATCAACATGAAACAGAGTAAAACAAACAGTCAATAAATGAGTTAAGTTTAATTAAAAGCCAGACTAAAGATTCTCTGCTGCCTTCAGGCTGTTCCACAGACCAGAGTCATAAGAGAACAGATCACTACATAGATGACAGGAAAGACACGGATTGAAACTGCAGCTTGACTAGAGGTCATTCTAGTTTATCGTGTTGTACAGTAACAGAGATTCATTTCCATAAACTGTTATTTACATACCAGAGCAGAATCTGTGAACAAATGGAGGAGATTTTGGTCTCTGAAGAGTTCTGGTTTGTGTTTATGTCAGAGTAGCTTTGGTCAGTTATTATTTGAACAGGCTTTGGTTGCATGCAGGTTTAATTTGTCTCCTCGAAAATTGCCAGTTGGACTATAAACAAGCCACAGAATAATGGTCGTCGTCCTCAGAGACTAAATTGTCGTCACTTAACAGTCGATGGGTTCAGAGGTTACAGAGATCTACACACAAAGTTTTCTAGCTGGATTTTATTTCTTTGTGTTGTGTGTGGATATAATTAGTTGAAAGTTATTACATATAAATGTGAGAGTTGATGTTTTTGTACCTGTTTGTCTTCCTGTCACAGAGCGCCGACTCGGTGCAGCTGGCGTTGGAACTGGACGGCACCAAACTGGAGGGCAGGTCCATCCGGGTGAAGAGGTCGATGACGAAGGAGAAACAGAAGAAAAAGACAGACGGCAAAGGAGCCGTAGGGAGGGCCGGCAGGGGCCCTGCAAAGGGCCCTACGAAGGGTCCGGGGCCAGAGAGAGGAGGCGGCCGGGGAGGTTTCAAGTCTCCGAAGAAGTTCTCCGGAAACCAGCAGAGGTCAACGACCAAAAGCTCCACATCGTTCAAAGGAGAGATGGTGGATCCGATGAAAAAGACTAAAAAGAAAGGACTGAAGAAGAAACCGAAGACAAAGAAGACTGTCCATATCTGATCAGCTGTAAATAAATGTGTTTGAGGACTTTTTCTGAACTGTTCACTTTCAGAAACTGGATTCTACTGATCTGAGCAACAAAGCTGCTGCTGTCAGACGGTCTGAACGTCCTGTCTGTAAAACCATCAGGTCCAAGAGGAGCTTAACTCCTCTACTACAACAAAAGAACAAGACGAAGTTAAATAAAAACATGTTAAAAAACTAAAAGAGGTGAATCACACAGTGAATAACTTTGTATCACTCTGTTGTCTCAGATTATATTCTTGTTATTAAATTAGATCACACTTTATTTTGCAGTAAACTAATAAGACGTAAAGTTTGCAGTTCTACAGTATTAGAATCTATGATTTGGGGTTTTACTTGGTAGATTTGGTTCACATCTTGTTATAACATGTCCTTAATTACCCTCTAATAACAGTTAATAAGGTTCTATATTATTCCTAGTTTTTGTTTTATTTGATACTGAATATGGCTTCTTACATCTTATTGCACTGTAAAATAAATTGTGACCTTAAATAAAATGTCTTATGTTCTCTTTATTTTGGTGTCCATGTGTTTATGTGTAGTTTCTGAACACAAACATCATAAACCAAGTTGTGTTTGAGTTTCATCTGCATCAAACATTTATTTAAACACAACAGATTAGAGCTGCAGCTATTTATTATTAGATTAATCTGCAATTATTTTAATAATCAATTAGAGTAATTTTATTATTATTATTTTTAAAAAGTCTAAATTCTCAGATTTCAGCTTCTTAAATGTGAATATTTTCTGGTTTCTTTTCATTGACAGTAAACTGAATTTGTGTTGTGAGTAAAACACTTGAGGACGTCGTCTTGGACTTTTGGAGACACCGATCAACATTTTCTGACATTTGAAAACAACTATGAATCGATTAATCAAGAAAATAATCAACCATCATGTTCAGATCTACCACAGCTGTTCTGTTTGTGTACAGATGAAACAAACCAGACGTCTCACTGAGCTTCAGTTGGTTCGTGTTTAAACTTTAGACAGACGCAGGCTAACTGTCCCCCCTGCCTCAGGTCTTTATGCTAAGCTACGCTAACCTTTCCTGACTTTAGCTTCATGTTTACCACAGATGAGAGTTAATGATCTACTTCCTTCGTCGAGCTGTTTCACTGATGCTGCGCTCACATCATATCACTTACAGTAAACCTGATTAAAGGGATAGTTCACCCAGAAATGAAAATTCTTTTATTATCTACTCACCGACACATCGACTAAAAGTTGCTATTTTACATCTTAACAATACAACAGGTGTGTGTTTCAGTAAAGTTTCAGTTTTTCCAAGGGAAAACGTTTGAGCACCCCTGACTTAGATATTCCAAATCAACTATCATCATTATATTGTTGATGTTGCTGCCTCAGGAATTATCAATGACACCAGATAAAACACTAAATGGTCTCAGTGAAGAGGCGGCCATGTTGGATCTTCACCTGTTGATCTGCTTTTAAAAAGAAACTCAACACATCTTCATAGTTTGTTCACATTTTTTATTTTTTTCCTAAAGAGGGTTGTCCTCTTTAAAATGAACAAAACATTTCATCACTTTTTAAAAAGTGTTTCTGAGTCTAGACCGAACAGAAAGACAACTGATAACAAAACAATAAATACTTCATGAAGCATCCGAGCGGAGAAGATTCCTGTAACTTTCTACTACTGATATCATAATAACAGACAGTGTAAACCTGCTTCACCACCCTGAAAGCTTCACCCAGTCCAGTTAATACATATCTACTGATGGTGGAGGGGGGGCGGGCTCTGGTGGTTCTCTGGCCGTCATGATCGAGATACTCTGAATACCCCAAAACGGGTAATTTAAGTAAAAAAAACAAACAAACACTACTGTCATGGATACACCAGGAATAAAAAAACTAATTCCCTTTAGGACGCCTTGAAGGGAAGTGATGGACGTCGGCCGGAGTGATGGAGGCCGAGGCGTTGTCAGGTCGCGATGGAGGAAGTCCGCGTGAGGAAGAGGAGGAAGAAGAGGGGGGGGGGGGGGGGGGTCGTTTCCTCTCTATCCTCTCATTCTATATCGTCCTCGCTCAGACTCTGTGCACTCACGATCCGCTGCAGCACAAAACAACACAGGAAGGAATAAAGTGGAAGTGAGCAGATTGTGGACTGTGTGTGTGTGTGTGTGTGTGTGTGTGTCAGTATTCCACCGGGGTTTTCTCGACAATTCCAATACCTGATGTTTTCATATTGATACCAAGTACCTAAATAATCCCAGTGTATTTAAAAAATCTTAGTAACAAGAGTTCAATCAAACCAAGATTAGAATAACAGCGCCTGTTATTTCAGTTCAATCACAGAGATTATGTAAAATATACGTACAAACCAGGGACTCATGATAATGATGGTCAGTCAGTCAGGTTAGTACTGTCAGCCTTAATTCTGCTGCCGTCACTCCTGAAGAAACTACCGCTGGGAAATACACAGTCAACCTGATTATTCCTCTTTGTGACACAGACTCCAAAGACCTTCTTTTTACCACAGTAATGCAGACGGTGCAACGCAGCTGGATGATGAGGTAAAGCTGGCGTTTCTCTGACCATAAGATCCGGTGTACGGGACGCTGCTGGGTGGCAGCAGAGTTTCTGGGCCAATGCTTTACGTGGTTTGGATCAGATCAGATTGTTGCCCAGACTCGTACTTGATGATGCCTGATGCTGCATTTTGGGAAATATCTGAGCTTTTTTCCAATACTGGTATCAAAATCAGAACAACTGTGATCACCGTGGTAACTTATTCTGAACGCCCAACCTGCTCCAGAGCAGGTGATGCTCCAGATAAGGTCGGGTGACGTCTCGTCTACCGAACTGGCAAACATCCACAGTGAAACACTGTGACGATCATATCATTGCTTGGTCTTCGTCTCTGCATCCACGTCTGTAACTTAACTGTGTTTAAAAAGAAAACATCATGGAGACGTTATGAATATATTCAACCTGCTTCACAGTACAGAGCCCGGTTCAGGGAAACTCTGGGACATCCAGCTGATTCTGGACCAGTTTGGGAGGTGTTAGCTGAATGAAATCTTGTCTTCTGTTTTGTTTTCATTTTCAGTGTTAGTGTTTTTGTTGTTTACCTGGCTGATGCTGGGCAGTTTGGTGAGCAGCATCTGGAAGACGGGAGGCGGCAGCGTCTGCTGCAGCACCTGCAGCAGCTGCTGAGGCTGACCACACACGGCGATGGCGTTGGTCAGGTGGTCCACACCTTTCTCGTAGTCTCCTGTGGAGCCAAACAGAGACACAAAGACACTTAGACACTCCACAGAAAGAACTTTGATGGAACTGGAATCACACCGAGAACCAATAGAACCTCATGAATGAAGATGAGACTGTGTTGGTGTGTGGAGGCGTTACCCTGAGCCAGCAGCTCCTCCCCCAGCTGGATCTCCTCCAGGAAGAACTTCTGCACGGCTTCAGCATCCTTCAGGTCTGGGAGCTGCACCACAAACGACACCGAGCGGACATGACAACTCTTCTCTCTGGTTTTTATGTTTTCTTTTTTACTCTGTGACTCAGTCAGAACTAATAACACAATGTCACAACCTCAGTCACACATTTTAAAACTGTTCATGTAAATCTGTGGAGTCAGAACAAAAATCAATATTCTGTCGTATTGTGACATGAAAGGTTCTAGCTGTTGTTTTTTCACTTATTTTGTCATGTGTCAGCCACAAGCTGAGTGATTTAATTATTATTTTTTTATTAGAGAGGAGGCAGAAACCTCAAAAACTCTGCAACTCACACCAAAACATCCAGATGAATAAACAGCACAAGCCAGGAGAAACTGTATGTATTTTTGATTGTGGGGTGAACTGTCCCTTTAGCACCACAGATACCAGAGACAGACTGTGCTCACCTTTGCCAGGCCTGCCCTCTCCTTGGCTGCTTTCTGCTTTCTCCTCCCTGCAACAAAAACACAAAACATCACACACAGTCAGTCAGAGTCACATTACCAGCATCACTGTCACTACATGAAACACACCAACACACACACCAACACACGCCTCCGTCAGGTCAACGCACCAACACACACACCAACACACGCCTCCGTCAGGTAAACACACCAACACACGCCTCCGTCAGGTAAACACACCAACACACGCCTCCGTCAGGTCAACGCACCAACACACACACCAACACACGCCTCCGTCAGGTCAACGCACCAACACACACACCAACACACACCTCCGTCAGGTCAACGCACCAACACACACCTCTGTCAGGTAAACACACCAACACACGCCTCCGTCAGGTCAACGCACCAACACACGCCTCCGTCAGGTCAACGCACCAACACACGCCTCCGTCAGGTAAACGCACCAACACACACCTCCGTCAGGTCAACGCACCAACACACGCCTCCGTCAGGTCAACGCACCAACACACGCCTCCGTCAGGTAAACGCACCAACACACGCCTCCGTCAGGTAAACGCACCAACACACGCCTCCGTCAGGTAAACGCACCAACACACACCTCCGTCAGGTCAACGCACCAACACACGCCTCCGTCAGGTAAACACACCAACACACACCTCCGTCAGGTCAACACACCAACACACACCTCTGTCAGGTCAACGCACCAACACACACCTCCGTCAGGTCAACGCACCAACACACGCCTCCGTCAGGTAAACACACCAACACACACCTCCGTCAGGTCAACGCACCAACACACACCTGGGTTAGATTCCTGGTTTAATAAGGTGAAAATGTTAAATGATCAGACTGTGGAATCTTAAAACAGAACAGGGTTAATAAGAAGATTTTTCTTTGGAGTAAATTGCACAATTCTCTACAGGTTAAAGAGATTCATTACATCTTTGAAGAAGCTGACTTACAATATATGTACAGTAATAATTTAACATGCAGCATCTATGCAATTAGAAGAAAGATACTTGCTTGATTTCAGGCAAAATGGTTAAATGACACTTTGTTAAAACCAAAATTACAAACATATATTCAAGTCAAACACAATTATGTCCTGAATCTGATGTTACTGCAAAATGAACAAGGAGTCAGAGGTCTTTAGTTGCACAACTGAGAACAGGAATCCTTCCTCTGAACCTTGAAGCTGGCAGATTTAAAAACACCCAGGAGGACGACAGGTTGTGTGAATTGGGTGATTTAGAAGAAGCTGAGAAAGAATCACATTTTCTTCTGTACTGTCCTTCATTACAATGAGTTAAGAATATTGATATGTTCTGGTACACTGATGATGACAGTTTCTAAGTTGGCTAACTTTTTTCTGAAGTTTGGAGGAAAAAAACATGAGGATGATTTATTTGTTCAACATTAATTGTAATTTATGTCTCTTCTCTGGTTTCTGGTCTGTTCTTCTGAATAATGGTGTCTTGTAAACCCTCTTGTGCATGACACAGTAATAAAAAATCATTCATTCATTCATTTATTATTGGTCTACTTTTTGTTTTTTACGGTCAGAACAACAGAAGTAGAAACTAGTTCAGGAACTGGAGGCTGTGAGTAAAGTTAACGGACTACAGAAGACTGATGTGTCACCATTCACTCTAAACACCTTCATCTCCTTCTGGCTGCAGCCCAGCTGACTGTGTCGTTGTGTAACAGCTTCATGAATGAGTCTCTGTCGCTGGTCTGCTGAGGTTCTCTTAAGCAAGGCTAACTGTGACAGTGTGTAACTGCACAGTTTGCTTTCAACAAGGGCCATGTGAATTATCATTTTGCAATACAGTGGTTATGATTCATAAATTACAAGATATTGTGAGCAAGGTGACTTATTGCAATTTGAAACAGTATCACAAGACACAATACTGCAACACTCAGGTGTATTAATATTTCTTTAAATAGTCTGAACACACATTCATTCAACACCCAGGACTATAGTTTTTAAGTATATACTGGGAAAGGAATGAGATGAGCTGAACTCGTTTTGAGTATGGGAATGGCTTAAAAAATGTGGCACTGTCCTTTAACTGGTGCTGCCTGGTTGGTCGACTATAAGCCGAATTAAGCCAAAGACCTGGAGGACTCGTGCCAGCTCTTAAATATGCTCCGTAACATGTGTTAATTTGTAATTTAAAGAGATGACATTAAAAAGTATGATAACTGAACGGAATTCGGCGTGAGAGCCTCATCAAACAAGTCAAAACGGATTGTACCGGGACTACAGAGCCTTTCAGACAAGCGAACACTGCGACAGCCTGACTGAACCGGCAGGTTAAACCGAATCTAACCACACCGGACCGTGTCCGAGAAACTGGGCCTGATGAAGGTGAGGAAGACGAGGAAGAAGAGGTCAACACTCACGTTCCCGCAGCCTGTTCTTGAAGTTGGGGTCACTCCGTCTTTTCCTGTCGAAGTAGATGCAGTAACCGACGAACAGAGCGCCGCACACCCCCGCGGCGATCGCGCTGCTCTTCCCGCCCATCATCACTCCGGAGTCCGCTTGGTTCGACGAAGATTTCGGGTGAATTTATCGGTTTTTTCTCCGGTGGTCGGGTTATGTCAGGAGGCTGGCGCAGCGGCTCAGGGCAAGAAGGACCCGTAAGGCCCCCGCTGTTTGACAGCTCGGAGCCGCCTGTAGGTGCCTGACTGAAATGTGGAAATTAAAATTATTTTCACAGTTAAAAGTATTTTAAAAGATTGTCTATAATTAAAATTATGTCAGGCTTATATTATGTTTCGGGTTTATTTCGTGTAACCGCACTTTTTTCCCCCTGTAAATTCTTTACGTGCCCGTTTGTTTTTATATGTGACACTGAAGAAGCGTCTCTGAAAGTGTCGTTCATCTGTTCAGGAAAAGTAATAAAGATACTGAGAGACTCCACAATAATATCATATATTATACAAATATAATTTTATATAAAATATATTATATATTTGATACAATAGAAAATGCAACAAAATATTTTAATAAACTAGTTTTTATTCATGTATTATTGATTTCCTAATAAATTTCTCGTTTTCCCATTTCTCCTTCTTATAAGACAAGATTTAAAGACTAACTTCCCCATGCAGCCCATCCCTACTAGCTTTACTAACATCCAAAATAGCGTGTAAAATTTTTCACATTTTATATATTACTTATTGCTGTTACATTACATTATGTTACATTTCTACATTATTCAGCTTTGTTATTACGAACATACAGCTCAGCAATTTTTCATTTTTCATGTCTTCCCTCAGTTTATAATCTATATTACTCATAAAGAAGTTTGTTAGAAAAACCTGAAACTCAGAACATAGCCTGCTCCTGACCAGGTGATGAGTTCAGCATCAGTTACCATGGTGATCTAGCATCAGTTACCATGGTGATCTAGCCAGGTTAAAAGAGAGACACCTTCATGAAAACTGTGACTTCAGACCCAATATACCTCACTAACCCATTAATCTCGCTTCTGTAAAACTGTTGTTTTGTTTTTATTGTTTGGACACACACTGACGATCCTGATAAAATAAAGGCTCATTTCACCAAAATCATAAATTCATACTAAGCCTTGAAACCTCGACACATAAACAAATAAGTGAGAAAATGTTTTTAATTTGGGTGAACTGACTCTTTAAATTAATAAAACAGAGTAATAAAATAGATTTATGATTCACGTGTTTTGGGTCTTTCAGTGAAATTTAAATGTGTTTGTGTTTTGCTGCAGCAGCTGTTGTTTCCTCTCAGCCATCATCACAGATTCAAGTCAAAGTGTGAAATATGTTCCTGTCTGACTGATGCTGACTCACACAGACACACACACACTGACACAAGCATCACACCCTGTGGCATTATGGGTACAGCAGGCTGAAGACACCAACAGCAGTGACTCGTGTCTGTCAGCAGGGGTAGCTGTTGGTCCATAACAGCGTCCACACACACACACACACACACACACACACACACACACACACACACACACACACACACACACACACACTCCTGTCAGGCTGTGATATCTTGATATTTGGAGGCCTGATGGTGTGAAGGACTTGAACAGACAGTCAGCAGCTCGTACTGCAGCATGAATGAACAACACACAACACTGGAATGTGTGTGTGTGTGTGTGTGTGTGTGTGTGTGTGTGTGTGTGTGTGTGTGCAACAGTGCAGACACACACACACTTGCCTAGATGGTTTGATCTAAACTGTCCTGCAGCATCATGGGAGAGCAGGACGCTCTGTACTCTGTCAGACTGATGCAACAAGACAGAAGAAACCTGAGTTGACAGTCAGTGTGAACAGAGCGACCCGGGTCATCTGACCCGCTTTAACACGACTATGATGCTGCTTCACTGCGGTTTGTAACGAAGGTTACTATGAGTCAGTGTAAAGATTGTACTTAAATCCATTTGTTTACAGACGCAGTAAAAGTCTGTGCATACTGTTCTCAAGTAGAAGAACAGATAAATGTGTAAAACAAAAGACTGATTCAAAATCTCTACTGCATCTATTTTACTGTAAAAATGAAAAGGTCAAAATTTTAACGCAACATGCTGCAATAGATTTTTGAGTTCTGAACCTGACCCAAATTCTTGAGTTTTGAAAAGGTTTTACCGACTACTGATAATTTTTCTTCTTTAGATAAACTTAAAGCTTTGAATTTTAGAAACTCAAAACATTGTATTTAAGAAAAATATTGAGTAAAGTCTTTGAAGTGAAAGTAAATGTTAAAATTTTAATATTTTCAATTAAAACTATTTAATTTTTCAGGCACTTAAAAAAATCAAAGACAAATCAGGTTCAAAGCTCATGTAACCATTTATTTATTTATTCAAGTTTATCTAAAGAAGAAAAGTAAATTATCTCAACTAAATATTACAGGTCAGCAAAACTTTTTAAAGTTTATTTCAAAACATAAGAATTTGATTTGGGCTCGAAACTCAAAACTCTGTTGCAGTACATTGACATTGAAATTTTAAGTTCTCTCAACTTACACTTTTTTTTACAGTGTAAAAGTGAAAAAGGTCTGAAATGTCCTCAAAGTATAAAAGTAAAAAGTTGTCCTCTGAACTGACTGTTTCTATGCAAAGAGTCACTTTCTGTCTGTTTTTGTCTTGTTGTTTTAATTTGTCATATTTTTTGATCTTTCTTTGTTCTGACATCTTTTTCATCTTGATGTGTCTTTAACACAGTTTTCCTGTTACGTCTTTACTTTGTTATTTCATTTTTGTCATGTTACATCTTTTTAATCTCTTTCAAGCAGTTTTCATCTTGTCATGTTTTGTTTGTCTTGTTACGTCACTTTTTGTCTTGTCAGTGTGTATTTTCAGAATAACTTTGGCTTTTTGTGTTTGGGATAACGAGTTGCCTCGTCAAGTCTAAATTCAGGCTGCAGTGATTAATAGAAAGAAAAGAAAATTAGTTTCCCTTTTGAAATAATTTGCTAACATTTGTTAGTTGCAGCTTCTTAAATGTGAGGATTTGCTGCTTTTCTTTGTCATTTCTGACAGTAAATGAAGAAGTTTTTAGTTGTTAGTTGGACAGAAGAACGAGTTGGAAAGTGTGAAGAGCATTTTGAACAATATTTCAACATTTTATTTACCATTTCATTTAGCAGATGCTTTGATCCAAAGTGATGTACATCTATAACATTTTATACAGCAATTGATTAATCTTTAAAATAATCAGCAGATTACTTGATAATGAAAATAATCATTAGCTGCAGCCATAAAAATGCAGATGAAAGGTTTCTATATTAATTGAATTTAACTGAATCAATTGAATGCATATTTAAGTGCAAGTAAAATTATAGACTCGTAAAAATGCTTATAAAAGTACAAGCACTCAAAACACGACTTAATTACAGTAATTAGAGTAGCTGTAATCAGTCAGTTCTTATGAATTATTGAGTGTAACTCTCTGTCTTAAAGGTGATCATCCTGACTCAGCAGGATTCTGTCCAGAACTTTAAAATCTCGGGGTTTGTCCAGCAGATTATCCATTCACAAGGAAATATCATTTCAATTTTTTCTCTTAATCCACTGCAATGCATCCATCTGTCCATACAGCCATATGTTTTTTATCTTATCTATCTGATCTGATCAGATCTTGTCTTATCAAAGTATTATAAGTCATAAAGGACAGTTCACAGCAGCCTGTTGTCCTTCCTGTCCTCTGGTAGGAGATACAGAACTCTCACCACTGACCAACAATTTTTTCCTCCAGGATATAAAACTATTAAGTAAATAAATCTCATACAAGTGCAATAAATCCACGAACAATGTTTAATCAAAAACTGTGTACAACATTCAATACACACACACAGACACACACCTGACATACAAGTACAATTCAATCTGTGCATTAATGTCCAATTAGCAAACTTTGCTGCTTCTATATTTTTTGGTCCTTGTTATGAGCTTGTTCACGTCATTATTGTATATCATTTGTAAATACTTTTTTTTTTACTTTGTTTTATACTATTACTTATATTCATCATATTGTTCTGTCTTTTATCAGTAATTTATCCACTTTTTTTTTAACCAACTCTGTGATGGGGCCTCCCAGAAAAAGTTTTTTTTACATGATTGTACTTGTATAACCGGTGTGTGTGTGTGTGTGTGTGTTGAAGGTATTTTTCAGCCTGTTCTGGTGTGTGTGTGTGTGTGTGTGTGTGTGTGTGTGTGTGTGTGTGTTTGCTTTGGCAGCGTCCTGCTCTCCACAGATGGCAGCTCTCTGTGTGAAGCCTCCTCTGAGGACCGTTATCACGGCTGAAGCTGCTGAGACAAAGACGACCAGAGCTGTATGATCCCACAGAATGGAACGTGTCAGTGAGAATACTGACACCAGCAGGCCAGAGGTGTGTGTGTGTGTGTGTGTGTGTGTGTGTGTGTGTGTGTGGTCAGACCTGCACACACTCACACACTGAGATGTGAACTCATTCTTACCTTTAGACATTACTGTGCTCCCACATCTGCTTTGTTGTTGTGACTGTCTGCAGTTTTTGTCATAAAACAACCTATTTTTGAAGAAATAAATCATAATTCTGTGGTGCTCTACTGTCGCATCGATGCATTATTCTAAAATCCCAAATAGTCTGATATATGTCCTGTTGCTCCGAGGCCCACTGCTCCAAACGTTCACACTCTCCCTGCAGTTGTTAGTTCAGTGACTGCAGGCTCTGTCCATGGTGCTGAATCTGCAGGGATTTTTGCCCTTAACTCTTTCCCCGCCACTGAAGAGATATTCCATCATCTGCCAGACGGTAGAGGACTCTGTGACGGATCATCTGACAAAAATCTGTCGCTCGAAGAAGAAGCAGAGAGCCACTGGAATTGAACAGCAGAAGAAGAAGATGATGTTCTGTAACATGAAAACATTGGTGTTCAGCTGCAGATCTGCAGGTCAGACGGCACCGCAGTCCGGCCACAGCCTGAACACAGAGCCAGGCTGCTCACGGTGCAGTCCCTGAAATCCACAGCAGCCGGGACACAGCAAGGCTGCTCGCACGCCACAGCCCCTCAGAGTCAAGCCGCAGCCCCTCAGAGTCACGCTGCAGCCGGAGCCCCTGGGTCTCTCAGACAGAGTGTTTCAGGCGGGGGTCAGGGGACACACACAGCTAATGTTCTTCACACTTTTTTTTTTTTATATACTCCATGTTAACATGCTCACAGAGCTGAATACTCTGTAAGTTCTTTAGAAGGATCTTTACTCAGTCCCTCCAGGATCTTGCAGGCGTTTTTGGGGATTGTTGCAGCCTAAAGTGCCTGATTTGATGGCAGCTTTTCTAAAAACTTGTGATGCATGTTGCAATGTTTTATTAGCATTTTTCCAATTAAAAAATTGCAAAAAAAAGTTGCTTTTTGTGCAGGATTCATTAAAAATTAAAGGCAACTTGTTGAGAATAAAGCCACACTTTGTTCAGAGTAACCTTACCAAAAAGTCAAAACAAAAGCACAAAATTCTAACATATAAAAGTGCAATAAGAAAAAAAAAACAAAAAAAACCAAAACAGAGTCAGTTCATTGAGAGGTACATTACATGGCATTTGCGCTGTGATTGGTGTAACTCACAGGAAACTACGATGACTGGTCAAAGTTATGGAAAAGTTGCAGAAACTTGGACAAAAATGCAGGATTGTGTAGAATTTATGGAGATTGTTTTGAATTTGTGTGTGTGCAACTTCCTGAAGGGACTGTTTGGACCAGAACTGGGGCCCAATGGAGCCCACTGAGAGGTTTCATGTGGCCTTCCAGTCATTTGCATTTTGCTTACCATTAAACCATTATCAGACCTTTATTTTGAAAGGGGTCAGTGCTGTGTTCATTAGTGATGATAATGAACTGTATCTTTTATATTAAAGTGCAACTTTACTCAGTGCTGCACATCCATGCTGTTTATGTTCTTCTTCTACTTTTGCTGCTACGATCATCAAGCTTTGGACACTGTCAACAAAATATTAGACCACAATTCAGAGAGATTTGTCCATTATTAGGACCTTATATCATCTGTTCAAGCACCAAGTTCCAGCAAACTGAGTCATGTGATTGGTCGGTCAGGAGGAGGGCGAGAGGTGGGATTTCCTTCTGAGGAGCGAGTGAGCAGCCGGGCAGAAACAAGAAAACATGAGATATGGGTGGGCTCGATCACAGTGTGGGACCCTCGCTTCAACTTCACACACACACACACACACACACACACACACACACACACACACACACACACACACACACACACACACACACACACACACACACAAAGAGAAACACACGAGAACACACACTCCTGAGCTGTGGGAGACTCTGGAGGATTAGTGAGGAGTTGGCGGAGCTTTGGTGGACTTTCCCACACACACACACACACACTCACACACACATACACACGTCCCTCAGCTTTAGTTTCCAGCAGAGTGGGGTGTTGGGGGTCTCGGTGTGTGTGTGTATGTATGTGTGTGTGTTGGGGGGGATGCAGAGGAGGATCAGGGGGTCTGAGGGGATTTCAAAGAGACAGAGTTGTTAACAGGAAGTGATGGAGCTCCTCCAAACAAGCTGTTGTTTGGATTTCCAGCCATGTTTGTGTGATCCTCCATCCTCCTGTGTGTGTGTATGTGTGTGTGTGTGTGTGTGTGTGTGTGTGTGTGTGTTTAAACAGAACCATGTGGAGCTGCAGAGCTCAACATGTTATCTCATGTTCTTCTGATCAGATGAAGACTTTTTGTTTTGACTCAAGAAGAACCTGAAGGAGATCACACACTCCTCCATGAACACTGGACTGTTTATACTTTATATTAAATATATGCTAAAATGCACACAATGTTTAATGGATTTCTACATTTTTATAGAATATGATACCTTGTGTATTTGATAAGATGCTATCACTGTTTTTAGTTAAAGCTACATTTTTTTTTTTACTTCATGTTAAATTCTGCATTAGTCTCTGTGACATGACGTGACCATTATTATTATTATTTTCCCTTGAGTTTGACTTTCAGCCCAATCACCTCACACCCAGCAGCAAACAATAAAATTGTAAATAAGTAAAGAAAACTATGATTTTCTTTAGTTGAATCAGATCTGGCTGTCCTATAGGAATATTTGATGATTTTTTTTTTGCAGTGCACCAGACAAAATTCCTATATGAGCCTGTATAATAATAATAATAATAATAATAATAATAATAATAATAATAATAATAATAATAATAATAATAATAATAATAATAACTTTATTTATATAGCACCTTTAAAAACAGAGTTTACAAGGTGCTTTGACAGACAAAGTATGGATACCATGGAAAAATAACAACAGAGGGCCAAACAGGAGTTAACTAAGGCTGAAGTAAAACAAGACACAAGCAAAGACACTAAAACATAGAAAAAGCAATAAGACACAGTAAAAGAAATAAGAACAGTAAAACATGACACTAAGAACTGTTATGTTTATGAGTGTTTTACTAGTTAAAATTGTATTTTTAAGGGTATTTTTCAGGCTTTTTGCCTTTATTTTGACAGGACAGCTGAAGAGCAGACAGGAAAGAGGTGATGACACAAAGCAAAGGGCTACAGGTGGGACTCAAACCGGTGGCTGCTGCAGAGGACTGATTGTCTCAGTACAGGCGACACACACTCTACCATACTGTTGCATTGATCTGTGTACAATGATGCAGATATAAAACAACCACTGCTTTATCTTCTCTCATCAGTCAACAGCGCATGGGATATTTTTTAAAAGTGCACCAGCAAATATAAAAATATATTTATGATTCCCTTTAATTCCTCATTGAAATTTTCTTCCTGTGTATTTTGACAAGCTTCTATCTGTTTTATCCTGTAGCTGTGATGCACACTGACTGACAAAGAGAAAAAAAAAACGTCTGCTCAACTATAAGAACCTCAGTCGACTACATGAGCTCTGACTGACGATTTGAATTGTCGACTATCAGGGAGCGGCCCTGAAAACAACATCTGTTGCAGAAAAAATAAAGGATGGCAGGACGGAGTGACAACAGCAAAAGACACACGGGCATAAAGTAAAATAAAACAAAAATAAAAAGCAACCTTTGCAGAAGCTGAAAAAAATGACTACGATTATGAAAATACAAACTGCATTTTTATTTTGCAAATATTTATCAGACTGTTAAAATAGTATGTAATTAAAAATCATTTCTAGCAGTCAGTCTCCTCTGATCTAGTGAGTTCATGTCAAACTGTGTGTGTGTGTGTGTGTGTGTGTGTGTGTGTGTGTGTGTGTGTGTGTGTGTGTTTAAAACTGCTGCTGAGGAATGCAGAGTTTGACCTCCTAACCTCGTGAAAAAGCTGTGTGTGTGTGTGTGTGTGTGTGTGACAGGACAGACTCACTCTGCAGGTTGACCTTTGACCTTTTTACCAACAACTTTTACAAAAAGATTACTTCTTTCCAGTTTCCACTCCGCCACGATCTGACTCTGTTTCTCCGTCTTTACCCACAATCCTCTGGGATAAAACAGACCTTTCTCTCCCACACGGCTGCGCTGACCTCTCTGGATAATGAGAAGCCGTGAGCGTAGCGTGTTAAGTTCGCTGCGACCTCTGACCTCTGTGCAGCACATGGCAGTGATTACAGGAGCGGCGGGAGAGGAGCTGATTTAGTGTTTGTCTTGTTTCTGTCTGATAAAACCAGAAGTTTTCAGGTGTATCATCAAATTCTCCTGGTTCAGTTGTGTTGCGACGCTGCAGCTGAAGACGAAGATATTAGATGAGTTTTTAAATTCTGAAATACATTATTCTGTCAATGGTAACAGTAATATTTATGCAATATAATATTTAAGATTAACTTTGATACATAATTAATGTATCAATAATTAATTAATTAATCATAATTAATCTATGCTTTTTTCTTATTGCAAGTAAAATTGCAGCCATTATGTAATTTTGTGTATAATTTTGCAAATAAATGAAGACTTAATTCATAAAAAGACAAACACTATGTTAAAATAGTAAGTTTATGACACATAAACGTAACAGAAAAGTCTAATTTAAAGGCAAATTCATACTGAAATCTTCTTCTTTTAGACTGCCACCTACTGGCAATTCTTGGTATTGCTGTTTGATCATACAATAACCTACGTAGTCTAATAAGTCATTCCCAAACACTGGGTTGGGACCGACAGGTGGGTCACAGGAGATTTTATTTGGGTCGCCAAATAAACAAAAGACTATGGAAGAAATCTAGTAGTATTATAATTATATTCTTATAATTCAGTCTTCTAAAGTATTCTATACTGTTTTCATTATGAGAAAATAAAAACAATGAGATGTCCTGTTAATTCAACATAAATGCATTTATTTCTTATTAAGTATTTACTGTGTATATGTTTAAAATAACATGCATCAAGATTACGGCTGTGAAGAAGGATCATTTTCATTTCTGATTGATCTGTCGATTAATCAATCAGTTGTCTGGTCTATAAAATAGTGAAAAATATTGATCAGTGTTTAATTTAAGATGCTGAAATCAGACAATTGTGACTTTTTTTGTTAAAAAAAATGACTCAGATGAATTGATTATCAAAATAGTTGGTGATTAATTTTAAAATCAGTGAGTCTTTGCAGCTCTAGTCAAGATAACAGGAATATTAATTTATGCACAAATTAAGTCTTAAGATTTAAATGAAGTCTTAAGACTTACCTACAAGGTCTATTGTGGATTCGGTTGTTTTGTCATTTTTAAAAAGTGGGTCACCAGAAAAAAAAGCTTGAGAGACACTGATCTGAAACACTTCTCAGGGGTCAGTGCTCGGCCCTCTTCTTTTCTCAGTGTCAACCACCTCACTCGGCACAATAGTCCACCCCCATGGTTTTAAAATTGCTATGCCGATGACACCCGGCTCTTCCTGTCATTCCCTCCAGAGGACCATCTGCTCGCATCTCGTCACGCCTCACTGATATCTCGACATGGATGAGAGAACGCCACCTTCAACTCAACCTCTCCAAGACTGAGCTCCTTGTCATCCCAGTCTGTCCCTCTGTGCAACAAGAAGTCAGTATCCAGCTCGATTCCACGCAGCTCACACCTACAAGGTCTGCCCGAAACTTGAGTGTCATGATTGTCAACCAACTAACCTTCAGGGTTCACGTGGCCTCGTGTCGATTTGCCCTGTACAGCATCAGGAAGATCCGACCCTACCTATCTGAGCATGCAGCACAACAAATCACCATGACTACTGCAGCTCCTTACCAGCAGGCCTCGCCACATTCACATCCAAACCCCTACAGATGATCCAGAACGTGGCAACGTGTCACCCTGCTGTTCGCTCCACTGGCTCCCAGTCGCTGCCCACATCAAGTTCAAAACCCTGACACTCGCCTACAAAACAGCAACTAAAACTCTTCCCGCCAACCTGAACTCCCTCATCCAGGTCTACGCTCCCTCCCGCTCGCTGCGCTCTGTCAAAGAAAGACGCCTCATTCAACCACAACAACAGGACCCAACGTCGCTAGCTGGACTATCTAGTTTGTGGCTCCCCAATGGTGGAATGAGCTACCAAACCATGTTCGATTGGTGGAGTCCCTCTCAGTATTTAAGAGAAAAGTGAAGACCCAGCTCTTTTCATGAACACCTTTGCACTTGATTGACTACACAAGATAACCGTTATAAAAAAAAGTCCAGGGCATCTTATGCACTCTGTGTGTTGTTTCTTGCACTGCCTGTAGGACCCTACGTCCTCTCAGAGTTTGTCTTTGCCTCATGACACTTACTGGTCTTGTTCTCTCTGGACTGGATCCTTGCTTGTGTTGTATGAGACTCTGATACATGAAATGATATAATTACTTTAAAAAATTTCAGGTGCTGTTATAACCCTTATCAATCATCCAGTTTATAGTAGTAATACTTGTTTCCTCTATATGCATAAAACGGTGATTTGTGCAGCACTTTTGGTGTCTCCTTCGGGAATTGCTCTTGAGAAATTTGTCTGTTTATTGTGCCCCCAGTAGTGAAATAGATATCCACCCTTGTGTGGACGTGTCCTGATCTTTACTATATTTGGGGAGTTTCTAGAAAAACTGATAATTTTGGTCTCACACATCATCTTGTCCTTGTACAGTTCACTCAGTGTGTATTGACCACACCTTGTTCCCAGCTCCCCCTCTCAAGAACAAAAGCAAACACAAATCCAGACCCAACACAGAGGAGTCCCCGCAGGAAGCCTGCGAGTCGCTCTGCATGTCTGATGAGACGATTGCGTCTGTTCTGCATTATTAAAATGAAACCCTCGGCGGCGAGAATCATCTCATGTTGCATGTGAGCTGAATCCCTCTGCTGCTTCAGGCGGTGACACGACGTGAGCGTGGGCGCAGCGTGTGTGTGTGTGTGTGTGTGTCTATACACACATTATACAGTGTCACACCATCGTGTGACTGCACTGGAGATCTCACTCTCAGTAAGCAGTGTTTTGTGGACTAAAAAAATAAACCCGACCTTCAATGGCATGTGGGTGAGTAGCTAATGAATTAGCTAATAAATGTGGGTGAACTATTCCTTTAAAAACAGGTACGCTGGAGGGGCAACTACAGTGTCATGTGCTTTAGTGTAGGATCACTGATCAACCTTCTGTATGTGACAAGTCAGGTGTGAGAAAGTGAGAAATAAGCATTTATTCACATTTTCTTTTGCCAAATTACGCAAAATTTGGGTAAAATTTGTGATACATTTATGGACGGAAACATCCATCACGGTGGAAGACGTCCCCTGACCAACAGCTGCCGTCACTGACCGTCAGGAGCAGCTGAGCTCAATGACTGAATGACTGTTAGAACTACAAATAGAACCCAGAGGAGCGTAAGCACCTTTACGTGTTTGTTTACCGGCCGGCTGTCGAGAGATTCTCGTCTTTAAAGGTCAAAGTTCAAGGCGAGGGGACGCTCTTAGCGAGAGTACAGAAGCCCCCCCCCGCCTTGCTCTCATCCAGCTATGGTCTTAAAACACGCAGCTGAAGTAGGTCGGGTAATCTCGGGTGATGGAAACACCCGCGGCACCACCTGATTGATAAACCCTGAGGCAGCGTGCATCACCCCTCGACTCCTCCCCTCTGCTGGGTTCCAATGAAATGAGGACATTTGGCTGTGATGTTGCTGCCAGAGACACACAGCGGGCACGAAGCGGGCACGAAGCGAACACACCCTCTCCGCCGAAGTCTCTTATCTGCCGGAGCTGGAACCGTTTCATTCAGCCGTCCAGGGAGGAAATGTGGCCAGGAAAAGCTGGAAGCACGAACTGTCGCCTCTTCATGACTCTCAGTCCGCTTCCTTTTCCCTCAAAGGTTTGTTGTTCAGGTTTCCTGTTCTACACGACCTTTTAATACTTCACAAATCAACCTTCCTTCTTTGGAATGACTTATTTTATCTGGATGACAATGGGAAAGCTTAAGAGCATGTTGTAATCTGTCTGAGTCACACACCTTTCATGACAGCGTGACACACTGACCTCTGACCCTTAGAGATCCACCAGACGGTACCTGCAGCCCCACAAATCAGCTTTACTCCTCAGTCTGCCAACAGCGACTCCGTAATAAGCCCTCTGATCGTCAGACCCGATCACCTCTCGTGTCAGTCAGGGAATCGATCTGAACCGGATTCCACCGCTTGGCCTCCGAATCCACAACCAGCACCTAGAGATGGGTGGTAACTAAGTACAAATACTTTCTTACTGTACTTAAGTAGATATAATCAAGTCAGGTATCTGTACTTTGCTTTTCCTGACAACTTAATTCTTTTACTCCCTACAGTTGAACACATTTAACTTTACTTTCTACTCCTTACATTTTCAAAACAGGCTCATTGCTATTATCAGTTTTAAGGGATTTGAGAGGAATTATCAACCATTATTGTTTTGCCAACACAATAAAACAAGATGAAAATGACTAAAAGATGTAACAAGACCAAACCACATTACATGTGTAACAAGACAACAGAGATGTAACAAAATATTTTATCACCATTATGCAAAAGAAGTAACAAGAAGAAAATTATGTAATATGACAAAAAAGACGTAAGATGAAAAATAATGCAATAAAACAAAAAATATGTAACAAGACAAAAAGTGATGTCCCAAGTCAGAAAAGATGTAACAAGATCAAACCATGTAAAAGGTGTAACAAAACAAAATGTAACAGTACATGAGACAAAAATTGCCTAAAAGACATAAGATGAAAACGAATTCACAACAAAAACATACAATAATTAATGAGACAAAATAACATAAAAGATGCAACGAGATGAAAGACGACAACAGACACTGCAAGACAAAAACAACTTAACAACAATAACAATAAGACAAATATGATGTAAAAGACGTCACAGGATGTAACAGACAGAAAAGAGGAGGTTCAGTTGTCTCTGCACAGAAACAGTAAAACGTCCTTCAGAGGATTTATATATTAATCATACTGAATTTGGTGACCTTGTTTCGTCTAGCGCCACTGTGAGGTTGACACTTTTGTTTTTTATTGAGATACAACTGTTTGATGGCGCGGTGTAAAGTTTTGTGCAGGCAGCCATGTTTACATCAGGATGAATTTTAAAAACTTAAGCGACTTTTCGACTACCACCATCATCATCATGACATTTTAATTTGTCCAAAACTAAAAATCACTCCCTTCTTCATCTTGGCAGGACCTGAAGCAGATGAGATGACTCCTACCTGATAAGGCAGAGCAAACTCGTGATGTGATACCTTGTGAACGGTAGAGCATCCGTCTTTTCTTTTCTTTATGCTGATGCTGGTGTCTTTTTTTTCGTGCTGCTGAAGAGAACAGACGCCAGCCTCCAGAGGACGAGGAGTCCGGGACGTGAGCCAGCAGCGATGGCTAACAGAGAAGCAGCCATTTGTTTCTCATTTTGGCCTCGCGGAGAAGCTTCAATGACCGCGGCTCTCTTTTCTCCAGTTACACAGCTCCGTCCTGTTTTTGTTACGAGCCAGAAAGATGAATGCTTTGAGCTCTCACACAGAGAAAAAAAAAACTCAAAACCCAGGAGTTAACCGTTCCTTAAGAGCGGGGAGAGGCAGGGGGGTGGTGGTCTGAGATTTGGATGATTTGGGAGGTCTGTCAGATTGACTGAAAGCTTACGGTTTACGGCTGAAACCTTTCCAGCCCATCTTGAATGTGCCAAGTGTAATTCTTGGACTCAGTTTGGTCTGCGGAGATTTATTAAAGAAAAAAGGCAAAAAAGAAGAATCTGATTTCTGCATCGACTGTTAGTTCTGGTTGCTGGCAGGCAGGACGTGGGATTTTTCCTTCATCGCTGGGACGCTCTCCAATCTCCAGCCTTTGGCGATGGTTGAAACTCATCTAAATGTGAATGTATGCTGATCCCAGAGCAGGCTAATGAGGACAACACAGACTGCAGGTTAGTCAGGACTGCAGACTTCTCAAAGTTTTTGGAATCATGCAGTCGTGACATGAACCATCGGTGTAAAGACTGACTGTCCTACAGGTAGAGAGGTAAGACAAAAGACATCCTGCTGTGGTGGGACACGTCGTCAAGGGATACTTCACCCAAACATTCAGTCATTTTCTGCTCCTCCTCATGCTGGTTGGAGGTCAAGTTTAGTCTTTAATCCACAAAACACTGCTGGAGTTTCACAGGAAAACAGTGTTGCAGAATCTCCCAAACAATGGAAGTGAATATAAATGTGAACGTGGCTCCGAGCTAAAGACCTACAGTGAAGATTCAGGATAAAAACATGGTGTAAATGACATCTTTCAAGTCAACTTGGCATATCGGGGCTTTAGCAGACTAGGATTACACCAGACAAGCAGTATGGAAGCAGTGTGGGGTTTGTTTGAAAACTGGTCACTGTTCACTTCTATTGTCTGGGATATTAACACTTTGCTCAGTTTATCTGTTATAAACATCTGCTCCCTCTAAAAGATTATTAATGATTTCTAATGACTCATCTGGTGATTAACTTTAACTTAAATTAAACATGTAACGGGCAAAAACAGATGCTCCGCACTGGAGTGGAAACTGTTGTCAGAGAAGCCAGTATTTCAACTCAGCTTTTATATAAGTAATAATACCCGAAAACTCAATACAGAGTTATATTTAAAGACAGGACAGATGCTGCTGTGTTTTACTCTGCAGCTCACTTCTGTGAAGAGACACTGATTTAAAATCTCTTACATCACCTGATGTTAACCCCGACCATGACTTCTGACATTTTCACTGCTGTAACTATGCTGTCGTCATAGAAACTGATCATAAGATTGTGATACTTACACACACACACACACACACACACACACACACACACACACACACACACACACACACACACACACACACACACACACAGCTCCTCTCAGCTCACCGGAGCAGCTCTGTAACTGTCTGACTGCGACTGTGATTCTAAGAATATGGTATAGTATTATTTACATATGTATTTTAATATTATTATTATTATTATTATTATATTATATTACTATGGTGATAACTACAGAAACAGAGAGATCAAAGCCAAGTACATTTTTAAAATAATTTAACTTTGATTGCATTTCTTTTCTTGCTGATCCAAAAAATGATCCGATCTGTGACTCAAAAACATGATACAATCTGAACTGTGACTTTTGCTACGAACCTACACAAGTAGCTGAAGCTGACATGCAGCTCCTCCTCCAAAAATTGAACTGACAACTTTAAAGGGCCAACATTTTCATAAAAATATATTTAAAAATATATTTATAATAGCACAGTAGTAATAATATTTTTTTTCTCATTTTTGGTAGAACATGATTTGTTCCAATTTGTTCCAAGAATAAATGTGATGTATATGAATGTCTTTTAGTCTTAGTTGTCTTCTTCTGTCCTCACACACTTGGAGACAGAGTTCAATTCTGGGTTTGTGAAGATCTCAGCTTTCGAAGAACACTTCAGTCCACATCCTCTGCTCGTTATAAAACACTGAAGCCTCTTATTCATCGGGGTTGAACTGAATGACAGAGGAAGAACCGCCAACTGCGCCGCACATCTGACTTCAATCTGCAGCGCCGCAGCGTCTTATCGAAGAAGCCAGCGCTGGGTTCAAAGTGGTGTCTTCCAAAGAGGAAAAAAAAAGAAACCCCATCATCCGCTCCGCTTGGCTCCCAGAGCAACACGAAGTTCAAATGTAAACCACAGGCCTCTCTGCTGGAGGAGGACAGAGTCATGTGTCCTCCCTCCCTTCCTCCCTCCCGTCTTGTCCTCAGCTATTTTTAACCTACGCTCTCTGATCCATTATGTATTCTCCAGGTGCAACGCCCCCTTTTATTCTCATCTACCCACCAACAGAGAGACAGAGAATGAAATTATGGCTCCTCACTGGCACTGATTGTATTAAAGGCTCCCCTGGTCAACCCTGGAGGACAGTGCAGAGACGAGGAGGAGGAGGAGGAGGAGAGAAACAGGGATGTACGTGAGGGATATCAACATGAGACAGGAGACAAGAGAAAGGGACATGACAGTAAAATGTAAGACTGTAAGTGCTGGGTTATCCTCTTAATCTGTTTAAAGTTGGAGAGGGACACAGAGGAGATTGTTTTAATATTTCAGACCGTCTCTCCTGGAACATTCATAGGTTTGACCTCAGTTGTTCACATGAAAGGTGACAGAAATCATGATGAATAAAGAAAAGAGAGTCTGAGAGAGAAATTCTCACCACAGCTGAAAAAAAATAATAAATCACAAACCACAGAGTACAGAGGGTGTCGATGTCGGGTCGTCGGTTCAGAAAGTTACAGTCAGATCTGACTTCAATCTAACATCTGAAAGGTGCCTGAGGAGCTGCAGACCGAAGCTTTTCAAACATCTGACAGGCACTTCAGTACAAAAGGTAGAAAATAAAGAGAAAACAAACAGGTGGCAAAAGTTCAGTCACTCAACATGGATAACTTCTGCCTAATTTTATACACGGGTTCAAACATCACAGACCCTCTGATTCTGTTTCCTCCACCCACTGTAGTGTTCACATTAACACTAATGAGCCAAAGGAGCAGAAAGATTATAGATCGATATCAGATATCAGTTACACAGATATTTGTGTTCAAATGTTAGAAGTAAAAGTAAAAAGTTGTCACAAAAATAAAAACCCAATAAGATAAAAACTGTATTTAAGTACAGGGACTGTACTTAGTTACTTTCCACTTCCTTTGTGAAAATGTAAACTTCACTTAAGCTTCACTGAACATGAAATAATTGTTTTTCATTCTTAAAATGAATCAGTTCTATCCTGTAAAAGAAAGCTGAGAAAACTCATAATTTTAAGGCAGCTGTCTAGATTCTCGAGTTTTGATTCCAACTCTCAAAACTTTGACAAAGTTTTGAATCACTTTTGCCAATCAATAATATTTTGCTGAGATAATTTACTTTTCTTCTTTAGATAAAATTGAATCTTATGAGTTTTAGAAACCACCCAAAAAACTGTATTTTAAAATTTGTTCACAGCGAACTATGACCCTGATTTCTTTTAAAAACAAAATTTAATTAAAAACGATCTTTTGTAAAACCAGAGTTTGGCTCAAAACTTGAATCTATTGAAATAAGTTGCCTTGAAATTTTAAGTTTTGTCAACCTTTTCAGTTTTTATTGTTGCAATGAACGGTGTGAATGAAAACTGAGTAAAATACTGAAAAAAATTGAGTTGACTTAAATAAATATTTTAATTTGACTGTAATGAAAGAGCACATGTAATATCAACTATACTTATAGTTTATCAACTCAAACAAAATTGCGGCAACCGATCAGCTGATTTTTTTTAAAGTATTGCTGTTATTTGTGTTTACAACGTACATACAGGTGCTGATATGGAAATTCACAGCTCCGCCTGCAGAGAAGGACTGAAAGATGCAAACAACAGACGTCTTTTGTGCAGAATCAGTTGACACAGTTGACGCAGCAGATGGACAAAATAACAGGAACATCTGATGCTACAATGCAGATTAATGCAACACCTCTGCACTAAATATTCAGCTCATGATGTTCAGAGTTTGTTAACGGCGTCGGCTGAACTTTTATGTTTCTGTTCATTTTTAGCTCGTTCTGTTGGACGCGCTCACAGAGCTCCTCGTCAATGAGCCTGAACCAAACACAGAGCTGTTATGTAACACAGCTGACCACCTCATCTGTCTGACAGGAGACACCCCACACACCTCCAGCTGCAGCTCTCCACCAATCACAGCGCAGGTGTCTTTTCCATGACGACGGGTTACCGAGCAGAATCTCCTCAGCTGCTGCTTCCCAACGCAGGAAACCCCACAGAGCTGCTGTCTGCTGGGAGGAGGACACACACACACACACACACACACACACACACACACACACACACACACAATGACGCCCGCATGAATGACGTTAACAGCCTGTTTACCTGACAGAGAAAAACACACAAACAGGTTTGGTGAGTAATGGATTACATGTAACAGGATTACATAAACATGATACCAAAAAAAGATAACTATTCCATTACAGTTACAGATAAAAAAAAAACATGTAATCAGATTACAGATACGTTTACTTAAAATGGGTATTATTAACAGGATTACAATTTTAAGATAACAAACACACGTGTATATCAGTCCAGTCCCTCCAGGATTTCATGGGCTGTTTTGGGGATTGTTGCGGCCTAAAATTCCTGATTTCACGGCAGCTTTTCTAAAGGATTGCATCTCATGTTGTGATATTTTTAGGTATTTTTTGAAAGAAAGAAAGAAATTGCATGAGCAAGTGAAAATTGCAAAAGAAAGTTGTGAAATTTGTTGTGAAAGCTCAAACAACAAGCCAAAATCTATGAAATATAAAGGTGCAAAGAGCAAATAGTGAATAACAAAACAAAACATTGAGTTTGTTCATTGAGACATACATGTATGACTAAAGACTATAGATCGGCAAAATTGAAAGTTCATTTCAAAACATGAGAGTTTGAGTTCAGCTCAAAACTCAAATCTATCGCAGTACGTTGCCTTGAAGTGTGAGTGTAAGTGTTTCTTACATTTTCCAGCTGTAAAAATATGTAGTTTTTACACGAAGTTTTTACAAAAAAGTTTTAATACATCAACTAAAATGTGCATCATTGCGTTCCTGATCGTGGACACGTCTTCTTTTACACGCTGTATAACAAACAAACCACGGTGTTTGTGCTCATCTACACTGGTTGATGCTGGTGATGATAAAGAAAACTGCTCCGGTGTTCCATAATGACTTGATTATTTGCCCATCAACACGGGTGTGTCGTGAACCCCAGACCCCCTGAAACAACCTCTCATTGTACCCCCCCTCCCCCCCCCCGCCTCCATCCACTAACAGAGTCTGATTGTGTTGAGACAAACTGCACACCTGAGAGGCATCATTCACCGGCTGACTGCTGTTTACAGAAGCATGTCGGTGCACAGTTAGTGATTGATAACTGAATCTTGGTTTTTTGGTGCTGCTGGTACGGATCACGTGGTGTGATGTGGGGTCAGCGAGGACGCTAAATAAGGCGGTCTGTGAACTCCTCTGACCTCGACTGAGAGCAGGAAGTGAAGCTCACATGTCAGCCTCACTGTTTAAAGGCACAAATTGTTTTTAAATCAAAAATAGCACGTATATGCAAGCTCTCTAAAAATAGCCGATTGATTCTTTTCCCGTCCAATAGATGAGTTTGTCTTTTTGGATTTTTTTCTGAGTTTTAAAAGTGTCTGTGTGTTCAGTTCTCAGTAATTACGCAGCTTCTAACTGAATCTCTGTGGTTTGAGATTTAGTTTTTCTCACTGTTTGTACTTGTCAGGTCTGTCCTTTTTTTACTTTTTCATGTTCGGTCTCAGCTGATTGCGGTTGTGTTAAGTTACTGATGATGAAAACATTTCCTGCTTCATAATAAAAGTTTTATGTAACAAAATAATGAGAAGTAATTGTGAAGAATTTATAGGAAATTTATCCATTGTTCAGACGCCCAACTAAAGTCAAGCAGTTAAAGACAAACCTTAAAGCAGGCGCAAACTCCACTTGTGATAAAGAATTCAAAAGTGTAAAGCTGTTATTTTAACATTACCTCGTGCTTCAAGTTATCCGTTTGTGTCCACACCAGAAGTTGTGCAGCCACTCAGCGTCCTAGGAGGGACTATAATCAGCTACGTCATGGTTTTAGGTGTGGTGACAGCAAGAAGCGCCCAAGGAAACGACAAGTGACTTTGTAGGCAAATCAGAGTGGGCCAGAAATGGAGCTTTGTGGTTCACCTCTCACAGAAACAATCAGTGTTAAATACATCAATCAACTCCCATTCCTGTCAAAACACCTACTGGCTTCTTTATTCATTAGTATTCAACTTCACTTCATTCAACATGAAAGTAATTTTAATTTCATTTGCTTTTGTATGCCCTCGGTTTCTCAGGAGATTAAAAACATGTCATAATCTCTGCTGTAAATGTCGATGTGAACGCACTTACGCACTCAAAACAGGAAGTGTGAGTACTGTCATTCCCTCCAGGAAATAGACAACACCATGGTTCTTCTGTTACTGATGGATTTATTCATCTAACTGCACTTCAGTCAACATCACGGTTGATATTTAGCCAGGTATGCTAATGCTAACAGCATGCGTTACATTTCTGTTCTTGTGTGTTTGGTTTTTTAAACACAATTCAAAAAGTTACCACACACCAAACTCTTTACAAGCCGACTACAGACTCTCTGACTTCAGCACAACATGTGGAGAAATCCACCCTGGATAAATAAAATTATTTTTTTCTGTGAATATTTCCAATGTGTGTGTCAGTAAGTGGTTTGGACGTGTTGCTGCCTCAGCTCTAGATTTTCCACCTCCCTTCCCCTTCTTCTTCTCTTGTTATTGTCCTTAAAAGACGTTGTGAAACATTCAGAAAGTTTTGGTGGAGGCTCCACCCTCCTCATTTACTGACCGCTGGCAGGCAGCTCGCTGGAGGTCATGTGGACTGTCTGAACTGCACTTATCATCGATGTGGTAACACTGAAGAATGTTATTCCCCTGATAAACACACAACACACACACTGAAAACTACACACACACACACACACACAAACAAACACTTCCAATCCCCACAGCGACCGCGCTGGCTGGACGGCAGCTCCCAAAATCTGAACAAGCATGAAAATCAGACAGAATTACAAATTCACAACCAGGAGAGTTTGGCTTTTAGTCGTTATGAATCTGCACTGAGTGTGTGATGTAATGATGAAAAGGAGTCAAACAGAATCAGATGGACTCAACTGGAATGAGAGAAATTAAAGGGAGCGACAGAAGAAGAACAAAAGGATAAAGTTCAGAACAAAGGAACCAATGTTTAATTCATAGACTCTCATAAAACAAAAGTTATTTCTCGTTTTCCTCTTTCCTGTGTCCTCGTCTCTGTATGTTCATTAAGTGATGTCGTGTAGCATTTCAGAGCTGCAACAATTAATTGATCAATCTATTATTACTTGATTAATATTACCCAACGGTTTTGAGAATTGATTAATCAATTTGAGTATTTTTTAAAGAAAAAATGGCAAAATTCTCCGGGTTCCTTGCTCCTTTCTGACATTAAACTGAATGTCTTTGGTGTGTGGACAAAATAAAACATTTGAGGACGTCATCTTGGGCGTTAGCAAGCAGTGATCAACATTTTTCACCATTTCCAGACATTTTATTTTACCAGTCGAGAAAATAAATGACAAATTAATCTATCATGAAAATAATCATCAGTTGCAGCCCTGCAACAACAATTAAAGGCGGGAGATTCTGCAGCACTGTTTTCCTGTGAAACTCCAGCAGTGCTTTGTGGACTAAAAAACTAAACCTGACCTTCAATCAGCATGAGGGTGAAGAGATAATGACTGAATTTTCATTTTTGGGTGAACTGTCCCTTTAAGTACACTTACTTGCAGACCTACTGGTCTGTCTGTTTTTCACAGCAGCAACATAAAGGATCTTTTTCAGGTGATAATCTTGTGTCTGACTGTTGTAAAACACCGACTGTATGAATGTGCAGCTGATGAACATGTGCACGTTATGAATCAGTCAGCGCTGCAGAGAAAATGTACATTAAACGTGGGTGGTTCTGTGATTTATAAACGCTGCTACAATCAAATAATTCAAACAGTGAAATGTTCCAGAGGCCACAGTTAATGTGTACGTACATTACTGATCAACACACTGCGGCGGCGAATCAAAGACCGACAGCCATTTTTCACCGACTGTAAACAAACACGACCACGAATGAACGGATCCCAGATGTCTGCGGGGACGCCGTCATCAACACAGCCGGTCTGCGTGTCACGAAACATGAAGAATGAACGCGCTGTGACTGTTGTACCTCACCATCTGGGGATTTCTAAGATTTCTAAGATATAATGCTGCAGACTGACATGTTCTCTCAATTACACCCTCGTTATTTTAAAGGGTCAGTTCACAAAAAACATAAATAACATACTGTAATTTGTCTCAGTGGTGTCAAACCATGCAGACAGTTTTTGTTTTATGGCTGAGGTTTACACTAATTACACTTATGTCACCACTCAAATACAGAAAGAGTGAATTGAATTTTGATTTTGACATCAAATCAGACGGATCAAACAAGTCGGTTAAGAACAAATGTCACAGAATAATCTACAGATTCTCCACACTGAGGTGCAGATTATTCAGAGTGACCTGGACATTTTTTGCTGCTTTAAATTAAAAAATTTCAGTGCTTTGAGGACCACTGATAAAACACCAACGACGTAACTGACCCTTTGCCAAGCCCAGCCCTCTTTACTTACTGTTGCTATGCCTTTCCATTCCTGCACTGCATTTATTCAGTTTACAGTGATAAAGTTGGCAAATTTAACGTTGAAATCAGAATTATTTGTTAAAACATGCAAAATAAAAAGAAAAACTACATTCATACAAAATTATTAAAACACTGGTTTTGTCCAGAAATGAACAATTGATGTTGATGTTGAATTTAAATGACATAGATAGAAGCCGGTGTACTGTACCTTTAAATTCATTAAGCAAAAAGTATTCAGAAAAGGTTTATTTTACCATCCAAGCAGGACAATTAACCAACATCAGAAACATTAAACGGTTTAAAAGAGGAGTGTAACCTCCAGCTGAGACTCCAACATCTTCTGATTATCAGTTTAAACTCAGCAGGACAGAGCAGCTTTTTCTCTTCTGATTTCCATGAAGAAGAAGTCAAGTGTACGAAAGCCTTTTTTCTCTGCTCCAGCTGTGTCTTCTTCTTCTCTTCGCTCTGTAAGAAGATTCATCTACACAACTAAAGAGCTTTTAAGTCTGTTTCATCTTTTCTTTCTGTCTGTCTCAACACATCAGCCGTGCCGAGGAAACAGATTCATCTTCACGCTCTCAGATGAGTTTTAGTGTCACGTTGTTGTGATCAAAGAGACGACGTTTGTCCTTGACTTTCCCAACAAAATCATGAGGCTGCACGGAGCAGCTGAAAGTAACTGCACGGATTTTAGTATTGACAGCCAGAACAGTCTGCAAACAAACAAACAAATCAAGAAACTACTGTCCTTTAAAGTTCCCATGAAGTCAAAATTAATGTTGAAGTGTATTTATCACTTATGTCTTGGATTATATATAACCTATCTGCCCAAATAATGACAAAAAAGTAGCTAACTGTGACTGTTAGCTACCGCTAGTGAGAAACAAAACTGGGCTCAGCAGCCCCACGGTGAACACAGCTGGTCACCTGGTTTACAGCTGATTACAATACAAAATTTCCCTATGGACAGATAGCTTTAGCAGCTTACTTGTTGCTAAAGTGGGTAACTGTGACTTTAGCGGGCAACATAACAGGGCTCAGCAGGCTCTCAGTGAACATGGCCGGGATGAACACGGCCTCTGAGATCAACATTTACAGTGTCTCCTAATGGACAGATAGCTATAGCAGCTTACCTGTTGCTAAAGTAGCAAACTGTGACTGTTAGCTGCTGTTAGCGGGCAACAGAGCAGGGCTCAGCAGCCTCTAAGTGAACATGGCTGCTCACAGGTTGAGCACAGCCATCGAGGTTGACAGAGAATACAGTACTGAGGTCATTTATGGTGTCTCCTGATGGACAGAAAGCTTTAGCAACTTACCTGCTGCTAAAGTAGCAAACTCAACCAGTAAACGGAACAGGACTCAGCAGCCTCTCAATGAACGTGGTTTCTCACCGGGACAAACACAACCTCCGAGAACAACGGGGATACAGTACAAAGATTGTTTATGGAATTTGATGGACAGATAGCTTTACTTGTTCCAAAAGTAGCATAGCTAGCCATTAGCTCAGTTAACCATGACTCAACCCTGGGGTGCTGGGAGTCAAACTTGGCAAGAAAACCACCTCAGCAGCCTATTGTTGGGGCTACAAGTGATCAACAACTGTGTCACAATTTTAATGTTCCTTAAATGTTTTATTTTAATGTATTTCTAAGTTCTTGTAAAGCACCTTGGATTGTCTCGTGTCTGAATGGTGCTATATAAATGAACTTGCCTTTGCCTTCAGTTTGAAATCTTGTTTCAGCTCAGGACAAAGTATGTGGAGGTTGTGTTAATGTTGGAGGAACTTTGGCAGTTGTGGTGGCATTGCAGTAGGTGCTTCACCACCTGGTGCCTGGCAGGGATCTGCACTGTACACTGTAAAACCAAATTAATTAATTGTAATAAACAGAGAAAACTTAAAACTTAAACACTTAAGTTTAGGTTTTACTGAACATGAAATAATGTTTTTTATTCTTCAGTTAATCAGTTCTGTCCTGTAAAAACCTGTACATGTAACACTAACTATATTTAAGCTCTTTTTCCTGCTCTGATCAGAGCAAAAAACAAAAAACAAGAAAACAACTGTGGTAACTGATCAGCTCAGTTCAAGTATTGCTCACTTATTTGGGTTTACGGTGTACTGAGTGACCTCTTCTAGTTGATTAATTCACAATCAACATCTAGTTAAAGCTTTTATGAACAGTTAGCTGCTTGCTAACAAGAAACATGTAGTCGTTTTTCGGTTTTGGAGGTTCAGCTGTGAGTCTGTGAGCCTGTCAGACGGGAAGCTGATAGCTTTGGGAAACTGAAAATAACTGTGGAAGGTGTGTCCTTCTTTAAACTGGTGCAGCGTTTGAGTTACAGGCAGCTGAGCCTCCCAGACAATACAGTATAATACTACATGTTAACACGTATCAGGATCAGATCACACTGTTTACACGTCATCCTGGAGGGGTTCCACAGGAACGAGGCCAAACTGAACACATACTGACGCACCAGGTGAAACGTAAATCTACCTGCGCAGAGACACAATAGGCCAAAACACACGTGGACCACGCCCTTCGATAAACGAGCCCCTTTTTTCCCACACTCGGCAACACGCTGTAATCCGGCCGGGAACACATGAGCCACGAGGGAGGAAGCGAAGACTGGAGGTCACCTGATCCCCGACAGGTCACACGTCAGCCCCGCCGCTCGCTGCTTTTAACCCTTCTGACATAACAGTCTGCTGGAAACGTGATGAATAAGTGAGGAGCTGCTGGGCCGTCTCTGTTTTCAGCCCTAAATGTTTAATTTGTGACGTGATGGAGGACTGAACTCGGAGCTGTTAGCGTCTGTTTCCCCAAAACAACAAATTACAGCGACTCTTACTTACTGTCTCAGTCAGGTCACCGAAGGCTGTGATTCGTTGAGCAGCCAGTCAGTTATTCTGGGTACAGCTCATTGTTATTATGATGAAACACACACACACACAGAAAAAAAAAAAAAAAAGTCCCATTGGCAAGGTTGGGAGGGTTGCATTAAAAATGTATTCTGATAAAGTTACTAATTACCTCAGTCGAGGTAATCGAAAATCAGTCGATTATTTTCTCAATTAATTGATCAGTGGTTAGGTCCATAAAATATCAGAAAACTGTAAAAAAAAAATGTTGATCAAAGTCCAAGATGACGTACTCAGATGTCTCATTCTGTCCACAACTCAAAGATATTCAGTTTACTGTCAGAGATGAGTAAAGAAACTAGAAAATATTCACATTTAAGAAACTGAAATCAAGAATGTGAGATATGTCCAGGTGAATCAGAATATCTCAATATGAACAATATGAACCCCCGGTACTATTATATCATCAAAATAACTAATTAAAACCAAACTGATGAGAAAATCAACACTACATAACACTACATAACACTACACACTACGTAAAATTTATTTGCTTCATACTTAAATGTCCCATCTGCTAACATGCAGGGGGCGGGGTTTATGACCTATTCTGCAGCCAACCACCAGGGGGCGATAAAGATGCTTTGGAGCCGTCACCTCGTCCATTTCTTATATATGTTGTTGGGTCACACTCTTATGCAAATGCAAACAAAGTTTTGCCATCTGACTCACCATGTTCAGTCTGCACACAGACGAGGACTGACAGACAGAGAAGCAGCATCAGTAGCTGAGCAGCTGAATGAAAACCAGACGACTTCTCTTCAGTTTTAAATCCAAATGTTCTGGTTGGAACCAAAACACCAAACTGGAAGTGGAGCAGAAACCACAGCCGGCCTATTTATAGACGTCTACAAACGGACTCCCACACAAACTGGGAGCATTTACAGTCGGACTGGGAACACAGCGTTCAGTCACAATCATAAATGTAGGAGTGGTAGTGTGTGTGTGTGTGTGTGTGTGTGTGTGTGTGTGTGTGTGTGTGTGTGTTGAGCACTGATAGAAAAACAAAAAGCCCACAGAGAGCTGAGCTGAAATTCAGTCACTGAGAAAATAAACATCTCCTCACATGATGCTGCTGGTCTGATTGTGTTTAATCAAATCTGATTTGGCTCAGAAGACGAGAACAGACACTTATTTTATCCAATTATTTTATATTTCTAATGCCATTTTTATTTTGTTAAAATGGGTTAATTGTCTCATTAGCCTGAGAGTTCAGCCTTCATGAACGCAGCGCAGACAAAGTAAACAGACGCACTGCTTTCATCTGTTGGTTTTTGATGATGTCATCCTGCATCATCAGCTGTACATGAGCGCTACTCAGCAAATGCTAACATGCTAACAGTACAGCCTGACAGCACTGCTAACGTGGCTGTAGGCTCTTACTCTTGTTGATTATTTTATTATCTTTTACTTTTGTTATACACCATTTATTCTTTGGACAAAAATATATATATATATATATTATGGGGTTTTGATTTTTACTCTTTAGTTATGCTGGAAGGCTATTAAACCTTGTAGCAAACCAACCTATTAAATTTTTTGTTAAATGTAGACATCAGAGTTGACAAAATGTTATTTTTTTCCATTTCACAGACATAGTCACAGTCATTTTATTTTCTAAAGTCAGAGTTCTCTTAATATTAATCAAAATACACATTTTTAAACTATGATTCTTATTTATCTTTGATTTTGTTATTGTTGAAACACATGATAGAAATATTATTGAATGAATTTGTTTGGAAATAGAAAGTTGTGTTTGAACAGTATTAGCGCCTTTTTTTAAAGCCAGGAAGTGAGACAGGGGTCCTTAGGGTAAAGCTGACCCTTTTTATGCCTGATTAAATCATGTTTTTGTAAAAATTTGACAGAGTTTCATAAAGAAATTGATTTTAAAAGGTATTGTTAGTTTTAGATTTTGAAGGATTTTAACACTTTTCTGGCACAGAGAAAAAAAGCAAACAAAAATATTTCATAAATTACATATATTTCATATATGAATCCTTAACAATAAATAAATTTTCACCCAAAACTATTTGAAATATATAACATTTTTAAAAAATTAGGACATGACTTGTCCCAGTTGGCAGGTATAGGTGGAGGAGGACAGGAAGATTCGACCCCATGTTGTCATGGTAACACAGCACACATCTTAAATCTGAACCCAGCAGGATGGCGTGACAGCTGTGCGCTCTGAGACGCAGCACAGATCGCTGAGAGACGATGTCTACGCTGATAACGTCTTCGAGTGTCAGACTGGAGCGTGGAGAGTTTTTAAGGAGAGATTAACATGCTGCCGCTGCTCTCTGAGGACTTCAAAGACAACTGTCTCCTGTGGACCGTCAATTATTGACCCGAGCTTCACTGAGGCCGCCGTCTCCGACTGTAAAGACAGATTTTTATCATATTAAGACCTCGCTGCCTGTCAGAGTCCCAGAGACGTTTATCTCACTGGAGTCTTCATGCATGTCAGAGCGTTTCTGTTAAAATACTGACAGGCCGCGAACAGAGTTAACATTTTGAGAAGATATTTCTGGTTTTTGAAGAGGCCTTCTGACTGACGGATCGACTCTCCACGAGGAATCCTCCAGCCTCGTGTCAATACTCCAAAGTAAGAAGCTCTTCGACTGAGACTCGAAGCACAAACAGATTACATGTAACATGATCTGGCTACAGAAAAGACAACTGTACTCCATTACAATTACAGATAAAAACATGTAATCAGATTACAAAAACATTTAGTAAAATTATTATCAGGATTGCAGTTTTAAAATAAAGAACGATATTCTACCATGTACAGTGAACACACCGCGGTCCATTCGTTATCATGACCTCTAGTGAAAAAATGCTTCACTGGGTGGAAATTTCAACATTTGAGAACAAATATAAAACAGCAGTAACAGACTGGTTCTTAAGTGGAGTGATTGAGTGGTTTAGGAGAACTCATTTACCAGTTTTCTCGTATTTTGAATTTTCACGTTTCCACGTGGTTCAGTCCTGTAGAGTCACGTACGCTCAGTCTGCTGGTATCTAATCTGAAGTTTTTCACTAATGACTGAATATTTCTTTAGTTTGAAGACATTTAGAGTTTGAAAAATAAATCAAACTTCATAATCATGTCAACATGATCCTGTTTGACTACATTTCAAATCATAATATAATTATAATTATTATATCTGCACATTTAGGTTTATGAAGACTCTGTCCAGAGGAACATCCTCATTTATTCTGTCCTCTGTCTCTGTGATGAAAACTCTGAAGTTATTTTCACGTTGAGATGTTTCTTCTGTCTGACCGTCAGGTAACACGACATCAACATCGCTCAGTTTTCTCATTTCTTTGTTTTATCAGCTCTTTTAATTCCACAGCTGACGCTGTTCAAATGACTGAACTTTCTTTATGAATCTCTGAAAGCAGGACGTCAAACTTCAAACTCTTTAAGTTCTTCTTTTTTCTCTTTGATGCCATTTTCATGAATGAAAACTTCTTTCCCTATTGGGCAGGAAGTGCAGCCAGATATGTTCTTACTGGAGTCTTAATGCAATTTACAAGTCTGATTCACTCAGATGGATCATTTACTCAGTTATCTGAAGTTATGAGAGTTTACTGAATCTGACGTGTTCATATGAGCCCTTTGTATGAAAAAAGTAATCTATTTTGATAATCGATTCATCGTTTTGACTCATTTTCGGAGAAAAAAGTCCAAATTCTCTGACTGTAAACTGAATATCTTTGAGTTGTGGACAAAAACGAGACATTTGAGGACGTCGCCTTGAACTGAGAAAATAATCAACTGATTAATCAATGATGAAAATTGTTAGTTGCAGCCTTAAAAACAAAATATTAGGCTAAACAGTTCTACCATAATTTATATTCAGAAAGGAAAAGAAAAGTAATCAAGTTACATTACTTTACTATTGTGATACTTGAGTTAAGGTTACTGACTACTTTTTTCAACGGTAAGTGTATCAGAACAGATTTTTAAAGTAACCCTTGCAGCCCTGCCAGAGGGACATTTTTCCTTGATGAATGTAGTTTGCTTTTTTGGGGAAACTGATCAATGTTTTTCTCCATGTTATAGACAGATCAATCGATAATGAAAATAATCATTACAGGAAAAACACATTTTTCAAGATTATGAACTTGCTCTCAATAAGATGTGTGGATTACTTCATCATGACTTTTGGAAAGAGTTTTTGAAACGTGTTCTTTGGTTCTTTGAGCTTCACAAAGTGACTGACCTCTACTTCCATTACAGTGGAGAGAGGTCAGACGTCTCTGTAGCTGATTTTTGATTTTGTGTGTGTTTGTGTGTGTCTTTTAGTCGTGTTAGCTGGAGATGGAGGTCATGACACTTTTCAAACAACATGAACTCGAGCACTTTGATGAAAATATGATCAAATAAAATATGTGTTCCGGTCTGATGTTCTGTTTTTAGACAAAGAGGATCAGCGGCAGCACTCTGACTCTTCCCTGAGGATTATCTCATTTATTACACACACACACACACACACACACACACACACACACACACACACACACACACACACACACACACACACACACACCTGTGGCCCCCCTCAGAGGACACAGCTGGCTGTCTTCACCTACTGAACACCCCCCCACATCCCCATCCTTCCCCTCCAAGGCTCCCTACAAACGCACCCACCCTCCTCTCTCCATCCACTGTCCTTCAACAGTCCTCACGTTTGACTTCCTCTGCTCTGCCGCTGGCTGGCCTCGGCAACTGTCGCCATGGTTACCAGCCAGGATCACACCCAATCGTGAGATGGATACGGCGCCTGAGGAGGAGGAGGAGGAGGAGGGCGCGCCGGGGTGAATGAGGAGGAAGGGGAGGAGGCTGTCTGAGAGTCTCGGTGGAAACAATCAGCTGCGTCTCTCAGGCTCTCAGTTGACGAGGTCGCTCGGAGGTCAGGAGGTAAGATGGACGCCAGCCTTTGACTCGAATCACGCCCACCTCAAGAAGTCCAACTTTTTTTTTTGCAATTTTCATGTGTTCCCTGCACAAACACCAAAGAACATCACAACATGCATCGCAATTTTTAAAGAAAAGCTGCCATGAAATCAAACATTTGAGGCCGCAGCAGTTTCCCAAAAAGTGAAAGCAAAAAGGGGTGGGACTTAGGACGGGTCAAATGTACCCAGAGTTCAAAAGTTGTTGCACATGCTGAGCTCATTTCTGCTACTTTTATTTCATTTTATTAAAGAACAAAGCAGAGTAACTTCAAGGAAAAACATATTTTATTCAAACAGAAATTATGTACACATCGATTTATTAATTTATAAAGGACATTATCTCAAGTTGTAATTCTTTTTTGTTTTAATATCATAATAAACATATAGTGGACTTTATATTGTGATATTATTGTACCTTGACTTTTCAGTATTGTTACATCCCATCTATAAAGCCAGATACTGATGTATGATGATGAAGATGTAGATTTGGCTTCATGGGAACTTTACAGTTAATTCAGTATCAATGTGATCATTGATGCTCATAACCAGTCATATCTGGCTGCTGTTCAGTCTCCGCAGCAGATGTCCTGTGTGTCCGAGTGACTCACAGAAACAAACATTTACATTTATAAATTATTCTGCGCTGTAAGTGTTGATTTTATCAAAAGGCCATAAACAGAAATGGAGTCAGTATCGACGTCTCCTGCGTGTCTCCAGACGCTGAACAAACGAGCATCTTGTCAAAAGAAAAGAGCGGCCACCTCACAGTGGAATCAATGTCGTCCCCATGACAACGCTGCTGTTCTCGACCGGCCGGCTGATTCCTTATCGACCTGACGCCGAGTGACAGGCGGCGAGCGGCTGTTTGTGTTCATCAGAGACCGCAGGAGCAACAGCCTGCCTCCTCCTCCATCATCACATCAGCTCATCAGCAGGAACAATATGTCCGACATCAGGCAGAACGACCGCCGGACAGATGAGGAGGGTCCACAGTGAGACCACTGAGGTGCACTTTTACCTCCTGTGTGTTTCTACATGAACACAACATTAAATACTTAGACTGACATCACTGAACTTTAACAGAAAGTGAACCCGAAGGAAGAAGTGATTCATGTTTGATGGAGTTTGAGGGATGGTTTCAAGGATTTCAAAGAACTCCAGTCAAAGCTCAACCAGTTAAAAAACCATTTGGAAAATATTTGTTGACTTAGTCAAATTTAGTTTTTATCAACTTTTCCAACTCAGCCAAGTTCAAAAACTTTTTTTTTTTTTTTTTTTTTGCCTTATTTTGACTTTGTTTTTCAGGTTTTTCTGTGTACAAGTAAAGCATATGTACAGAAAAGGATGCAAAGAAACAAACTTATCGTGAGGTGATGCAATTTCTGCTCTTTATGCAAGTTCAAGAAGACATCATTATTCCAGGAAGTGACATCACAGCAATTTGTTGATCGTTTTTGACACCGGTGGCTGTAAATGAACTGCAGTCAGCATCCTGTTGCTCATGTGGAATCATCCTGTCATCGGCCCAAACAATGACGTGACATGAGACTGAACTGAACTCTGAACTGAGTGCTGGAAAATAAACTGCAATCATATTTAGAACAAGATTACAGTGATTGTAAATCACCACATCAGCCAAAGCCATGAAACAATCAACATCAGGACCACGGCACAGCCAACCAGGCAACCCCGCTTAGCTAAGGTTACCGTTAACTAGCTAGCTGCCCCTGTATTGTATCACTCCTTTGGTGAGTGGAAAGCAATTAATACATCAGTCAGTAGATGATGTTAGCTGGTGACGCAAAGCTAACTGACTAACATAACCACTCAGTTAATATTTTGCTAGAAATATTGTTAGTGAGCAAGCAAGCTAAGGTCAGCTCACCAGCTGCATGGATCTTACCTTGCAAGGCAGCTGGATTCACGAGATCATAAGAGAATCCATCTCGCCAGGCTTCAGGTTATCCAGAGGTGATGCAGCCAATCAGCATCTGCCGGCAGCTACAGGTGTAGTTTTAGGTGCAGCAGAAAGTGTCCATGGAAACGACTCGTCTCGAACAAACGATGACGGCTCCTGAAGAGGTTAGCGTAGACGCTGTGATAGCATCAGTTATATCAGAACTGGAGAGTATTTCTTCATTGACAGAAGACCAAAGAACAATGTTTTTATCAGACTTTTTGCTCTCCCTCTATTCGGCTTTGGCTTTGGTTTGGTGAGTAGCTCTGACTGGTTGAAGTTGGCCTATGTTAGACATGACAGATGTTTCATCCATCACCTGTCAAGTTTGCACCCAAACAGTTTCTATGGCTAGCTTCCTAGATGCTTCCTAGGTGCTGTGTAACGAACCATCTGGCATGTCAGGTTAGCATGGATCTGGTATTGTTTGCTTCATCTGGATAAATCAGATGAAATTATCGACTCAAGACAGTATTTTAGTTCACAACTACCTAGCAATCTGTCTGCGTTAGCAAGCAATCTATCATTAGTTAACATTAGCCTGCTATAAACAATATAATACAATATATTTCACAAGCTTTGCAGTAATGTTTGACTAGGACTTCCTGTGGGTGCCAGTCATTTGTTGATGTTAGTGGACTTCATTGCTAAGCTAACATTAGCTAGTGTTGCACACTGTTGGTGCTGTAGGGGAGTGGAGGAGAGGTGAGACACTCGGGAGCATGAACGCCACATCCTTTGATTTTCCCAGATATTTGTCCTGAATCCTTCACATCAAAATCAAAATCAAGTCGACAGGCTGTTATAGGCGACTGAGAGCGTCAGGGAAGATATCTGTGACATCAGCTCTTATCTGTTTACAAGCCATTCCTGTTTTGTGGAGCTTTACTTTCTCTGAAAGAGGAGGATAAAAGTGTGCAACACGTCTCGCTTGAGTGACTTTCCCACCACAAAACACAGACACAACAATCTGCTCAAACCAAACATCCTGGTTTGACCGTCGATTTAATGAAGGTAAACACAGTGTGCTGCAAACAGCTCTGGGCTCATGTGCTGCTGCGTTCAGGTGCTGCTGGGATATAATGAATCATAGAAGCTGATTCACAGACTTCCTGCTTTAAGCACAATAAATGTAATTTTCACCCCCTCTAATTTCAGGTGCACCCTATTTTGATAATCAATAAATCAGTTTGAGAGTCTTTTTAAGACTTTTTAAAAAGTTTAATTTCTCAAATTTCAGCTTTTTAAACAGGACAATTTTTTGGCTTGGCTTTTTTTTCCTCCTCTCTGATGACAAACTGAATACATTTTGGGTTGTGGACAAAACAAGACATTTGAGGACATCACATTAGACTTTGCAAAACACTGATCAACATTTCTCACTATGTTCTGACATTTTATAGACCAGCAACTAATTGATTAATTGGGAAAATAATCGCTAGATTATCGCTTATGAAAATAATCATCAGTTGCAGCCCTACCAAGCACATACATGTGAGCGTGCATGACTGCAGGGTACATTTGAGGGTCCTGGTTTGGGGGTTTGAAAATATTGTCACCCCCGCTCACAGATAATGTCCTTTTGTGTCAACTGCTCACACACTTTTAACATAAATATACGTCTCTTACCGTGCGTCTCTGGTGCAGGTGCTCAGTTCACAAATGATATTTCCAGTGATTCAGTCAAAAAACATCCAGTCGTCTGATGTGTCCGTCTGTCCTCTGTGTCCAGCAGTCATCTGAGGTCCAGTACACGGCTGCATTTAATTATCCAAGGAGCACCAGATGAGCCAATCAGCTCACCTGACACTGCTCTCATGAACCAGCTAGTTGTTAGAGTTTAGATTGGACAGATTTATGGCAGAAATGTATTTTTTCAGGAGTATAATCACCTGAAAATAAGAATTGTTGTGTTTTCATTACCTCAGAAGAAGCCCTTTATACTGGCTGCATTAACGTAAAGTGACGTTTTTGTTTTTTTTAACTTACCAGACTTTTTTAGTTGTTCCATAATTTATCCACTGAGCCATTATTTCCTCCTGATGATTTAAGGCTGACCATTTTCCACCTGAACCCACCGTTTCTTCATTGTCCCTGGAGTCAGAGTGTTTGATTTCAATATAATAATCCAGATACTCACTAATAATCACCCACCACAGTTTACATCCACAGAGGCCGCCATGTTGCAGCGTCACGTTTCTACAGAACAGACAAACCAAACACTGGCACTAGAGTTTTTCATGCCCACTGTATTTTCTCCTACACACTTGGAAGAGACGAGGTGTTTACAATTTGCAAGCTCACTATGCCACTAAATCCTACTCACTGGTCCTTTAACTGAAAAACCAAAAGTACTTTTGTGCTTCAAATGTATTTACTGTTGATAAAATATTAATATGTTAATAATGTAGTTGAGGCTAAAAATAAGACAAACTGTCTGTGAAACATTCATCTGGTTTCTATCTTTGCGTTTTACAGATTAGAGACATTTACACTGATGAGGAATAATCAGTGTTGGATGAATATAAAACTCTCAAAGTTTATACATGACTCACAGTTTGTGATGGATTCTTCTAATATCAGTTCAGTTCCCACCGTTCTCTCATTAACTCTGCTGAGAAATGATTTACAGTCTGCAGGATGAATTTTTCTTCCCTGCGCTCAGAGCGTCCAGTAATAACAGAATAATAACTGGAATAACGGTGATATTTATAGTCTCGCTGGTGGAGCACAGTTGGAAAAGATCCCGGCTCCTGAGAGATGAAAAATTAATCTCCATCTGTCTCGTGTTTGTGTTTTTGAAGAAGAAAAAGAAAGCTCTGTTATCTCGACAGCTGACCTCTGACCGGCCTGTGAGCTGGACGCTCTTCAGTTTCTCTCCACAAAATAAAAACAAAATGGCAGCTGTGTCGTGTTTCTGAGCCTCCCGCAGAGAGAGAAAACGTTTCTGCGGCGAGCAGCGTGGATCTCGACCAAACGTTCACTTGGCTCGCTTTGACTGGAAATCTCCCATGAGCCTTTGCTTTCCTCAGAGTCTTGAAACAGTGGATGCATGGGTGGAAGTCTCACAAATGTGATGAATGTGTTTCCTTCCTTGAAAAAACATTTTCAAAGCCAATTTAAAAACATATTTTACTATATATTATTGTTTATATCCATGTTTGCCAGTTTGCAGATTTTTTTCTATATTATCTTTCCTGGTAACAAACCAGGAGACACAAACAAAACAGAGACCTGGGAGTAAAAACATGGATTCTGCTGACAGCATGTTTCTGTAATTTCTGAATGCAAAGTTTCTCCTTTAAGATTAACTTCTGGAGTTTTTCCTAAGTTGAAATACTGGAGTAAATACTGGCAGATGTGTTTAAAGGTACATTAGGAATAAATCTTGGTATTGGGTCGTCACAAACTCGCCCCCTCGTGGATGTGGCAGTTACTTTTTTTCAAAATGGCCACCAGCGTCCACTGGACCCACATGCAATAATGGAGACGATCTAGATCAGATGTTTGCAACTTTAACGAGCAAAAGAGACATTTTTGGCTGCAACTATTAATTCTCTCTTTTCCTTTAGAGGAAAAGGTACCAGGCCACAAATGTAGGCATATATTTACAGCTCAAGAATGTAAGAATCAATTTACACTGTAAAAAAAAAAAGAAAAATAGTTTCAACAACTCAACATTTTTAGGCAGCGTACTGCAGCAGATTTCTGAGCCCAACTTAAAACACCTGAACTTTGAAATAAACTTTAAAAAGTTTTGCTGACCTTTAATCTGTAGTTGAGATCATTTACTTTTCCTCTTTAGATAAACTGGAATCTTTAAATTTTAGAAACTCAAAAAAATAAAGAAAAAAAGAAAAAAAGAAAAAGTATTTAAAAAAATTGTTCACAGTGAGCTGCGAACCTGATTTGTCACCCGAACATTTTAACCATCATTTAATTTAACTTCAATGACCTTGTTTTTTTTCCTAAAAATACAACTTTCTTTTTTGGGTTTCTGAAAATCAAATATTTAAGTTTATCCAAAGGAAAAAAGTAAATACAAAATACACACAAATATAGTGTAACTTAAAGGTCACATGTAAAATCCACTTTTTCAACAGTAATATAAATCCCTGGTGTCCCTAAAGACCTCCAAAATATGAGAAACTGCCATCTTCTCTCTCTTTTTTTTTTCCAGAAAATGTTTGTTCCCAAACACCAGTCAGATTTGACTCCCCTTATGATGTCACAAAGGGCATAACACAACTTCCAGACAGGTGACCGTCCCACCCACTGCTTCCTAAAGCCACGACATGCCAAGTTGACGTCATTCACATTATGTTTTTAGCCTAAATCTGAACTGTAGATCCTTAGTGTTCCTCAGCTTGATCCTCAGACCAGATTTGTTTGTACATTTGCAGTTTTATTTGTAACTCAGCTCAGATTTTCAGAAGTATCTCCACCACCGGTTACTTTAGAAGTAACCTGGTAACAAGTGAAGCTTTCCGTCCAACATTAAACTGCATAAATGACAGAGATGAGGCAGAAGTCAGTGAAGTTATAAAGTTGTGTTTTTGTGCAGTGATCAGTGAGGCCCAGCGTCCCGGAGCATCACTGTGACAGCAGCTTTCCAGGAAAACTCTGAAACTCTGAAATACCATTAAGAATAACGTCCAAGTGAGTTTTTTTTTAACATTACTGGCTCAGATGCTGCTGCATAGGTGACAAATAGCAGAAGACATGATAAAAACAAACATTTTGAGTTCATGGAGACTTGCTGATGTCTGACCACACTCGTTCAGGAATGTTTGTCTGACCTCAGAGTGACACAGGAAGTGATACCTCCCTCAGCGTGGTGGCCTCTTTGTCACCGCCGCTCTCCGCTGAAGTCAAGGTGAACTGCAGCTCTGCCAGTTTAAACTCCTGAAGCATCAATCACCCCGATGATGGACTCGCTCTCAGCCGCCCCAGACCTCCAACAGAAGGCTGCAGCAGCCGGGGTCGTAAACCTGCCAGCGGCTGAGCGCTCCCACAGCGCCGACTGATCACGCTCCGCGCTTAAATCCTCCGCCGTTTAAACTCGAGCTGTTTTGGGCCTTCGAACGCTGCGGAGCCACTTCCTGCAGCGGCGGCGTGTCGTTCAGATTTATGAGCTCGTTTCATTTTGATGAACAGCAGGACGGCCAGAGGACGCCACTAAACCCCCCCACCATTCCTCCACTCTTCCTCCTCCTCCTCCACCCGTCACGCCGCTCCGCTTCAGCAGCCAAAGATCAGCTTTCACCATTACAGCAGAACAATACGAGCATGTTTTCCAAGCCGCTCGCCATGATTTAAGAGTCAGACGAAGCTCAGTAAAGTTCCGTTTATAGACTCGAACACAGAGCAGTTAAAATACTTTAAACCAGGACAGGACTCAGCAGGTACGTGTCCCTGAACGCCTCCCTGACTCACCTGTCTGACACAGCTGTTCTGCCCTACAAAGGAAAACGGCTGTAACTTCTTTGTCATGAGGACAAATATTTTCTCTCAAATGTGGTTTTTTTTGGAGAAAATAGGAGGTCGAAATTACAGGAACTGCAAGAAGCTGCAGAGAAACTACAGCAATCCATCGTAACTTCAATTACTGTTCTAACATGTAAAATATCTGCAAGAAAATGAATGTGCATTATGCTACTATATATAACAACAGTGTACACAAATATTAAAATAAGAGCACAGAGTCATAACTCTCAGGTGTAAAAATGTATTGTAATCATTGTCATATTTTATCAGAAAAGATATAGTATACATTTACAGTATGCAGGTCCCCTTACGTGGGTGAAACATCTTTTCTTGCAACATTTCTGGTTCAATAAAGTAAAAATATGAAACGATCACACAGTGGAATCATCTGCTTACAGGGAGAGTTCACCCAGAAATGAAAGCACAGTCATTATCTTCTCACCGTCATGCAGATTGAAGGTTGGGTTTATTTTTTTAGTCCACAAAACTCAATACTATCTCATAAACAATTTAAGTGAATGGTGACCAGTTTTCAAAAGTAAAAAAAACAACTGGAAAATGTCTCCATACTGCTTGCTTGCATGTGCAGCCCGTCACAGCACACACACACACACACACACACACACACACACACACACACACACACACACACACACACACACACACACACAGTTGAAACGGTGTGCGCTCCAGTGACGTCCAAATGACGTCTTTCACGTTAACTTGGCATGTCAGAGCTTTAGGAGACTTGGATCACATCAGACGATCAGCATGGAGGCATTTGGTCAAAACTGGTCACCATTCACTTCCACTGTTTTCCTGTGAAACTCCAGCAGAGTTTTGTGGACTGAAAAACTAAACCTGACCTTTAATCAGCATGAGGGTGAGGAGATAATGACTGAAAATTCATTTTTGGATGAGTTGAGAATGAATCACACTTTGTTCTGTTTTCACCCTTTTAAATAATGAGTTAAAAACACTGATATTCAGTGAAATAAATTCAAAATCCAGAAATGTTCTGGTGCTTTGATGATGACAGAATGTTGTTTAACTTTAATTTTGACTAACTTTGTTTCTAAAGTTTGGAAAAGTGGTGTGTATGAGTGATTTAAGAGAACTTGTGGCATTCACCAACTTTCTTGTATTTTGAATTTTATTTGTACGAGCAAACATACGTACATCTGAGAAAAAGTATAGAAATTTAAGACAAGAATACAAGAATGTTCTTACCTGAGTCCCATTAAAGTAAAGTGGTGAGACCTCAGACGCTCTGAACACATCTGTCCTGCAGCTGTTCACCTTCACTGACCGCTCATTCATTAACAATCTGTTTTATCATCCTCTTTGTGCACTATCTCTCATTTTTACTGCCCCACATATCTGATGGAGCTGTTGGTCAATCAGTGATCACAATAATGACTCGATGACTGCAGCTGCTGAGCTGTACGCCTTTAAAACATGACTTTACTCTTTTATTATAAAGTAACAGCAAACTTTACATGCACATCTTTTACTTGTTATTTTTTTCTTTCACTTTAGCTTTTCTATTTTATCATTAAAATCAGTTTCAGTGGTGGCAGAAGTATTAATGTACGATTACCACACCAAAAATACTCCACTGTAAGTCAAAGTCCTGCATGCAAAACCTTATATAAGTAAAAATATGTAAGTGTTATCAGCAAAAAGTTGTATTTTACTGCTGCAGATATTTTTACAGTTCTTTTCACATTCAGTATCAGCAATTTAATGAGACGTAACAAAATAAAATCAACATAAAAGACATAACAGGAAGAAAATGACACAAAACTAAAACAACATAAAAGGTGTACCAAAACAAATATGACACAACAAGAGGAAAACTACATAACAAGATCTGACAACTTTATTCGTCAATTCTGATTTCTGATTTTGTAAGGGTCTGACCTGCTGATTCCAATTTTTTCAGATTTTTTAAAGAATTATTTAACTTTTAAGTTATATAAAGTCTCTTTACACTTCAGTGTTTTCTCTTGGTGGAGTTTTGTAAATAAATGCCTGTGAATATTACAGAACTTGATTTATTGTAGATTAATGACACTTGGATGATAAATGTATCAGTTTCAAGTTTTTCCTGTAAAGATTTGAATAACTTTTGGTCATCAGTTTTCAATGCTTGTATCAAATTAAAGACACACCTGTGCAGACAGCAGACCATCTGTCTCTGCGTTTGTGGCTTGAAGCTCTCAGGTTTGATCCCAGTCCGATGCATCCTGCAGGGTGACCCTGAACGCACCACGACATGGATAAAAAACTACAAACTTTACACTAAAATGTGAACAGAGACTTTTTTTTGTCTTTTGGAATGTGACCCACATACCACCTGCTGATACACACACACACATGCACACACACGAACACACACACTGCTGGGTGTCAGAGGGTGATACTCACAGGTTGGAGTCGAGGGTTCATTGAGGCGTCCAGTCGGCCTTTCATGTCCGCTGTCACCCTGCATCTGAACAAACACACACACACACACACACACACACACACACACACACACAGACACACACAGACACACACACACACACACACACACAGACACACACACAGGCCTTTGAACAACTGGCCAAATGTCCTCACTTTACAAAAATGAGTAAGAAGGAAGGACGGAGGGAAGAAAGAAAAGCAGAACAAAGGGTAAAAATTGTAGGGAGGAGGGAGGGAAGGAAGGATAAAAGGATGAAGACAAGGGAGCAGGAAGGGAAGGAAGCACATGATAGAAGACAGAGAGAGAAGGAAGAAAGTAAGGATGGATGGAAGGGGGAAGGAGGTGGATAGAAGTGATTGAATCTGCAGCTGTAGCAGATGAGAGGTGACTGTTTTCCCTGTTTGACTGCCCCCTCTCTCCCCTGTCTCTTTCTGGGGGAGTAAATGTCTTGTTGCTTCTCTGGAGAAAAAGCAAACAGTGTCGAGGAGGACAGTCACGTCTTCAGGAAGAAAAACTCTCTTTAGCTTCCTGCAGTGAAGCAGCTGTGAACCTGCTCATCTCTACTGGATGACTTCACTCCCTCGTTCACCTACGACCTAAATCTACGATCTTTCACTCACAGTATAGACCTACATGCAGGCGCCATCTTGGGTTGATCACTGGGGGGCGCAAAAAATATCCACCTATGTAATGTTAGATGGTGAGATGAGGGGAGGGGTAGGGATTAATATTTTTTCCAGAAAATGAGACATTTTCTGGGAACAGAATCACACCATCCTGACGTATGTGGACTCCAAACCGCTTCCATTTCCACATTGATCAACATTATGATGAACTTCATATAAACTGCACAGCTGCTCGACCTTCACTACAGCTGTGAACTTTATGTCCTGTCGTCTGTCACAGTGCGACTGAGCAGCCGTGTGGAAGTGATATTTTATGATTCTTCATATTATAAACAAACGAGATTCCTTAAAACAAGCCATTTGGTGATTTCAAAGTCATGTTATTGAGCTGAGACAGATTCCATATTCTGTTTGCGTTCAGAGGCTACTGAGTGCAGCAGAAAGCTTGCACTGTGTGCGCTGCAATGTTTAATATAATCGGTGTAATGAATTCACTGATCACTCAAAAAGAAAAACTTTCACTCACTTGTTGTGAGGCTTTTCTCACGTGCAGAGACCCACTGCCACATCTTTACCTGTTCCTGTAGGCTATATTACCTTTTAAATTATGTGGAGCAGTGCATGCTTTCTTTACTGTGTTGCACTGACTGTTTTCTTGAAGAATTTATTTAAATGATTAGAGAGGCTGCTTTTCTTTCCTACCTTGCGTGCAGTAATGTCGCTGCAGCAAATACTGAAGAACATTTAAGCAGCAAAACTCAAAACTGTAGTGATAAACTTGACAAGACAGTTGTGCTGCTGTGCTTTGTGTGTAAATGTGCACACAGCCTCTCTCTTTCTCTTGGGAGACACACCCCCCTCCCTCACCCACAACTCACTTCCTATTAATCAGGATGTTAATTTTTATGACTCAGCCCACCCAACCCGCAAATTAACTGCAGTCACGAAATTTAATTTATAGATTCAATGTAACTAACTACTTCCTTAAAACTATTACTGTTGACTGTTGTATTCACACTCATCCACCCCGACCCCCTCCTTACATGGACTTTCTCACTCTTTATACCACGTTCATCTTCATTACTGTGAAAGTCGTGCTGAGTGTCATCGAAAACAGACATTATGTTTCCATGTACATGAATATAAAGATTACAAACTGCAGTGACACTGGGTTGTAACTGCAGAGTTTTAATGCAGAAATTTAGTAGCTTTAAAGGTACTATATGGTATTTTCAGACCTGCATTCAGCATCCTGACCATCAGCCACCACAGTCATGTGAGACACACGGTATTTAATGTGATTGAGTGGATTCTCCATGCTGTTACTGTGTCTGACTTCTCCACTCAATCTGCTCTGTGCAGCTTGAGACAAGACATGTCAAAAATAGACTCAGTGTGTATTAATCGTGCAGCGAGGAGCGGCTTTTGGTTGAATCACAAGCATTGTGTAGAAAAGCCGCGATCGGTGGAATCAAGCTGTAAGATTTGGGCACAACAGTCTTTGGTTTCTTGTTGCTTGGCCAGTTTTGTCTGTTTCATTTCCCGGACATAATCTATATTTATATTCTTTATATTTTTATCATATTTTCTTATTTGATCCTTTCTTCCTGTATGTCTTGAGCTGCTACAACGTGTAATTTCCTTGCTGAGGGATCAATAAAATTTATTTTATGTTATTATCCAGGAGCAGTCTTGAATCACAGTGGGGTTAACATGCCTCTTCTCCACTCACCTCCTCTCTCCTCCTGTGGTGTCTGCAGTGCTGCATCCAGCTGATCTGGTTGGTTGTTGAAAGATACAGACTGTTAAATGTTTCAGCACCCAACTGAATTTAAATCCAAACCCCACACCTCCTTTTCCAGTGCTTATGAGTGTGTTTCCGTCAAAGGTGATACGTGTTTTAGCAGTAAAGCCAAAAAAACAAACAAAAAAACAAAACAGATTAACAGAGAAAAGTTGGTACGTATGTGAACGAACTTCTGGCTGCAGCATCCACATAGTTCTTAAGTTTCAGAACGTGTTCTGAGATATACAAATATTTACATCCTGATGTTAATGTTCTGATGCAACATGGCAAACTGCTGCCTGCTGGTTCCTCACATGATGGATTACAGACCGACTGGAACTGAATGGAAGTGAATGAGCCTGAGAGGTTTGACTAAACTGATTAAAATGATCTTTAGTTTAGAATAAACATTAAAGGGATGGAGAACATATCAAATGAGAAAACACCCGAGTCACGCTGGATTTGTCCTGTGAAGCATGTCGGCATCAAACGGGTTTTATTTTTGGTGAGACACGTCAGATGAGACATGGAGGCTGTGTAGTTCTGCCAGAAGAGCCTCCAGCAGCGCAGAGCAGAAAATTCAGCCCCGTTTGCATCAGAGTTTCATCAGGTGTTTCCAATTCATCCCTCGTTCGTCTGAATGAAAAATATGGAGACGGCCTGAAACATGTGAAACCCAACAGCACCAAGCCCTCAGGATGATGATGACATCATCACACGCTGGGAAGACCAATCAGCTTTATGCTCTGACTCATTTCTTACACAGCGATTAAAGCAGGTACAAGAACGAGTCCAGGACCACAACAGTCCTGAACTGAGGTCTTCACAACTCCAAGACCAGACCAAGGACCTGACAAGGTCCAAATGATATTCAGTCTAATCAGGTCTACTGGAGTCCTGTTTGTTTCTGGAAGTCTCAGCTCTGTGTGCCGTGTTTGCATCTACTGATAAAGTTGATGGAAGCGGTAAAATTAAAAAGACAATTTTGCAAGAGATTTTTACCTCAAGCGACCAACAATAAATGTTTTTTCTGAGTTTGTCACACCACAGAAACTGAAAACATTTAAAATGAGTCATTTTCTCTGCTCTGAAACGCTGGAGGCGTGTCTGCTCCACAAACGCCACTATGACCTGAAAACGCCCTGAAACATGGACGCTCCGTCCAGCAGCTTTACTGGACGTGCCCCAACATGTTTGAGTCTCCAGAGCCAGAGGACAATGACAGGATGTTTTTTGTTTGTTTGTTTTTTTTCTTCTGTGTCGGGTTGTTGGAACTGAAGTGAGCTGAACTGAACTGCTGGGCTGATTTGAACTGAGAGAGTCGCTGAAAAACGGAAACACGTTAATTTAAAAACTTAATTTTATTATGTCAGGTGGTTGTATGAAATAAATCACTTCCATTGTTTGTGAGGTGCTGCAGCTGTTTTCCTGTGAAACTCCAGCAGTGTTTTATGGACTAAAACTAAACCTGACCTTCAATCAGCATGAGGGTGAGGAGATAATGACTCAGTGTTCATTTTTGCACAAACTATCCCTTTAAGATTAGGCAAAGTTATCTCAAAGGACGTCTGATACATCTGATTTTGGACAGCAGTAGGAAGTGAAAGACATGAACTACTTTTAGTATATTTAGATTTAACAACTTTTTTTTACAGTGTAAACATTTGAAGTAGTTCACACTGATCATGCTCATGTGATTCAGGAGGTTTGGAGGTTTTGGAATTTTATAATTTGCTGCTGAATTGTAAATCACTGTTTTCCGTGCATGAATATAAATGAAATATATAAATAATATATAAATAAAGTTGATTTAGTCATGCGTTGGAGTTCATCCTCTGAAGTAAATGATGTAAATCAGTCAGTTGGTGAGGAGAGATGTTGGTGTAACGTGATAAGAGGTCAGATGTCATATTATTCATGTTAACTTCTAATTTCACCTTCAACTTCCGATTGTCTTTCACACACACACACACACACACACACACACACACACACACACCGCTGTGTGAACATTTATTGGTGTCTGGGGTGTCCAGCAGCTGAATGTATGGAGGGAGGACAGCACTAAGTGGGTCATTTTCAGGGTCACGAGTGTGTTCATGTGCTGGATGTGACTCCATCTGATCATAAATTATCAGTTAACAGCTTCATTAAATCATTAGCTGTCCAGCAGAGTCCTGTGGGACAGTCAGGTCTCATGGACTGTAGGTCTGTCTTCAGATATCCGTCCACAGATCTGTTTGGACGGGATCTCAGGACAGTGGAAGCACCTTTTAGCATTTTTTCTTTCTTTCCATATTATTATTATTTTTCTCGTTTTTATCTATCTGGTCTCAGTTCTGGAGCCGGTTTCACAAAGATATTTATTAATTTTGCTCATATATTACTCTACTGCAAGTTAGACCATACTTGTAAGCTAAAAAAATTAGGCACCTCACCCTGAGGCTGACCCATGTTACCATGGTAACCACAATATCATGTGATATTGTCAGTCATTTTTGGATTTCTTCTTTTGAACATTTCTTTCATTGTGTCTTGTGCCATATTTTCATATCTTTTTTGAAATCTTTACTGTCGCTGCAATTGTTTTACATATTTTTTTTGTTCATTGTTAAACTCTTCGCTAAACTTTTGACTACTACTGATGTAAATCATTTCTCACCTCATTTTATGTTGTGACTGACGTCCGTATTGTGCATGAACACGCTAAAAGAGCTGCGTTCACTGACCATGCTCATTTTTTGTGAACGGTGACCTGAGAGGATCAGTTTAGAATTAATGAACGTGAACATCAGTGACGTTCACTCCTGTGAGAGATAAACACGCTCACATCATCAGCTGATTAAAAAAAGTGTGATCGCAGCAGAGGGAGAGACAGAGTGCGTGAATATGAACAGAAACTTTGTTTGACCTTCAGCCTGAAGAGTCTGAACTACACTGCAGACTGTTTGTGTTACAGTTAGAAACAGACTGAGAGATCTGTGTTCTTATTCGTTCTCCTCTGTCTCGTCTCCCTCTTCATCTCCCTGCACTTCTCTTTTGTTATGGGGCGTTTAATTTGCACTGGAAAGTCAGAATTTCAAAGTCCAAGTTAGAAAATTCAACAGTATGTTGGTGTTCAAGTTTGCTGTAGTGTAAAACGTTCTCATATTGTTGTGTATTGTTGTTAATAATTATAGACATGAGTGATCCTGGGACTTCAGATTTATTCATGCACCACTTCGTACGACATCATTACAGGGACTCCACCGTCCCTGAACAAAAAAACAGAAGAAATGAACGTGAACTCGTTGATTTTTGGATCTTTCACTTCATGCATATGAACAGTCCTCTGCTGTTGTGCAGCTCAGACTGGATTTCTGTTTTCACTGAGTGTTTCACAGAAGCTAAAACAGGCTGGAGTTTTATAGTCTGCACAGTCTGTAAAAACTATTAACATGGCAGATTTACACAACACTAAAATTACAGACGCGCCCCGGTGACGATTACAGCTCCCCGCCTCCTCGCTGTAACACTAATCCTGTCCGAATGGGGCTCCTGGGAAAGCAGAGGCACGTCCTAACAGGGATTAGTGAGGTTAAAGAAGAAAATCACTCCTTCTGCAGAGTAAATGAAGCTATCAGGGAGCAGGTATTAGCCTCGGGTGACGGCGTGCTGCTCCGCTGCTGTCATCAGGCCGTGGGAAGTTGCGGCGGTGGAATTGCAGACGAGTGAGTCAAAGCCGCGGCGGCCTCGGGCTTTGTTTTGGCGGGGAGGACGGCAACTGTTCAGATGTTAACAAGGATCAGACCTTACAGCACACGGCAGCAGCTGACTGTAGACCTTTGAGGGGTTCAGAGAAGGATGACATTTTTTTTTCCACAGAGGAAACAAAGTCCTGAATGAGGAATTTGACCTCAGTTACCATCAAAGAGGAAATTCTTTGGTGAATTTGACAAAGTCCTCAGTTTGTCTGCTAGATTCTCTAGATCTCATAATGCAATTCTCTTAAAAATACTAAAAATAAATATATAAACACTTTTTAAAACAAAATACAAAGTAATTTGTAATTTGAAAATATCACATTTTGGGTCATATGGGTCTGATCTTAACTCCCCCACATCAGAGATTTGAAGTATCCAATCAGGATGAAGTTGAGAGGCTGTAAATTCAGGGTGCATGCTGGGAGGTTTTGGCCTGTCCACACCAGAGGAAACAGCCGTACAGGTCATCTGTGAAAGTAGAGGGTGACATGGGAGTGTCACTCCTGTCCCGTCTCAATCCTGGAGGAATGATCCCCGCCCCATCCTGTTCCCATCAATCCACGGTCCACACACACGGCATTACACACCTTTTTATGTATAAAAAACTGACCCATCGTCTTTCAATCCTGTGTCCTGCAGGATTCCTGAAAAAATGTCAGCCTCTGTGTGAGTTAAACAGTTCAACTTCTTTAGTGTAGGACCTTTAATGTCACGTGGGCTGAACAGGAAGGCTTTGACTTGAGATGAACCAATCTGAACCCGGAGGAGGGACCGCGAGCGATGGTGTGAGCCCACAGACTCGAACAGTTCTGTACAGTGGCAGGTGATGGTACCAGGTGTCGGCAGACGAGCCGACGAGGGACGAGCAGGAGGAAGGTCGAGGCCAGGCGAGGGATCGATGAGCTGAGGTAGGTACGCGAAGGAGGCTCACACAGGAACTAAGAGTCTCTGAACCACAACCAGCCACAGGTGAGCAGGTGGAAACAGTCACACTGTGGCGTCGGGTCGTCGAGTGGAAACGCCGGGCAGCCACAGAAAAACAGGAACCAAGGATGCTGAGGCAGATTTTGTGGTCGAGGAGAACGGACAGGTGACAGGTGAAGCAGGCAGGTCAGAGGAAGGCAGAGTCAGCAAGAGGGAAATCAATCTGGAGAAGAACGCTGGAAAGTCTTGCATTGGAAGGAGAGTGAGTGAACTGGAGAGGCTTAATTTCTGGGTTGATTGGCTGATGATCTGCAGCTGTGAGACCAGGTGAGTGGAGTCAGGTGATCAGGTGGGAGTGGCTGGCAGGTGGAAAACTCCTGGGAGAACAGAGGAGCTGCAGACTGTTGCAAACATGTGCAATAGTACTTTCTTCTATTACAATTTATATCATGGTTGATCATCATGTGCAATATTATGTGCATTTTTTAAAAATATTATTATAGTTATAATATCACGTACAATATTACTTTTCATTATCATGTGCAAAAGTACTTTTCCATTACAATAAACATGATTGAATATCATGTGTAATATTACTTTTCAATGTCATGTGCAATATTAATTTAAAAAAAATATATATATATTTTAAATACATGTAATTGAAATACTGACCATCTCTGAGCAGACCACCTTCAAACGAATGGTAGAAATGTTGGGGTGATCTCTGCTATTGAATTACCCACAATCCCACACTCCATCAGCCCCCCGTCGGTCCCTCTCTGGCCGTCTGAGAGCCGCAGGAGGGAGATCAGGTTGTTCCTCAATCTGACCACAAACATCATCATCATCATCTGAGTGAAGGTCAGAGAGGACAAACAGTCAGAGACGCGTCTCTGAGGACAAACAGTCAGAGACGCGTCTCTGAGGACTCACATCTGAACACAACTGAAGGTGTTTATACAGAAAACATACAGACTGATTTATGTCTGACAGTAAAACACGTCTTTACTTTACTGACTCGCAGAGGAAAGTTCACAGCGCAGCAGGATGCAAACCTTTCAACTTCAGCCTCTTTTTTGCTCAGATGTTACTCTCTATATTTACAGTGTTGATGCATTGTGTAACAGGGATGTCATAAATACTTATTTTAATTTCATCATTTTTATACTAGTCTTTCAGTATTTATAGTGGTAGAATGTACATATTTTTATATACTCTTCTTTTCTCTCTTCATAATTTCTCTATACTTGGGAGGGAGCATCTGTAACACGAGGAATTTCCCTTCTGTTTCTGATCCGTTTGCACAGTCACACACTTTCATATTGTGTCTGACATGTTGTTCTGTCTGAGTGTTTGAACCGTCGACATGCTGCGTCTCACAGTGTGATTTTATTTAAGTCCAGCTTCCTCTTTCGTGTTGTTGAGCAGGCTGCAGCTGAGCGTCTGCAGGCCGAGCTGCAGTCGTTGTGTAAGTCCACTGGTTTCTCTGCGGTTTGACTGTACGGGACGCAGCAGAGAGTGTGTCACATGTCTCAACCGCACTGTCATCTGCAGACAACACACACGTTTCCTTCCGCGTTTGCAGCAACAACACGGCACAGCGCGGCCGCCAGCGCTGGGTCACCACGTCATGTGAGGGAGAGAAAAGGCGGGAAAACCCTGCAACTGTCAAACCTGAAGTGAGGTCATTGAGTCACCTCAGAAACACTCTCACTTCTTTACTACGACTCTCACTTCCTCTGAGTGACGAGTGTGAGGAGCCTGAATGTCAAAGTGAAGGTCTGCCTGCCGCAGAGACGCGAAGAACATTTACATACAGAACAAAACAGAAAAGTTTGCAGGTAAAAGATAAAAATAAGCTTTTTGTATTTCTGAAATGATTATTTATTCTCCCTCAGGTGTAACGTGTTGCAGGTCAGACAGTCAGTATCACAGTTCAGAGGTCAAACAAGAACTAAGATCTTTTACTCAAGTACAAGTAGAAACATTACAGTGAAGGGTCTAAAAATTAAAACAAAACTAAGGTGTGGTCTTGCCTGTATATCTGTACAGTAAAACAAGCCACATGCATTAAAATCACACTGGATTCAGGTTACTCAAGAGAGGCTCAAAAAAGAGGCTTGAAAAAAATATCTTGTGTTTTTCACCTCTGTGCATCACTGCTTTTCAGGAACTCTGGAATTTAATGTGCATTTTGACCAGAGGAACCAGAGACTCAGTTTAGTTCCTCTGCCACAGTTTCTGATGTCCAAAAAGTCCCTGTCCCGAGGTCGGTACTGTCTGATGACCCAGGAGTCTGACGCTGTCAGAGACAAACACTCAGTCACACAGGTAACAGCCCTGCATGCAACTTCAGGACAGACATTTCTTGTTTTTTAAGATGACATTGTATGTAGTCTCCTTTCTAAACAGAATAAGACAGAGAGACAGACAGATGACCTCCATTTAACTGCCGCTGACCTCTGACCTGTGTTTACATCTACATTTTCCACCATTAGCGCTCAGAGGGGACGGTTCAGCGCTGCAGCCTGACCTCATGCCGACCTCCTCAGCAGGTAATCCAAGCTGCTTTGTGGAGGATAATGCTGAGCAGAGACGCTGCTGAAGATAATCCATCCATCCATCCATCCATCCATCCATCCATCCATCCATCCATCCATCCAGCCAGCCAGCCAGCCAGCCAGCCAGCCAGCAGCAGGTCCGTCACATCCCAACTCACAGCGTCCAGCAGAGGATTCAAAACCAAAACACTCGTCACACATGGAGCCGGCCTGGATCCAATCAAACTGATCGTACAGTAGAATTACTGACATTGATGTTTTTGTTTTTTGCATGTTGATGAACTTCAACACTTAAATGTACAACTTTGACAGACTGGAAATATCAGCTGTGCGTTTAATTCACCACTAATCTTTACAGAAGACATCTGAGAATAACAGCCCATTTTAACTTGTGTAAATCCTAAATACTGGGTCAGAGGTCAGTAACCTGTGGCTCCAGAGACACACGTGAATCTTCTTCACCTCTTCTGTGAAAAATATGGAAATGAACAATAGTTATTTTTTTAACATTTTAATTATTATTGTAGGTCTAAAGCAGTGGTTCTCAAACTCAATACACACACCTCCATTTGTTGCAACACCATGAGACACCGAGCTTTTGAATGCTGTCATGAACACGTGTGGATCATGTTCTCCAAGTGGACTCCAGAAATGAATATACACAGAACTATGACTCTTTTTTAAGTGTCTATTGCTTCATGCTTTTATTTTCTGATCGTGTTGCTCATGAATGCAGCGAGGAAGGACACCATCCAGGTCTGATGAATCTTCCTACAGGAAGCAACCGAAGGAAAAATAAGTAAATCATTACTGTCCAGGGAAGAGAACATGTCAAAGCAGCCTGTATTTGTGCAGAACGTTCTCTGAAAGAAGAAGAAGAAGTGAGTCAAACAGCAGCTCTGCTCTGAAGGACGTCAGAGGACACAAGACGATGAAAACAAACCCAACGGCCGCTTCCTCCTCGGTGAACTCAGCTTTCTGTCGCTCTGCGGTTTAAAAAAAAAATAAACTGACACAAACTGACTCCTGTCTCACTTCCTGTAGTAAAACGGTCGCCTGCTGAGCCGAGCAACAACAACCAAAACAGGAAGAGAGAATGAGTGAGCGGCAGCATGACAGAGCACATTAATACAGATACACGCCTTCAGTCACAAACCGCAATAACATGTGACAGACGACGTCTCAGACGCTTATTCTCTGAAATGATTTTTTTAATATTATAAATAAAGGTTTTACCAATGCAGGCTCTACCCCCAGACAAAGTTCATGAGCCAGGGGAAACCAAATCATCAAATCAAATCACAGATGAGCAGAAATACTCACAAAGTCTGTCAGATGTAGCCAGTCTGAACAAGTGCAGGATCCTCAGTATTACTGCAGACACACACATGATAAGAGAGGATATCTGCAAGTTACACACCCTGTTACCTAATGTGATCCACAAAGAGTATCTTATCTCCTCCAGATGTGGGCAGGAAATCATATCATAGAGACATTTTTTTTATAACAAGGAGAGGATGAAGATTTCCACTCCCTCAAACTAAACCTCTTCACTGCCAACATGTCAAACATAAGAGCCTGGTGACTCTCATATGGACGCAGGTTTCAGAATAAACGACGTTACACTCAGGAGCAAAATCAACACAATGTGAAAGTTCTACCTCTGTTCTACCTTTAAATAATCTACATGACTGTTTAACTCTGAACAAATGAACTTACTTTTGCAGATTACTTTCGCATTTCTTTGTGCATTGTATTTGGAAATGTAAAATATGACGTACAGACTTTTTAGTGTAAAAAAAGTCAACAAATAAATCGCAATATCAAATCTGGAGATGAGTGTATCGTACCAGTCCTAATAAACAGCACCACAGGAAAGAGGATCCTTCCAAACCATTCTGAGGTGTAAAATATTACTGTAATTATAATCACTGCTGACCTGTTTTACAGTCGGATCATTTGATTTGAGGTTGCGCGGCTCGTTGGTTTGCTGTCTGACTCACTGATGGATTGATTAATTGGTCGATTGATTTTTGGGCCGCGTGTCAGCATGTTTGGATGTTGCTGCGTTGTTGTGAAACACGAACAGGGGAGCGTCTCCTCTTCCTCCTCCTCCTCCTCCTCCTCCTCACAGTCTGACAACATGAAGCTAATGAGGCGAAAGATTTACACGTCTGCTTCCACTGTGCTGAGGCAGCAGCCTAATGGGCTCTGACTGACCTCACTAACCTCACACACACTCACACACACACTCACACTCACACACACACACACACACACACACACACACACACACACACACACACACACATAACGACTACATATTTACATCATGTCCAGTATAATGTTTAAATGCAGGTCAACAGCTGGTGAGACTGTGCCTGTCCAGCTCTCCTCTCTGCTGCACAACATTCACAGTTTACAGTGATAACAGTGGCACAACTTTAATTTCAGGCAGTTGTAGATAAAAGCAGCAGCTGGTTTATAACTAATTTATAGCATATTTAAACTGTAACTAGTGTGAGAAAGAGATGTCAGTCTCAAAGGTTCAATTAAAATTAAAACAAACAAAGACACCATCAGTTTTACCTGCTAAGTGGCAGCAGATTTGATCATCTGTAGCTAACTAACTGATATTAAAGCAACAATATATAACAACTGTGCATGAAAAAATGAGTCCTGCAGTTCAGATATTGAGGTGAAGCCACAAAAGAGATATTAAATATGTTGAAATCCTGTTTAATATCTGATCTATGGTTAAAGCAAGTTGTTTTACCACTTCCTCCCCAGGCTGCAGGAACACTGCAGGAACACTGCAGGAGCACAGGACAAGTGCAATATTGTAAATTAACAATAACAAATCTACTGTTAGCTGTTTATTTATTGACAGTTGTCTGTCAATGTAAAGTTAAGCTTGTTAGCTTGAAAACAAAAGCTCAAAAAGGAGTTCATTGGCTGCCTGTCTCACTGCCTGCCAAACTCCATTAACATTTTACTCAATTTAAGTGTTATAAACATTTAGTCCTTGTTAAAGATTATTAATGGTTCCTTGCTACTCATAAACAGACACTAACTTCTTCGGGCAACATTCAGTATCAATTTGAACTCTACTTAACATGAAACTTGTTTCAAAACAAGAAAAAAAAATGGTTTTAAAAAATACTGGAAGGCTCACAACTACATTTACACAAGTACAAATTTAAGGTACAATCAATACACCACTACAATCAATATCTCTTTAAGTGTACACTATATTTAGTTATTTTTACTGCTTTACCCTGCTAGTAGACAGAAAACCAGCTTTCTATAAGCCAAATATCACCCTCTGTAAAGCAACCAGACTCCTTTGGCAAAAAAGGTAATTTTACCTCACAGAACACAGGAGCTGTTGGTCTGCTGCTGCCTCCGTCAGTTAGTTAGTTTGTGTTCTGTGTGACTGGCATTTTAAAGGGTTGGTTTAGATTCAAAGAAGTCACACAAAGACACAAACAAACTAACCGAGCAAGACAGCAAAAGACCGGCATCTCCTGTGTTCTGCGAGGTAAAATTCATGTTTTTGTCAATGAAGTTTGGTTGCTTTGGAGCGAGCAGGTTTCATGTCGGGAAGGGCAGTTTGACAGCAAGATAAAGCACGCACTTAATCTAATACAGATTTTCTAGGTGTTGCTTAGTTTTCTACATCAGTAAAAAGTCCAAACTATCCCTTTAAGCTCTAAAACACCTTCCAAAGAGTGGATGTTCTGGTCCATACCGTTTGTCTAATGTAACCTGTAACCTCTTCCTACCTCGATGACTTCCACTTACAGCGTCACACGTTGTTGTCAATGTGGCGAAGTCGCTTCAGTCCTTCATGTCGTTCATCAGGCGACTTACTGAGCTGCAGACTGGGTCAACATTAGTCACATGACGCACTCCTAAATACCTTCTTAACTATTAAAAATTTCACTTTTCTGTGTGAAAATTCACCACGAGATCTGAAACGGCATCAAAGAAACTGTTTGTGTTCAGACTGTTTCATCACATTTTCAGGGCCGTCTGTCACATAAAACTGAGCTGTTTTTTTTAATTCTAGATGTAAGAATTTGTGCCGATGAGTAATCTCACAACATGAGAGAGGGAGAGGGGAAAAGATAGAAGCAGGGAGGGAGAGTCAGACATGATGGAGGTCTGGGCAGGAAGATAAAGGGGCAAGCCTTCACTCGCTTCCTCTGCCCAGCACCCTCCCCCCTCCTCCCCCGACAACTTTCATCCAACCCTCGCCAAAGACAATTTTTCAAAGCGCCGAAAAAGTAGGCCACAAAGTTTGGAGAGAGAGACATAGAGGGAAAAAAAGAGAGAGTGAGGGGAGAAAACGAAGTGACTCAAACAGACTGATGCTTCGTTTCAACCCACATTAACTGTTTTTTTTTTTGTGTTTTTTTTTAAACCTTATCTCTCATCTTCACACTTAACCAGATTGGAGAAGCGTCTCGTCCAAACTGACTTGATCGAATCAACAAATCCCCGTCATGTCAGAAACTTAGTAAATACCCACAGACAGATCATGAGACAACAGAGACGCAAAAGACCCCCTTTACACTGAGACAACACACCCAGACTGAAAGAGACATGTTGTTTGCAGTCATTTGTCGTCTCATTCTGGGTGTTTTGAGTCTCTTTGTAGTAGTTTTGTACCTGTTTGTGTTTTTTGTGTAACTTTGTAGTAGTTTTGCATCCCTTTGTTGTCATTTTGAGTCTCTTTCTAGTCATTAGTCACCTTTTTGTGTTTCTATGCATCTTTTTTATAGTTGTTTTTTTATCTCTTTGTTGTCATTTTGTGTCTTTGTGGTTGGTTTCTGTCCTTTGTAGTTGCTTTGTGTATCATTGCTGTCATGTTGTGTCTCTTTGTAGTACTTCTGAGTGTCCTTGTAGTTGTTATGCACCTTTTTGTCTTTCTTTGAATCTTTTTGTAATTGATTTGTATCTCTGTTGTTTTGTTGTATCTTTTGTGGTAGTTTTGCATCTCTTTGTCAGAATGTTGTGTCGTTGTTGTTGTTTTGAGTCTCTTTGTAGCCGTTTTACATGTTCTTTTTTGCATCTCTTTGTAGCTGTTTTGTGTCTCTTTGTGGTGGGTTTTGTGTTTTTGCAGTCACTTTACATCTTTTCATGTTTTTTTCACATCTCTTTGTAGTTATTTTGTGTCTTTTGTGTTTTGTGTCCCTGTGGTTGTTTTCGGTGTCTTTTTTCCTTCACTTTGCGTCTCTTTGTAGTTTTTTTTGTGTCTTTGTAGTCATTTTGCATCTCTTTGTCACTTTGTGTCTCATTGTTTTAAGTCTCTTTGTGGTCCTTTTACACCAACTCTCTTTGTAGTTGGTTTTTGACACTTTGCAGTTGCTTTGTGGTGGGTTACGTTGTCTTCAGTGTCTTTGTAGTTGTTTTACAAGACTGCGTCTTTCCATCTCTTTGTAGTGGTGTTGCATCTCTTTGTGGTCATGTTATGTCTCTTTGTGGAGGTTTTGCGTCTCTTTGTGGCCCCCTGACCCCTTGTGCGAGGTCCTGGTAGGCCTGTCCAGTGATGTGAATACCCATCATCTGCAAGATGGCAACCAGACCTCGGCGCTCCCTCGTCACTGTCCACGGCCGTCAAAGATAACTCACGACTGTCTTCTCCAATAACGATCAACTGAACGTGGCAGCGCTGCTCGGTTCTGAAAGCGACCGCCTGTCAGCGGCGTGAGGCGAGGACCGGGGGACATGAGGAGGGGAGGGGGATGAAAGATGGTGGAGGAGATTAAAGAGGGTGTTGTTCAGAGGGAGGCGGGGCTGCTGGCAAACCGAGTCTCTTATCTAACCAACCAGGAACACAGAGATTTGGCAGGACTGGATGTCTGCGATCGAGGGAAGAGATAAAAAAGACGAGTGAGCCAGATCCCTGAGGACAGACGAGTGCAAGGAAGGAGGGAATACGGAAAGGAGGGAGGAAAGGAAGAAGGATGGGAGGAAGGAATGAGGGGAGACAGAGAGGAGGGAAGAAGCAGACAGGAGGGATGAGAGGAGAGGAGGGCAGAACAGATGGAAGGACAGATTACTGACAGGAAGTTAGAAAGTTGATAGAAACAGGTGCAGAAGTGAACGATAGGAAGGAAGGAGAGGTGTTGAACGTTCGTACATTAAAGGTACAGTGTGAGATTTATAAGCATTTATTGGCAGAATATGACAGAAAAGGAAGATTCATACATGTGTTTTCATTCGTGTATAATCACCTGATGACCAGGAGTCCCACCCAGAGCCCCTTTAAATCATTTTCAAACTCAACGGGTTTGAAGCGCATCAACAGTCATATAAAGATAACACCAAGTTTATTGTCTTTGTCTGTGTCTGAATAACTTTACATTACTTTATGAATGTACTCTAAGCACTAAAGACAAACAGAAACAGCAGAAGGCTTTATGGCGACAAAACATAGACAAAGAACAGGTATAATAACAGGAAGACATTTGCAGGTTAAGTCCTGAAGTGACAAATCCTGCTGCTGTAGCTACAGGGATGTTTTAAAAAGTTGTAAATGTAAATCACACTTTTTGCAGTTTTCTACAGAGGCACAGCATTCAAAACTACAGTAAAATCTCTTGTGTGCCGTCATCAATCACAATGGAAAGCTTTATTTACCAGTAATTAACACGAGTAACTGTACAGTAAATGCCTGCACCATCTGTGGCTGAAAACCATCACCATCTCTAGACTTCTTCTGGATAAAAACTGATTTTATGGACGGGACCTTGATATTGTGCTTCAAACCCCGATCACTACTGCACAGACTGAACTGATGTACAAATGATGTCACCAGAAAAGAATGGCCGCACTCGTGTCCAGAATATTTCAGCTTCATTTTTGTACAACAGGAGGAAGAAGAGACGCAGCGTCCATGTGACTGTTTCACACTGTTAAGCACATTTCTCAGCAGGCTTTATTTCAAAATGCTTCCTGGATGTTGCATATTTATATCTGTTCTTTCTACTATACTCTTTCTATGTATTTGAAGGAAATAATTAATTATTTTTATTTTGCATTGTGTGCCATGAGACAGAAAAACGTCGAAAGACGAAAACGATCCAAAAGACATAAGAAGATGGAACAAGACAAACAAGCATGACGAAAAAAGACGTAATAAAACAAAAAAGATAAAAGTGTCCTAAAAGACAAAAAACCCCCGAAAACAACGTAAAAGATGTAAGAACATGCAACAAGACAAACAAGACACAGTGTGACAAAACAAGAAGTGACAAGACAAAAATGTCATAAAATATGTAACAAGAAATAATTAGATAAACCAGACAGAGGAAACTTTTTAGTTCTATACTTTGAGTACGTTCCAGAGGCTGTTCTTTTTCACTGTTACTGCAGTAAAGAACTTGAATCTTTCTACTGTTCTTCTACCAGAGTTTTTGTCCACAGAACGCTTCACATGTAAAACAGACAAAAACAGGAGTTAAAAAAGTCTTAAAAGGTTTTAATGATACAGGACAGGACGGAAAAAATAATTAATTAGTTGATTTATTTATATTTCTGACTGAGGAACTGGATTCAAACCCTCGACCTTTGACCTCTGACCTCACCGTCATCACCTGAACGTTCTGTGCAGACAGAAATGAGAAATAAACCATGTCTTATAATGTGAAACCTCTGAAAACTCCCAGAAGGCCTTGGGCTGCTGTTAGTTTGTGCACGTGTGCGTGAGTGTGTGTGTGTGTTTGTGTGTGTGTGTGTGTGTGTGTGTGTGTGTGTGCCTATTTTGTCGCCATGTTTATTTATGGCTCAGCACTCAGGCAGCTGTTAAGACGCCTGCAGGGTGATTGTCACACTTCTGCTTTAGTCGAGGAGGATTGCACTGAATATTTGTGTGTGTGTGTGTGTGTGTGTGTGTGTGTGTGTGTGTGTGTGTGTGTCTGTGTGTGTGTGTGTGTGTGTGTGTGTGTGTGTACTCATGTTGTCACCATGTTTATGTATGACCCTGAGGTTGAGAGGGAAGATTGCTCTGAATGTGTGTGTGTCACCAGGTCAGGTTACGGCCCAGCAGAACTCATCTGTGTGTGTGTGTGTGTGTGTGTGTGTGTGTGTGTGTGTGTGTTATGTGTGTACATGAGTGTTTATGTTTCCATGTGTGGGCTGATGGATTTTATCATGTCTGTAATGCGGGTGTGTGTGTCTCTCTGTGTTTGCCCGCGTGTGTGTCAAAAGGTGAAGTAAAGGTCGTCGCCAGGTGCTGTGTGAGTTGTTTACATGTAAACACGCGGCTGTTGCCGGGGGGTCGGGGTGGGTACTGATGTCTATTTTGGGGTCAACACTCAGCATGGCTCTCCAGTCTGCACCCAGTCGCCCGGCGAAAGCATCCCAGTAACGCCTGCTTGTATCCAGGCTTTCACCAGCTGATCGTCCCCCTGAACAGGAGGGGGAGGGGCGGATCACATGGCCTCCCCGTTTTTCTTTTAGAGTAATTTTTGTCTGTTATTCTCTGCTTACACAGTGTAGTGTGATATATATATTTTTTGTGTTATGAGCTGCACATCTGTTTACTTCCTGTTACCTCCAAACTTAGTGATTTTTCATTTCTATGTCAATTACTTCACTTTGTTTTTGTACAAACCACAATTCCAGAAAACTTGAGACAAAAATAACCAGTTGTGAGCACCGACATGTGGACAACACATCACCAAAGGCCTAGTCAGAGGTTTGGGAGGATAGCAGTGCGACCAGAGACTGTGAGAATAAAGTTGTCAGTGGAAAGTTTTCAAAAAGTATTAGCTTTTGATAGCCACAAGCTAAGCTCATCATCACGATGGAAAGCGAGTGACTGTATGTTTTTAATCGGGTGCAGTTTGGTTCCCTTAGTGTATATTCACAGTTTCTAGGCGGGTGTGGATTTGATGTAGAGATAATTGCAGCTAACAGGTCAGTTCTGGTTCTCAGCTTTGTGGGTGTGGGTGTGGATGGGTTTGCAAAGCTGAACAAAAGTCCAAAAAGTCCAAAAAATGACTTGAAACACAGGGGAGGACACGAAAGGACGACAACAAACTGACACAGAAACAGAGAAACACGACGACTAAATAGAGAAAAAACTAATCAGACACAAGTGAAAGAAATGCTAATTAAAACAGGCGGGAAAAGGAAAATGACAGGAAGTAAAGGCAAGACACATGAGGGAGGACCAGGACTACAATATAAAACAGGAAATGGCCAGATAAACCCCAAGACCATGACATCAGACTTGAAACCAGATGGAAGGAAAAATTCCCAGAAAATACTGGAGACCGAAAATTGACCTTATTCATCCAAAATCCTGCATGTTTATGAATAAATGCTGCAAAAGATGTGGAAATGTGCCAAAGTTGTTGAGATAAACTCACCCTGGACGTACAGATCGAACAGGAGAACTGTACATATTTCATCTGAGCCAAAAATGGCTTCTCTGACAACCGGTCCCTGCCTCACACATCACCTTGTGTTTTGGTTTTAATCACAGAAAGGTTTCGACATTAATCCTCTTTGTTTCTGCTATAAAAATAAAAAAATGAAAATGAAAAACACTGATGCCCTCTCCCAGTGTTTCATGCTCTGTCATCTCCTCCCGTCTCCGTCTTCACACCTCCGCTGGCCTGGTTTAATTAAAATAATGGCAGCTCCATCCACAGACTCGGGGGATAACATCAACCCTGACAGCGCCAGTCAATTCTCATTTAAGCAGATTACACGCCGCAAGTCGCCACGCCAGCACGCCGTCGGCTTGGCCTGGACGTCACAGCAACCAGGTCAGGACTCAGAATCAGAGGGTTGAAAATGTCATAGTGATCAAACCCTGATGTCTCTGGAGATCGATGTCGGATCTGCTGCCGGTGTCACGGAGACAAACCGTGGGCTGCAGGTCGTCGTGGCAACCTGATGTCCAGAGGAGGAGATCTGTGAACGCTAACTGAAGAGGAAAGCAACGGTGTGGAGGAGCTTCAATCAATCAAAGGGTCACAAATCATCGACCGCACCCTCCTGTCAGCAGACTCATCAGTCTGAAGTCCAGATGACCGCTTCATTAATATAAAGTACATCTGATGTGGGGCTCAGATCCCAGTCCACCGACGGTCCAAACCTGGACTTAAAGGGACAGTTCACCCTCAAAACATATACTTCTCCCCTAAAACGGGATTCTGCAACCTGTGGCTCTTTGTCTGTTTCCAGTGTCTCCCTGTGGCTCTGACAAAAAAATATATGAATAACAGTTCTATTTTAACATTTTAAATTTCATTTATAATGATTGTCAGTCTATAGTGATTGTCAATATTCCTCAATTATAAAAATGTATACCCGAAACACCAAAAAAATTAAAGTTTTATTATTTTGTCAACTAAAATGTGCATCATAACCAAAACCTGCCAACCTTGAGTCCTCAAAAACAGGGAGAAAACTTTACTTCCACAGACTTTGTTCCCTGCATTCTTGTGACTTTTACATTTTATGCAAACTGATGTCTGCAGATGACTTTTAAATGACAGTTTCTAGCTGGAGCACACAATGTGACCACAAATTTGATTACAGTAACAGAGAAAATGAATATTTACAAAGTTTTTCTAAGGACATATTAATTTTAGGCTTTCCATAAGAAAATAATGTGTCATATATCAGGAGAAGTATGGGAGGATTGTGATCCCTGGAGGAAACCGAAAGAGGGAAATGAAAATAGGAAAATTAGGAGGGTTGGCAAATAAGTCAGAGTCTATATGGCTTCGACTTGGCGCCTTTTCCTCTAAATTTTGCCGGTGGCTGGTCTGAAGTCTCCCCAGACGGATGCCTATGGATGCCAAATCCAAAAAAAATTCTAAGTGGAAAATAGAGACTTTCATAGTTGAGGCTCCAGACAGATTTTCTTTTTTGTTCAAAATTGGTTCTTTTGATAGTAAAGGTTACAGAAAGAAAGACAGTAGTTCCTGTAGATAATAATTCTGTCCTTTTTGTCCTGAAAATGAATCATTATAGGAAGTTAGATTAGGAGTCTGGAACCTTTTCCAGAAGATTTTTTTTGACTGACCTGATGAAAACCTGTGTCGGTCAAAATGAGTTGGTCATTTTTGACACTTTTTGCTAAGTGAAATTAATGCATTTTAATTTTGTACAAACTGTACTTGCATTTTTTATTTTTTATTTTTTACTGAGATTGTTTCAGCCAAGCAATGAACCCTTGATTAAAGGATTAAGCTCTACTTCTTCTACTCTGTTTATTAAAGTAGCCTAACCCACCAGTTTCTGATGAAACCATGCTTTTCGTGGGCCGGTTTATTCACTCCAAACCAGCTGATGGAAACGTGGCTAATTTGCACTTTCCCTTTTCCCTCTTTTTTGTTTGAATTGAAAAATTTGCTTCAGATTCACTTGACAGTTAAATGGGAACACGGCTGCTTCTTGGCTGTGGTTAGAGGTGAACTTAACATTTAACAGTCCTGGATTTTTAGAAATAATTTTAAGTTTGTTCTGGTTTTGTTTCCACAAACTCTTTAGAAAAAGAAACATGTTTCTTAAGCTGCTGACGCTAAATGCTAAACGCAGCAGGTAGTGAAACAGTGGGTTTATCTGCTGCTGGAAACACTGAGACTGAACCGGATAGGAAATAGGAAAAAAAAGGAAAATTTTTACATCTGTTGTTAATTAAACAAATACTGATTAGCTGAACTTTAGGTGAGACTGGTTGATAGTTCTGACGATTCTCCTCCTCTGTGGGTCTCTGCCAGCTTCGGTGTAGAATAACACCGAACACTGTGAGGACGAACGGACAGGACGATCTGCTGAGCTGGCAGCCACACAGCTCCTGATCGGGCACAGCGGGATGTTTCCAGGAAACCCAGGAACACACACACACACACACACACACACACACACACACACACACACACACACACACACACACACAAACACACACACACAGAGTCAGTCTGTTATCAGCAGAGTGTGTGTGTGTGTGTGTGTGTGTGTGTGTGTGTGGATGCAGCCGTTCTCCGGCCCTGTGGAGTGAGGAGTCTGGTTTGTCTCCGGGGAGGCTGAGCGCTGTGAGCAGCAGTTTTCATGGAATCAGATTAAAGAGGAGGATCAGACCTTAAAGGAGAAATCCTCCTCTGATCCTCCACTGCTGCATAAAACCAGATCTGCAACACCTCCCAGGAAATATTCTCTGATTGAGATCTGTGACCACACACTCTCTGTCAGCCTGCGTCATATATTTCCACTTCAGCTTGTGGTTTTCTTTGACTTCCCAGAATGCCTCAGAACAACTTCTTTAATTATCCAAGTTCACTGATCTCTGGTCAGTTATCATCAGATCTCACTGTGTCACCCTGATCTCTGTCCAGCTGCTGTGGGTGATGATTATTATTCTGGTGCTGTTAATGAAGCCCTGACACCCTTCACACAAACAGACTCACACAGTGGAAACGCAGCAGAGGGTCATTCAATATGAACTGTGTCATGAGGAAGTGCAACGAGGATTCACTTTGAAACAGAAGCTCAGAATGGAGGAAAAGCTGATCATTGTGATCAATAACTGCTTTATATAACAGAAAACTGTGATCAGACAGAACTGCACACAATTTTTGTCTTGTCATATGAACAGGCACAAGGTTACAGCCTACAACAAACGACGGTCTGATGTTTCACACTCCAGGTTCCACAAAAATCAAGAACAAACATGCACATTACGAAAGGAAATGTCAGCCTCATGACAGCAAAAAGAAAAAGAAAAGTTGAAAAAGAAAAAGGCAAAAGGAGAAAACAGTGTAATGTGAGACTAGCCACAGTTTAGGAGAGGGTGGAAGTAACTAAGTACAAATACTTTGTTACTGTGCTTAGGTAGAGTTTTCAGGTATCTGTACTTCCCTTGAGTATTTATTTTTCTGACGCTTTTTGTTTTTGCTCCCTACATGTGAACCCACTTCTGAACTTATATTTTAAAAACAGCCTTGTTACTTTAGTTTTAATGCATTTGAGGAGAATTATTGATTATTCTTATTTTGCATCATTGTGCTCCGCCTTCCCAACATCAAGAATGATTTCAACCTGAATGGATGAAGCAAGACGAAACATAAAAGACGTAACAAGACGAGAACAACATGAAAGATAATACAAGACCAAAATGTTGTAAAAGACAGAACACAAAAATGATCCAATAAGACAAAAATGTTGTGAAAGACAGAACAAGATGAAAACGACATAACAAAACAAAAATGATGTAACAATAGGTAACAATATGAAATCGACATAACTAGAAGAAAATGTAACCAGATGAAAACAACATAAAAGACAAAAAACAAGTCAAAAATGTTGGAGACGACAGAATAAGACAAAAACGACATAAGACATAAGACGAACATGTTTCTGTAGTGTTTTCATCAGCAAACTGTACATTTTCTGCCACAAGACAACTTCACTTTAATCCATCTGTTCTGATCGCCAACACCTGTCCGCACACACACACACACACACACACACACACACACACACACACACACACACACACACACTGCAGTGTTTATGCATCATGTTGATGAAAAAACAGGTCAGGAATATTCACATATATTTAAGGAAAACTGCAGGTTGCACAGACAGTTTTTCTGCTCATTTGCTGCTGGACACTTTGAAACATGCAGACAACACTGAGGCTGAGTAGACAGACGCTTCAGAAGGTTGTAAATGCTGATGTTTGCAGCCCAGACACAAGGTGGTGTCACAGAATTCACAAAAGTATTTGTGATCCTGTTTCCTGTTGTTCTTGTATATTCCATTTCTGCATAAACTGACTGTCTGTTAAAGTTGTGTGTATGTGTGTGTTCTTCCTTTAATTTGAAGTTGTTTGGTTGAACTTGCTAAGCCTTTGCACAGTCTCCGGCCCACACAGTCCTCTTTCTGTAAAGTCCCTGTACACTCATGCTGCACCCACACAGGTGTTTTCACTTACCTGACCTGATCTGAGCTCCTCTCGAGTATCTCTGTGACTCTTTATATGTTTATCATCAGCCTGGTCTGAAATGAGAGCCTCCTTCAGTCAGAAAAAAATGTTACTGCTGGTGTTTCACTGCAAGGTTAAATTATTTTTTAAGACCTGACCACTGTGACTGATTCAAAATTAAGGAAATCCTTGACCATGTACAGAATCAGTGAGCACAACCTCGCTGTGCAGAACGTTTGCCACAGGCAGACTTGACTTCTCAGAGAAGTGAGACTGTTCACCCACCGCACACAGCAGAAGGTGGAGACCGAGCTGTCCACTGTACCGAGACCTCACAGACAAATACTATTCAGTTTACAAACAGTCTTGTTTAAGACTAACTTTTAGATCTCTGTTGTCTCATGAGCTGATTATTCAAGGCAAATTTCAGATCAGTGCAGTGAGACAAAAAAAAAAAGAAAAAAAAAGACATTTTAAGATCTTCAGTTGGGCTCAAATTAGTCTCAGACTGAGACGAGACAAAGGCTATTTCTCAGGAGCCGAATTTAAGAAGTGTGAGAAAATGGTCATAGTCTCATATTGGTCTCAATTTGAACTCAGTTATGTCCAGGAGACACAGGCTGGACAAAAACAAGATGTTATTTTGAACTCTTCCTTTCCTCTGGGGGGAGAGACTGAAAACATGGTTGACAAAAACTGGACTGAGGTTTGTTGCGACATTTAGAATCTCTGACAAAATTCCGGGTGAAAGCCCAAAACCTGCAAAAACATTGGATTTATACTTTATCCAAAACACTTCTGGGTGAAATACTGCAGCATGTGATGGATTTACCCTCAAAAGCGCCTCTCACTGCAGAAAGAAAAAAAAAAAAAAAAATCTCCTTAAGAGCCAATCCAAAGCTTCACACCAAGTGAGAGCTTTTTTAAAGTTTTACTTTTTAACTCTGAGTGATCATTAACTTTATTAAGCTGACTATATTGACCACTGCAGTGTGCACGATCTGAGCCGTCTGCTGCACTCAGCAGCAGCCTCTGAACACAAACAGAATATGGAATTTGTCTCAGCTCAGTATCATGACTTTGAAAATTACTTGTTTTAGCAGATTTTGTTAGTTTAAAATGATGCAAATTGTAAAATGTCACTTATACAAGACTGTTCAGTCAGAAAATGACAGATCACAGGCTATAAACTTTGATCTGTGCAGCTGTGGCTGCGTGCGCCATCTGCAGTTTATATTATGTTTATTAGAAATGTTGATAAATGTTGAAATGATGTTAATTAAAGACGCTACTTAGCTGCATTATGGGAAATGTGCCAGTGTTTATGGAGCTGGACCCATATTAGAGACTAATTGTGCATCCATGTAGTGTAAAAAAAAATCTAAAAAATGAGTTCCCAACTGAGAAAATTCACATGAAAGACCCCTCCAGAGAAACAACTCAGAAAGTCTGCGAAAATACTGATGCACGACTTGCTGAGTTGTTACAGTCATATACGTTATTTATTTAATGGTTCTACAGAATATAGTGGTGCAGCCATAAGTTTAGGAAAAAACTCTTTATATTATAAAATTCAAACTGTTTCATCAGACTTGAACAACATGAATGTTAACTATGAAAATACTGTCTCGGTTTTAAATGCCGCAGTTGATGCAGTGTGTTTGTACATCTCTTTCAGCTGAGTCCAGCAGTGACGGGATGCCAACCATCTCTGCTTAGTCAACGTGTTGGCGTCGTTCTCCTGCTCCTGATTGGGTTTCCTGCCTTGCTGCTCCCTGGATCTTTTTTTCGGGTTGTCGTAGTGTCATGTAGAGCAGAATGAGGTGTCCTTGAGCGACATCCGATCCTTTTTATCTCTTGCCATAAATCCCTGCCGCTCGCTGTCCAGTTCCCCGACGTCGTTTGTGCTAAACTGAGTGGCTCGTAACCCGAAGCAGAACTGGCAGCGTGTTGTGTATCTGCAGGGGTTAAGGCCGCACTGACCCCCCCCCCCCCACCGGTCTAAATATAACTGACTCACGACTGGCTTACATGAGCACAGGCCGGGCGTCTCTCATTACCACGACACCCGATACAGGGGACGCACAGCGGGCCATGTGCTCCAAGCTGCAGGAAAACACGCCGAGAGTTTGGCTGCTTGCTGCTCCCAGCTGCACACATGTAGATTCACACGCCAACATCCAGATTAGTGCGAGAGCAGGTTTAAAAACAGTCGCTGCAGTGGCGTGATGATGGTGGAACAACAAGTCCAGACATGTCTGAATGTCTCTGAGCCACCACGTCACACCAAACCTCCATTTACACATGAAGAATTTCAGCCACATACTTAAGACGGTGACTCACAGAGAACGTCTGGTTTAAGACCTCAGGCTCTGATACTGTCCTGAGAGACGAATATCCTCCAACTTCTGAAAAACATGGATATGGTCCTGACGAAAAAATTATTCTAAATAAATTATGTTATGAAAAGTTGCATATAGCGTAAAAAATTAAGTTTTTAGCTCACCAAATGTCTAAAGATGAAAAATTCTACCCATCAAACTTATTTTTACCAGCCAAAATATAAAATGTATATACACTGATACAAGTACTTGGAACGTGGTACTGGTACCCAATGGTACCTTTTGTACTTTGCTCTCTCTGTAATAACAAAACAAATGTAATTTCGTTTATAAAAAATAAGTTCAAACTTACCAATTTCAACATTGCTTTTTATTTAGATTATTTTCTTACTTATTCAGAGAATTTTACATATGGCACTAAATAAAATCCCTCCCTCTCCCGTCTCAAACTGCCCCTACAACCTGCAACCTGTCAGCCACCAGGGCAACACTGTGGTTTATGTCACAGAGGAAACACACAGGAAATCCTTCTGTTATGTTGTTACTGTCATCAACGCCGCTGTGCTTCAAACTGTAATATTTCCCCACTGATAGTCTGCAACTCACAAATATTGGCTTCATACTAAGGACATATTAATAAAAGTTACTGTTGTAGCAACTAAATATGTTGGTGAGGAGTTTCAGGTGTAGCCGGTGGCTGCTAGTAAAATGCTAAGCTAACCAGGACAGTTATCACAGCAAACAGCTCAGTCATCTCCAACAACAACTTATCCATCGAGACAATTAATTCCCTGAAGATGTCGATGAAGTTGTCGTTGCCTCACTTTCATAAACTGCAGCGAATGTTGTCCATGTTGAGTTTTGAAAAGTTTAACTATGCTGGGTTCGCTCTGACTCTCTCACTCCGCTCTGTGACTGATCAAGCTGCTGCTCGCTCTAACACCACTCTCTCACTTTTTCTTTTTCTCTATACTCTGTGATACTCTCTCACCCAGATGCGCTCCGAGACATCCGAGTTGGCACCGATTGATCTAATGTTAACTGGTACATTTGGGCCTTGGTGGGTGTTAATTTCGGAATCTGGTGTGTGATGAAAAGTGGGATGTTTTCATACATGACAGTAGAAGATACAGAATTAACCTCAGAGGAACGCAAACATACTGAATTTGAAGTCTGAAGTTGGAGGACTTCTGCACCAGAAAAGAAATGGTTGTTACTGGCTGTAACACGTCACATCATGACGAAATTTGCCTCCAAATTAGTCTCAATTTCATGCCGTTAAACACCTGTTTCACAGGTTTGTTGTTGTAATATTAATTTTGGCCACAAGAGACAGATTTCACAACTACCCCATGTTCTTAATTGAACTGAAAGCATTCATATTTTATTCCATGTGAGTTCTGATTTCTAATTTTGATTTAAAATGATTGAAATGAAGTGAAGCAAACATGAATACTTTCAATCCTATTTAGAACATGAAGTAGTGGTGCATATTAGTCTCTTGAGGCTGAAATTAATACAACAAACATGTTTTTCCAACCAAGTTTTATAGATTTAATAAAAATTAATAATAATAATATAATTTAATAAAAATTTAGGGAACTTAGATATGATTATCCTTGCAAAACCTTTTGCTCATTTTTGATTTGAGTAGGCTCTAAAGTCAAGATATAAAAACCATCTGTCCTTGAAACTTAAATCTGCATCAACATACAGTAGCAGGACTGATGATTTCCCTTTAAGACCTGATGAACGTTCACTCTGACGGCTCACCTTGTTTTATGAGTTTCGTATTTGGAACTTTAAAAGAACCAAAAAACAACCACCATCTGTCCGAATAAAGTCTGCTGATGGTCTGCATGAACAGAGCAGCTGGAGTCTCACAAGAATCCACAGGTCAAAGGTCAGAGTTCTGATGTTGACCACATCCACCAGAACACCAGCAGCCTCCTGTGCTGCTGTTGAAGAGTCGGTGTAATTTCCCCGGAGCTCATTTTGGTCGAGCCTTTCATGTTTGCATTGTGCATCTGTATTTATTTATTCATTGATATGTGTTTACTTTTTTAGCAGCCAGGCTTTAAAAAATGAGGACAAAATTTGGCTGAGAGCGTTTGACACAGGCCTGATTTTGAAAAGAAGAAAATAAATCAGCTTCTCCTTTATGATATTAAAGTAGGGCAGAGTGCAAAAACAAGTAAACAGGCTCTGTTTACTCGAGGAACTTTAGAGAACACAACACTTAAAAATGATGAAAAGGAAATCAGAAGTGGATCAAAGTTTATTTCAAATATTTTTCTTTATAGTTTTCTAATGTCTAAATGCTAATGATCATCTTTATATTTGGGGGCTCATATTTTGTTAACCATCAGTGTGGACAGTATGGACACCGTGTCGTCTTCATGTGGACGACCAGAACCTTAAATTTAAAAAGCTCAAGCTGAATCATGTCACATTTCGGGACCAGGTGCTGAATTACAGAAATATCCTAACTCGCAGATCCTATCTTAAAGCTGCAGTAACAGAGGAGAGAACCTACATTTAAATCCATAAAGATTCAGTGCAAAGCTACAGAGGCACTGACAGCTGAACATAAAGAGACTTTTCTTGCTGCTCTCCTGCACATACACAAGCTCAGTATCACAACACTCGCTTGTTCAAGGTTGAGAAAAGAAGGCTAGCAACCTTATAGTCATGGTCTGCAAGACGTGACCGCAGCCCTCTTGGAGGCGGGACGGGTTCACTCCAGACTCGGCCCGTCTCGGGCACTCAGCGCGATAAAAGCAGTAATAGAAAGCAACACACAGTTTGACTCAGTGTGGCTAAAAATACCAGTGGATTAGCACCATGTGTGTTTGTGTGTCAGTACTGACAGTAGTAGTTGCTCTCACAACGTTACTTTCGAATACACTTCTCCTCTGATCAGCAGTCAACATGGACAGAAAGATTCGTCTGTGGTCACTGCTGCACACAGGTTCACAAGCAAACATGAGGATAAATCCACTTTTTAATCCCAAAGTTTAAAAACAAATGCAGGGCTCTTGTCTGGATGGTCTGTGGGTCCATCATTTCTTCATGGGTTGCTGCTGCAAAGGTTGAAACACAGGAGTGAAAATAAATCCACTTAAAACATACACTCTGAGATCCCCTCCTGCCAAGAAAGGAGTCCACATCAGAGCAACTCCAGTGTCTCTTCCTCCAGAAGCTCCAGTCTGCCACCGACCCTCCCCTGCAGAGCTCCCTGTCTCTGAGCTGCTATCGGCTCTGTGTCTCAGCTCAACCTGCTCCTCTTTGCACTCAGCAAAGCCCCGCGATACACGTGAATGAACATAACTGAAGGTGAAGTCAAAAGTAACCAATTAAGCTGAGAAACTCCTGGGCTGAGCATGGTGCTCATTAGCTGGACCCTTTTTTAGATTCTCTGTCCGATAATTCAGTTTTATAGTGACTTTTCCAGCAGCAGTTTCTGCCATTGATTCAGGGTCTCACTGAAGGAACGTGCACACGCAGCGACACTAGTAGAACAGCCAATAGGAGCTCCCGGTCTGGAGATGACCTGTGATTGGTTTAAGTTTACCATCACGGGCCAGAGTCTCTAAAGGTTGAAAATGGAGCCAAAAGGGGGTGAATAGGTCTAGTTCTCTCTCGGTCCACTTGATTTATAATGTTCTGAAAGGTTATTCTGAAATTATTTCTAAATGATACCAAAACAATGTTGTCAATCCTAGCTGTAACTGTTTGGTAACCATGGTAGCAGTGAATCCTCTGTGATGTGTTTCAAGAATAAAAAGAAAGTTGGAAAAAGATGAGCCCTAATAATCAGACATCTCCTTCATCAAAAAGCAGAATATGGAGTTATAAGCACCCAGTCAGGTCTGAAGCAGCCTGGTGATGTTTTCAGGTGATTTAATGAAGGTAAACCCAGTGATTGGCTGTGTGTGTCAGCAGTGTGCTCTGGTGTGGCTCTTCTCAAAGGCTGTGAATTTATCAACATGTCATCTCTTGTCACTGATCTGTATCTGCACACATGAATACAGTGCATGCTGCCTCCACCCAGCCACGTTTAATTAAACACAGAAAAATTTGAGCCTTAAACAGGATGCAGATGGATGATCAGTTTTGGGGGACATGAACCCGTGATTTTTGGAGGACAAATAAATCTGAGCACATTTTTGGCAGGTAAAGTTTTTTGGCAAGTGATTAGGAACATTTTTCAAAAGGGGGGACATTATTTGAAATAGATAGGAAATTTTGGCCAGTAGGACATTTTTGTGAAGTGAAAACATTTTGGAAAGTGAGGAAATTTTTTGAAAATTGGATGGGTTTGTAAAGGACGGACAAGTGTTTACAGTTCTGAAAATGGAGGACAATTGGTGTACTTTTTTGGGAACCAAGGATAAAAAGGTGTTAATGTGGACATTTTTTAGAAATTGAGAGAACATTTTTTGCAAAGTGAGAAAATTTGTAAAGTGGGGACATTTTTGGTGAATGGTGACAGTTCTGACAGGTAGGGACATTTTTAGATATTGGGGACATTTGAGGCAAACCTGGATACGTTGTAAAGTAAGAAATTGGGGGAGGTGAGGGCCTTTTTCAGAAAGTGAGGACAAGTTTTGGGAGAACATTTTTTGAAAGCATGGCCAATTTGGAAGATGAAGACTTGGATGGAAAATTAGATCATTTCAGTCAGGGCTGTTTTTTTAAGTGTGATTTTAAAAGTTCTAGATATTTTGGAAAGTAACAGCATTTTTAAAAATGTGATAACATTTTTGTCAAGTGAGAAGTCAAAGAATTTTTTGGAAAGTAAAACATTTTGGGCAGTCCTCTCGCTATGTAATGACTGTGTGTGTGTGTGTGTGTGTGTGTGTGTGTGTAAAGGGTAAAAGGGTTCTTAGGTTTCACTGGGTCGCGGTTCAGATGTTTGTTTTAAATATAACTTCATGTATCCATAAAAAGCAGCACATACACACACACACACACACACAGTTAGAGGAAGGAGTTTACAGTCTTATGGTTGTTTTATCTATATTCTTCTACAGTGTGTATAAGTATAGTCACCAAGTCTACCCAGCAACCCCCTGTGTCCTCTCAGGGAGCAGGTCAGTGAGTGTGAGGGTTTGTCCCTCCGTCACACTCAGTTCAGACCAACATGTCCTGACAGCTCCTCATGAATATTCAGTCCCTCCAAGTCCTGATCCTCTAAGTGTTTGTATTTGCAGCAGATTGGACTCCTGTATCAGTTTTTATATGAGCTATATGTAAGAAATGACCTTTCCTAAGCCCCGCCCCTTTTTGTTCTAAGCTCCAGTAACAATTGAGCAACCATCGTACTTCAGTCAAATTCCTAATTTTCCTGTAAAAAAGGATCTAGTTTCATATCTGAAGTTAGCTAATGTTCGCAAAATCCTCGCTAACTAGTGTGCTAATGTTTGCAAAGTGCTAACTATCTAGCTGGCTAATGACTGATCTAGATTAGCCAGTGTTTTGCTAACATTAGCTAACTTAGGATCTGAATGTATGAGGCTTTTACAGTTCCCACAGTAATGTCTTCATTTTTTTTTTCTTTCAATATAGATGGACTCAAGTATGGACACAAGACAAGACAGGAGAAAGTTGACCAATATACCAAGCTTGCTCAGCTATAACTGAAGCACTGAGGGAAAAGGGGCGGGACATAGATGTATCATAATCACAGACATTTATTAGAACTAGACACGGCGTTGCCACTCAGCCTTGGCGCCAGTTACGCCCCAGTGGCCAGTCACGGTGTTGCAGTAAAAAATTCCCCAAAGGGCATTTTGGCCCAAAAGGCACGTTTGTGTAACTGTTTTTGATCCATGGAGATTTGTAAAACTTCCCTTGAGCCGAAAAAGTAATGTAAAAATCTTTGACGTCCTCATAATGTTGAAATGTAAAGTCTATGGGCCAAGCAGAGACTGGCAAGTGGGGACAAGGGGAGAAACACTCCTTATTCAGTGGGCAGTATAACCAGGAAGTAAACCCAGAAGAAGAAAGTATTTTGAATGCTTTTGATCCCTACTTTAACCCGATAGAGCAAGATTTAGTTTGGATTTATGGGCACTGCTACTGTTTTTTAACTATTCAAAGTAAAATGTAAACCTACCAATAAAAACAGAAATGTAAAAATGACAGTTTATGGCTTTTAGCAGATGTATTCAATATTTTTGAGGCCATGGAGCTCGAAACTCCACAGCTAGCTCCATAAATTAGCACTCAAACCTTAGAGAACCCCGTTCTGTTTTAAAGTACATATTTCTTTCATTCTTTAATACCATTTTTAAATCTTGTCTTTGCTGACCTCCAGTGGTTTAACTTCTCACCTTGGTGCAGTGATGTACAGGTGTACTTCAGGATGCAGTGACATCACTGGTGGGTGTGGTTAAAGTGCAACATCTGGATGTGGCTTGAGGACAATGAAAAGTTGCTTTTCAGGCTGGTGTTTCATTACACTTTAAAGTGTCTGTAAAAACAAATTAAATCACTACGAATCTTCAGTTCCAACTTGGAAAATATCATTCTGGAGGAGAAAATACATTTTTCTATTTTCTCAAATCCCTGAAAAGTTGTTAAAGATTCAGTGTTTTCCTCCAACTGTGGCAACATGTTTTCAGTCTAAGTGGTGAGTTAAAAACTGAACTGGAATCAAAAGCATCTCAGTGTGAGCGTAAAGTAAAATATGCACAAACACAACTCCCCAAAAAAAAAGACTCCAGAGCTTCCAAACATCCATATTTAGAGCAATTTAAATCCCATTTTCAAGTGCTTCTGAACCCAGACTGTGAGTGCAGCGTCTGAGGGTTGGTTTCCATATTTTTTTGCCATTTTCCCCTCGATGGAGGTTGGCTCCTGGTGAAAGTAGGTCGACCGCAGTGGAAGCTTGGCTTTCCTCCTCATAGACGCTTCCTCACTTTGGGTTTTCTCTGCAGGAGGAAAAAGCTCCCTCAGTCTGCATGCCCGGGCTCTGTGACGATACGCAGGAAAAGAAAACACACACGAGCATCATCAAGCATGTGGGGCGGCTTGATGAATGTTTCAGTTTACTTCTATGAAAATCAGCATTCAGGGACTTTAAACCAGCTGCAGACATAGAATCCATCTCAGTCCATTTTATCTCTGATTTTATTTCTATCAATATTACACCAACATTGTGTCAAAATGCTGACACAGACTGAGTCGACTGCCTCTGCATGTTGAGTCTGTTTTGTTCAGCAAATTTATTTCTTACTTCTACTTTTATGAGTTGTGTATGGGTTTCTTCCCTCCCCTCCTGTCTTCCAATCATGTTGTTTTGCTTCCTGGGCAGTGGAGCTCCTGCTTGGTGGGTGTTTCTGAGCTTGGCTGTTGTGTGGTCAGTATCTGTGCATTGGCTCTGGGCTGCTGCTGGACCCGTACCGCTGCTGCCTGGGGTCTTTCTGGGTGATGAGCCTGACCTCCTTGGACGTCCTGTCAATCTGGCTGGGCCTGGGTTCTGTCATGGTTTGGTTTTTGTTTGTGCTTGGCTCTTTTTCTGTCTGTGGTTGCTCCTCTGGGGGCGGGTCTGCATCAAGGGGGGAGAGATGTGTTGTATGGGGGATGGTGGATATGCTTGGTTGTCAGTTCTTGGTTGTTGGTTCCTCCTTTGTGGCTTAGGTGACTGTATTATACAGGGCTTTTTACTGTCGGTGCAGTTTCGTCTGCAGTCGTCAGGCTCACAACAGCTTGCCTCCCAACGAAGAGGAGATGCTGTTCAGGTGGAAAACATACTTTAAGAAGTCTGTCCCTTGGTAGGCTGGTGGCATGACTCCAGATAGACTGGGATGCAGGTCACCCTCTCAACTTGAATTAATGGGAGTAATCTGATTGCAAATTCTGAGGATATTGCAGTAGTTGCCTCCATGTTATCAGGCCTACAGTTTTTACTTCATACAATGGCCTACATCATCTCAAAAATGTGCAAGCTAACAACTGATAGAGGTGTACAAGGGTAGAAAGTTGGGGTAAAGTAAGATTGTACTGATCAGTACACAGCATGAGTGCATCAACAAGCACGGCATGACGTTCAGAGTCTCTCTGCTTTACTCCTCCAGCCTGCATAGTTCTCAGGGCTTGGTCAGTGCTGTTGTTGTGGATCTGGTTGTTGAGGGGTCTTCCTGGGTTGACATGAATATTGTTGAGTAGAGGGACCCAAAGTGATTGTCTCTGGACTGGGACTTTATGATGCACTTGAGTAGAGGGATGCCACTTGCGTCAGCTAGATGTGGGCCAAGAGGGTAAACCTCCTGTCTGATGCTAGCTAGGGCTCTTGGCAGGATGTGTTTATGAAGGATGACCCTGGCAGGTGGCCTAAATGTTCACACTGTCCACTGTGTCAGTATGATCATAGACAATTTCAGTCACCCGCCCTTTGATATCAGGTGGAAACGCAAAAGCAGTGACAATGCAAGTTTAAGGATCTCCCAAGACAGTGCCCTGAAAAACGAGGTCAGGATCAAAGATCTTCAGCTCTGTAACAAAAACACTGCTTATCTGCTGCTCCATAACGATTATCTTCTGATTTGCTCTCCCCAGGCAGCTCTGACTCAACTTATTCCCAAAGATCTTGCCAAGCATTTATGAGGCGTGTTCTATCAGTGTCCGGTTGTCTCACTCATCATAATTCAGCCTGTCTGCCAAGTCAAGTGTTGCTGCTAGAAACACTTTCTTCTCATGAGAAACAGGGTCTGGATCATACAATAGATAGTTGGGAATTGATGGCTGATGCATGTCAGGGTGGCTCACTCGTGAGGTAACACTGGACTGTTGGCACCTGCCTGAGACAGCACTCGTACCTAACATGTGGATGGATCTCAGTAGAATCTTTAGAGGCTTTGTCTTCAGTTGGATAGAGATCTTCATCCACAACACCCAGATAGAGAAGAACATTCTCATAAATGATGTTAGGATCTCCCGTTCCATCCAATTTGATGGTGGAGAAGGTCAATAGTCCATCATTAGAACTGGTGCATAAGCGTCCCACACATGGCTGTCTTGCAGAAGAGAAAGATGTTTTTGTAGTTCCATCATGTAGTCGGTGAGCGTTACTCACACATTTGTCTGTGGAGTGAGAGCTTTCAGCTTATCGATAGGGGAGTTCGCTTGAGGTCCCGAAAAATGTTAGGTGTTACGGTGCCAGCTGATATCAGATGAAGACCATGGCCACCCTCAACACACAGCAGGCAGCGTGACTTAGGCCAGTCATAGGCATAAGCGAAACATTTACTCATTGGTCTGTTAGCTCACATAAGGTGTCTCTAGTCAGGACGTTGTGCCCGAAAGTCCCTCATAGGGTAACCCCACCTGGTAGTGTCAACAGAGAGTATGCTTTGTCCATACGCTTTGTCTTTGCAATGTTTGTATTCCCCATCTGAATTAGCAAAGCCAACTTTGTGGAACTCCCCAGAGTCAGGATGTCTCGAGACCTTCGAGAGGTCTGTCCCTGTCAGGAAATTCTTATGAGGACACAGCAGGAAAAATAAAACTGCAGATGAAGCAGAAATAAAATTTGGTTAGCGACTGTTCTCTGTGTTCATGGTTAAAATAAACCACTGCTCACTGCTGCTCAGAAACAAGACCCACCAAATTCATAATTATGTCATAATTGTGATTTTAAGAAGTCAATTCTTTTGTCAGAATTATGACTTTCTATCTAGTAATTTTGACTTTTTCCTTCCATGATTTTTTGTCTCATACTTGTGACTCTTTATCTCATAATTATGTATATTTCTATTAATATTGTTATTACTTCTAATTCATCATGACATGAATACTCAAGATAATCCTCAGACCTTGTTGTGAGCAGTTTCATGTAAGACCTACTTTATAACTATCTATCTATCAGAAAAGAAAGTAGTTCCAGTAGATTTTACTGCAAAAACTGTTCTCAACAATGTCTGTGAAGTATTCATGTCATGATTTGTAGACAGAGACAATGGACACTCTGCAACTCACACCAAAACTAGATAGTAAGTAATAATCTACAGGTAAGAGGAAAATATGTATTTTTGATTTTGAGTAAACTGTCCCTTTAAATAAAATCTTAAGCAGTTATGAAATAAGTCATCTAAAGCAGATGCTGCTTCACAAGATTTTTTCTGTTATTTAAATTTTAAAAAAAGTTTCACCCTAAATTAAGATTTTTTTTTTTTTTTCAGCCCCCTCCTCGTCCCTCCCTCCCTCCAGCTCTCTCCTCTCTCTCTTGGCAAAGCTCCCAGACTCAAACATCCCCCCTCGCAAATATGCACTCCCCCTCCTCCCCTCCTCGTCCCCTCAACCACCACCACCACCATCTAAACATATCCTGCCCCTGGCCTGCTGGATAACTTTCCATGAGGCTGTGACTGACACCGAACAGTTTTTTCCCCTTCCCACAAAACCTGATCCCATCCCCGACCACGGCTGAGGAGGAGGAGGAGGAGGAGGAGGAGGAAGAGGGAAAGGCTCCTCCATGAATCATGGCTGGGAACCAGATGTTTGCAGCTAAAGGAGGGAGAGAGATGGCCGCCTCCTGCTCCTGTGGGGATTTTTAGCTACCATCCACAGGCTGTCATTAAAGCACGGCTGGATTTATTATTTTTTTTTTAGCTTGGGAAAAAAGATGAGAGCATGTGAAGCTGTCAGGGTCGTGGTGGAAACCCTGCACCGCCTGTGGGTGGAGTCCATCAGTGAAAAGGACAGGATCAGGTGGACGTTAAAGCTCACTTCATCCTGCTGGGAAACCGCACGAGAAACACTCACATCTGATTTCAGCCAATGAGGAATCGACAGGAAATTTAAACTTGAAGCAGGACAGAAGTTCAGTCACATTCATTAAAACTGTAAGAAATCTCAACCTTCATTCAGTCCTGCATCAGAGGAAACTTATTAATCAATTACAAGCAATGGTGAAAAAAAATATAAATATAATATATAATATGATGTTAACATTATTAGGGCCTGGTGCTCTTTTCTTTTCTCCTTTTTCTTTTTCATCCTCTTCAATCATTCAGTGTTTGAGGGGCTAAACGTGTGTGTCGGCACATGAAACTCTTCACATGCATTAGTTGTGGTCAGACATTTTGTCGGTTATAACTTTTTGGTGGTAGGTGTTATTTATACATAAATGAATTTAAAGAAATCACAATTCTCCTGCAATTTTTTTTCACAAAAACACCTAAGAGCAGCTTTAGCTTTAGAAGAGCTGCTGTGAAATCAGGCATTTTAGGCCCCAACAACCTCCCAAAAAGCCTGTGAGATCCTGGAGGGACTAACAACATAGTTCTTCAGCTACTATTTTCCATCATGTAAAAAAAAAAACATGTCAGCAAAACAAAAAGAAAAACACATCCAAAAAGATGTTTGGAAGGCTGGAACACTACGGCACAAACATGATCGACGATCTGGAGGTGAATGATTGGAAACAGGTTGGTAGATACACTGCAGAGCTGTTGAGGAAAAGTGAAAACAGGTGAGCAGATCAGGTGATGAGGAACTGTGGGAAAGAGGTTACTTCAGGGCAGCAGGGGAATGTAGGAAAAACACAGAGCAGACTAGAGACTGAATGACTCGGACCTGCAGATACATCAGGAACAACTTTAATGTGAATCTGCTGAGATGTTTTTTTCTGGACGGAGACGTTGCCGAGGCTAAAGGAGGCGGGTCAAAACGGTCCTGCAGTGGGAAAGTGCAGTGCTGAGAAACCAAATGAGAAAAGGTGGGTTTTCGCGGATTACTCCTTTAAGTGTGATGACAGCAGCTCCCTCCCGTCTCCTCTGGCTGGCTGGCGGCCGCGGGGTTCGTTTTCTCGGCTCTGTGTGGGCTGCAGCTCTTACACAACACGAGACGGGAAGAGCAACCAAAGTTTAGAAACACAACGCTGCGAGCTGGGAACTGGAAGATATATATACAGCCTCAGCCTGAGGCTATACAGCACACACACTCTCACTCTCACACACACACACACACACACACGGCGTGGTTAATAGTAGGAGCTGTCAGACTGGTATGCATGGATGGAGTGTGGGAGGAGAAATAAAGTCATATTTCACAGCCTGCAGCTGCAGCAGAAAACAGGGAAGAGCCTTTGATCTGTGAAATGTTGAAAATTCAGTGGAAGTTTTGTTCACAGGATGGTTACATAACAGCAGGAGGACCAGACCACGCCTGTCCATCACCAACTCACTACCTCTTCTTCTTCTCTGTAACACTGAGGGCCTTTTCACCGCTCACACAAACTACAGCAACACAACCACACAGCACCAGGTGATGACAGAGGGAACATCCATCCTGTTTGTGAGTCACTGTTGTAGTTTTTGTCATCAGTCTCATCAGTTATGTTGATAACATGTTGCATGAGATGATCACACAGCCTGTAAACTTGATCTAACACACTTTGTCACACTCTGACTTTTTGTAAAGTCACTCAAAAAACAAAACTCTTGTTTTTTGCCGCCATTTCAGTCACAGCATCATGTGACGCGTGTGACTGTACAGCCCTGAGTACTTCCATGATGTAGAACTGAACTGCACTGTGCAAACCAATTCTCTTCAAGCTTTCATGGGCCACATAACATGAGGTGCCGGGCCAGATCTGGCCCACGGGCCTCAAGTTTCACTCATGGAATAAGAAATAAGACAAAAAAAAATCACATCCCTCCATCAGAAATACATCATGAACTTGATTTATGTGTTTGTGAGTATTTCCCAGCAGCCACTTGTTGTTACGCCACTGACCACTCAGAGGCCGAGGTGGGCAGGAAGCGCAGGGTCAAAAGCCGCCGTTCCAGCAGCCAATCGGGCGGTCCACCTCAGAAACAAAAGGTGATGGAGGTCAGAAACTGAGCAGCCGCTGTTGTTTGATGTCCAACTGACACTTTCCAGCTCCACCCTCCCTCCAAAACAAGAGACATGAAGTGAAACAAGCTGCGGCGTAAACACTCGTTTCATCCCTTCATCTGTGTGTGTGTGTGTGTGTTTACTGTGTCAGAGCCTTTGAAATGATCAGAGACCGGGCCGGCTGACCTGCGGCGGGATTAGAAACACATGTCTCCGCTTCCGCCTCGCCGGCAGATGAAACGTCGCTGACGAGGCGGAAGAGAAACACGGTGTGAGAGGTTGTTTACACACACAGCAGCGACACGACAGCATGTTCCAGTTTCATAAGAGTACACACACCACATGTCATGATTCAGTACATTACAGTTACATAACACACTCATACTGTGTATCAGGGTGAGTTACACTGTCAGGCACGAACGCTCACACACACACACACACACACATTAACACACAGAGAAAAAGTGATGACACCCTCAGTGACACGGTGAGGTCATCAGCCTCTGTACTTTAGTTTTACACATGGTCTGGGTGAAGACTGCTCTGATTGGCCGGTATGTCTGAGTTAAAACCATTTAATGCACATATAGTTCAGCTCAAGTTTAATCACTGTTCAAAACTCATCCGCTACCCAGCTTGTAACTATAGCAACATTACAGAGCACAGACGTCAGAGCTCACACCGCTTCCTAACTGGAGGTGATCCAACGAGCCAAGAGCTGATTGGTTCAGTTTTTCTTCTACCCTGCCAGCAGGATGAAAAATCTCTCGCCCTGGCTCTTATTTCAGCCAAGTTTCACGCACCTCCAACCTGTTTTATCTGGTTAAAACCTACATGACATCCTTGACGTTTCTGTAATTAACAAGGTTGAGAAGAAGCGGCACCTGTTATAAGCTCCACAGCAGCCTTTATAGAGTATGGAAGGAAAACAGGGAACCTTTGAGAGTTACAGTCCAAAAAAATCTGTGAATGCTTTAATTTTATATTGTGGGATATTATCAGGACATAAGAGGGATAATCAAGAGTGCTAACACTAAGAGCCTGAAAGTGTCTGAAATATGTTATCTACTGGCTTCATACATGATATAATTTTAATGCTAACGTACATCTCAGCAAACATTGGTCAGATGGTGAAACGCAGAGTTTCGCTATTCTCACAGTCTCCTGCACATCACTTTAGCATCTGCAAAGCTTGACAGGTCTGCTGCGCCAAGGTTACGGTTGCTAATCTATGATTGGACATTTGCCGTCCGGAGGTGGGGCTTAGCAAAGGGTCAGTCAAAATACAGTTTGTCACAATTCTCAACAATGATTGAAAATTTTGACTCAGCAACATAAAAAAATGATTCATGAATCATAACAGAAGAATCAAAATCTTGTTTTTCTCTGTTTCTGTCTGCTGGATTCTGACCGACTCTGCAGCTCTACAGAACTTTTTAACTTAATATCAAACTTAATATGCAAATATTATTATATGTGCTTCTCCACTGTGTGTTTTCTCTCTGCAGGTTTCTCCTCATCAGAGTTTTCCGTCTGAGATAAATGAGAATCTGCACCTCCTCATTTTAACAAAGTGTAAACATCGCGTGTTTCAACATGAGACAGCGTCAGCTCGCCGTGAGGTTCTGACGGGACGATGTGTGTCAGTGTGTCACCGACACAAAGTCCTCCTCACTTCTTCCTGTTCTGGAGAGCGAAGTGAGAATAAAGTGACGTCCTCCGGGAACAAAATGTCTTCACCTCTCAGCCTTCATCCCGCTCCGTCAGGTGACTCTCGTCATCGTCGTAGACAAACATGGAGTCAGAGTGACAGCTCCGTCAGATTTCTTCTCTTTGTTGTGGAATCTGTTTACACTCCTCCCCCTCCTCCTGATCTTCTTCATCACTCAAAATCCAGTTTGGGGATTTGAAAAAAAAAAAAACACACACACTCTGAGGCAGCTTAGGCAATTTTATAATTTTTTTTTGTTTTTTTTTCTGTCCCTGATGAAAAGAGGAGGCTTTCTGTGCCCCAGTTCATGGTGATATCAGAGCTGCATGGGGGAGGGAAGAAAGGGAACGAGAGAGCGTGTGAGAGGATGAGGGAGGAAGAGGAGGAGGATGATTTTGAGATGATTTCATCCATCATGTGAATTGCGGCCAACAAAGGATGCTGGCACTCCCTGACATGAGTGTCTAAAAATAGGCAGCAGCGGGGCGTGGTGAGAGAGGATGACATTAATCATGCAGAAGAAGAAGAAGAAGAAGAAGAAGAAGAAGAAGAAGAAGAAGAAGAAGAAGGCCTCAGTCAGCTCCTTCAATCCTCCAGAGAAGAAGATTAGAAGATGAAGATTAATATCTGGTGTGTGTTGGTGATCTCTGATCAGGTGTGATGATGGGCGGGATCAGCAGCCACAGCAGCCAATCACCACCTCCCATGAAGTCAAAATCAATGTTTAAAGGAGAAATCTGTAAAATATTTACTTATTTAATTTGTCATAAAATGACTGTAATACATCATCATAAAGATAAAGGCAACATGTTAAATAAATACTCACTTCTCTGACACTTCAGCTGCAGTGCTTTAAAAGTCTACACCTGGCCGAAATAACTGTCTTTGCCTGCATCAGCTTAATTAGAATTCAAATTAAGAATGAGTAAGTGTCTGTTTAGCAGTCATAAGAAATCATTACTAATCTTTTAGAAGGAGTAGATGTTTATAATGGTTAAATTGAGTAAAATGTTAATGGAGTTTGGCAGCAGTGAGACAGACGGTCATTGAACCTCAGAGTTTGTATTTTCAGAGCAGTGGGCTTTTATTTTCAGGATAACACAGGATTTATTATGTAAAAAAATAAAATAAATAATTGAGACAACTTAAAACTTCAAGGAAGTGCGCTGTGATAGATTTTGATTTTTGAGCCCAACTCAAACTCTTAAGTTCTGAAATAAACTTTAAAACATTTTGCTGTCCTTTAATCTTTAGTGAGATAATTTACTTTTCCTCTTTAGATAAACTTGAATCTTGAGTTTTACAAACTAAAAAAAAGAATTCAAAAATTGGTGACAGTGAACTGAGAACCTGATTTGTCTTTTTTAATTGCCTGAAAAATTAAATAGCATTAACTAAAAATAGGTCAGCAAAACTTTTTAAAGTTTATTTCAAGTCTTAAGACTTTGAGTTGGGCTCAGAACTTCAAATTTATTGTAGTACTTTGCCTTGAAATTTTAAGTTTTCTCAGTTTTTTTGTTTTTACAGTGTAGGGCAGACATCAGCAAACCATTTGAAAAGTTTTCTGTGTAAGTGTAAATTATTTCAAAAGTAGACTCAACCTCTATAAAATATATATAAAAAATTACATAATTTATTGGGGGGAACAACTTTTTTTTCATTGTTGGGGGAAGTTGGGGGAACTCGTCCCCTCCCTCCCCTCCTGGATCTGTGCCCGAGGTTACTGAGGGAAATGTAGTTTTGAGGCCCCTCTAGGCCACATGTTGGAGCAGTTGGCGCTGACACTGACGTATGTCCTGTTGATGTGTGCTGTCTGGCACAAAGATATGTGGACTAACAACATGCCCTCGTCACGAGTTCACCAAATAACTAAAAGTAAAGATGAGGCCTTTAAAGCAGAGGAGTTTCCTTCCAGCAGGTTGCAGTGATTTACAGTCCTCTAAAAGTCCCCCTGGGTTTGTGGACTTTTATGTCAGCGGGGTGACATACTGCTGGAGTACAACGAGGAAGAACAGCAGTTTGGAAACCTCATGACTCCAATGAAAATAACCCAGACTATAAATCCTGTTTTCCACTCTTTTTTTTTCCCTCTTTGGAACCGGGAGCAGGGAGGAAATAAAATGTGTGTCCTTGTTTCTGAGCAGCGGTGACCTGATTTTCTCTGCCTCCACACTGGCTGCATTTATCCGCCTGCTATCAGCTGACTGCCAGTCAGATGGGGAATCTCTTCCTCAGCCCCGGCAGCGACACGCGCCTCCTCATCTGGATGTTAATCCGGTGCATCCTCCACTCTGGGGGGGCCGAAATCTGCACTTTCTGCCTCGCAGGGATAAAACTGGCGTGTCTTGTCTGAGCTCTGGTGCTCCACAGGGAAGCATTTTGGGACGCTTGTAAAGGCCTGTCTTCATGTCAGCCTTCATCTCACACACACACAGTCATGTGTATCACAAGGTGTAAACTGGCTTGGAGAACAATGCATTACTGTATCATGTAATTATGATACAACAAAAGGTAAAAACATGATGTAATCAGATTACAGTTACATTGAGTAACAATGGGGATTATTAGCATGATTACAGTTTTACACTGTTAAATAAAGAATGATGTGATGTGCATTGCACACAAGTTACAACACAGGTCTCACAGCTGTGGTCTCAGTGAAACCAGCTAATCTGACATTTGCTAATCTATAATCTCCTGAAGAAAATAATTTCATTAATCAGGTGGAATTTTCACAATTATCTTGTCTCAACATCTAATTTAAAGAAACATTTACAGGTGAGACAAACCACGAATCTTAGCAACAGAAACCAACCGCTAACATTAACCACACAGAATAAACACAATCTTTACCTATATAGACTAAATACAAATGTTAGCTACACAGACCAACCGCTAACGTTAGCAACATCAACTGCAACACTTTTTGACTGTAAAGTGTGAATATCATAAAGTTAGTTAAAGTATTTATAAATATGCATAATTACCTCTATTAATCTAAACATTCACACTTAACAGAAATATGTGGATAAACGATTAAAGAACCAAACAGTGAACATAAAATGAGGCTGAACAATTTTGCCATATTTGGTATCGATGTAATCGAAAAATAACGGAAAGTTATCAAGTTACAGTACTTTAATATTGTGATAATTGGATAAGATTACTGTCTACATTATTTAAGAGGTAATTAGTGATTGTGTCAGAACAGATTTTTACAGTAACCCTGCTGATCTTTGGTGTAAACAGTTGCAGACATGCAGCTAAACTTTCTGCACAGTGCAGCTCCACCACGTGTTTGCTGTTGTACAACTAACTAAACCCTGCACACACATTTACACTGGACTTTGTCTCCAAAACATCCCTGTACACACACACACACACACACACACACACACACACACACACACACACACACACACACACACACACACACACACAGAAGATATTGCCACATGGTGGATGTTGTAACTCCAAGATAAGATTTGAGTTTATTTCTCAGAGTAAAGGTCAGCTGGTCACAGAAAAGAAGCAGCAGTTACAGGACGAGAGTTTGAGGATGAGACAAATTTAAATTTGACCTGATGGTGGTCAGAGTTTTTACAGTTACCTGTCAGCTTCATCACTGATTTCTTCATAGGTTCCTGACGTTTAACTAATGTCAGCCATCAGCACAGGGACGGTCTCTCTGTCTGTTACATCTTTCCTCTTTTTCTTTTTATTACATCCTTTAAGTCATTTTCATTTCGTCACATCTGTCGGACACACCAAAGAATCGTCTCTTCTGCGTGATGTTGTTCGTCCACTTAGGATGAAATCAGCCTTGATGTTGGGAAACGACACGCAATGATGAAAAATAAAAAATAATCAGTAATTCTCCTCAAATTCATTAAAACTAAAGTAACAAGGCTGTTCTGAAATGTAAAGTACTGACATCTTTAGTACAGTAACAGTTTTTTGTACTTTTACTTCACACCTCTGAATTCAAGTTGTCCTACTGTAAACTGTAATATTGTGTATATAAAGAAAGATTTTATTTTTCTTTTCTACATTTTTCTGTCTGTAAATCGAATTATTGTGTTTAATCAGAACAGACAGGATTTGAGCAGCAGAGGCCTCAGGACAACACGGTGACTCTGAGATACACAAAAGACATAAACAGATTTTATCTGCCACTCGTGAAAATGACGATAAGACGCGGCGTGCTGACGTCAGCACACACAGATCAAATATAGCAGCATCCTGCAGGGAGGTGGGGCAGGAGGGGCAGGAGAGGGGAGGGTTCAAAGGTTGGACTTTGATTCTGGAAACAGCCCAAATATTGAGCAAGCCTGGTGTAAAGTGCTGAGCAGCTGTTACACATTTACCAGAGGACGGTTGGCAGGGAAGCGGCTCTTCCCTTCTTTAAGCGGCCCCGTGCTGCTGGCGGTGGATATTTAATTACAAAGCAGATCTGAGGAAGACGATCCGGGCCCCCCAACACGTCTGAGAGCCCAGCTCCGCCCTGTGCAGCACAAACCACACTGTATTTAAAAGCTAACGCTCAAAGCTGAGGCTAAACAGAGGGGCCGGAAGGATGGGAGCGCTCCCCTTTAAAGAGCAGATCTCTGAGACGTTTGCCAAAAAGCAGATGAAACGACGAGGCTTAGGGGAAAGAGGAAGAGGAAAAACCTCTGCCAAGACTTGACGCTCCACAGACCGGATGAATGACAGGTTTTGTCTTTGTGAAAGCTCTTTAATCAAAATTCAGACGTGGAGCAGCAGCCATGATTGATCAAAATGAGTAGAAGGTACAATGTGTTTGGAGATGTGAGTCCGTGGTCGTCCTGGAGAGAGCAGTCTGATATCAGCAGTCCTTCATTTTTACCAACAAGACCTCCAAAATAAACAAAATACGTCCCTTATCCAAGTCCCTCCACAGTGACATATGAGCGAGTTTGTTTTGTTTTCATGTTTTGCAGGGTTTAAAATGTTGCATTAAAGGGAGAGTCCAGATTTTTTGAATTGTGGTTGTATGAAGCACTTATCCAAAGTCAGTGTATTAGCTACAGCAGGAAGCTAAGCAATGTACTGCTGTGGACAGGATCAGCAACAAAACTCAAAAAAATCAATACCAGTTAAAGCTTTTCATTCTCACACTGCATTTATGCAGTTTACAGTGATAACGGCGGCAGATTTAACATCAAAATTGTGAGTAATTATTGAAACATGAGCTCTGTGATTCCACAGACAAGTAAACTAAAGCAGATTCTCATTTCTAGCTGACGACGGTGGATATTGTTGCTAAAATAATGACTCACAAGCAGCTGTCATAAGTGTAGCTGGGTGAAGCTAATGCTAATGCTAACTCGACTTGATCTGCAGCTGAGATTTTAATGACAAAGATCCTGTGAAAGTGTTTATGTAAATGTAGCTAGCAGCTACGTATGTGATATAACATTAATGCTAACAGGCAACAGCAGGTATATCTACATGATGAATAACAGAAATACACTCAGTAACTTGGGAAAATGAAGCATAGGGACTCGATTAGTGCAGCGGACTTGGAGACAGGTCACCCAGCCAGACAAGCTAGACCATGATCGCGGAAGAGAGCCGGGATAAGAGCTAAGCTAACCCGGCTTAGACCCGACACAGCGAGCCAGAGACAGAGATGCATCGTCATCGACCCACTTTGATTCTTCATCAGCTCACATCCTCCTCCTCAAATCCCCACAGAACAAATGCAGATGCCGTGGGATCTAACAAGTTTAACTGGAGGTAAAGTTACTGCAGCTAGTAAGCTAACATTAGTTAGCCAGACATGCTAATGTTTGCAGCTTATGTTAGAGCACATGAAGATGGAGTTTAATCGTTCGCCACGTGTGCTCCTGTGTTTCACGGAATTGAAAGACTACAGTTAATACGCCACCGTCCAAACTCATGAAATGCCTATGATTGGACAATTGCTGTTTGGAGGTGGGGCTTAGCGAAGGGTCAACTGGCTTATGTAGCAGTGGTTTTCTTTTGAAAAAGTCTGACAGCAAGTTAAAGAGGTGAACATAGGAATGCAGAGGCCAACTTTATGAATGCATGAATGCAACCTCACTTCTGTCACACCAACGTGCTGAAAATAGTCCCAGACAAAAAGCCAAACTTCCTCCTGTTCGTTTGATAAAAACTACAAAGACCAGCTGTTTTAGGAAATTACTTGAAGTTCAAATGAAACTATATGTCAGTGAAGTGATTTTAGAGATTCATGTGTTACAGACAGGACAGGACAGTCATAAAATACTGGCAGAGGGACTTGTTCACATTGGTCTTTAAATGGAACTTATTGATTATGAGAAAAATAGAAGAATTTTTTGTATTTTAGAATGATTTCTGCTTTGAAAAGATGAATATTTTCACTGCATTTGGTCCCGTCTGGGTTTGTCTCAGGTGTACTTTTCTGACATTTTACCAGGAAACCTTAAAGGAGACTTTTGTGGCGAGATCTTACTTATCTGAAGACAAAGTGAGCGTGCTCAGACACATGTTGGTCGGTGTGTTGACTTCATGTCTGACTCATTTCTGTGGAAAAAAGATCTTGCTTGGCACCCAAAAATATAGATCCTCCAGATAGTCAGATTTCACTTTTGCTGTTTTATGTCTGAAGCTGCAGATTTTGTTTTTGACTCTCGTCTCAGCCTGTGTGCTTTAACTTTTGGACTTTGTTTCCAGTTGACAGATGCTGCTGCAGCAGAGAGCTTCCTGTCTGTTTTATCTCTGCAGGTCTGATGTGATCAATATCAGCTCTGCTCGGCTCCGTCTGCTGCGTAATAAAAGTGTCGGCCAGATTAGGCGCTCCGAACCCTCGGCTCTACTGTAAAAGTGCCTCTCTGTCCAGCCGACAGTCCAGCCTGCTGCTCTCAGGTTATAATGTATCAGCCTGGATAAAAGGGATCACCCCCCCCCCCCCCCTCCCTGTCTCCCTCGCTGTGGCCTTTACTTCCTGCCAGCTCATTGACGTGGCAAATCCAGCGTCCCCACTGTTTACCTTCCAGCAGGGATATCCAGGCAACAGGGCTGCGGCTCTCAGCGCTGGCTGCTATATTTGGGCCTTTGCTCCGTAAACCTCTTTTCCAGATAAAGAGTCAACACAGCAGTGCGTTCCTTTCTTGGTGCTCGCTGCCGGGAGTTCACTGATTAATGGCACAGGAGCCTCTGCCCGCCTCGGCGGCTAATTATAGAGAGTGCAGCTGCTGGGTTTGACCCGCCGCCGTCCCTCTGCAGCCCCGTACACCACCGCCACCAAAACCACAAGACACACACCTTTCACATGTTTCCTCCTTCTGTTTCTGCTGCAGGAACGGTTTGGACAGTTTTTTACAAAGAGCAGTGATCAAGTGACACCGGGTTAAAACCATACTGCCCTACAAAGGAAAAGGGCAGGAACTTCTCAGAGTGCAGAACTGAGAAAAAAGTTTTCTTGCTGTCGAGCCAAAAATAGTTGCAGGCAGATAATTGTATATGTGTCAGTTTTATATCTTTATATCAGGGTATTGTTTCTACATATTAATCCTGACCTCTCATCAGGAAGTTTGTGTGTGTGCTGCACTCATGCAGACCGTTAATGTGCAGACACACGGGTCGGCCAGTCTGCTCCCATTGGTTAATGTTAATGTCTCCAAGTAACGCTCACAATCCTGGAGAGTGAGCGACCGAACACATTAAAAAAAAAAAAAAAAGATTTTCTTCAGCCATGGTTAAAAATTAGCCACAAAACTTGATAGCTAGCGTTAGCTAACATGTTTAGGATTTTTTAATGTCTCACAAAGAACTCATGATGTTTCCCACAGATGAGGGGTCTGTAAAGGCGTCTGAATCAGTCAGATCTGTACCACGTTTTGAAAGGCTTGATTTTTGTCAGCAAGCTAGAAAACATATGAAAGGTCATATTTGAATCATTCAGTCCCCCATTAACACTCAGATCCTCCTCAGATCATCTGGAGATTCAACAAGATAAAGGTCACATGATCCACCTTCAGACTGTCTAATTTCCCAGAAACTGAAGATTTTTGCATTGATCTTCATAATAAATATTGACATTTATCTAAAGTTGGCCTCTGTTTGCTTTTATTGTTGTTTCTTCTTGCTTATTTGTTCAACTTCATGTGCAATTTGCATATTTCATTCTATTGACTTTAACGTTTGCAATGACTAGAATTTCCCCACAGAGATACCAGAGTTTTATTACTACTTTGAGTTCTAATGTCTCTTCAAAATATGGGATTTAAGGCATTTTTGGTATTTAAAATGACAGTTTGTACAATTCAAGAAGAAGAAAAACATCTATGAGTGGAAGCATTTATACTGACAGAGGACACACTGGGTCAGGGGGGGCTTTACAAAGCTCCAGGGCAGATTTGTGAAAGTGCTGATGTGGCGGGGGCCGGGCCGACCATTGTGTGACCGCAGCATGTTCTGCCTGGGTCGGGGTCGTTTTTCACGCGGGGGCTGGCTGACCTTTTGACCAGCGTTTGGATTTGGACACACTCCAGATGAGGAGAGGCTCGGGTCCTGCCTGTATGAGCTGCTCGTTTGGACACAATGACCCAGGAGCACATGGTAAACACAAGCTAACCCCGCCCTCAACCGTAAACCCCGAGGCCAGCGCAGCGGAGCGACACTGGGGGGGTGGGGGGGGGGGCACTTGTTGCTAACATTTAGCTACATGTCAGTGACACAGAGCTTTCTGATTCATAAATAAAGTTGATGAGGACCTGCAGCATTTTAATTTTCAGCAGATGTTGGTAACTAGGTAACTAAGTACAAATACTTAGTCATTGTACTGTACTTTTCAGGTAACTGTGCAGCTTTTAACTTTTACTTCCTACATTTGAACACAATTATCTGCACTTTCTACTCCTTTCATTTGCACAACAGGCTTCTTACTTTAGTTTTAGAGGGTAATTATTTTTTATTTTGCGTCATTGCACGTCGCCTTCCCAACATCAAGACTGATTTCAACAGAAATGGATGGAACAATAACACAAAGAAAAGATGATTCCTTGGTGTAGTGCACATAACACATGACAGATGTAGACATAAAAGACATAGCAAGACCAAAACAACATGAAAGACATAATAAAATGTAATAAGATGTAATGAGACAAAAATGATGACAGAGACATAACAAGACAAAAAAAATGTAAAAGATGCAGCAAGACATAACAATATAAAAGATGCAACAAGACAAAAAATAATAAAAGACATGACAAGACAAAAACGTTGTAAAAGACAAAACAAAGAGGGAGACTGGTGGAGAAAAGGTGAGTTCACTTAGCTTTGCACAGACACAGTCGGTAGAAGTGTCCCTCAGTGGACGACTTTTTACTTTTATACGAAGTTTTTTACTTTTACTGCAGTAAACAAGTTGAATCAGTACTTCTACTTTCACCAGAGTATCTGTACTTCTACTTGAGTAAAGAATGTGAGTCCGAGCTGAACATTTCAGCCAGTGATAGCTAGTTAGCTTTAGTTTTAGCATTTTGGTGAAACTGTACTTAGGCTTAGTGGTTGTTTTAGCTAAAAGCTCAGCCTGCTAACATGCTGATGTCCAGCAGGTATAATGTTTTCCATACAGTGACCAGATGTCCCAGTTTGTCCTGGACTTCCCCACAGTAATAAGTAATAGAGTAATAACTGACCTTGTTTATGGCTCCAGGTGTCCGGTCATCAGTGTACAGATGATGTTTCCTGGTGTACAGGGATAAATCTGCAGCTGTGAATTATAATTTTTAAAATTTACTGTGAGCCCCAGTTGTACATTTTCCTCTTGATTGTCTCCATTTTGCTTGTGTGAAATGAACAGGATATAACGGCTCCGCTGCAGCTTTTTAACAGTAACATATCAGTTTTTGTTACTTTTTTTGTGTTAAAGATGCTCTTATTCTTTTTTTTTCCTTTGCAATACATTTCTCATACCTTAATTTTGTGTATCAGCCAATAAGGAGTACCAGCTGGTCAAAATTTGGCATAGAAGACGCTGCTGGGAAGTAGCCGGTTCCCGTACTGAGGATAATAAATTACGTGATATCGGATCGGTGCATTGACCCACATACTCACTGCGACCGATCCATCATTTCTAACTCTGGTATCTGTATCAGAACAGCCCATCTATACTTTCTGTACATGATCACATGTCTCAGGAAAAGTCCACTCACAAAGTTTCCTGCAGAAACTCTCATGACCTCCTTGAAGGAAACATAAGTCACCTTTAATGCACTGGAGAAGCCCTCCAGGTGGAGTTTCCCACCTTATTTAAGTGTAAAAAAATTAAACATGGCTGCCATGGGAATAAGGTCAGTCAGGGCCGGTTTAAAATGAATCATTGCTCATTAAATTTCAGTGTAAAGCTGCAGTCAGTGGGATGAAATCACGGGGTATTTTCAGTGTTTTTCTCGTGTTGTTGCTGGCAGCGTTCACGGAGGTGAGAACAGCTGAGGTTTGTTGTTCCTGCTCGCTGTGTGTTTGCCGTTCTCCAGCCAATGAGTTCAAGACGTGTTTCCTCCAGCCTCATCCTGCACTTCAGAGTCAGGAAAGAGGAGGAGGATCGGGGTTGGGGGGGGGCTTTGGGGCGAGGGACAGCTGAACAAACAGAGGGAACAGAGAGAGAGAGAGAGGGAGAGGAACAGGAGGAGGGGGGGGGGGGGGGGGGGGGGAGTTTTTCTCTGAGTGTGCCACGTAATTTGAGCAAACCCATTTATCTCGGGCCACTGGCTCTTCGGGCCCTCTGGGTGTTGAGTTTCGGTGACAGATGAAAAGAAACGAGCTGTCTCGGCTGGAATCTGAGGCCGACCTCACGCCAGAGATGAACCGGCCTGAGAGAGAGAGAGAGAGGGCGGAGGTCTGGATCTGGTTTAGATTGGCCGTCTGATTGGCTGGCAGACATCAAAAGGAGCAGCAGACTGAAGTTTTAACCCATCAGTGTTTCTGTTGTTTGTTAACAGGAATGTGAAAGTCATGCTTCTACTCTCCTTTTCAATAAAGACCAATAATATGAAAATCAAAGCACCTTGTACTCTGGGACATCTGGGACCCCTTCAAGGGCCCCTGGTCATCTCAAAACCCCAAAATTCAAGAAAATGTTTAAAACTGCTACAAGTTTTTAATTGGTTATTAATTTAATATTGATGCCTCTGTGTCGTGATGTCACTAAACTTTCCAACATCAGAAACGAACTCTCAGCAGAATAAAGTGACAGATTTGATGTTGATTTGGAGTCAGGAAGACGGCTGAAGCTACTACAACAAACTTTCATACTGTGTTGATTTTGTAGCTCCCTGTAAACAAAATCTGTAGTGTTTCCACCAAAATAATCATAAAATATAATAGAAGACCTGCGAGCAGGTTTTAACAGGGTCCAAGCAGGTAGGAAGACATTTTTAGAGCAGAAGACCAGATACTGATAACTTCAAAGATTAAAATTCTGAAAAATTGTGGCTTTATGCTGATAACTGCTAAATCTTTATTTGAAGCATCAGCCTGAGCAGTGAAGAGAATTCACAATCCACCTGCTACCAATTATGAGATATTAACGTTTTGCATTCGTGGCGCCCCCTAGAGGTGAAAAACGCTTTAAAACATTAGCTTAGCGAACACTCAAAACATGTCTCTCAATTTTTTACGTTGATATCTGATTGCATTCAGGAGTTATTACAAATTTGAGAAATTTGGCTATTTCAGAAAAAGTCATAAAATCCAAACTGATCGACAAAACAAAATTCCTTCGATAACTTAAGATCAGCAAAGTCTGGAGTTGATGCTGACTCATTTTCAGGATGATTGGTTCGACGGTCTAAGATGAGTTTGAAAGCAGGTTTTTGATAAAACCCATAAAAAGCCATAAAAGTTGACACTTTTGAGGCAGAAGATAAACAGAGAAAAGATGTAGATGAGTTGAAGGATTAAAAAGGTGAAAGAATTTTGAGTCCAGGCTGAATTGTTCTCAAGGTAACAGCAAAAACATAAACCTGATCATCACAGCGCCACCTCGAGCTGAAGGAGCGTCATTTTTGTGCCTGAGTCGTGGGTAGAATTTGCAAACCACCTGCTGATTTTGGTGAAACTTCATCTCACAGTTTTTGCTGCACAAACACTTTTAGCACTTTTAGCTGCAAAATATGATTTACATCTTGATGCACATTTTCTCTAAAGTAACATGCTGTAATTCTTACATACTGTAAACAGATGATAATCATATAATATCACAATATTTTTGACCAAATACCTCAGTATCAATAACTCAGCAATATTGTAGAGACGACCAGTGCTGCTTTCTGTATAATATGATATAATAACTAATCATATAATCACTTCTTGCTGATGGTCTTGTTTGCTTATAGAGTCATACAGAAGCATCAGTATTAAACTGAGACTCACACCCACATAAAAACTAAATGTTCAAAATTTAAACAATTTAAATTAGAAACTGACACAATATGTTAATAATAATACAATACTCGTTTGCCAAAATGTGTCTTTTGTTCAGATTTGGACTTATTTTAATGAGGGAATCGACTGGATTTTATTTTGAATTCTGAATTCTGAATTAACCAAAGTACCGTCTTATCTAAAGATAAGGTACAAAATAACTGCTTTTTTGTTTGCCGTTTCTCTGTAAAGAAGTACAGTAACTGTATTAGTGTTTTTCCTCTGAACCAACTCCTGAAACCTCGTCAGTGATCCAGCTTCAGATCTACAGCTGAAGTTCTCCCACGGAACCACAGAACAGGAGGGAGGAACACTTTCACTGGAACCTCAGTCAGCTGAGAAATAAGGACTTTTACAGGAAACCATAATAATAATCTGACTAAACGCAACTCAGGGACTGAACTCAGTAATAGAAGAAGGATTCAGAACCTTTACTTCAGTAAAATGAATAAAATCACGCTGTAAAAATACTCGGTTACAAGTAAAACTCCTGCACTGTTTCATCAGTTAAAGTATAATTTAAGAAGTATTTAAACTGCTGTACTCAGTGCAGTAAAATTTTGCTGTTGTTGTTGCAACTATTATTTGCATTATTTTATTAATCAGCTGATTATTTCCTCCATGAATCGATTGTTTAGTTTGTAAGAAGTGACGTCTTCACAATGTTTGTTTTGTCCTTAATGCGTTATTACAAATACATGATAATTATTACAATAATAATAATAATAATAATAATAATAATAGTTCAATCCTGTGAAATGTTTTTGCATTAAAAATGACTGAAACTATTATCTATTAGTTGGTCATTTATTTTCTGTCAATCAGCTAATCAATTAATCAACAAATTATTTCAGCTGTACTTCTACAAACTGTTGGATCGTTTAGTTTAATAAAAAGTATTTTATAAAAATCTTCATTTGTAAAGTAAGTAAAGTTGTCAACCGAAGAATGGAGTAAAAAGTAGAATATTTCCCTCTGAGGTGTAGTGGAGTAAAAGTACAAAGCAGAATGAAAAGAAGACTTCAGATTTGTACAGTACTTGAGTAAATGTACTTAGTTACATTCCAGCACTGCTTGAACTTCCTTTGTTACATTTCATACTTTCTCTTCACCAGACTTCAGGGGGAAATATTGTCTTTTCTTGGGCTGAAAATAAGAGTTTTTTTTTTTTCACTGGTGATTATTTTCTCGATTTATCCGTCGGTTGTTTGGTTTATAAAAAGTCAGAAAACAGTAAAAAATATATTCAAAGATATTCAGTTTACTGTCAGAGGGGAGTAAAGAAACATTTGAGAAGCTGAAATCAGAGAAACGTGTCTTTTTTTTCTCTGAAAAAGTAATCAATAATAACTCAATTATACTAAAAATAATCAATGAATCGTACTTTACTGAGTTTGCTCAGAGTTTAACTTTTGATGCTCTAAAGTACATTTTACTTTAAGTAATAACTGAGGCAAAGGATTTAAAATACTTTTTCTGACATCTGTAATTTAGAATATTTCATCCTCAGTGACAGTTTGTTAATCATCGCTGCTGTTTTCTAAAAATCTAAAGTATGAATCTCAAACAGACTGCAGAGGAAATTATCATTTAAATTCTGTGTCACTGGACGGGACGCCTGAAAGTTTCATTAAGTTAGATTTCATTTTCATGTCCGTTACAAAAAGGAAAGTAAGAGGAATTTCATCAATGGAAAAAACGTTACATAACCAAACCGCTGCTGACCTACTGGTCTGCTGACTGATTTAATCTCACCAGAGACCAAAACACTGTCAACCCTCTGAGACTCTGGACGTTTAAAGGCTGGTCTTCATCGTTTATGATGCATCCAGCAGTTTTGGTTTGCTAAAGGTTATTTTCATTATTGATTTATCCAGCTATAGTTTTTTTTTTCTGTCCAAAACCCAAAGATATTCAGTTTACTACAATATAAAACTCAGAAAAGAAGAAAATGCTGATAACTGAGAGAAGGGTGGAACTGGGAAATATTTGAAACACTGACTTTGGACTGAAAATAAACTAAAACTTTAAAGCTGCAATAAAAGATTATTTTCATTATTGATTCATCTGCTTATTACAGCTGTAATGATACCAGAAGTTTAAACTTTGACACAGCTCTGGTCTTACTCTTCTTGAACGAACGAACACTTTGATCTTTTGTTTTTTTTATAGCTTCAGTACTTTAGGTGATATGAAATCTTATAAACTGAAAAATTAGAGATACTTCAATACTTTGACAAGTTTTTTTTCCACGGAGCTGTTTCAGCTATAAAATGTCAGAAAACGCAGGTCAGAATTTCATACAGAAAACACAGGGTGGGAAATAACTTATTAAAATGTGTCTACTGACAGATAAATAATTTAAATAAAATTCACCAGCCATTCAACAGTAAACCATTATTTTGTGCTTAAAATCTACCAGACAGTTTTATATTTTACCAGAAGTTTGTTGGTGTCTGGTGCAAACTTCCCACCCTGTTAAAAAACCCAAAGATATTCAGTTTACGATGATATAAAACCACAGACAAGCAGCAAATCATCACAGCTGAGAGGAGGAACGAACTGGGCGATATTTGAAATGTTTGCTTGAGATCAGACTTAAAGGGACAGTTCATCCCCAAATCAAAAACATGTATTTTTCCCCTGGCCTAGATCTAGATTGTTTGCTGAGAGTGGCAGAGTTTTGCAAATATCAGCTATAAAGATGTCTGCCTTTCTTTCCAGTATGATGGAACTAAATGGCACTCAGCCTGTGGTGCTCAAACCTCCAAAAATGTACTCAGCAGTAGTTTCTTTACAAAAATCATGACCTGGTTACTCAAGATAATCCACAGACCTTGTTGTGACTAGTTTCATGTGGGAACTACTTTCTTTCTGCAGAAGAATCTGCCAGAACTACTTTCTTTCTACTAGAAAGTCAGAGGAAATATGTCTTTTTTAAATTTTGGGGTGAACTGTCCCTTTAAATGATTAGATGAAAAATGCACTTTCATATCTTTGTTTCAGCTCTTCTGTGTTGCCTTCACTGTCTGTAATTTTTAGTTTTTTTAAAATAATTTTTGGACTTTTAAAGCCGTAAACAGAGCCTCCGTGGTGCCAGGAAGGGGTTAACGTTTCCTCCTCGCCGCTGCTCTGAATGGCGGCTGAAAGCGACAGGGGCCCCGGCATAAACACACAGGCCCCCATTCATCCGCTCGCTGTGTGATCAACCTTGAACAGTGGAAGGCGTGTTATTGCAGCAGAGGGGGTGGGGGGGGGGACAGAAGAAGAAGAGGAGGGGGGAGGGAGGGAGGAGGGGACGGTGACTCAGGAATTCCACCGAGGAGCACGTGACCCCTGAGCAAGGCATTTATATCCTCCCCCCTCTGCTCTCAGGCAGGGGCCCCTCCGAGCGTTACTTCTCTTCCTGCAGCCGAACATCCACAAGTGGCCGAATCACATCAACTGTTATGTCGAATATTAACTTAAAATAAAGAAAAACAAATGTTGTTTTGGTGATAAAATAAACAAGATTCAAGCCTTGTGCATTCCTGACGAAGCCGCCTTGTTGTGCCCGTTTGGATCCATTCAAAACAGACCCCGGCGGCGTCTCCGTCATCCTGACAGAGCGAGTTATGTGGGTGACGAGCCACAGGGTGGGGGGTGGGGGTGGGTGGGTGCTCGTGACCTCACGTCTCCTGCATGTTTTTGCTGGAGTCAGAGGCGGCGTGGGTTCAGTCAACAACAGCCCTGATCTGCTGCCAGGGTTTGTTCTTAAAAAAAAAAAAAAGACACATAAATAAAGCCAGGAGGAAGTCAGAAGAAAAAAAAAAAAGATCCAGACTGAAGAACATATTGTCATAAAGAGCACGTGAAGAGCGACGCTTTGAAGCTCTGCGCGTCACGTTTCAACAGCCAGACTATTTTTAGGCCCTCGTTATCTCTCGCAGGACACGACGCTCAGTGGCGGCGAGCGGCCTCGGCCCGCCTACATGTGATTTACTGTACAAAACGTTTATGCAACACACTTCTACCCCGGCCTTCACCCCCCTCTTCCTCCTCCTCCTCATCCCTCTATCCTTGACTTCTCTTCCACCCACACTCTTCCCTGGAAGCTGGTTTGTTCCTGTTGGAAGGTATTGCATCATGACTGAATCACAAACCAGGCCATGACTCTCCAACCAGCTCCTGGCTCGCCAGTTATGGAAAATAAGCAAACCACAGAGACACTGGAGGTATTATTACAAGGTCTGAAACTGTATTTGGCAAGTTTTCTTTCTTAAACAAGTGCATACATGTACAGCTAGAAGCATTTTTTCTTTGTTTTTTTTTATTATTTTTTTTGCCAAGTGCTCAGATTAGTCACATTCTATGTTGGACAGGACCGTCTCCAGACCTAAAGTACACCGATAGACTGAAAAGAAACAAGTGTGACGGGGGAGAGTCTGTTATGAGGAGTACATACCTGTTCATCGTCAAAATCATAGAAACACAATGTATTGAAAAAGAAAAATCAAAAAAAAATTATACAGCCATGTTTACGAAGTATACACTTCCCTTGTGTCCAATATGTACATGTCCGTCAGTTTGTCTGGGGCTCGCTGGATGATTTATAACTGGGCTTGTGTGTGTTTGACTTTATGTCCTGCTGTTGTTGCCGTAGTCGGATTACAAAAGGAAAGAAGTTCGAGAAAAAACAGCTGGTGAACGTTTTAAGGGTCTCTCTCCTTTTTAACTTTTATGTCCCCGGCCAAGATGGTGGCTATTTCCCCCTGCATGAAGGCCCACGGCACATTGGAGCCCACCAGCGGGCACCGCTCGCCGCTGGGGCAGTACACCTCGCCGGTGGCGCCCTGCTGCTTGATGCTCTCCCGGGAGCAGGGGAAGCAGAACTTGTGCGAGGGCACCGACGGGCACTGGACGAAGTGAGTGTCCTCCAGCCGCTCGTGGCACAGAGTGCAGCACAGCGGCACGCTGCCCGGCGGCACAGAAGGGTCTGGAATGCTCTGTGGCGGCGGTGCATGGGGGTCTATGCCAACGGGTGGGTGTAGGGCAGAGGGGTTGGCGCTCACGGGCCCGTCCCTCTGTGTCAGCCTCCTCTGGGACGCCGAGGACGGCGACAGGGGGCTGCCGCTGTTCCGCCGAGCACCCGACGTGGTGGAGTGTACCTGGTTGGCATCCTTAGGTGAGCCCGTGCTGCCTGCGTTGTCGGTGGCGAGGATGAGCGCTGCCATCGGGGACTGACCGTTCTGTGCCGTGGCGGCCTCAGGGGGCGTGGTGCGGGAGTGGGGGGAAATGGTGGAGGGGGGAGCGGCCGAGAAGCCAGGCAAGGCGGCTGGCGGCATCTTCAGGACCTCAGAGGGGAGCCACGGCTGGCCTTCACCACCGTTCATCTTGGGGGCGCTGCCCTCGCCGTCTGGCTCCGGGGAGGCCTTCCTCTTCATGCTCCGTGGGTGCTTCCCCCTGTCTGAGGAAGAGGAAGAGGAAGAGCCAGGGTTAACAACCACACCACAGCACACTACACACACACACAGACACACACACACACCACATTACACAACCCAGAGAGAGAGATACACACACACAAACACACTGCAGCCTGCTGTGTGTGTGAGCAGTGAATGAACCTTTTGGGGGCTTTTTTTGTTTTTGTCAAACCCCCGCGTGCACAGAGGTGAACGGGTGCCTGTCAGCAGCGCGTGGCATGTCGGTTTGAACACGTCAGCGCGTGCGTGAGACCCGCTGACACGTGATTTCAATTTTCTTAGTTTATACTTGTCCAGAACCAGTCCTACCTGTTTTCGAGGAGGTGCCACTGGACTCGTATCCCATCACCCTCTGCATGGCCGCGTGCTCCTTCTTGAACCTGCTGTCGAAGGTGTGCAGCGCCATCAGATCCCGCACCGTCTTCCCTTTCCCGATCCACTCCTTATGGCTGTCCGACATGTCCGTCAGGCTGTCCGGCCTGTGTTTGTCTTTCAGCTCCTCGGGTCTCTTGCCGTGCTCCCCGGGGCCCGGCGCGGCCAGCACCCCGGGCAGACCCATCTGAGCGGGGCGGCCGTTCAGCGGGTGTATGGTCGGTATGCCGCCGTTCACCAAAGGCACCAGGTTGGGAGGAACCGTGCTAGTCCTGCGGGGGTTGGGGCTCTGACGGTTCAGCTCCGGAGGCTCGTCGGGTTTAGGGAATCCGTTGGGCATGGGGAGGCCGTTAGCCTGCCTCCCGGCCTGGTACTCCGGGCCCAGCCGGGGCGGCCGCTCAGACAGCGGGTAGCGGTCCAGAGGCTGCGGCGGACGGGAGCCCGGCTCTCCGGCCGAGTGGTTGATGTCCTTCCCGGCGTGCTGGGGCTTCCCCGGGCCTGGAGAGCGGCCGTCCTGGAAGCCGTGCGCCCGCTTCAGCTGCCGAGCGGTCTCGATAACAAACTCAATCCGGTCGGCGCCCTCGTAGTTGACACATCCGCGGCACACGGGCTCCGTAAAATCCCAGATCATCGCCCACGGCATGCGGGGCAGGTCGCACAGGTAGCAGGACTGCCTTCTGGAGGCAGCGACCGCCGCGGACGACATGTTGTAGCCCCGGAGTGAGTCAAAACTCCCCAAAATGTCCGCCGGTTTGTTTACGTCGCTGCGATGAAGAAAGAACCGACAGTTGAAATAAAGTGAGGTTTTAGATTCCGTCAGAAAGCGGCGGAGTCACACCAACCGGAGTTCATCCTACTTCTGTCCTTCGCCTCCGCGCGCCTCCGTCTGAAGCTCGCGCTTACAATTCAGCTCGAGCTCTCCGTGTAGGGCCGTGACGTCAGCGCCGACACTCGGCTCGTGCTTCGGGCTTCTATTTACTGGATTCTTCGACGACCCCTCAGGCGCATGCGCACCGAGGCTCTATCTTTATCCGGAGAGCTTACGCTTCAAAGATCGTCTGTGTCTGAGATGAGGCATCACTCCGTGTCGGTTTCTCTATGACCACAACGCTGCACAAATTCCTGCTGCGAGAAAACGGAGAACATTTCAAAAGCTGAGAGAAAAGGCTGAAAATTAAGAAAAAAAAAAAAAACGGCAGTAAAGTTTCGCTATTTTATTTATATTGTATTTGATTGTAGAAAATATTGGGTCGCACCAAAGCAAAATGCAGTAACTTCCATTTTATCTGATCAATTTAGCTTTAAAAAACACTATAACGGTAATTATGATCAAATACTCAGTCTGATAATGACGTCAAATGAAATGACACCTTTTACTGTTATTCTTTATATTGTAATTATTATTATTATTATTATTATTATTATTATTATTATTATTATTATTATTATCATCATTATTTATTTACAACATTTATTATTATATTACAGCACACTTGTGATGTTCCAAGTAACTTTTAAAATAAAATTATTTCAGTGGTTTTGGGATGTTTCTGAGCATTTGAAGTGCTACTAATATTTATATTCTAATCAAATAAAATTTGAATTTTAAATATGAAAGGAGAGATGCTGCAACAGAAAAAATAAAAATCTTTCCTGATAAAATATGACACTGATAAATTAATTTTAATGCATTTTCACACCTGGGATCAGAGTCTGAGAGTTATGACTCTGTGCTCTTATTTTAATATCTTGCTATACTGTTGCTATATATAGTAGTAAAATATAATGCATACACTCGACATATTTCTTAATTTTCTTTCAGATATTTCTCATGTTAGAACACTGTGCTTTTGACCCCCTTTTTTCTCAAAATAAAACACATTTGAGAGAAGATATTTGTCTTCATGTTACTGCCAGTATAAAGAATATTTCAAGTCAACTCAGTTTTACTTTCATGGTGTCAAATCATCCCAGGGCAGTTTTCTTCTTGTATATACTTTTCCTATTTTTATATTTCCACTGTTTAAACTGTTCATATTTTTTATATTTTCTCTTGTTTATATTTTTACATTTATCTTTTTAAATATATTTTTTATTGGTACCTCTTTATATTTTTGCTATTCACTTTGCTGCTATAACAATGTAAATTTCCCCACTGTGGGACTCATTATGTTATTTTATCTTCTATTTATTATCTCTCCTATAAACCCAGTTGTTCTCACCAGGAGCAAACACTGAGGCGACTGCAGGGAGGAAAATCTTCCCTTTAAGGGGCAGAAACCTCGAGCAAACCCAGGCTCTTTATTAAGGGCTGCAACACACTGGAACCAGCATTCTGGAATAAGATATATCAAGCTTTGATGTGGGGGTTTATTATCAGAATAATGGAATATAATTAGGGTTTGAATAAGACAGTGGCTTTCAGAGGAGACTTATTTTCTGATGCACACCACTAATAAAACACATCACATTCACATACATGGATGTGTGCAGCAGTGCGGTCAGTCGCAGGGTTACTGTGAAAACACATTCTACTGTTACAACTACACACAGTAAATACTGTCAGTAACACTTAATAAACACAACATAACAACAACATGCGGCTACTGTTTCAAAATAAAAGCAAAACATTAAAAAATAAAAATCTTAATTCTTTATTGTGTTAGTGTCAACTTGCTAATACATAAAATGAATTGAAAACAATCAGCATCTCCTTTTAAATGATCTGAATTTCTTTTGTTAGTCTTAATATTGTATTTTACTCAGATATAATAACGTAGTGAGTTTTCTTTGTGCCTTTTTGTTGTTGGCTGCATGATGTTCAGTCCAACATGACGTTTTATCGTAATTGTGTAAACAGAACTTGATAACTTGACTGGACGATATATATTCTTTTGTACTGTAGTCTGAATATCCTCAACAGACTTTATTGGATTTTATTCTGCTGTGCTGTTACAAATCCCTGTGATCTCTGGAATTTGAGGTAGAGTGAGAGCTCTTCTTCGCCTCATCCCATCTCTGCTTGCAGGGAACCAAAGAGCTTTTATAAATACCAAAACCCAGCAGAGAGTTCAGCTGACGGGCTGCACAGAGGCTCATTTAACAGTTCAACAAGTGTTCAAACCACACAGTTTATTTTGGAAAACAAGTTGGATTCACTCCCTTCCTTTTTCTTTCCTTTTTCTTTTTTTTCCACTTTTTTTTCATCTCTCCATCAAGAGCACCCGAGAAAATAAAAACACATTTCTAGCAATCTGTGAAATTGTTATTTTTTAGGAGTAAAACAAACAAAGACTCTGCAGGATTAAAGCAACAAGTGTGCTGAGGCTGTTTTTAAGCTGAATGGCTGCTTCAGTCCCTCTCTGTTGCATTCCAGTCCCGGTGCCAAACACCGGTGACGTCACAGAGCGAGCAGCCAATCACAGAATTCAGCTGTTGTTACCAAGCAAACTGTAAATCTCCTTCTCTCCATTCAGACTGCTGAGCCGAGCTGAGCCGACCTGAGCCGAGCTGACTGTACACTGAGGACAAACTGAGACCTGGACTCTGGAAATAAAAGCAGCTCTGGTTCTGTTTCTAACAGGACGCGCTCAGATGAGCTGAACTCTGCATTCATGACACAGTTTGCATGAGTCTGAGAAAATAACACATAGTTATAATTACTATGAAGTCCCAAAAGAGACAAAATATGCTGCTATTTAAGTCTTATTTGAAGAACCAAGATGTGACAAAAAAGTATTGTGTTAATAATTTTTCTTTTTTCTTTATTTTTAAACTAATATTATCTGATGTGTTTTTAGTTTGTTTGGTCTACCTTATAATGAAAACAACGTCAACAATATTAATATTGACATGTTAATGTCAATATGCCTTTGAATTGTAATATGATTTGGTCTTTTATTCTCATTTACACATCACCACAATTATTTAACAATTGATTAAATTCAAACTTTTGGGATTCCTGAATAAAAGAACCTGGTCTCACCAAATGGTGTGTGAATAACACGACCAAGTCATTTTGCGTTACTTGCATAACTTCACTTACCGAACTAACAGACTTACTTTTAGCCAAACCTCAGTCTTTTCCTAAACTTTTCCAAGTAGTTTTGGCACCTAAACTTCACTTTAGTTTGCTAAAAGTTATAATCAGTTAAGTTAAAAGTTATGGATAAATTGTTGAAATTGCTGACATTGTCTAAGAGTAAATGGACAGTCAGCTGAAATAGTTTAGGTTGGAGTTATCGTACAAATGCAAACATCATTATGACTTCATTATAAGAATATACATTTATAATGAATAACATCTAGTTTGTGGTCCATTCATACGAACATCTGGAACATGACATGCAGTGTTGATGACGGGGGGCAGTTGGGTTCATCTGTGGGGGTATTTATGAGGGTACGTCTAAAACAAAAGGTTGGGAACCACTGTGACATTGTGACATTAACCTTCACAGTCCGTCCATCTGCTCACTTTATTGTCCTTTAAAACAAACAGTAGGTTCCAGGTGAGGACAGTTTGGTTTTTGTGCTGGAGCAGCAAAAAAATCTCTGTATGACTCGAGTATTTTGAGATGAAAGTAAAAATAGTTTTCTCTATTTTTTAAACTTGTAGTAAATCAGATGGAGGACTCAGATTTGTAGAGGTCAGAGTGAGGAGCTGAGGACTCAGGCTCTGTGATGGTGGCGTTGGTGTCTGGCCAGCAGTGAGTCAGCATCATCATCTGTTACTCACTGACTGTATCGCTGCTCCGGTCGCGGTTTGTCTCCGCTCATCTTTCGTCACGGCGTCATGACACGGCCTGCCTCGCTCGCTCAGTCAGCTGATGTAGAGAGAGGAAGCGAGAGGGAAGGCGTGGTGAACAATGCATCCTGTTTTTTTTTTTCTTTTTCCAGCAAGGTCCCGGCCGCTGCAGGCAAATGTGCAAGAACGGCGAGCTGTTTGCATCCTGGACGGCGTTCACGCAAGATCTGCCTGTAGGCAAATCTACAGTGAGAGAGAGGAAGAACGACAGAGAGGTGAAATACTGCAGGGTTACAGAAAGTTTGTCCCTCAGTTCAAATCTGTTCTCCTCAAACACAGACACAGTGACACGCAGAGGGTTTCTTCAGCTCAGGTGTAGCAGAGCGTTTCCAGAGAGCAGAGGAGGAAGAAACTCTGGTGAAAGTAAAAGAACTGATTCAACTTCTTTATTCAAGTAAAGGTCAAGAGTTCAGGCTCTGAAATGTACTCAAAAAGTAAAAAGCAGTCCTCTTTGTCTGTCATGTCCTATGAGGTCTTGATCATCTTTTTTTGTCTTTTTATGTCTTTTGCATCCTGTTATGTGTCTTATGTCCTGCTGGGTCTTTTTTGTCGTTATGGCTTTTATGTCTCATCGTCTTTCTTTTGTCTTGTTTACTCTTTTGCATCTTGTGAGGTTTTTTAAATTTTGTTATGCTTTGTACGTCTTGTTATGTCTCTTATGTCTTGTCTTTTACACCTTATGTCTTCTATGTCTTGTCATGTCCTTATTTGTCTTGTTACATCTTTCGCATCTTGTGAGGTCTTTAACATCTTGTTTTGTCCCTTATGTCTTTTTTGTCCTGTGAGACCTTTTAGTTTTTGTTAGGTCTTTTTTGTCTAGTTCAGTCTTTTACGTCTTGTCACATCTTTTTTTGTCTTGTTATGTCTTTTGCGTCTTGTGAGGTCTTTTACATCTTGTTGTACCTTGTATGTCTTGTTACATCTTCTACATCTTGTCTTCTACGTCTTGTTATGTCTGTTACTTCTTGCTATGTCTCTTACATTTTGTCTTGTTATGTGTCTTTTATCTGATAAACTGAACTCTACGGTTTCCTTTCAATAGAAATAATCACGATAAATTCTATCATAACTTTCAGCGGGCTGTTGCCCCGGGCAACAGTTTTACTGAACACACTTTGATCGCTGCATTTGCCGTAAAGATTACAGATTTCAGTTTGTCTGACCCACCAGATGCAGTCTGGTAGACTCTGGGTATAAATCTGCTACAGGTCACTTGTTTCAAGCGGCACGCTATCAACATCTTCAAAGTCCCCAGGACACAAGAGACAAACAAGCTAACAGCTGTTAGCTTTTCTTTTGCAGTGATGTAGTAATTTTAAAAACAGAGCTCGCCTCCTGATGTGTAAATGTTCCACCAAAACACTGGCCCCCTTTCACATTATTTTGCAGCAGCACCATCGCTGCATCCTGGGCTTAGCTCCGCCCAAGATGTTTGTGATTGGTTTAAAGAAATGCAAACAAGACAGCAGAATGTGTATGTGTGAGGCCAGATCTTTCTCCAGCATTGAGCACTGAGGTCAGTTCCAAAACTTTTTCTACCGTTTAGTCATTTAGACCCCAAAATATGTTTTAAAAAATGGGGCTCAGATTTAAAAATACCAACATTACCCTTAAAAAGCTTGTTTTGACCTTTTTTAAAACACTTTTGCTGCAGAGAACATCTTAGTGTGAGGCCCTTCTCCTAATGACCCACTACATCCTGCAGATTTCACCCACCATCACCTATAAATCCCCTCAGTCAGCTGACAGATCATCCTGTCGCTGCCTCCCACAGCGTGGGGGGGGGTCCTTCATGTGATTTCACTTCCCAAATGGAAACACAAACATGAACTGACATCAGAGACGACATTTCCCACATCATTCACTCAGCACTTAAAGACACACACTGCGTTATTTCACTGTTTTGAGCCTTTCAGGGTCTGTGTTACATCAGAACTCACTGAGCAACAGAAAACTGAACTGTTCCTATATATATATGTATATATATATATATATATATATATATATATATATATATACATATATATATATATACAGGAGGTCAAACTTTCCCCTAAAAATACCTCCATAACTGAAATGTTTTTTTTTTGTGCAAGATATTCTGAAATATAACTGTAAATGATGAACATAACTTACAGGCAATATTTACAACTTACAGCTTTAGTTTGCTAGAAATGGTCATAGCATCTCTTTGTGTGAGCGTTCAGCTCAGAAATTAACTGAAACCTTTTTTCCTTTTTTGTCTCTGTATGTTTATGAAGCAGCTGAAACAATTTCAACCTGTTTAGGCTTCAACTGTTGTTATGTTGTGTGTAACATTTGCATCTTTCCATTGACTTTAAATGCAGTCCTTGCAGCTCAAAAGTTCTCTTTGCCTCCTGTCTGAACAGCCTTTAAAGGGATGACTGAATTTTCATTTTTGGATGAACTATCCCTTTAAAGCATCAGTCATTCTCTGTAGGATTTCGCAGGCTGTTTTTGGGATTGTTGCGGCCTAAAATGACACACAGGAAATCATTCCTGTCATACAATAACTCCAGGAAATGAATCTTATGTGCAACACATACAGCAGTGTTATTACACTGTTATTTATGACTGTAGCTGCATGCATTTTTGTACATAATTCTCGTATTTCTGTTCATCTTTTATTTTCCATATGTTACAGTTTTAGATTTATATCATGCTGTTACATATTGTAGATAAGGCACATGCACCTTTACACATGAGTTTGTGTCTTTGCTCTCCTGCACACACATGAATTGAATCTCAACTTTCCAGTGCAAAGAGGGAAAAAAAACTGAAAGGCAAAGGGTCAGTCACCTATTTTTAGTGAATATAGCATTAGCATTAAAAAAAAAAACTGCATATATGTAAAATAATTTTGGTATAAAAAACAGCCTTCAGATGTGGACTAACAACACCTCCTCTCCACCTCCTGATTAGAGATAATCCAACACTCCCGTGACCGTGGATCTGTCTGTATCAGACTGTAAACCGGTTGCAGGATGTGGGACGCTACAAGCTAATGAAGCCCTGTGAGCCGGCCGGGTGTGTTTTGCCTGATCAGCGGGGTCTTTAAATAGCCTCCCTGCAGGCCACTCAGATGGGAGAGATTTGCAGACTTGGCCTCGTGTCTGCAGGGGTCGACCCAGTCAGTTTATACAGCTTAGCAAGTTTCACATGGGGGAGGAAGTCTGCACGATGGGAAAGCAGCCCGGGGAGAGGCAGAGCTGGGAGGTGACGGCGGGGTCAAACTCGGAGCTCCAGGAATGATTAACCGTTTACAGTCACAGTTCATTCCTCAGAACTCACTGTGACCGAAAATATCCTTCGGTTCCTTCATCAGCAGCATTACCCAGAGGCCTTCTGGTCACTTGACCCCATCTGGCTCTCATGCTGGAGGTCTCCTGTCTGTAAACATCTGATTGAATTTCTCACCAACTCAGCACAGTTACGTAGATACAGTTGCAGTGGTGTAGTGCAGGACATACACAGCTATACAGAGAGTACGCTGTAAAAATAAGTACATATTTGCAGGGGTGGGAATATCTAAAAACAAATACCACTAATTTTGCATCACTGCACACCGCCTTCCCAACATCAATACTGATTTAAATGAACATGGGACGATAATACATTAAAAAAAAGATTTCATGGTGTATTCATCAGTGTATGGCATAACTGCTAGACAATGACACAAGAAAAAAGACAAAACAAGATAAAAACAATGTAAATACTGTAACAAGACAAAAAAGATGAAACAAGACAAACAAGGCGTAGCAAGACAAAAAACACAAAGGTGAGGTGAAATGAATGAAAAAGATGTAACAAGACAAAAAAAACATAACAAGACAGAAGACAAGGTAAAGGACATAACAAGACAAAACAATGAAACAAGATGAAACAAGGTGAAAAAGATGTAACTGGACAAAATCTACAGAATTGATGTAACAAGAGGAAAGACAACATAAAAGACAAAACAAGACAGAAAGGACATAACTGGACAAAACCACAATATAACAAGACGTAACAATGAAAAACAACCTGAAAGACAAAACTAGACAAACAAGATGTAGCAAAACAAAAGACAATGTAAAAGATGTAACAAGACAAAAAGCCCTAACAAGATAAAAAAAATAACATAAAAGACGTAACAAGAAGAAAAACTAACAAAGTGAGACGTAACAGCAAAAAGAAACTTCATAAAGGAGGTAAACAGACGAGAGAGAGAGACTCAACCGTGAAGAAAAGGTGAGAGTCAGTTCGCAGAAATGTCCCTCAGAGGGCGACTTTTTACTTTTGTACTTCGAGTAGTTCTCAGCAAAAACATACAGTCAGAATGATCATATTATCATCATACTACACTACACTGCAGTTTCAGTGGAGTAATACACTGTAGTAATGTAACATACCTGCAGAAGATGTCACAGACATGAAAAAATCAGGTGAAGGGTTGTAGCCAGCAGGGTTGCCAGGTCCACGGTTCTCAGGCAGAACTGGGTTCTTTTTGAAGTGTTGCTGTAGGACAACTTTTTTGTGTCTGTGGGTTGGGAAGACCTCTTTTGTATGCAAATTAAATGAATGATATCTATGAATGAAGATCCATATTTTGATTGAAATGATATGTTTATACACAGGTCATATCAAACTGACTCCAGGTCAGATCAGCACATGCAGTACTCACATGCACACACATGTATTTACTGTACATATAATATAAGATTAAAATATAGTGAAGTGAAATGAAGCCCGTTTCCCTTCGGATCCACGAGCACTGATTTCACACATGTTCTCTCTGGAATCTGTAGTGACGGAGAACTTTAATCCATGGAGGTGTTCATCCTCTGTGGAGTAGGAATATCATCAGTAAATATGAAGGCAATTTTTCCTGTGAACATGTGAAAGTTTTGTCCTGATAGTGTTACAGACCTGGACAGGTGTGTCACCAGAATAATCAGGATTCATCCTCTGGAGAGCATCAGTAACACCAGCAAAGTTCATGTTCGTCTGTTCAGAAGTTATTGGCGTGTTGATTTCATTAAAGACCAAAGTGTTTGCTGTTCTTCTTTTGTCCTTTAACATTTTCATTTTTAGCATCTGTGAGCTGGTTTGGATTCATTAAGGAGGTGAAACTTTGATCTCCCTCAGACTCTGTGAGACGAGACTTTGGCAGATCGCTCAGTCTGTACTGACAGACATCATTAATTGCCAAAAGCTTGTAAATAGTATTTCAAACGTCTCTTCATGAAACATCCTGTTTAGAGTCGATCCCACTGGGACTGCGGAGGCTAATCTGTTTCTCTGTTTGAGTTTCAGGCCAATTCTTAATTATTTGGACCGCTGACAGTTGCCTCCGATTGAGGCGAGATAAAACAGAAATGTGTTTAATTTTTTGCCCTGAATGCATCATCTGTTCCACATCATCAAAGCCTGAGCTCTGTGTACGGAGATGCTTCATTTACCAAACGCTGTGTTTAAAAATTAAAGCCGTTTTAACACATCAAAGCTGATACTACAAAGCTATTTGCTCAATTATTGAGAGGCTGCGCTCGCTGTGTGTCCGTCTGAAGCCTCCTGCTCGTACAGTGAGGCGCTGATGTCTCGCTGACTGTCACAGCACAACAAACGTCCACCGACTCACAAACACAACGAGACAAACGGACAGAGTTGACTGTACAGCAGTCTGATGTACTACACTGTGTGGATTCCTGATGTTTCTCATGAAACTAATCATCATCGATTGTTTCAGCTTAATGTTACGAAAATCAGTCACCACTTTATTCTTCAAGATTGTATTTGTTTAACTAGTCTTTATATTACCTTATTTTGTCTTTCACTAACAAAGACCTCACCATATGTTCAGTATAAAAACTAGTTTATTGGATTGGTGACGTGATCTGCAGAAGACGAGAAGAGAATTGTGTGCAGAGGGATGGTAGGAGTGGAAGGAAGGGATGTAGGGACTGAAGATGAAGGGGTCTAGGAGAGGGATGAAGGAGTCAAGGGATGTAGGGGTTGAGAAGAGGGATGAAGGAGTCAAGGGATGTAGGGGTTGAGAAGAGGGATGAAGGAGTCAAGGAATGTAGGGGTTGAGAAGAGGGATGAAGGAGTCAAGGGATGTAGGGGTTGAGAAGAGGGATGAAGGAGTCAAGGGATGTAGGGGTTGAGAAGAGGGATGATATTTGGCAGTGGACCAAACCAATGTGAGATATAATGAGGGGGAGGACACAATTTTTCAAACCTTGAAAACTGTTTTGCATCTATAATCAGCACAGGTGCTTCGTCACAATACTGGATCTCACTGGCACTGACTTCATTATTTTACTTCACTATTTTATTTTATAAAAGTACTACTGACTGCTGCAAATTACTGGTCTCACTCACCAGATGCACTCTGGTGGCATTGCAGCAACCTCCTAGTCGCAACCTACACACTAAAAACAGCAAATTAGCAGCTGAGAGGCTAATGGTACAAACATAAGCTAACAGCTGTTACCTTTTCTTTTGCAGTGATGTAGTCATGTAGGTATTTTAATACCAGAACTCACCTCCCAACATGCAAATGTTCCACCGAAACAAGTTCCCCCTTGGCACTATTTTGCAGCAGCACCAATGCTGCATCCTGGGTTTAGCTCCGCCCAAGACAACTGTGATTGGTTTAAATAAATGCAAACGTCTATAGCAGAATGTGTGTGTGTAGAGGCAGACCTCTCTCCATCACTGAGTGCTGTGGAGAGAAGTCTGGCTATGTGAGACTAGCTAACTACTGACCGATTTGGTTTTGTGATTGTACATACATATTTCAAACACTCATTGCCAAAGCCATTTTCTTTCGCAAGCTTAGGTCGTGGTTGCTGCTTTTATTTTATTTTGTTAAAGACAGAAAGCAGAAGCACTTTAGGTTAAAAGGAAAAACTACTTTTATACGAGCAAAAATGCTGTACACATGAGATTTATCACTATTAATGGAGGATGTTCAAATCATCACCTTCATTTGGTTTTAATATCATAATAAATATTGTACTATTGACTTTTTATCGTGGGTTTTTGGTATCATTAAATCTCTTCCCTCCCTTCCCTCACCTTCATATTTAGGCTGTAGTAACACAGCAGCACGTTCGACTGTAAACAATATAAATTTATTGTGTTTGTCTGATGCGAGTTGTCTGGCAGGTCGACGAGGCCGCCGCTCTGCTGTTAAACTCCCCTGCAGGCCGTTCTGCATTCCTGTCACTGCAGGGACTTGTGGGTAAACCCCACACAGCAGATGTGTTGTGTTTCCTGGTAAACAGAGGCCAGGCGATGCACTTCAATCCCCTCACTTATCAGCACGTAACTTTATTGTCAGGATATTACCAGTAATGAACTGCTTCCTGTTTACTGAGACGCCGCTGCTGCTGCTTTCTTCTTCTTCTTCTTCTTCTGGCACGGCACCAACAGCAGTCTGTTTACCATTTCAACAAACACATCTCCATCTCATTTACATGCCGGGAGCCTCTTCACAGAGTCAGCCGGGCCTCTGTGTGCAGCAACCACTCCCCATCAGATGGACACATCTCCCCTCCCGGACAGATACACACTCAGGAAGTGACTCACTGATCTATTGATAGACCTCCAAACTAATTTAAATCAATAAGTGCTGGGAACAAAAGGTGATCGGACAAAGAAGGATAAAAGCCTCATCAAGCTGCATGAACATGTCCTGCTCTCAGACACCTTTTCAGCCAGCCAGAGAGGTTTGGTGTTGTGTTCACTGACGGCTGTTTCAGGCTTTTAAGCCGGGACTAAGACTCAGGATGACGTCTTCAAACACAGCTACATCCAGGAAAAACTGTAACAATTAAGCACAAAAATCTGATATGCATTTCCATGACAACGAGGCTACACACCTGAAGGTGTGTCTTTTAACTGAAGATGAGTCTGAGGAGGCTCGAGTCGAGCAGGTGTAAAGCAGTGCATAAACTGTTCATATACGCCTCTAGAAGAAACACGCTCTTTCCTTAAATTCTTCACACTAAAAGTCCTCTGTTCTTACGTTATGTAAATGCTTTTATTATGAAGCAGCACAAACAGGGAATGTTTTCATTCGGGGGGAGGGGTGGCTGAAAGTGAATATGAAATGGTAAAATAATGCAGACACCTTAAAGTACAGACAGCGACACAAGAAAGAAACTTCATTTCACAACGTAAAGATTCTGTTAGAAGCCACAGAAGTACTGAGAGCTGAACACAAAGAGACTTTCTCTCTGCTCTCCTGCACATACATGAGCTGAGTGCCACAACACTCGCTTGTTCGAGGGGCAGAAAAACTGATCACGCGATAAAACTGATAATGGAAATCTAAACCAGCGCAGCACAGTTTGACTCAGTGTGATCAAAAGCACCGGTGAAAAAGCCCCTGAATGAGATTCAACAATCAACTATCTTTCTTGTAGCAGCTTTAAAAATGTCATAGTGCGCTTGTTAGCATTCAGGTCAAATCACAGCAACTAATATAGCTGCAGACCTTTAGCTAACCTTTTGACTCCTCCATACAGGAGTTATATTTCACTCTGAACCGAAACATGTCGACCTGCTGGAGGCAGGAAGAGTCGGAGGATCACCAAAATCGGTCGGTCCCTCAGATGTCTGACAGCTGGGTATGAGGTCTAACTCTGATCATCAAAGTATCTACTCAGTTTTCATGCAGCATGTTTCTAGTTTTTATTATCTGAACAAACTGAATCACAGTCCGGTTGTTATTGATTTCTTTGTCAACGCTGCAGACTGCAGGAGGCGCCATTTTGGGTGCTCCTATCCCCCCAGCACAATCGCCCCGAGATACAGCACCCGACGCGGCATTTATAAAATGGACGGCCAAGTCAAATAAACCAGAGGAAAAACACTTTTGGACGCCTCGCATCTGGAATCGGAGCGGTGGTGATGTCACTGGGGGCGAAGCGAGGAGACAAGAGAAAAACAACAAGGCTCTCTTTTTCCCTTCGCCTCCCCTCATCTCTCCCCCTCTCCTCCCCCCCTCTGTCCTAATCCTCTTTGCAGGCCTGCAGGGAAAGGTCGGCCAGCTGCCAAGGCAAGGGCTGCTGGGAAAACGTGGCGGTTGCCAAGCGGGAGCGGCGGCGGCGGTGTCGCACACAGCTTTGTTCTGCCAGAGGCCTCGATTCAGACTCAGAGCTTTATGGTTGGACTGGAGCACTGCCAGACTGAAGCCCCGCCCACCTCACCTCGCTCACCCCTCTCACTCTGTCTCACACACACACACATGCACACACACGCACACACACACACACACTCTCTCTCTCTCTCTCTCTCTCCCTGAGCACTTACTCGTTCGGCCCGGCACTGAGCCAAGGACTTCCTGCCAAACATTCGTCAGTTGCCATGGCGGCAGAGACAGAAAGGGGAGCAGAACATGAGAGTGAGCCAAGAATAATGAGTCACTCCTGGAGCCAGATGTGCCACATCTGCAGCCATGATGGGGATTCTGTGTGTGTGTGTGTGTGTGTAGTGGGGGGTTGCCAGTTTGGAGGGGGATGGGGGTCAAACAGGGAGGACGGGTCTTTGAGTCTAACCTGCATTTCCAAATAAACCCGACTGTGAGGAGGAGGGAGCGGAGCAGCTCGGGCCTCCGGAGGGGAAATGATCGGAATTTCCCTGGAAAAGAGAAATGTTTAAAAAAAAGAGTGAGAAGGAGAGCTTAAAAAGCAGATGGGAGGAGATCCGTGCCTGGGAATCGGCCTCGTTACTGAGCTGACATGACGATGATGAAGGCAGAACGGAGCCGTCCAGCAGCTCGGAGCCTCGCCAGCTCCTCTCGTCAGGAAAACGTTTCCAGACCGCAGACAATTTAAGAGGCAACAAAGACTGTGAGGGTTTTTTTTCTTTTTTTTTTTTTTTGGTTAAATGAATATCATAATCTGTAAAAGCAGTCACAGCACCAGTGAAGGAGACTCACTCCAAACTGGGACGACTTTTCTTTTTTCCTTCCTCGTCGCTCTTCACTCTTTCCGACAGCGTCTGCGGGGACGAACTGCTAAAGTCATCAGCAGGGGAGCGTTTAACTTTCATGGAGTCTTTAACGGCCTCGCTGGTTGAAGCAAACGTTCCTGACAGCTCACCTCACACCAGAGGTGGAAAGTAACAAAGTACAAATACTTAGTTAGTTAGTTAAAAATATGTGGTTACAAATACTTAGTTACTGCACTGAAGTAGATTTTTTAGGTATCTGTACTTTACCTGAGTATTTTTCTACAAGCTTTTTACTTTTATTCCCTACATTTTAACACAAATATCTATACTTTCTACAGCTTTCATTTTCAAACCAGCTCGTTACTTTATAATTCAAGGTGAAAACAACTTAAAAATACCTAGCAAGGTGAAATCACCGTAACCAGACGTAACGACAAAAACACAGAAAGATGTACCAAGACATACGGAGACGAATATGATGTAACAAAAAAGAAAAGATGTAATAAGACAGAAAGCAGCATAGGAAGATGAAAACAGTGCAAAAGACATAACAAACGTAAAAGATGTACAGTAACAAGATGAAAAACAACGTAGGAAGACGGAAATGACGTAACAGTATGTTAGACGAAAATAACACCAAGGACAAAAATTATGTAAAACACAAAAAATGCTGTAAAAGATATATAACAAAGTGAATATGAAAAATCAAGTTGAAAACAATGTTAAAAAGTTGTAACACGACAACAAAAATGACACAAGATGAAAATGCCGTAAAATATGTAACAAGACAAAACAAGACAAAAATGCAGTAGAAGGTGTAACAAGATGAAAATGACATAAAAGGTGTAACAAGGTATAATGAGACAAATAAGACGTAACAAGACGTAACAAAACAAAGGAAGACAAAAACAATGTAAAAGATGAAGCAAGACGAAAAACAATGTAGGAAGATGGAAACAATATATAAGAAAATGACATTAAAAAACAAAAAAACAAAAAAATATGTGAAAGATGCAACAAGATGACAACAACATAACCAGACATAAGATGTACTGAAAGGTGAGCCACAAAATGAAAATTACGTAAATGATTTAACAAGACATTACGAGACGAATAAGACGTAACAAGACATAAGACAAAAACAACATAGGAAGACCAAGACAACACAATATTACATAACAAGATGAAAATGATGTAAAATATGTAATAAGACGTAGGAGGACAGAAATGATTTAACAATTACTAAGACAACTTAAAAAACATAACGACAAAAATTACATCAAAGACATAACGAGACGAAAATGACAACAATACAAAAACACCGTAAAAAGTGTAACAGGATGAATACGACGTAACAAGTTGAAAATTACATAAAAAGTTACAATATGACATAAGATGAAAATGACGTAACAAGAAGAAAACAAGTTCGACACACGATAAGTTGAAAATGATGTAAAAGATGCAGCAAGATGAATATGATCTAACAAGACAAAAATGATAGAAAAGATGTAAGAAGACAAAAACAATGTAACAATTAATAATAAAATAAAACTGATATGAAAGATGTAACAAGCTGAAACAGACAGAGAGGGAGACTCAGGGAGCTTCAGTTGTCTTTGGACAGAAACAGTAGAAATGTCCTTCAGAGGACGACTTTTTACTTTTATACTCTGAATACATTTTAGAGCCTGAACTTTTTCACTTTTACTGCAGTAAACAAGTTGAATCAGTACTTCTATTTTTCTTAAACAAGTATCTGTACTTATACTTGAGTACAGAGTGTGTGGACTTTTGCCACTTCTGCCTCTTACCCCCCCGTCTCCTCCTCCCGCCCGCCCCCCCTTCTTCTTCTTTTCCTCCTTCCTGAGTGTGGCGCCAGTCCTTCTCTATTCAGGTGCATAACACAGCTTTGCCAAAAATAACATCAGTGCCACACGGCAAAGTTCAACCATGATGTAACCGAGGCCCCCGGAGCAAGAAGCTGCAAATAATGATGGCTTACGTAACGTCCCGACACACCAGAACCAAACCACAGGTTCAGGCTCCTGCCAGAGTGCTGACATCAAACACTCAGCTCGCCACAAGTTCAAAGCCACCGAGCGCCGGCTGGAAGACGGACGGTAGAATATTAGAGGGAGTTTCTCCTCGATTGGTTTAGAGATGGTAAACATCCTTCAGAAAAAGAGGGCGTTCGTTGCTTTTGAAGATTCATCTGATCCAACAAGCTCCTGAAGGCCTTCAGTACAGCTGCCTGATGCAAAAGATTTTATCTGGCAAACTCATAACTTATTAAAAACATAGAAATCGTTGTTGTAACTAGACAGAGCTGTCTCTTCATCAAAACCAAACAGTATCTGTGCAGATTCAGGTTTTGCTAAGATCTCATTGTGGTCTTTGTCATAGCTGGAGTTGTGTTTAAGCAGCAGAACACTTGATGCATTTAAATTATAAACGAGTGCCCCAGAGTAGCTTAGAGGATTTGGGATTCCACCTCCATGGTTTCACAAAATAGGGCCAGATATTTTGTATGTGGCCCCAAAAAACTAGAAATGGCCCTGGAGCCACCAGTTGGTGTGTAATCGTCTCACTGTAGCTATTTCAGACTAACTTATAATCTTTGATGTGTCATCAGCAAATGGAGCAGAGTCATCTTTGCAACAGCAGCTGGACCGGACAACTGTAACCCTCAAAACCTCAAAACTGCTAAGCTTGAAGCTTCTGCTCCTTCCTGCAGGTTGAAACAAAAAAAAAAAAAATCAGTCCTCGTTTGTTACGAACACTCGTCTGTTTCGTTGTGGGAGGAGAAGCTTGTAAAACACGCGGCGGCCCCGGTCCCTCCCTGAGACCTTGAGCCGCAGGAAACGGTTTTACGATGTCTAGCTCACGGATCCTCTCCCCGCCGATTTTTCATTTTCAAAATTTTTCCAGGACCTCCACCCCCTAACATTTCTGTTTTTGTCCTCCAGCCCGCTGCTGAGTGCTGCTGCTGGAGTCCCTCGCCAGGCTTAAACAGCACCATTACAGCTCAGACATTTATCAGATTACAGTCATTGGAGGCAGATGTGTGTGTGTGTGTGTGTGTGTGTGTGTGTGTGTGTGTGTGTGTGTGTTACGAATGCGGCACGTTTGATTTTGTCTAAAACAATCAGACAGGATGGAAACAGCATCATCTCTGTCTGTGTTTATTTGCATATGGTTATCTTTACGGCGTGTGTGTGTGTGTGTGTGTGTGTGTGTGTGTGTGTTTAGCATTGTTCTCTCTCCTTCATCTATTTTCGATGTTGCTCATAAACCTTTGAACCCACTAAAGTGCTGCTGAACGTCCATATAACCCAAATATCTGAGCCAAAATCAAACAGTAAAAGATTTATGAACAATAAAATCTCAAAACAAACAGTAACGCAGTCAGCGTCACCGAGTCCTGAGATGACTCCACACATCTGATCGTCTGACCAGTAGTGGAGCTAAACATGTAAAGTTTGTCCTCAGTTTGTCCTCTTATTTGTCACCGAGAGATCATCCTCTGGGGAGCAGGAATGTGATGAGAAATATAATGACAGTTTTCTTTGTAGATATTGGTATTTGTGCAAAAAATATGTCTTCATGGTAGTTTTAGAAGAAAGATCATGAGGTCGTGAAAATCATCAGGGTTCACTCTCTGGGGACGATGAATATACAAAGTACATTTAATAGAATTTGTATCCTGAAGTTTTTTTCCTCTGCATCAAAGTGTTGCAGCTGTTAATGTACTAATTAACAACAGTTTTCTGCCTCCGGCTCTAAAACAACTGCAAATGAGGTGAAATAAATTCTGACAGAAGTGTTACTGCTCGGACTTCTTGTTTTGGACCCATAAGTTTGACCCACACCAGCAGCGTGGCTGTCAGGGAAGGCAACATGTAGGCTGGTAAGTCTGGCCTCTAGAGTCTGAAATGAAACTGGATTTCCAGTCCTGTTCCATCCCACTAAAATACTCCTGTCCCATCCCAAACCCAGAAGAATGGCTCCATTCTGTTCCCGACAGTCCACACTCAAGTGCCTGCAAAAAAAAATGACCTATTGTTATTACGGTTCCTGCTCCTGTTGACTTTTTTCTGTCCTGTTCCAGTCCCGTGATCAATATGGAAATATTGATCCCATCCTGCAGGAAACAGGATGGGTCTCACCTCTGTCAGCCTCTGCTAACAGAGGTGGGACCAAGTCATTGTTTTGCAAGTCATAAGAAAGTCTCAAGTCTTTGCTCTCAAGTTCTATCTCAAGACTGACAAGTCCCAAGTCCTAAACTTTGAGTTTCAAGTCAACATGTCATTGATTTACAAAGTTACTTAGTTGTTAACCAACACTAGCTGAGCATTAGCTTGCTAACTTGTTAAAACTGATGATGATGATGATGAAGATACTTTTACTGTCAGAACGAGTTAGATTTTTTTCTTGCATCACAGCAGCTCTGCTTGCAACATCACAGAAAACAAAAATTAAGGGCCATTTAACAAGAGTTCTTTAGTTTGACCTTATTGAACTGTGGAACCCTGTATCCCTGCTTTGATCATGAAGGTTCTCCAGACGTTATCATATTGGCCTTTGATCTAACCGTAACTTTTGATCCGTCCTTTTTTGAATATTGGAGTTTATTTTTGTTGACCGCCGCATAGTCTTTGTATGCGAATAAAATCTTCAGTATCATTTTTTCCTAATCTGTCACATCAGATGGTTTGTTGCACAGAAACATGTGTGAAGCTGTCCTGAGAAACTGTTTGGAAAAGGGCAGGCACTGCCACAGCTGTCTATCACGTCTAACATGAGTTAACTTCAACCAATCAGATCAACGCTTCCATGGACACCTCTTGCTGTCGTCACATCTTAAACCAAACTTGTAGCTGCCAGTCATCCATCGCAGGCTGCTGACTGGCTGCACCACAAACCATCACTTGAAGTCTGGCAAGATGGTTTCTCAGACTGATTCACAGGGTAAGTTTTTTCCAACTGGACACCAGAAGCATAACTTTACATAACATAACATAATGTGAAGTCACAAGTCATTCCATCTATCCATCTATGACTAAGTTAGCATGCTGACATTAGCATTTGTTAATTCTTAAAATAGGACAGCAGGTGGATTTAATTCACTCCAACAGTTTTTTCTTGTTTAAGTAAAAAAATGATCTTCAAAATTTAAATCCTCCAGATTTCAGTCTTAGTTGATTGGGTGATACCTGCGGTTACAGCAAAATTAAGAATTCAAAATTCTGTTCAAAATAACAACAGAAACAACAGAAGAAGAGCTGCTCTGTGTGTTTACAGTGCAGCCAAACAAATCATGGCCTGAGAGGATCCATCGCCATCATAAAGAGCAATCAGCAGTGTAGCAGTCTTACACCGGCTTTTTTTTGTCTTTAAATCTAGGCAAAAAAAGCAGATGTGTTTTCTGACCACACCAACACACACACACACACACACACACACACACACACACACACACACACACACACTAACGGTGAGAGGCTGGCTGTTGGGGGTTAATGATGGTTTTTATTGAATGCAGTCATCAGTAACCTGTGATGACTGTTTTCCAGCCTGCAGCTCTGTGTCACTTTGACTCTGACTGAGGTTTTGACTCAGTGTCCAACAAAAACTGTACAGTTAGAGCACAGCAGCAGCAGCTTATGTAACTGAGATCTGTGTGTGTGTGTGTGTGTGTGTGTGTGTGTGTGTGAGAGAGAGAGACTCTCAGTTATTTGAGTATCATAACGTTTCCTCTGTTCTCTGGAGTTTTACTGTGACAACAGATGCTCTTGTGTTCATGTCGATGAAGCTGATTCGTATTGAGAGACGCAGTCGATATTTTCAGTCGGTGACTCTGACACAGTTTCTGAGCTCAGCTTTACAGCAGCTCAGTGTGTGTGTGTGTGTGTGTGTGTGTGTGTGTGTGTGTGTCCAAACTTTTTTACTTTACTTTTTTCTGCTGATTCAAAAAATCATCCAGTCTGTGAATCAAAGCCATGATACCGTGAGTTTTATGATCCGTTGCAACCCTGAACACTAGGGAACAAGTGAGTGGCTACTTAACCAAATTCTTTCCTCACTCTGACGCCTCTGACAGGCGACCAAATCAAACGCACCAGATTTCTCTGCTTTGAAGATGGTCCACAACATAGATCAGATGACATTTTAATGTAAAATGTTACATATTATAACTTCGATTGACTTAATTACTTTCAGAGGTGGGAAGTAACAAAGTACAAAGACTACTGTACTGTACTTTTTAGTTTTACTCCCGATATTTCAACACAAACAACAGCATGAAATGACAAAACAAGACAAAAAAAACCAAACAAAACAATGTAAAAGACATAAAAAGACAAAAAACAGATGTAACCAGACAAAAAAGATGTAACACTAAAAACTATGTTGCAGGTTAGTTTCAGTAGAAATGTCCTTCAGAGGAAGACTTTTTACTTTTACTGCAGTAAACAAGCTGAATCAGTACCTCTACTTTTATTAGTCATTATTTCAGGAGTATTTGTACTTGTACTTGATTAAAACGTGTGTACTTTTGGCACCACAATACACAATATAAATCAAATAAATAAATAACTAAATTAACTGAATAAATCACATCACTAAACTGAATCATGCTGCATTAATTAAACTCTTGATATCAAAAATTCAAATCTAGAATTGTAAATCTGTTTTTATTTTATTTTTAAGTAAAGGATGTGAGTGTTTCTTCCTGCACACAACCTGATGTGTTCCTGCTGTTTGTTTCTGAGGATGTGATTTGATTTGATCGTCTACCTGCTCTGTTGCTCCTCTACAACCTGTTTTTCGCTCCATTTCACTTCCTCCTAATGGATCTGCACTCAGACTGCTTATCTCTGCACACACACACACACACACACACACACACACACACACACACACACACACAGTGGGTCAGAGTACACTGGGTGCCCTTGGCGAGACAGATAAGCCGGCTTTATGTGATTACGCAGCTCGACTATTGTGCAACCCCATGACTCAGTGCTCTAATTGGAGGAGGCAGAGAGGGAGAGAACTGACATGAGAACTTTACCAAAATAAAACTCAAACTGTTATATGGAGCTACTTTAAAATCTGACACCTCAGTTTTATGACTTATTTCTAACATTACAACACATTAAAGTAAATCTCAGCCAATCATACGTCACATTTTCTCATCTATCCTTTAACTTGTAAATCATTTCCAAAATGATTTATTTTTTCATGCAAAAGGGAAGCGGTGGAAGTAACTAATTACAAATACTCAAATTTCTGTAATTAAGTAGTTTTTTTGGGTACGTGTACTAATATGAGTAGATTTTGAAGTCTGTACTTTTACTCATACTTGAGTATGCATTACAGTAATCTACTGAAGTAATATCCAAACCTTTCATCTGCATGTTAGTAGCCAATCAGGTCATCTGATCACAAACAGTCCGATCAAAACCAGGACATGTAGTTAAGCAATTTCAGCCTGTTTCTAATACAAAGCAAATGTTTTGATCTTTCTTTTCAAGTTTATTTCTATTGAAACAGGATGAAATATTTTTTCACTTATGGGTTTCATTAACACAAAAACTACATGACAAAGTTGAGATCTGTCCAAAATCAGCAGCTTGGACACATTTCCGTTGTATCTTGGCTAATTACAGATGTGTGATGAGAGTCAGAAGTTAGATGAAAAAGTTGCAAAACTGGACTGTGGATGAGTTTATTCATATTTTAGAGGAACAGAACATTTTAATAGTCTAATCTGAACCTAACAAGACACCAAAGCCTGCATGGACGGTAAATAAAAATGCAGATAAACAGTGTGATGGAGGAGTGAAATAAGACAATGCAGCCTTGAAGAGGAAATAAAAAAGGAGACAGTGGATTGGTCAGCAGGGTGTTGGCCCTCGATAAAACAGCACTGGTTGAATCCAGGATGTAAAAATAGAAAGAAAGCAGGACAGAGAGGCGGGAGGTGAACAGAGAGACAGAGCGGATTAGTGTTTACAGCTTCAGATGAAGAGGAGGAGGGAGGTTTTCCTCTCGCTGTCAGCACACACTGCTCTGTATTGTCACTGCGCTGGCGACGAGCCGCCGTGTCATCTCACTTCACAGAGGAGATCAAGTGATGATTCGGTTATGCAACCTCTGATCTCATCGCAGAGCGAGTTTTCACGGCGAGGACGACGCAGAATCACCCGTCTGACTGCTGACTTGGCAGAGGAACCACATGACCTCACCGCACACGAAGAGTTAGTTTGTAAAAAAAAAACGCTGCGGTGAAACATCCAGACAGGAAACCTGTCCTGAACAACAACACAACCTCGACTCTGCTGCGCTGAGTCTGGCTGTCAAAGGTCTCGCAAAAGAAAGATGGCAGCTCCTGTATTTGAGATATTTTAATATCACTTTTACACAACAGGGGAAGTGGTGACACGTCGTCCATCTTTATTTTCAGGATGATTGATAGAGGAACAGTTGTTATCCTGATCTAAGATGATGCTCTGTGGCGGCTCGTTGATTACAGTATGAAAATGTCCCAGCAGGAGGACGGACATTTTGTCCAACAGCCCATTATGCTAAAAACAGAAATCCAGTAATACCCTGAAAATACACACTCTGCATGGATGTTTTTATCTTTAATATCATAGACTGTGTTGCACCAATGAAGACTAACTAAATATAAGATTAGTTCTAATCAAAGTTTAGTAAAACCAGGTTTAAAATACTCCAGATTTAAATTTAAGTAAAGCTCTGTTGCACAATTGAAAACTAATCTTAGTTTAGTAAATCCTGGTGTAGTGATGGAAATTGAGGGTTTAATTGATGTAGAAATATACAAATTAAAATGAATAAATAATAAGTTTGAGTGCTGTTGGGACGTAGCTAATAAGTATAAAAGAGTGGAGGTCTGTGTTCCTCAACAAAACACAACATCGTTTGCTAAAAACTCATAACTTTCTGCACCGTCAAACGGAGCACAGCAGAGACAGGCAGCATGCACCAATTATATACCACATCATTTATTAACCCTGTAAACCTGAGTCAGGTGTTACAACAACAACAGCAATCATATCACAGACATACAGGATGTTTTAACAGTAAAAATAATTTTAAAATGTTTTTAACACACTGGTATTGGATTGGTACTCAGTATCAGCTGATTAGAGTCATATTGGGAAGAAAGTGGAACATCTGTAGAGTTTGTTTTCGGGGGCATCATGAACCCATATGGCACCAGAGAGAAGAACTAAACTCTTTCCTAATGTCAACCACATTCTTTTAAGGAAAGCATTTTCTCAATTCTCAGAAAAGTTCCTGAGATTTGCTTTAATTACTCTGGCTCTGTTTCGTGTTTGGAATGGTAAGTAGTCCTGAAAGCTCTTTGTGAACGGAGGCCGGGGACGGCGTGTTGGTGGGAGCTGCGGACGACCTTGGTCTTGATCTTTGCCTGACTTCCTGTTTCCTTCGGCACAGAAGCAGGTGATTGGAGCGCAGCGGCTGAGGTGAGAGCTGCTTGGCATGCAGCTGAATGTTTGAGTCACCCTGCCAGCAGCTCGCCGTGCCAAGACAAACCTCCCTCGTCTACACTACAATGAGGGCACGGAGCCAAGAACAAATATGAATGATCTGTTCCTTGAAGGGCAGCAGAGAACAACAAAGACGTTCTCCAGAGAAGCAGGAATACTGTGTGAGTCAGAGCTGAAACGAAAACCAACTGCTCACTGAGCTGGAAAACCTTTTTATCTGAACATGACTGACAGTCTACAGCCATGTTAGCACCTCGGTGAGCCTGGACTTAAAGGGCGAGTCTGCTGTTTATTTGTTTCTTTGAGGTTTTTATATCATTCTGCAGTTTCCCAGTACTCTCCATAATGTCTTCAAATCAAACGCTGCTACATCTGGAATCTATGTCACAGTAAATGGGAGTTTCCAATCGAAAATCTCGGAAAAGAACACGTTCACCTTTCAAGTGTTTCTGGTATACCACCTTTCAAAAGTCGAGAAACGTTTGCGGCCCTCCACGACACAGTTTTTATCGATCATTGACAAGACAGGGAAATGATAAAAAAGGATTCAAAAGTTGAATTTTAATGAAATAAAGGTCAGCAGGATAGAACCAGAAAAACTCTTGTTTGAAACAAACTTGGAAAAAGTACTGAAAATAGTACATTACATTACATTACTCTAATATTACTCAATAACAAGTAAAAGACCTGATGTTATACATAAAAGTAAAAGTACAAAGTATTCATCACAAAAACTACTCGGAGTATTAGTTACATTTAACTGTTGATATCACAGTCACCTCTACAAACTAGGGTTGCAAATTTTGTGTGTTTTCCTGAACCAGCAGTTTGAAAACGCTAACAGTCGATTAATAATTGATCATTTATAAGATACAAAACACATTTTTCCTCATTTTTGTTTAAAAAAGGCATGGGAACCACTTAAGCACTGGAAAAGTCTCTATTTTTAGACAAATTCATTAAATAATATTGCCATAAAATGTGTATCAGTCATAACATGTTGACTCTGTAGCCCTTTACATCAAAGCATGATAAGAATAATGGTTTAAAAATGTGTGTTTTTCACTATGACCATGCTGTGAAATGACAAAATTTAACTTTGGATCAACTCTGTCAGATTTACCCCCTTAAACTAAAGTTTTGATCCATTTCAAGAGTGAGTGATATCTGAAAGAAAGCCATTAAAAGTTCAAAGTCTTCACAGGTCACAGGATAAAAACTTATTTAACTTGAGTCAAACAGCAGAGACTTCATGTAAAAACAGCACTTCTCACTCGTTATGCAGGTTTGTTTTTCACTGAGTTTTAACACCTATATTTATTTAAAAAGCTGATTTATTTCACATATAAATCAGTTTTTTTTCCCTTCAGATGATACTGGACGATGTTTCCCAAATGAACTTTAACTCTCAGGCCACCGAACGCATCGATGAGCGATGATGTGTCATCGCCTCATTTCATGACATCAGCGGTAAACATTGTTATCACACCAATGACAGAGCCAGCAGCGTGGGCTAATGGATAAATGTCCGCCCGAGGGAAAGTTTTAATGTGTCACCAGATTTCCAGAGAGCAAACTGGGCGGGTGGCTGCGTGTTAGTCACTGTTTACCTGCAGGAGTTAACCTTTAACTGCTGAACTGGAATCAGCAGTGAGCTATTAATAGGACAGAGGTGGTGAGATAATGAGGAAACTGAGGCCACGTCAGACTACGTGATCCGTGAAGTGTTTCAACAGCATTAAATCTCCACAAATCAAGTGTAGATATCTCCATAAACAAATGATGTTGTAATGTGGCAGGTCAGAATTTGGACTGAAATCTGATGAGTCGCTTTACGGCACAAAGCAGGTAGAGGGCGCCGTTCTCCAACAGCTAACTGAGGTCAAACTTTAAGACTTTCTGTTGATATTAAAATAAGTGAAAGTTAAAAACAAAAATACTTTATCCTTTTCAGGGGACATATAACACAAAGGCTGATGGGAGTTGTGGTCTTAATTTGAAGAAACACACCGGTTTTGCATTTCCCTCTCTGTATTTCCTCCCAGAATCACAATTCTCCTGTATTTCTCCCAGTTTATGACCAATTTTCACATCTTTTTTTCCTTTTCATTATTAAACCCTGTAGCACTGTACAGCGTGCACAAACCCTACAACTCTAAAAGTTTCCACCTGAACATCAACACAGCTGCACCAAACCTGACATCCTGGAAGAAAGAGCTGCGACTTGTTCTGTATTCCTTCCCGAGAATTAAAGGAAAATTAAAAGTATTGAACATAAAAATGCTGTTGCAGACCAAAATAATATATCTAAAAAATTCAAAACAAGTCTCTTCCCAAAAATTATGACCTGGTAACTCAAAATAATCCACAGACCTTGTTGTGAGTGGTTTCATGGTGCAAAATCTATTCTTTAAGGATTTATATATATGAAATATGTGTAATTTATGAAATGTCTTGGTTTGCTTTGTCAACAGAGCTGACATTTAAATTTAATAAAAACTTTAATCTTTTAAATCAAAACCCCCTTCAAGATTTTTGAGTTTTGTCTCAGTTCTCATGAATGTTTATCAGCTCTCTAAAGTCTTAAGAAGTTCACAGGATAAGAACTTGCTTTTGTTTTTTCCAAATCTATTTTTCACCGAAAGCTGTGTGTCCCTTTATACCGTAGAGAAGTCAGACATCTCTAAAACTCTGTAACTCACACCAAAACTGTCTAGATAGATAAACAGAACTACAGGCCAGAGGAAAAATATATATTTTTGATTTTGGGGGGAACTGTCCCTTTAATTACAAATGAAAGACACTTTTTACTGTGTAGGAAGCAGTGTCAGTCTTGTTCTTTGGAATAAATCACTCCAATATTAAAAGATTCATTGAGGGGAAATTGTAGGGAACCTGTGAAACATTTAGCATTGAGCTACAGATGAAAACATGTTTATTATTGTATATTATCTCTGTTCATTTGATGAATGAATGAATTATATTCAATGCTGTTTGTGTCTTCACTGATATAAAGAGTTTTTTCTTTCAAAGATACGTGGCTCAACCTCAATGGTCTGAGAAACTTTACATTCAGGGACAAAAAAGATTTCAGTAATATGTTGTTGTTGTTGTTGTTGTTGTTGTTGTTGTTGTTGTTAGTAACACTCAGAGAGCTAAACATCCTGTCAGTAGTTTCCAGACTGTGTGACTCTGCGGTCTGTTTCACAGCCCTCCTGCTCTCAGCTGATGTCACTGTCAGGGAGGTGGAACGCCGCCGCCGTCCAATTTACAAACTCCCATTCATGTCCTCCTATAATAGTTCACACACCAGCGAACACACACAACGCTGCAGCCAAACACGAACGAAGTGAACTTTGTTTAGGGATTCCTGTTTGGAGAGCCAGAATAGTGGATGACCTCATTGTTGTTGGGGATGAATGGTTTGTTTGAAACCAAAAAAAAAAAAAAAAGAAAGAAAAAACCATCTGGAAAAAAGCTTTTCCAATCAGTCAGAAGTCCTCTGGGACGAGGAGCTTGAAGCCGAACACAGAGCGCAGAGTGTTTATGGTGGATTTCCTGCCATTGGCACCCTGTCAGCAGGTGAGCAGCTGCTCCTCCAAACCTTCATCTGTTCACTCACAAGTTTCTGTCTTTAAACAATGAAGGACAATTACAGGAAAAGGCAGCAGAAGAAGAGGTAGTCGCCGCTTCGCTGCTCGTTTCCGTCTCCCCAAACGCTGATGTTTATCTGAGCTCGGGCCGTCTGTGTTCGACATTTTGGATAGAAGCACAGTAACATCTGATTTAATGTGATGAAGAGGTGAAATAATGATTTTGTACATAAATATGTTATTTACCACAGCTGGAAGGTGCTGGAAAAGCTGGAAAAGAGCTTCAGTTTGATTTTGGGAAATGTGTATGAATCCTGATGTTGTGATTTTAGTTGAGGTATGTAAATCTGATTTTGAGGATCTCAGAACAAAGTGTCAGGGACCCCTTGTGATTTCTGGACCCCAGGTTGGGAACCAGTGAATTACATGATCTCCTCCTGACGCACACCTGACGGGGATAATAATATTCAACAAATAAACAGACATAAATGGTCGTTGGCAGGTTGGTGTTGGCATTTCAGACCTGATGTCTGCAGCGAACCGTTGGAGCATCAATCGATGTGCATCCAATGAGGTGAACGTGTCAGAATCAGGTCAGTCGGAAGTCGGTTTGATGTCCCATGATGCCTTACTTCTTTTGGTCCAGCGTGATGACTGCAGCAGTTTGTTCCGCAGCATAAAGACGCTGCAGCTTCCACAAAGCTTCCTGTCTCCTGTTACCAACCAGGAGCCTTTTCTCCAGACACTGAACCCGAGACTTTCACATTAGCCGGCGCTGGTTTCTGACGGATCCTCGTCCTCTTCAATGCTCTGTCTGTCTCGCCTCTGTGTATCCAGGGCGGCCCGGGCCTCTCGCCTGTCCCGCTCCCATTGTCCCTCCGCTATTGAGGGAAGGAGCGTAAACCAACACTGCCGTTCCCATTCGGAGTCAATATGGCCGAGACCTGACACCATGTGAAGCGACGGCTCGGCTTCTCTCAGAGGGATCCGGTTGCTGAGTCGCAAAAAGGTAAAACTTCAGGTCCACCTCAGCATCAGAGAGAGGACATTGTAAGAGAGGATTGTGGGTGACAGATTGACGGGTGATTACAACCAGATGAGTTTGACTGTTTACTTTGCAGGGGTGGAAGTAACTAATTACAAATACTCAAGTTACTGTAATTTTTTGGGCACTTGGACTTTTATGAGTATATTTTCAAGTATCATTTCACTACGTAATCTATTTAGTTACTTTTAAAATCATAATTGAGTGCTGGGTATAATTTCAAATTAATATCCAAACCTTTCATATACATTTTTTAGCCATTAATGCTGTTTGATCACAATGAAAACCAGGACATACAGATAGAAACCACAAAAAAAAAAAAAGATGCTGCAGCAGGTTCAGGTGTGTCGTGATGACAGTGACCACCAATCAGAACAGAGCAGGAAGTGACTGAAGATTTGCCTCTGATTGAATGACTGCTATTGATAATTTATGCAGTCCCTTTCCGACTTCACAGGGAGTTTTTGGGAAGAGTTGTTTTGGTGTAAAATTCCTATTTTCATGGCAACTTTTCAAAAAAAAAATTGTGATGCATGTTGCAATGTTTTTAGGTATTTTTTTGCAATTAAATTATGAAATTACGAGAAAGTGAAAGCTGCAGCAAAATAAGTTGCCGTTTTTGTATAAATCATCTTATTTCAGGGAGACTAAAACCACATTCTTTTCTGAGTTTTCTAAGTGACCAAAAAGGTTCAGGACTGGAAACAAAATCTGCTTTATTTGTGCACTTGGGGAGTATTCTTCAAAGAAGTAACATTTTTTTGGAGCTCAAACTCAGTCAAAACAGCAAGAACAAACTTGTAAAATATAAAAGTTCTCAGAGCGTTGACGTCAGTAACAAAAAGACAAACCTTGTGCTCCTTTCAGTACCTGTGACAAAATAAAAACACAAAAAATAATAAAACGCTGAGTCGGTTCATCGAGACCAACATGTATGATGTTTGTGTGCGGAGCTTCTGTGATTGGTGGAACTGACAGGAAGCTAAAATGATTGGTCAGATTTGCAGTGGTTGGACAAAAATTGCAGGATGCAGATCTCATGGAGACTGACCATCAACATCACAACTTCCTGGTGGGACGGATTAAACATCAGAGGGTAAAAAATAGTAGAGTACTTTTTGAGAAGAATACTTTATACTTTTACTTAAATAATTTTCTCATACCAGTACTATTACTTGGAACTGAGTAATATTACAGTGATGTAACAGTACTTGTACTTGAGTAGAGATTTTTCCACCACTGTCTCTGTGCTGCTGAAGATGACTGAAGGCATCTATTTTAAATTTATTCTGCTGAAGTGTGATTATGCTGCTGCCTCAGTATTAAAGCAGGAGAGAGTCTGTCTACAGTTTACAGCAGTGATTCTCTCTATGTTCCTGTATTTGTACTCTGAGTAATTCTAGATTATTCTCTATATTATTATTATATTAATCTGTGAGTGTGATATTTATCATCAGCACTTCCAGTGTTAAATCAGGTGATTTTCTTTTTGCCAGTCGTAGCTTTTCATCCACACAAAGTCTTTGCAGACTGAATTTCTTTCTTTGTTGTTAAACTTTGAGTGAATGAATGTGAAACTTTTGGCCAAAATCTGCAGAAACTGTCAAAGTGTCAAACTGTCTAAACGCTCCACATGTGACCCACTTGGCCGGCGTGGAGGAATAAAGCTGCAGTTTCCACCGACTCCTGCTGACTGGTTGAACTTCATGTTTGGTTAAATGCAGGAAAAATGTGACTCGCATCAATTTTTCCTGCGTTCATTTTTCCCTGGAATCCACACAGCGGCACAAACTTCAGCCTCCAACTGAAACTTCAGTTTTACAAACAATCACAGCGAGCTGTTTTTCTGCTCACACGTAAACAAAGTCCAACAAATCCTGTGAGAACCGTCCAACGGCATTCTGGGAAAAGATTCATGATTGTTTTTTTTTCTCTGATTCAGAGATTTGGTTTAGTTTAGGCGACTAAAACTGCTCTGATAAATTTAGGTTGTGGTCTCGACTGAAAACAAACCTCAGTCCTCAGAGTGGAAATCAACTCACGTCAGTCCAAACGTCCACCATGAGCTTCTTCGGTCACTATAACAACGTCATGATGCTGTGTCTCTGTCCAAAATACCTGGAACTTTAAATCCCAGGAACTACTTTTCAGAGAACTCAAAGGTTCCTTCAGTCTGTTGTTGTTGTTACACGGCAACTCAACTCATTTCTTTAACAAGTAACTAGTAACTGTATCAGAATACATTTTTAAAGTAAAGGTCCCACTCGGAACCCTTTCAGAGTAATGTGTAATGGTTCCACCCAGAACCCTCTCTGGAGGATCTATCCAGAACCTTTCCACCTTTGCTAACAAGATCCCACCCCAATGTTTCTACTGAAAACCATTTTGTATTCCAAGGCTTTCTAGAACCCTCCCATTCTTTTCCTTGTACAGTATTGAATTGGATATAGGATGAAAGTATTTGCAAACCATTTCATTCTGTTTGTATTCACATTTTACACAATGTGCCAAATCTTTTTTTAACCCTTGTACAGTATATTCCAAGGGTTTAACCTAGAAACCTACCCAAGGGGTTCTACTGAGAACCCTTTTCTATTATGGTACAAAGTAGGATTGCTAAAGTCCTTGAAGAACTCCTTTTCACCTTGAGGTGCTGCAAGATCCCGTCCAGTGGTTTCTACTGAGAACATTTTAATATTCTAAGGCTTTCATCTAGATCTGATCCATGGGGTTCTACCAAGAACCTTTCGATATTCCAAGAGTTTCATCCATAAATCACCCAGGGGTTCTACCAAGGACCCATTTATATTTCAAAGACTCCAGAACCCATCCTGGGGTTTCCACTGAGAACCTTTTTATACTCCAAGGGTTTTGCCCAGAACCCAACCACGGTGTTCTACAAAGAACCCTTTTACATTCTAGGAGTTTTACCTAGAATCCACTGAGCGGTTCTACTGACAACCCCTCTTTAGGACGTTACAAAGAAGAATAGCTGAAATCCTAAAGGAACTCCTTCTTTCAAAAAAAAGTTATTGTGATGATAAGGGTTCTTCATGGAACCTTTAGTCTTGCAAAGTACAGATGACAAACCCTTTTCATCTTAAGGTGCTCCACGATCCCATCCAGGGGTTTCTACTGAGAACCTTTTTATATTCTGAGGTTTTCTTCTGGAAATCCCCCAGGGGGTTCTACCAAGAACCCATTTATATTTAAATGAACCCATCCTGGAGGTTGAACCGAACCTTTTTATTTTCCACGAGTTTTACCCAGAACCCACCCATGGCATTCTACTGAGAATATTTTTAAATTCCTAGGCTTTTACTCAGAACCCAGCCAGGGTGTTCTACAGAGAATCCTTGTATATTCCACGAGTTTTACCTAGAACCCACCAAGCAGTTTTACTGACAGCCCTTCTCTAGTATGGTACAAAGAAGGATTGCTGAAATGCTTAAAGAACTCCTTTTTTCAAAAAAGGTTCTTCGGATGACATGGGTTCTTCATGGAACCCTTAGTCTTGCAAAGAACCCTTGATGAGGTCTTTTCACCTGAAGGCGAAGAACCTTTTTATTTTCTGAGGCTTTCATGTAGAACTGACCCCGAAGGTTCCTGTTTTTGTCGTCACTCTGCAAACCCCGAGCTTTAAATCGTTCTGACGGGTCGATCACCTCCAGACTGACGTTCTGTTCTCCACCAGGAGGATTCACATTTTTAAAATTCATCCCCTGATCTGTGTGAACCTCACACAGTCGGCCGCCGCCGCTGCTCCTCCTCTGATTATCCGCCGGCGGAGCTCCAGGAGAGTTGTTAGCTCTGTGCGGGGAATATGGGAACTTTCTGCTTGAATGGAAATACCACAGAGCTCCTATTACCCACGATGCATTATTCAGCCAGTCAGCCACCGAGCCAAGCGGATACAAAGTGGAGCCAAATGGAGAGATTTGAAGATCCATACAGACACTGCTGCATGTTTTAACACTGTATATTTTACATAAAGTATGTGCAGACCTTTTTTCAAAATGTGCTCCTGGATTTCAGATCAATTTCCTTCTTTCCAGGAAGCAGCTGGTTTCTACTCGTTTATCTGAAAATGAGCTTCATCCCATAACAGAACTCTTCATGCTGGTTCCTTCAGACTCACATAAATTAATCATCTGTAGGTGGAAAGACAAACAATACACAAACATACGTGTTGCTTAAGAGATTAACCTGAAATGTTTTTATCTTTTCACTGAAAAGGTGTCAGAGGGTCCATGAACGCCCCAACAAGGAGGAAAACAAGAGCTGGGATGAAGTATTGAAAATTATGAGTTATCTTGCAGAGAAGAACCAGTCGGGTTTCCATTCAAATCCAGTACAAATTAAAACTGAATTTTGAGAAAACCGGCAAAAGAAAAGGTGAATTAATGCACATTTCCATCCAATACTGTTATGTGAATATTAAGAGGTGGTTGAGCTCAGCAGCATGTGGCGCTGATTCAGAAATTCAGTAATTAGTTACAGTTACTGGCTATTTGTCCCAAAAATTGACCACTTACCACATTCTTAAAGTAATTTTCAAATGTCTGATTTTATTCTCTTATTAATGCACACAGAGTCATATTATTTTAGTGACACCAGATCACCAGTTTACTTGTATTTGTTCACGGTTGACGTATGATCCAGGCTGATGTAGTGTCTGTTCTAGCGTCAGCACTCAAGTTAGCAATAATAAATATGCAAAACTGCAAAGACTTTCAAAATAAAGCTGGCTGAGAAGCATTTCATAGTTGATGAGTTTTGGATGCGCAGGTCAGGATGTTGTGAAATAGTCTCAGGGTTCCCCTCTGCTGTCAGCTATTCATAGTATAGATGCTATGTCTAAAATGTCAACAAACACACACATGTTCATGACATTGGAGTTGTGTAAGTTCAATGTTCACACTCCTGTTAGCTCTGTTTTTGGTCTCCACCAGCGTGTTTCACCACTAAATGCTCTTTAGTTTTCTCCAGCAGTCAGTCGCCATCCGTGTCTGTGTGCTGCTGTGATGCCTGCAGGGATGCTGGGTTATAACTTCAGTTCTACTGGTGTGTCCACGGTGCACCACTAGTGTTCATTCTCATCTGTGTGCTGCTTTTTACACCGTGTTCATGTTTACAAGGTTTCCTCTTCGGTCCTGAGTTCTCAAGAAGAAATCTGAGCACAGTAATCACATCACGACATTCAAACAACTACAGAAATTCACTCTGCTTTATTTGGATCATGATTTTCCATCTGGGGTTCAGATGTAAAACCCAGTTCTTCGGTAAAATGATGGTTTTCGTCTCTTACAGTCTGAACTGAACGTGCTGCTCTGAATCAAATCATCCTGCAGGATCAAAGTGTTTATAATCACTTCATGGCTGCCGCAGAGTTCATGCAAACACGCTCAGTCTCCACACTCAGTTTCACGCTCTCTGCTGTATATTTAGGGAGATCAGTCGCGCCCGTGGTTTCTCTGCATTTCCCATCATGCCTCAGTCACGATCTGCCCTGTGGTTGTTTTGGTTGGCACGCCCAGTGGCCACGCCCTCCCGTTATGGCGTGTTTATGACCTGAGTCGACGGACAAAAGCAGGTCAGAGCCGAGCAGGGTGAACGCAAGACGTCAGCAGCACACACATGGTTGTGTGTGTGTGTGTTTGTGGTCTGCATGTACTCTAAATAAGCGGGTGTGTATGTGTTTACATACAGTGTGTGTGTGTGTCTGTGTGTGTGTGTGTGTGTGTGTGTGTGTGTGTGTGCAGATTCACAGTCTGATTCTATTTTTCTTTCGATTCTATTTTTCTCACCTGTTACATCAACCTACAGGCAGGTTTAATTGTGTGTACTTTTTGTTCAGAGGAGGAAGGTAACTAACTACATTTACTCAGGTACTGCACTTCATTGCAAATTGCTTGTAACTTGCACTTGTTTCCATTTTATGCAACTTTATACTCTCTACTCCACCACATCAAATATTGTACCTTTTACTCCACCACATTTACTGTTTATTCTTTGCTTGAGTTACTTTACATATTCAGGTTTGCACACCCTGAAAACCAGGTACCTCCAGCAGTGTTGTGCAAGTTCACCCTTCAAAACAGCTCAGATTCCCAAAAATAATTAAGAATTTATTTGGACCAAACCAGAGTTGGTGATTGTTGGAACGGAGAATAGATGAACCAACACACTTTATTTATTTATTTTTTGTGATTTTGCTCTGCCTTTCTATCACTCTTCTCTGCTTCATCACAGTTACTTTTGTGGTTTGCAGTGATTTAGACACTCGGTTTGTAAAGTTTACTGCCCACCCTGCTGTTAAATTGCTCTGAGTACAGTGACACAGATAAAAAACAAGAGCTGAAACTAGTTTACGAACAGCTTGTTTCACCCTCAGTAGTTAACCATCACCTCATGTTGTCATGAGGGTGAAAACACCACAGTTTTTGTCCACAGGGGCTCCAAAGTCAACATAATATCATAGTTCATTGTGGTAACTTTAAGTAAAGGGTCTGAATACTTCTTCCACCTCTGCTTTTGTGTATATTCATATAGTTATATAGAATAATGGACAGTAATTAGGTAATAACTAGTAATTAACTGTAATAAAATCCACCTCCACTAATGTAATGCTGTTTCTGCAGCCCTGGTGAGCAGCTGCTTTGTTTCAGGTTTTGCACACTTACTGTACTGTACTGTAAACACACACACACACACACACACACACACACACACACACACACACACACACACACACACACACACACTGTCATCAGCAGTAATAGAAACCAGCAGCAGCCTGAGGGGACGTCACTGTGGACGACAGAGAGGACGGAAAAAAGGATGGAGGGAGGAAATGTGAGGGAGATTAAAGAGGGAGGTCTGATTCATGTTCGCTTCAGGGGGGAAAATAAAGGAGGCGGAGTCAGGAGTCACTACACAATCAACAGGCGCAGTACGGTGGCCTGGGAGGGACATACTGCTGGTTGACCTTTAGCCTTTTGTCACATTAGAGGTGCAAAAGATACATTTTGTATTCCTGCAGAACGCTGCGTTTTCCTTCCTGCATCACAAAGAGCAACAAACTCCAGCAACTGGGCTGACGTGCTGACGGCGAGGGCGTTACATCATCAGCGAGAGAGAGAGAGAGTGAGAGAGAGAGAGAGACAGAGAGAGAGAGAGAGATGTTCCTGAGAGACCGAGCCTGAGAACAACTTGTAGCCGCAGAGCTATTTCTGTCACGACTCCCAGAGGAGGGAGGACGTGTATGAATGTGTATGAGTGTGTGTGTGTGTGTGTGTGTGTGTGTGTGTGTGTGTGTGTGTGTGAACCATGTAAGTATGGGTGGGTGGGGGGGGGGGTTGTATTTAATGCAGGGCGAGTTGCAGAGTGAGATATGCACTTGCATTCCAATGAGAGCGTGGCTGTGCAAGCCAAAGAGCTGTCCTTTCTACACTGTCTTAATCTGCAACACACACACACACACACACACACACACACACACACACACACACACACACACACACACACACACACACACACATTGCTTCCCTTCAGAGGACCCTCACTGACCAGGCCTGTTGTTAAATGGGACTCCTGAAGTCTTGAATGCTGCAGAAAGGAAGTTTATCAAACTCAGACAAATGTTAAGCACACAACATGTAAGTTGTGCCTTACATGTTGTGTCACATAAAAAAAAATAACAAAAGACATAGTTTGATGATGCTGTTAAGTAGCATGGGATCATGGGAGTTCTTGTCTTCACCTTTAAACAACGTTCCTTGCAGCTTAAAATCTATCCCACATGACTCAGGTAGAGATCATGTCCATGGACGAGGGAAGACGCTGGAGCTTTATTCACGTTAGGTTAAGACATGTTCACAGACTTCTTCCTCACTCCGCAGCTTTTCCCTAACCCTAACCCTATGTTTTCAGGAATGTTTTTGCAATGAAAACAAAACGCTGAGTTGGTTCATTGAGACGTACATGTATGATGTTTGCGTGGAGGACTGCTCTGATTGGTAGAACTTGCAGCAAGCAACGATGATTGTTGTCTTGATGCAGAGAACAAAAGTGGGATGTTGCTAAGTACAAAACCTTAAAAACCAAATCTGGTCTGACTCATCAAGACTCTTCATGTTCGGGTCGGCTATCCAGAGCAACATGATCACTGGAGTCATGTTTGTGTCCACCTGATGAATGTTATCCAATATTTAGTCTTTTTTTTAGCTCTGTTTTTGGTCTCCACCACCTCCTGAGGGAAATATCTGTCTTTTTAGCTGCTACATGCTCCACTTTGTTTACCGGCTTGTCTCTCACTGTGTCTGTCTGCTGTTTGCTGCTGAGCAGGTAGCTTGCAGAAGCTAAACTAGACAGGAAATGGAACCAAAACAAGGAGCTAAAAGAGGCCAAACGGCTCCACAGATTCTCTTTGTTGCTGACATTATCCGACATTTCCCTTGATGATCCTGCACATGGTTCACAGAGAATAAATAGATGCTTCAGGCCTCTTCTGTCTGTTGCAGAGAGGATGATGCTCGCAGCTGTTGCCCCGGTAACCAGCTGTTAATGAAGGAGGATTGGTGGGAACAGGCCGTCCTGAGGGGCTTCAGTGACATAAGACCGGAACCGGAGTGGTCCCTGAGTTCAGTGCGACTGTTGCTGATTTCTGCTGTGACAAACTGAAAGAAAAGAGTCTGAGGTTTGATGCAGGAGCTCAGAGGTCTGTGGTTGTTCTGCAGCAGCAGCCTGCTGGTTTGAAAGACATTTAATCAATATAACAAACCACACAGGGTCTGGATTGTGTAGTCACACTTTGACAAAGTGTGCTGCTCCGATCAGACGGGTGTACAGACAGTTAATCAGCTTCATGCAAACTGCTGTGTGAAGAATCAGATACAGATCTTTACTCTCCTTTCCTGGAATCATAATCAGATTAAAACTGACTAAAACTGTGTTTTGTGTGTGTGTGTGTGCAGCCAAATGTGTCTGCTGGTTCAATAGAAAGTTGTCACCAGGTATTTAAGAGTAATATTTGATTCAGTCCTCAGCTTCAAGCCACACATAAAAAAAAAAAAAAAAGTCCAGTCCTGCTTCCTCCACATGGTAAAAAAAAAATAGTTGAGACAACTTAAAATTTCAAGGCAACGTACTGTAATAGATGTTTGATTTTGAGCCCAACTCAAACTTTAACAAACTTCAAAACTTTTTGCTGACCTGTAATCTTTAGTTGAGATAATTTACTTTTCTTCTTTAGTTAAACTTGAATCTTTTGAGTTTTAGACAAACATTTTCAAAACTTGGTCACAATGAGCTGCCAACCTCATTCCTGTTTTTCAGTCTGAATATAAATAACTCAGATTTATTCCAGGCTTTATTCTGATCTCAAAACAATAGTCCAACAGAAAAACCCCTCGCCCACGTGGAGGCTACGCTAATCCTTGTTGACATGGCAACACACTGCCCCGTGTCAAGCCTGGGTTGCCAGGTAACAGAGAGGATGAGAGCGTAGGTGTGTGAAGGTCATCTGATGAGAGGAGGAGGAGGAGGAGGAGGAGGAGGAGGAGGAGGAGGAGGAGGAGGAGCAAGGCTACTGAGGAGGAAGAGTTGGAGAGAAGTGAGGAACCAACATGACAGCTGGAGGAAGTTTAAAGAACACGGACACAAACCTGTGGAATAATACAAGAGGTTTGGTCAAAACCACCAACATGTTCATCCGTCTCTCAATACTTCCTGACTTCCATTGGGTCCTTCTAAATCTTTAAAACACCTCATAATTATATAGTTCATGAATTTAAAAAATAATTTCCAAACACCACAACACAACACCACACAAACAGGAGGAAATTTGTTTGGGGACTATTTTCAGAGGTGGATTAATCCACATTTGGTGTTTTAGTGAGTGTTCTGGCACACATATTAAACACACTACACAGTTTAATTAATCGTATTTCATCTTTCTATGTTGTTTCTCATCTTGTTATGTTGCTTTACAACTTGTTCTATTGTTTTCTAGTCTTGTTCATCTTGTTACGTCATATTTTGACCTGTTACATCTTTTGCATCTTATGTTATTTTGGTCTTCGCATGTCTGTCAGGTGTGATGCACACTGGTGGATACACCAAGTAATCGTCTTTGTTCCATCCGTTTACGTTGAATTCAGTCTTGATGTTGGAAGGTGGTGTACAAAATAAAATTAATCAATAATTCCCCTCAAATGCTTTAAAACTAAAGTAACAAGCCAGTTTTGAAAATATAAGGAGTAGAAAGTACAAATATTTGTGTTAAAATGTAGGAAGTAAAACAAAAAAAGTGCTCAGAAATATAAATACTCAAGTAAAGTACAGATACCTGAAAACTCTACTTAAGTACAGTAACTAAGTATTTGTATTTAGTTACTTGCCACCTCTGTCAGTCAGATCAACATAAAGAGATAAAGATGCTGCTGAACATTAGAAGGAAGGACCTGAACATCATCTCGTACAGACGTTAAACTGCTCTGACCTTTAGCTTCCAGCTGACACAACAAGCAGCGACTCATCTCACTTCATCAGGATGTTTTGTGTAAAGACGCCCGCAGGCTGTCTGACAGACTACACCCACAGTGATCTCAATACGTTACAGAGTGGAGCCGCACATTTCTGAGCGTCAGCGTGTGTGACAGACAGTTTGTGTCTGTGTGTGGAGCGCTTCAGAGGGAGTCACCGCCCTGACTCACTGCTGCTTCAGCCACATTTCACTGTTGGCAAACAAAAGCAGAACCTGCTCAGGCCGGTGTCGCAACTCCAGAATACTTCCACAGAAAGCCTTTTACGCAGGCAGGCATGGACCGCATGTATGCAAATAATGTTCACTGACATACTTAACCCTTCACTGCCTTCTACAGGCAGTAACCTACTCACAGTGATACACAACTTCATTTAGAGGAGATCAAAATGAATGAGTTCACGTTTATTTCTTCTGCTTTTTGTATTTTACTTTAATTTGAAATACAGAACTTCCTCCTACCAGACACTGAAGTCTACTTCATGACATCATACTAAATAGTTCAGAATATTCCTGTTTTTGTATTTATTTTATTTGTAAATGTCAAATGACTTTAAAGTCAATTCAAATAATTAAAATCTTCTGCAAAAAGTAGAGACAGACTTTTGCTTAGAAATCAGAAGATGCCTGACATCTAAAAGAATTCCAACCACAAACAAAAAACAAAAACAAAAACTACATGCTCCAGCAGTAATGTGATTACTTTGAGGTATGGTTTAATTTGAGATCGAGCGGTTTATCAGTGTTTCAGCTGCCCGTAACCACTGTAACAACTGCCCCCAGTCTCCCCTCCCTTCCAATATTGAGTTAGTCTCTCAGAATATTGAGAAACTTTATGAAAATAATGACTTAACTGGCCCAGTCTTAGCTGATCTAAAGCACAAGTTAGAAGCACGAGGCGCAGTGGATTTAATTTATTCAAGATGTGTTGAAATCCACCTTTGCCGTCTTGCTCCAGGCGTGCAGGGGTTTCCTGCCCCGTTCCACCCCTTGCACCAGCAGCTATCAGCTGTGCCCAAGTCCCTTGATTAATTCATGGGAGAGTTTAGGCTGAGTTTGCAATAAACCAAACAGGAAGTCAGCTCTCATCACCTTTAGTAAGCAGGTGTGCCAGGAGTGAAAGTGTTGGCATCGTGATGGTGGATTTATTACCCACCTGAACCAAACTGTGGTGCAGCTTCACACCTGCCAGAGCACAAACAGACCAGACGCAAGTTCATTTGTCTTCCAGACGTGGCGCCGACATAATGACATAATATTTCAAAATAATGCCTGTAGTATGTAAATCAGTTTGAGAACATTTCTCATTATTTTGAGATATATAGTCAATTCAATGAATGTAATCTTTGATGGTACAGTCCAGTCACAGACTAAAATACAACAGACCCTGTTCTGTATTATAGTTTGAGCATTTTCTCAAGTGAACGCTCCATACTTTACTGTAGCTTACTTTAAACTATGATTTTCTAACACAGTTCACAAAGTTACTCAGTTAGTGAGTCTGCTCTGTAGTTTATTACAGTACAGTTACCATGATCAGAATACCGAAGTGGAAAGCAGGAATTTCCCTCTTTCTTATTCCATACTTAATAACACTGGATGTTTTAATGATATATTGTCCACTGAACTGGAAATGTTCCTGGACTGTCAGGAAGATGAGTCTGCATGAATTAACGATGGGAGTAATGATGAGATGAGTTTTTTTTGATAAATTAAACTATTTGTTGGACAAAAGAAGGTCTGTGAAGGTGTCACACTTTCCACCCTGCAGCTCCAGATCTGCTGTTTAACTCACCTGTCAGACCAAACCACACCTACCTGTCCTTTTCCCTCCACCTGCCCTTTCACTGCCTCACAAAAACTAATGCTCCTCTATTAGCATTCAGGTGTGAACACGTCAAACACACACACACACACACACACACACACACACACACACACACACACACACACACACGACACTCTGGTCATTGTGCAGCTCGCTCTTTAAGAAGAACAGAGATCTGATTCCAGGCACGTCGGCCTGCGTGGTCGATGAATGGTCGGCCTTGTTGGAGAGAGAGACGCAGGACAGGGATAATGGAGTGTGTGTGTGTGTGTGTGTGTGTGTGTGTGTGTGTGTGTGTGTGTGTGTGTGTATGCCAAATAGTAAAAGTGTGTTGGCCTTTTCAAGTGAGAGACGTCTCAGGTGGGGACATGTAGAGACTGAGTGACCTCTCTCTCTCACACATGTTGACTGTTGGTATCAAGGACGTGTGTGTGTGTGTGTGTGTGTGTGTGTGTTTGGACATGTTTGTGACTTGCATGTAATCGCCTCTGCATGTGTGTTGTTTTTCTTGTGTCTCTGAGAACCAGTTTTCAGGCTTCATTCACTCTAATAGAGGGATGTTTGACTGAGGTGTGTGTGTGTGTGTGTCTCTGTGTGTGTGTGTGTGTGTGTGTGTGTGTGTGTGTGTGTGTGTGTGTGTGTGTGTGTGTGTGTGTGTGTGTTCGTGTGTCTGTGTGTGTGTCTGTGTGTGTGTCTCAAGTGTGTGTTTGTGTTTGGATGCACCTGGTATTTTTTTTAATATATAAATAATAATTACACAACATCAGACAAGAGGGAGTGCTTTAACGTCATTATTAACAGGACTGGGAGAGTTACTTAAAAAAAGTATTCTGATACAGTTACCGGTACTAATTACTTGTTAAAAAATTTTATATTATAGTGTTTTATTGGAAGAATTTGGTTTAAAAAAAATGATTTAATGAAGACTGATTTCTTATGACGGACACTAACACACTTGGTCAACATGGGGATAATTTTAGCTCCATGTAACGTTAATAATTGTTGGTGTGGAATCACAGAAAAACAAATGTTCCACACCAGAATGTAAATGTCAAAGGAGAACGTGGAGAAGACACTGTTTCATCCTAGCATGTTTTATTAAAGATCATACTTTGTCAAATTATTACTTTTTGAAATATTGCTACTTTTCTTTTGAAAATTGCATTTTTTCCCTCAAAATATTACAACTTTTTCTTGTAAAAGGACAAATTTATTCTGATATTAACATTTTATTGTCAAATAAAACCTTTATTTTTATCACATTAGGACTTTTTTCAAAACTGTTTTGATTTTATTCTCAAAAAGGCATTTTCCCCTCATAGTGGCACAAACTGTAAAGCTCTGTTGTGCATTGAACTTGACTTTTTTCCTCTGAGGAGGAAAACAAAAACGAAAAATACATGTGGTGGTAAAACATGAAATATATGCAGTGTGTAATATACAGGACGCGGGCATCATAACGAAAACGTCAGAGCAAAATGATGCAATAGAATCAGTCTTAAACAGAAACAGAACATCATAATAAAGGCCTGATTTGTCGTTTTGGGTTTGAAGCAAAATAAAGATGCAGATGTGAAACTGTTGGTGTCAGAGTTAATCATCGTTCCTCATAAATCAGACTGAAGTCTGAGGCTCCACCTAACAACAGATCAAACTGTGGGGACAAACAGAGGAGGGGTCCAGCAGGGCGGAGGAGTCTGCAGCAGGTTACATCACACAGATCAGACACCACAGAACAGGGAGAAACTGTTGGAACGATGCATTCAAGGACCAGTCGGCGAGTTTCTCTCCCCAGAGAGCAAACACATCATTACACACTGAGAGCTGTTGTCCAGCTGCTCAGACAGTTCGAACAGAAAACTCTCTGTACCTGTCTGCCGACACCTGAACTGACTTCCTCCTCCCAGATCGTCCTCGTCTCTCATCACCACCACTGATGGATGAATGAATGATGACATAACATCTTTTCAACATCTTGTCACATCTGATACAGACTTTAATCAAATACACTCAGTTGCCAGTTTATTAGGAACAGCCACCCAAAGATAAGGTTGTGTAATCCAGGCATGTCCAAACTATTTCATGACGGGCCGTGTGGCTGCAGGTTTTCATTCCAAACACCTGATTCTACTCATCAGCTGTTTGAAGACTGAAATCAGTTGATTAAATGAGTTGATCCTGGTGTGAAAACCTGCAGTCCTGCACTAAATCCTCCTTCATGAAGGTGGTCATTTTCATAATTTCAGAGGATGTAGTTTGTTGATTTATGATGTGTTACAGTAATATTTATTCTACACTTTTTGATATAAATGAGTTTTACACAATTATTGGAAACAGTACAACACGAAGTGCTGTCAGCGCGATGCAACGCGACGTTTCCTTTCTGTTGAAAATGTGACAAACGTGAAGAGGAAGAGGAGAAGACGAGGTCCGTTGCTGCAGGCTGAAGAGGTTCAGCTCTCTCATTTGTAAAGCAAACATGGCTGCAGTCGGGGGGGGGGACTTCAAAGCTCAGCGTGACGTCTCAGATAAAGACATCAAACGGATGAAGCCTCGTCTTCTCTTCGCCTGGACGATGCTTTCTGGAAAATAACAGCCTCGTTCTCATTCCCAGGTTGTCAAATACAACGTTTTGTCATGCAACTCGACGTCTCGTACAAACGCACAAGGAACCTTTTAACATCTGTATCAGACGCTTTGAGGTCACTTCAGTGAAAACCCGTCTACGTCAGGTGATGTCATAAAAAGAGCGGGAAAGTCCAGGTATGGATTTTTACCCAGAAGGCCGAGGTTCAACAGGATCAAATGTTTTAAGTTACACAACGTTACAGGCATCACATGACTTCACTTATGTGATGAGACGCATTTAACAAAATATAAACTTTACTTATTTGATAATCGTATCTGCAAATTCTGAAAAAGAAACTGAAACTGTGAGCTTTAATTATTGTAATTAATTATTGTTTTTCCTCACTTCAAGAAAAAAATGTAATTTTCATCTTGATATATCATTTTGTTACATCGTATTTCATCTTGATGCGTCTCTTTTTGTCTTGTTACGTTGTGTTTCATCTTAGCGTGGGCTTTTTTGTCTTGTTTTGTCATTTTTGTCTTCTTGTGCCTGTCGAGTGTGATACGCACTGATGGATACATCAAGGAATCGTCTTTTCTGTCTGTTATTGTCCATTTAGGTTGAAATAAGACTTGATGTTGGGGAGGCAGCGCATGATGATACAAAATCACAATAAAGGATAATTCCACTGAAATGCTTAAATACTAAAGTAACGAGCCTGTTTTGAAAATGTAAGATGCAGGAAGAACAAATGTTTGTGTTAAAATGTAGTACTGTACTGAAGTATATGTATATGAGATATTTGTTGGTCTGATGGTGGTGCTGGAAGAACAGAGAGAATCACTGAAGTTCATCATTCATGAATTTCATATTGATCCATTCACTTATATAAAGTTTGGTCCAGTCTGTTGCTCTGTGGCTGCAAAGGAACCAAATCTAACAGAACGACTGCTGCTGCTTTGACAGCCTGGTTTGTGTTTATTTATTTGGGAATTTCCTGCCCTGAGTCGTGTCTGTCAGGCAGCTGTGATGACAAACATGATGACACATGTAGTTGGTTAAGAGCTGATGCCTCTCTGCAGCAGACACGCTGGATGACAGAGGTTTGGATGAATCCTCTGGAACTGCATGAGATTTGCAACCAGCAGCACTTATCTGCATACATCTGTGTGTGTATGTGTGTGTGTGTGTGTGTGTGTGTGTGTGTGTGTGTGTGTGTGTGTGTGTGTGTGTGTGTATGTTTGTGTGTGTGTGTGTTTGCTGACATGAGCAATAAAAGAGGAAGTATAAAACCAAACCTCCCTGTTTCTCTCTGTCATATTGATTCTGTTGATATCAGAGCATAAACAGGAAGTAGAAGAGTGTGAAAAAAAGTGAGTGAGTGAGCATGTCACAGAGAGAGAGAGAGGGAGAGAAAGAGAGAGAGGGTGATGGAGGTCAGATTGCATCATCACAGTTTCTCTCTGCCTGGGCGCTGGTCAGCTCTCAGCCATGTAAACAGGAAACAGAGAGGAAAAGAGGACAAAGACTTCATCATCTGAGAGTTTCCCTGCACGACCTCATGAGAGGATAAACGAGATTCAATTACATTTAAAGAGCTGAATGAATGTAGAACTCACTGTACGATGTGATAATATTTCTACATGCACTCCTCTCAGTGGGGGAGGGTTGAATCTCAGCAGGAGGAAAAGAACAATGAACTGGTGATTAAGTTGTTCCCTAAAATCAAAAATACAGATTTTTCTTCTGGCCTGTAGTTCTGTTTATCCAGATGTCTAGATGTTTTCGGCATGAGTTGCAGATTTTTGGAGATTGTAACCTTCTTTTCTTGTTTGTTGGTGTTGGTGTTCTCCAGTTCTTCCGGGCTGTGGGTGATAAGCGGGCGACAATATTTCTTTCTTTCTCTCATTTAATCCTCACCAACACGGCACGATAGTACAAAACACACTCCGACTTAGGGGTACAGCGACATCTGTACACGGTTAAGCACGAGGCACCTATACCTGTCCCAACAAAACGAGGGCAGGTAGGAACCAATTAACTCAACCAAGGGAATACTCCACTTAAACACTGCACATGAACATGCAACATGAAACAATATACAAATTAATATAAATGACAATGAAATAATCATTTACAAGTAACTCAATGATGCTGTAAAAATATTACTACTTAAGTATAAACAAGATACCTACTGTACTGCTTAATAAGAAACACAAATTTACACAATAACTTAAGTAATAAAATAATGTGTGCAGTAATTACAGTTACTCTGTAGAGCTGTCGGTCTTCTCTCCAGATTTACAGCCTGTCATGCTGTTGCACTGATCTGTGTACAGAATGTGTACACCACAGTAACTTGGGACCTGCTTGAGATTTGAAGGTTGTGACTTCAACATGTGACACGTTTGGCGTCAGGTTGGGAATGATGACGGCCATCATCAGTAACAAACTGATCATTTCATCCCGGCGTAGTGCGTCATACTGGATGACAACAGACGCCTGACATCGTCCTGACGTCCTGACAGAATTTATTTCTGTCCACAGTGAATTCCACAACTTGTTCTAAATGTTGACCAATAAGAGCAAACATGACACAATAAAAGAAAAATGAAAAAAAAAAAGCAAACAAGAATGAACTGACTGTAAATGTGCTTGATTTAATGTGTTTCTCACTGAATGAGGGGCTGAACGAGCGGCAGAGAAACACCTGAGACGTTCAGTGGATGTAAAAATGCTAAAAAGTGAAAATGAGAGACGCCTGTTTGTGCTGATTGAGTTTTAGAGGTCACTTCCTCTCAGTGTAAACACTGTTTTTTCCTGAGAGACTCCACTGAAATGTGATGTCAGAGACAGTCTCTCCTCTCTCACAGACAGAGAGGATGCTGGGACGGCGGCCTGCTGCCTGGAGCAACAGCGCCCCCTGCAGAGGCAGCGAGGAGCTGCAGTGCAGCCTGCAGGAGGTTTAACAGACACACAGAGAGACGTTTTATTTGTTCATGTTTTGTTTTGCTAACATACTTTTAAGTGTTCTCTGGTATTAAAATAGAACAACAAACAAGTAAAACTCTGAATATCAATATTTTCTCTGTGCAATGATGTAAATTCCACTGTTGAGTTTGTTTATTGTTTAGATTAAATATATTGTTCATATTTTTTATCTCCTCTTGTTTATATAGCTTGTTTACGTATTATTTATTGTTTATTGATGCTTCTTTCTTCTACTTTGATTTCCACTTTGCTGCTGTAGCTAACTAAGCTAACATGACACACCAGTCTTAAATGAGTGTTTTCAGTAATTACAGGATTAATGTAAAAACATGTTGATAAATTAACTTTCACACTAACGAAGATCTGGTGTGTTGACATGTTGAATCTGTGTGTGTGTGTGTGTGTGTGTGTGTGTGTGTCTGTCAGATTGACAGAAAACATTTTTAGAAGAACTTTGGAAAAAGCATCCTGACGCTAAAACATGTGCATACTTAAGGAAGTTACAGAATGATATAAAAACCTTAAAAATCTGCAACGTCCTGGATCCAAACACAACTTTGTAACCTCTGCTGTGACCCACACAGACAGACTGAGGAGGAGGAGGAGGAGGAGGAGGAGGAGAAGGAGGAGGAGGAGGAGGAGGAGGAGGAGGAAACTGAGATTGAAAAGAAAAACAGAGTAGACAAGGAGAGAAAACTGAAGCCAAACAAGGACAGAGTGTGTTTGGGTGGAGGTGAGCGTGTCTGTCGGTGAGGTCATGAATATTTAAACCTCATTCCTGCGAAGGGAACACATGAACTTTTAATGAGCCGCAGGTTAAATGGGACATTTTATGTCCGTAAATGGCTCATCAAGTGCGGCTTAAATGTTGGGTGAATATCAATAAGGACGGAGTCACTTTTCCTCCTCAAACTAACCTGAATGCAGACCTGTGGAGGATCTACTGACGCTCCAACATGAGTTCTACTGACCTGCTCCGGTCTGGTTTTAAGGTAGAGCCGGTCCGATTTGTCTGAGCTGTTCCTAAATGCATCAGGGTGTCAAATACCAACGGTTTCTGGTTGGTGAAAGGCCCTGATGGGCAAAACAATGAGGAAAAATATGGAAATATAAGCAGTGTCAGCAGATACAGACACACACTGACACACTGACAGTGAGTCATAAATGATGATTCAAAGGGATTAATTTGAATGTTGCAGATTGTACCTTTAAGTATGATAGATGAAGCATTACTTTATTTCTTACTATCATTACTACCATTATTTACTACTTTTTTGGATTTAATTTAAAAAAAAAAAAATGCAACCGCCAAGGAGATGATTACATTTCCAATGTCTGACCTGTAAAGATTGGGAATTTAAATGTGTGATAAAAAAATCTTCACTTTGTTGTTTTTCACAACTGGAAAAGAAACATGAACAAAAGTGCAGGAAAAAAAAATACAAATCAGAGATCAGAGATATCAGCTGTGTAACTACCCTCTTTCTGCAATAGAATTTACTGGAACTTCTTTCTTTTCTACTGGAAAGAAAGAAGTTCTCACATGAAAAGTGTAAAAAATATTATTACTTTTTTCCCCTACAAAATGTGTCTCAAATGTGAATGAACAAATATTACCTCCAGATATTTGTCCATGTATGTAAACAGGTGTCCGATATTAATTATATATTGCATGTTTACATACTAAGATGAAAACTGGAAAACTCTTCTTCTTCTTCTTCTTCTTCTTCTTCTTGTTATTATTATTATTATTATCATCATCATCATTATTATTATTATTATTATTATTATTATTATTAGTAGTAGTAGTAGTAGTAGTAGAAGTAGAAGTAGTAGTAGTATCATTATTATAAAAGACAGTGTACTCAGTACTGTAGACATCAGACGAGCCATCAAAAAAACAAAAAAAACTTATAAAATAAAAAAAAATCAAATTGTAAAGAAAACCCATTTATTCTTTATTTATTCCAGTGAAGCAGTCGACTGCAGTGACGTTCTGAGATCTCAAACTCCTCTAACATACAAACATACAGGTGTTTATAAAGGAGTCACATATATCAAATTTAATCAGAATCTAAAAGAAAAAGTAGCACAGCTGGAAAAATAAAATATAATAGAACAAAACACTGGTAGAGACGTGTAGAGTAAAACAGTAAAATGTATAAACTATAATGAAAACAGGTTGTGCAGTGAATACATGATGAACAGGATGTGAAATATAAATATATACAGGTAATAAAATAAATATGTAGGTCAGCTATAGAACAATACATCTAAAATAAAAGTTACTGTGTGTGTGTGTGTGTGTGTGTGTGTGTGTGTGTGTGTGTGTGTGTGTGTGGACACAGCTGCAGTATTAAGATTCTCCTCACACTTTGTTTAACAGCTCCATCGGCTGCTGATGACGTGACTCTAATGTGAATCAATCTTCTACTCATCCACTAAAATACAACACAGTAGAACACAGTAGAACACATCAGAACAAAGTGGAACACAATGACACAGGAAATATATAAATGACTCTGTGTGACTAAAGACAGTGTGTCCACACAGTCTGTACGTCTGTAAGTTAATATAGAGTTTTATCTAGAACCCACCTAGGCAGTTCTGCTGAGAACCCTTTTATATTCAGTGGGTTTTGTCTAGAACCCATCCTAAGGGTTCTACTGGGAAACCCTTTACATTATGGCACAAAGTACCCTTGATGAAACAACAACAAACCCTAAAGAGTGCTTTCTTATTAAAAGGGTTCTTAATGTCTTACAAATAACCTTTGATGAACCCTTTCTTTGAAAAAAAGGCTTCTTCTCAAGTCAGTGGTGTTCAGTAGAACCTCAAGTCTTCGAGAAGAACCCTTTTAGAACCCTTATTTGTAAGAGTGTAAAGTGAAAAAATAAAAATCTTTAGTGTAAAACTAAAAGTCTCCCCATCTAAACTCCCGGTGCTCTTAATTGATGACTAAGACAAAAGCCATTTCCCAAACGAGAGAGAGAGAGAGACAGAGAGAGAGAGAGAGAGAGAGAGAGAGACAGAGAGAGAGAGAGAGAGAGAGAGAGAGAGAGGATGGAGACCAGCCGCTGTAATGAGTCTGTGTGAAGTCAGGAACATTACAGCTGCACAACAACAGGCTTCATTAACCGCAGCGATTGGCTTTCCAGAGGCCTGCGGTCGCCGGCTGATTGCTGCAGGACATTAAGAAAGAACCTCTGACTCCATTAAATAAAGTTTGTCTCCAAACACAACGCAGCTTCTACTTTAACATGAATCCATCAGTTCATCTGCTGTGCTGTGTGTGTGTTTAACCTGCATCTGACCCGATTTAACCCCTCTGTCAAAGATAACGGATAAATAACAGACAGAAATCTAACGGTGGTGAGCATCAAACCAGAGATCAATACAGGAACGAGTTCAGTTAAAAAAAAACAGACAAAAGTAGTTCATGAATATTTTAAAGTTTAAAGGGATAGTTCACATTATTTGAAGTGTGGTGTGTCAGTGTTAGTTTATTAACTACAGTAGATGGTGGTTGGAGAAGCAGCAGGAGTACTGGAAGCTAAGCAGTGTAAAAAAAAAAAAACATTATCAGTTTAAGTAAAATAGTTGAGACGACTTAAAATTTTAAGGCGATGCACTGCAACAAACTTTTGAACTTAAATCTTTGAGTTTTAGAGCAAACATGATTTGTCTTTTTTATTACCTGAAAAATTACATTGTTTTAATTGAAAATATTCAAAATTTTAACATTTACCTTCATTTCAGTTAATTTACTCAATATATTTTCTTTAAATACAATGTTTTGTGTTTTGAAAATTCAAAGCTTTAAGTTTATCTAAACTTAAAACTTAAGATTCTGAATCAGGCTCAAAACTCAAAAATCTATTGCAGCACATTGCCTTGAAATGTTTTCTTCATTTTTACAGTGTAAATTTAGAATATTTTCCTGGCTTGATGTCGCCATCAGACCACCTTTTCTGACAGGAAACTACCATTATATAAGCCAACTGTTGCCCTCTCCAAACCAACCAAACTCCTTTGACAAAAACAATCATTTTACCTCACAGAACTCAGGAGTTTCTGGACTATTGCTCCTGAATGCCTGTCAGCTACATAGAAACTCCAGCATGTGTCACCATCTTGGTAGTCTCTCATAGCCAGATACGAGGCTATATGAGGTACGAGGCACTGCCTTTTTCCATTTCTTTAAATCACTAATACGTTGGGCGGAGTCCGGTCCAGGATACAACGACAGTGCTGCTGCAAAACAGTGTCGAGGGGGAACTTGATTTGGTGGAACATTTGCATATCAGGACTTGAGCTCTGACCTTAAAATGACTACATGACTGCAAATGAAAAGCTAACAGCTGTTAGCTTGTTAACGTTCATACCATTAGTGTCCCAGGTGCTAATCTGCTGTTTTCAGTGAATACGGTGCAACTAGGAGGTTGTTCTTCTCTACTGAGGAATTTGAAAACATAGATTGCTGATGCCACGATGCCACCTGAAGCAAGGGACCAATGGCAGGACTTATAGAAACACACAGGGAACATCCGTTGAGTCAGAATACCATCTTGATGGCGGTTCAGAAGTATCTTGCTTTGAGTTATGAGTAAAACTATGACTTTTTGAAACATTTTCAGTCCCATAGACAAGCAAAATTAAACAAACATGATACATTTTTCTGGAAAGTTTTACTGGTTGAACCCCTCCTCCTGCATGCGACCATCACTGGTGGGCTCTGATAAAATGCTCACAAACACCAGTCCTTCAAATGAGACCGTAAAAAGCTGCGTGATGACTCTCAGCTCTGTGTCTCCGCCTCAGCGAGGCAGCTGGTGGAGATTCAGTGGACGTAATCAGTTTTTCGTTAATTCCATTACAGTTAATGGAGCATAAACTATCATCCAAACTTCTCTGAGGATCCACAAAACGACGTCTGTAATGAAATCTAGTAAAGAAGGAAGTAACGACTTCATCACTGCAGGACGTTTTCACTGAAGATCAAACAGGTTAATGTGAAGCTTCACGGCAGAGAGACACAGAGAGAGACAGACAGAGAGAGAGAGAGACAGAGACAGAGAGAGAGAGACAGAGACAGAGAGAGAGAGAGAGAGACAGAGACACAGAGAGAGACAGAGAGAGACAGAGAGAGAGACGGCACCTCCATGTGGACAAAACAAGCATTTAATCTAAGATACTATGTGTTTAGCCTCTCAGTGGTGTAAAGGTATTCAAAGCCTTTATTGTAAACAAAAGTATTAATCCCACACTGTGAAAATACTCCACTCTTAGTAAAAATTTGATTGTAAGAATTATCAATCAAAATTTACTTAAAGTATGAAAAGCAAAAGTCATCATTATGTTATTATATCTGATGTTTTTGGATTAATATTACTTTAAGCTCATATTATCTGCTTTGTATTTTGGCTAGTTTATCTACAGCAATGCATCATGGTCTATAACAGTGGTTCCCAACCTTTTTTCCTTGATCCTCCTACTTGTATCTACTTTAAGTATTTTTTATACTAATACCTCAGTACTTTTACTTCAGGAACATTTTGAAAGTGTGTTATGAACATGTAGCAGAGAGCTGTCAATCAAAGTATTTTATTCATGTTGATCTCTCACAGTTCAGTTTTATTAACTGTTGGACTTCTGTCAAACATCTACTTTCTGTCCAAAAGACCAGAAACATTAAAGATGACTTTGGTAGAGAGCAGAGATGAACTGATGAACAAGTTTGAATGAAAGCAGATCTGCTGCTGTAGATGACGGGGTTCAATGTATCATCTGATAAACTCATAATAAAACAGTAAAAACTGAACTTTGTCCTGTGCTGCAGGTTCAGGCTGGTTTATAGTGTTTTAATATTGAAGCAGGTCGTCACACTCAGATGAATCTAACCCTGTTTTTCTGCACAGACCTGATCAGGACACAAGTGAGCAGCTGGACTGACAGACACTCATGGAAATAAGTTCAGTAAGTGGAAATCTGCTGGATCTGAATTTTCTTTAAAATCAGTAAACTTCCTCTCAGGGAGGATGAAGGTTGAGGTTGATGATGAGTTCAGAGGTCTCAGTGGGACTGAATGCTGAAAATATTTACAGGTTAAATATTGTGTGTCAATAGGGCGAAGAGTAAACACACACATGTCCATGGACTTATTTGGTTTCATGTATGAGAGCTGTTTCAGTTTACACCAGTCTTTCACAGAGACTGGGTCGTGACCCTCAGGTGGGTCACAGAGGATTTTATTTGGGTCACGAAATAAATTGCAAAAGGATTCCTGCACACTGTTTAACTTCACTCACTCCTCTCCTACAGACTGCTCTCATTTAATAGATGTGCAAAGTGTTCCTTTGTTCTGTGTCACCAAATAAGTAAAAGACTGTGTAAGAAATTCTTCAAAGTTAAGATTTATATGTGAAGTACACCATCTGTAAAACATTTAAAATGTGTATATTAGGGTTTTTCTTTTGAGAGGAAAAAACAAGAGCCTGTTAATTCTGCTTAAATACACTTTGTCTCATTTGTTGGCTAAAATGTCTCATATTGTTTTCCTGATGAGAGTAAATAAAAACAATGAGATGACCTGTTAACTCACCTGAAGTCATTCATTTCTCATTCATCAAATATTTGACATGTATATGACTTCAGTAACATGCATTGAGATAATATAAGGTGATGGTGGTAAAAAAAAAACGTTCAGGAACATTCATTTATGCACAAATTAACTCTTCCCATGATTTATTGATGAAGTCTAAAGTGATGTGGGTCATGATGAATTCTAGTTGTCTGTCTATCAACTATTGATTAATGTTTTACTTGTGATTCACTGACACAGACTGGTCACCTGTCAACCAATCACTGTAGAGATACTGAATATGTTCAGTCAAAAATCATGATGTGATCCATAGTAACAGGGTCGGCTCCGCCCCGTCTCGTCTCTCAGGATTCTCTCAGTTCTTCAGTAAAAATGTCTCTCAGCAGCTTTCAGAATAAATCTGAAGAACCACTCTGAGTGGAAGAATAAGATGCTTCTTCACATCTTATTGTCTGTCAGTGAATTTTCCAGAGATACGACTCTCTTCTCCTCAAGGCATTTATCTGAGCACTGAGCTGCTCTGTGTTCACTGTAGATGAGTGAGGACATCTAGTGGCCTGAGAGCAAAACTACACCAGCTGCTCTGTGATTCTCTGACTCTCACTGGGTTTCTGACTGCAGCTTCAACTGATTTTATTCTTTCAGATGGATCAATAAGAAGCATCTTCTCTCTCAGTTCAGGCTTCTTCTGACCTTCTGATTATCTGATCAGCAACTTAGTTTCATCAGTTTCTCTGACAATCAATCGTTTCAACTCAACTAGTCAATAAGTCAGACATCCAAAGTCACAGAAAAGAACTTTATACATTTAAAATGTTATTGAATGATCTTGAAGCAGCTTGTGTTTGTTATTCTTACTGGATAAAAGTGAGTGAAAGTCATCAAAACTGCCATCCTGTAATTAATCAGCTGATCTAACGGTTCCCAAAACTTTTCTGATAATCTGAATAAATCAGTTCAGATTAGTGTATTTGGTATTTTAGTGAATTTGTTGTCATAAAGCTTCATTAGTTTCCTTCAGTCAGAGCTGTGTATGTTTGTGATGATGATAAATGATGTGTGAGCTCTGACAGCATGTTGTTGTGTTTGTGTGAAGGTGTGGACTCTGCTATGAATCAGTGTGAGGAGACAGAGGAGGGAGTCCCTCCCTCTAAAACCACTCTGTGTGGGGAACATGACATCCAGACCAAAGCTCAGAGGTGAGATGAGCATCTCTAACTGTTCATGACAAATCACTCCAGCATCATTATTCACAGTCAGAGCTCTGTGTGTGTGTTGTGTTGAAGCCCAGAGCAGCAGCAGAGACCAGACTCTCCTGGACCTGAACCCAGCTGTGTGTCCATCAAGAGTCACCGGTCCATGGGTCATCCTTTAGAGTTTAAAGGACAACTTACTTCAGAGACTCAGTGAGTCAACATAGTCCCAGCTAGCTGGGAACGTTCCCATAAGATTACATCATGTTCTATAAAACGTCTAACAATAGGCTTCATGCAAGAACATTTTCATTTTCTTGTATTAAATTTCTCTTACTTTTTTCATATGAAAGGCTCATATGAATACTTCAGATAACTGTGTAAATGATCCACCTGTGTGTATTTGAGTGCACGTGCATGAGACTTGTAAATTATCATCATCAACACCCCAATAATACCATATATGGCTGCACTTACTGCTCCATGTCAGGAGGTGTTCTTTCATGAAAATGGCCTCAGAGAGACAAAAAAAGAACTTTATGAGTTTCAATATGAAAATGACTGCAGAGGGAAAAAAAAGACTCTCCACAGCCACAGCAAGGAGCGATCGATGACTGCAGTGAGAGGAGAGGGTTAAGGTGAAGTTTTCATCACAGAGACAGAGGACAGAATAAATGAGGCTGTTTGCCTGGACAGAGACTTAATAAACCTGCATGTGCAGATATACGGTCAATACACCTGACAGCAGATAATAATAGATCACTGAATGAATGATGAGAGGTTTTACATGTAAGTTTACAATTATATTTGAACTTGAAATGCAGTCAAACAGGATAATGTCGACATAATTACAAAGTGTAATTTATATTTCAAAATCAAAATGTCTTCAAATTAATGAAATATGCAGTCATCAGTGACAAACTTGGGTTTGGATACCAGCAGATTGACTGCAGCTGCATGCAGCCACAGATGTTCTCTCCTCAGTGGGAATCTGAAAACAGACGCTGGCGCTCAGAAAAGAAAGCTAAGTGGACACGAGCCCTGAGAGAGTAAAAGTATCAACACAGTCAGGAATCCTATAAGAATAAGACCAACTGAAGGCAATTAAAATGCAACTGTAATCACCATTCTTATATTCACTGTTTAGTGTGGTCAACTATCTCTGAACTATAAGGTGTGTGATACAGTGGTTGTCATGGCAACAAAACGGATGCAGATGAAGATTTGAATGTTGTCTTGGTTTGTCTGTCTGTTTCTATCAGTGTCCACCAGCAGAGACCAGACTCTCCTGTACCCAGCTGTGTGTCCATGAAGAGTGACTCGTCCATATTTGAACCTTTAAACTTCAAAAATGAAAACCACTCTGCTGAAGAGAAGTAAGAATTTTAACCCTTTATTTTTTTTTAATCTGCAGCTCTCCTTCAAAAGATGATCTACTTATTCCATACATCTTCAAATGCACTTGAACACATCATCTGTGATTTAACCTGGGGTCATCAGGGTTTTTTGGTCTTTCAACAATCATACACCGTCGTCCAGGTGACCCAGCCAGGGTTGATGAGGACCTGTCTAGTGTCCAAGTGTCCTGTGTAATCCATGAACAGTTTACCACATTTTATTGATGTTTATCATTTCAAGGAACACTCTTGTAATGTTCTCCAACTCCTCTTATCTCAACATCTTATTCTAAACAGAACTGTAGCCTTTTGAACACACCATAGTTGGTCTAAAGGTTAGAGATGTAGACTTGTGACTGGATTGTCTTGGCAGGGTAAGTTATATAGTGACGCTTACCCTCCTCATTACTACCACTGAGGTGCCTTAAAACAAGGCCTGTAATCTTACTCACCCAACTCCTTCAGTACAGCTGCCTGTTGGCAAACAAAGATAACAACAAAGATAACATACCAGAGTCACAGATGCCTAAAAACTGTATCACCTGATTCTTGAAATGTCTCCAAAAGCCCTGAGAGAGTAAAAGCATCAACACTGTCAGGAATCCTATAAGAATAAGACCAACTGAAGGCAATTAAAATGCAACTATAATCACCATTCTTATGTTCACTGTTTAGTGTGGTCAACTATCTCTGAACTATAAGGTGTGTGATCCAGTGGTTGTCATGGTAACAAAACGGATGCAGGTGAAGATTTGAATGTTGTCTTGGTTTGTCTGTCTGTTTCTATCAGTGTCCACCAGCAGAGACCAGACTCTCCTGTACCCAGCTGTGTGTCCATGAAGAGTGACTCGTCCATATTTGAACCTTTAAACTTCAAAAATGAAAACCACTCTGCTGAAGAGAAGTAAGAATTTTAACCCTTTATTTTTTTTTTAATCTGCAGCTCTCCTTCAAAAGATGATCTACTTATTCCATACATCTTCAAATGCACTTGAACACATCATCTGTGATGTAACCTGGGGTCATCAGGGTTTTTTGGTCTTTCAACAATCATCCACCGTCGTCCAGGTGACGTAGCCAGGGTTGATGAGGACCTGTCTAGTGTCCAAGTGTCCTGTGTAATCCATGAACAGTTTACCACATTTTATTGATGTTTATCATTTTAAGGAACACTCTTGTAATGTTCTCCAACTCCTCTTATCTCATCAGAACATATTTTAAAAAGGATTGTAGCTTCAAAGAGAGGGAATGATGAGCAACATGACATAATAAGTTTAATGAACTAATATTATGAACAGTGAGTCTCATGCAAGAACCAGTGTAGGAACAGATTGGTTCTTAAGTGGTACGTGGTATTAAGTGGATTCAGGAGAACTTGTCACATTCACTTGTTTTCCTGTATTGTGAAAAAACTTGACTCATTAATAAGCTCTGTATGCAACCATGTATGTCTTCTGATATTTGAAGACGTCATATTTCCTGTTTTCTCACCAGACTTCAGGAGCAACAGTCAAAGGTTCCTGGTGGTCAGTCTGTCCAGCAGCATCCAGAAGACCTGGACACCATATTCATGGTTTGCAACTGTCCAACAACAACTTCAACCTCCGTTCCCAATAAATTAGACATAAAATTTGAAGTTTTGTTTGTTTGTTTGTTTTTTCTTTCCAGCATCTGGAGGAGAACATTGTCACTTTTGTGAAGAATGAGCTGAAAAAGTTCCAGAAGGTTCTGAGTCCAGATTACCCAAAATGTTTAGAGAGGCAGAGTGAGGATGAGGAGGTGGTGGACAGTGAGGAGGAAGAACAGAGGAGGAGCAGCAGAGAGAAATTTCTGAAGATCACACTGAACTTCCTGAGGACAATGAAGCAGGAGACACTGGCTGACTGTCTACAGAGCAGTAAGAGGATTTTCACACACACAACTCTTCTCATATTAACAATAACATCCACTCACTCATCATATTTGTTGTGTTTCTATTCAGGAACTGTTGCTCCAGTTTGTCGACGTCAACTCAAATCTAAGCTGAAGAAGAAGTTTGAGTGTGTATTTGAGGGGATTGCTAGAGCAGGAAACTCAACCCTTCTGAATCAGATCTACACAGAGCTCTACATCACAGAGGGAGGGGCTTCAGAGGTCAATGATGAACATGAGGTCAGACAGATTGAAACATCATCCAGGAAACCAGACAGACCAGAAACAACAATCAGACAAGAAGACATCTTTAAACCCTCACCTGGAAGAGATGAACCAATCAGAACAGTGATGACAAAGGGAATGGCTGGCATCGGGAAAACAGTCTTAACACAGAAGTTCACTCTGGACTGGACTGAAGACAAAACCAACCAGGACATACTGTTCATGTTTCCATTCACTTTCAGAGAGCTGAATGTGCTGAAAGAGAAAAAGTACAGCTTGGTAGAACTTGTTCATCAGTTCTTTACTGAAACCAAGGAAGCAGGAATCTGCAGGTTTGAAGAGTTCCAGGTTGTGTTCATCTTTGATGGTCTGGATGAGTGTCGACTTCCTCTGGACTTCCACAACAATGAGATCCTGACTGATGTTACAGAGTCCACCTCAGTGGATGTGCTGCTGACAAACCTCATCAGGGGGAAACTGCTTCCCTCTGCTCGCCTCTGGATAACCACACGACCTGCAGCAGCCAATCAGATCCCTCCTGAGTGTGTTGACATGGTGACAGAGGTCAGAGGGTTCACTGACCCACAGAAGGAGGAGTACTTCAGGAAGAGATTCAGAAATAAGAAGCAAACCAGCAGAATCATCTCCCACATCAAGACATCACGAAGCCTCCACATCATGTGTCACATCCCAGTCTTCTGCTGGATCACTGCTACAGTTCTGGAGGACGTGTTGAAGACCAGAGAGGGAGGAGAGCTGCCCAAGACCCTGACTGAGATGTACATCCACTTCCTGGTGGTTCAGTCCAAACTGAAGAACGTCAAGTATGATGGAGGAGCTGAGACAGATCCACACTGGAGTCCAAAGAGCAGGAAGATGATTAAGTCTCTGGGAAAACTGGCTTTTGATCAGCTGCAGAGAGGAAACCTGATCTTCTATGAATCAGACCTGACAGAGTGTGGCATCGATATCAGAGCAGCCTCAGTGTACTCAGGAGTGTTCACACAGATCTTTAAAGAGGAGAGTGGACTGTACCAGGACAAGGTGTTCTGCTTCGTCCATCTGAGTGTTCAGGAGTTTCTGGCTGCTCTTCATGTCCATCTGACATTCATCAACTCTGGAGTCAATCTGCTGTCAGAAGAACAATCAACCTCTCCAAGGTGGAAACTGTTAAAAAAGAAACCTGAACCAACATATTTCTACCAGAGAGCTGTGGACAAAGCCTTACAGAGTCCAAATGGACACCTGGACTTGTTCCTCCGCTTCCTCCTGGGTCTTTCTCTGCAGACCAATCAGACTCTCCTACGAGGTCTGCTGACTCTCACAGGCAGTCCCTCACGGACCAATCAGAAAACAATCAAGTACATCAAAAAGAAGATCAGTGAGAATCTGTCTCCAGAGAGAAACATCAATCTGTTTCATTGTCTGAATGAACTGAATGATGGTTCTCTAGTGGAGGAGATCCAACAGTACCTGAGTTCAGGAAGTCTCTCCCCAGATAAACTGTCTCCTGCTCAGTGGTCAGCTCTGGGCTTCATCTTAGGGTCATCAGAAAAAGATCTGGACGTGTTTGACCTGAAGAAATACTCTGCTTCAGAGGATGTTCTTCTGAGGCTGCTGCCAGTGGTCAAAGCCTCCAACAAAGCTCTGTAAGTACACAGATAACTGCAGATAATAATGTCATCACATGTGGAGTTTAATTGTGTCTCTTGAGTCACCTGTCATATTGTTGTTCCAGTAATATACACAATAAAAACACTAATCATGGAAAAATAAGGGCAGTCATAGAAATGTGTTTTATTATATTGTAGATGACAGAAACAGTCTCAGTGTTTGTCTTTATCTCTAACTCTCCTTCAGGCTGAGTGGCTGTAATCTGTCAGAGAGAAGCTGTGAAGCTCTGTCCTCAGTCCTCAGCTCCCAGTCCTCGAGTCTGAGAGACCTGGACCTGAGTAACAACGACCTGCAGGATTCAGGAGTGAAGCGTCTCTCTGCTGGACTCCAGAGTCCACACTGTAGACTGGAGACTCTCAGGTCAGGATTTATATCATACATATATACATACAAGTTAATTTATGTTCTTTGACGTACAAACAGTCTGCAAAAGTCTCATTTCAATCAGTGACAAATGTGATTATCTAGAAGGTGATTCTATTTGTAATAGTATTGTCACTGATGGCATTAATGAATCAGTCAGTGAAAAAATGGTCTGATTCTGAGGACACAGTAAAGAAGCTGCTCTCTGAGAAGCTACAGATTGATCATCACAAATTGAGTTTGAACAGGTCCATAGGACTGGAAAGTTTTCTCCATCGTCCACCAGGCCCAGGTCTATTGTTGTCAAGTTTCTGTGTTATAAGAACAAACTGGAGGTCCTCAGCAAAGTCAAAGCCCTGAAAGGCACAGACATTTTCATTAATTAGGATTTTCCTGATGCTGTACAACAAAAGTGAAAAGAACTTCTTCTGACCATGAGGGCAGCCAGGGAGCAGGGACCTATTGTCTGCCTGCAGTATGACAAACTTATTGTACACCCACCATCCCAGAAAGCTCCTCAGAGGCCAAGGAGGAATAATGCTATAATGCTATGTGACATTTAGTTCTTTAATTTCAGAGGTCTTATCCTGTGACCTTTTCAGTATTAATATATTAAATAATCTCCTACATGATCTGTCAAAACGCTTAACAAAGCAGTTCTCAACTTTTCATTTAAACATTTGTAATCTTATCAAAAATCATGATCTACTTTGTCACTTTCTGTCTTTGTTAAATTATGAATTTTCAGTGATACCTTGGCTAACTGTTGAATCAGCACCTGTCTATGACATCCCAAATTATCCTGCTTTGCATCATTGTAGAAGGAACTGGTGGAGGTGTATTTATATATTTGCACATTGAATTTCAATATAATCATAGAGATGATCTTCTTTTAAATTCTGATGATGTTGAATCACTGTTCCTTGAAATACCTTCCTGTGATATTTTTGATGGTAAAAGCATTATCATAGGTTGCATTTACAAGCCTCCAGAAACAAACACTGGACATTTTAATTCTAGCCTGGTTCACGTCTTTGACAAAATTAACAGAGAGAGTAAAGTAAGTTTCCTTCTTGGTGACTTCAACATTAATCTGTTTAACAGTGAGTCTCAGTCACTCACTGCAGGTTTTCCTAATACAGTATATATTAATTCATTATACCCCTTAATCACCAAACTTACGGGCAGTGTTGTGCCTGAACTCGTTCACTGAGCGATAGTTCATGAACTCGTTCATATTTTGGGCAAACGTGAACTGAAGGTACAGTATTTCTGCTTGATGAACGTTACCGTGAACGCGTTCAGTCTGATGTCTGTGAACGACACGCTCATTTAATTTAACTTCGTTCAACAGGGTGCCAGATTTCCATAGAGCCTGACTGATTTGAGAAGCTGATTATTGATGTTCAGTGGGATAATGTATATAGCAATAATGATGTTGAACTTCTCTATCAGTCATGTGTGGCTTCATTTAAGTCTGTATTTCACAGCTGTTTTCTCCTGGTTAGTATGAATACAAAAAAGTTAGTGCGTTCAGAAAACCCCCAGGTCTCCACAAGTCAACACAAACAAAGAAGAGTTTGTACAAGAAATTTCTCAGAAATTCATCCCCTTTAAATCCAGCTATAAGAAATATAGAAATGAACACAACCTCTTAATTAGAATCGCTGAGAAAAACATATTTCACTCACAGGTTTGATGAGGCTTCAGATGGCATCAAATTAACATGGAGAGTTATCAGTCAGCTCCTGAACAAGAAAAAGGTTTCAGCCACTCTTCCATCCCAGTTTGTTGGTGGTAGTTTTCTGTCAGACAGGATCAGTCCTGTTGCTGGGTCTTCATTTGGATTCCTGAAGGCTGCTGTCCTTCTCTGCAGAGCTTTGATCCACCTGCTGAGAAGGAAATCATGGATATCATTGCTAATATGACAGATTCAGCTGCTGGTCATGATGAGGTTAGATCACGTCTTATTAAGTGTAGTTACTTAATTATCAGGGCATTGATCTATATATCTGATAAATCCTTCAAAACTGGAATAATATCAAATGACCTTAAAATTGAATTGAATTGAAGTAGTTCCTGTGTTTAAATCTGGAGAATCTTTTTCCATTTTGCTGTATTTTTGGTGTGTCTGGCTAAGTTTTGGCCAAACTGAAGTCCCAGCTTTAATACTCACAGTTCACCACTGGTATCAGCATATATTTTCTGATAAATATCTGCTATAAGGGGGTGGCAGTATCACATTCAGTAAGGACTTGGGTTTGAACCAGTGGGTCACTGGTTCAAACCCAGTACAGTCTAAAGTATGGAGCCTGGACTGGTAGCTGGAGAGGAGAGGTGTAAGTTTACTTGTGTGTATGAATAAAATTCTAACAGAGTGAAAAGTGTGATTTCCTTAATAATCCCTTCTTCTAATAATATCTGATTTTACAGATTATGTCAAAGCATTTCATTTGAATTATTTAGAGGTACAGTGCTCTATAAAAGCTACAGTATATTTGTGAAAACTGGAAAAAATAAATGAACATTTGTAGAGTCAGAACTGTTGTTTGTTTTTGTTGTAACAGTGATGTCAGTTAGATTTGGTTCAGTCAGAGGTGTTGAATATTAAATCATCCATCCTTGATCACTACATCTGAGCCTTTCTTACCCTCAGCTGTGCATAAACTACAGGATGGATGAACTTCTTTTTCAAATATTAAGATGTGAAATGATCAGTAATCTTATTGTTATCAGCCATGAGAAGCAGGTAATTATCAGCTGAAAAAAGCAAACAGCAGAGAGACACAGTTAGAGACTATCTGGTGAAGAAGGTGGAACATGTAGCAGCTAAAGAGCAGCACAGATTTCAAGATATTTTTCTGATCTCACAGATGTCTGATGTCTGCCCACAATGATTAAGAAGGTTTTGTTTTGGGCTAAAAGCAACTTTACTGTGTCTCCAGTCTGTCAGGCTGTCTGATCACAGAGGAAGGCTGTACTTCTCTGGCCTCAGCTCTGAGATCCAACCCCTCCCATCTGAGAGAGCTGGACCTGAGCTACAATCATCCAGGAGACTCAGGAGAGAAGCTTCTGTCTGCTGGACTAAAGGATCCACATTGGAGACTGGACACTCTGAGGTATGAACACACAACAAGAGCTCACACACTGTTCGTGTGTCACACTGACAAGCTGAGGACTGTTGGTTCACAGTCTGTAGCAGCAACACTGCTGATAACAGTGAAGACAGTAACTGATGTGCTGAGAGTCCCTGAGAGTCCCTGCATCTCACCAGTTACACCAGTATGTCCATGCTGGTCTGCCATCAACTGACCAGTTACACAGCACTACCAACCTGTCTGCTCACCGCTCAACCAGCTACACAAAACTCAACAACTCAACAAAGATCAATCAAATGTATCTAATCTAATCTAATCTAATTGTCTGTTGAATATTTGTGTCCAAGTTGTTGAATGTTTGTGTAACATATGTTGAGTATAATGTTTGATGAATTATCACCTAAACTCTATAGATAATCTGTGAAACATCTGCAGATAAACTGAAACAGTTGAACTGTTGAAATGTTACAAATACTCTCTAAACTATCTGTAGGTGGACTATCCAAATAAAGTCTGACTCAATAGGTAATTAAAGAAATCAATTATTAATAATAATAATAGTCACCAAATAAACAGATACATATAAACAGTGACATGTTCCAAGTGCATCATTTGACGTGTGTGAAATGATGGTCTGGTCTGTTTGATTGTGTTTGCTCAAAGAATAAATTGATGACATCACTTGTTTTTTTCCATGGTTGTCTGAACCTCTTAAAGGTGCAGTCTGTAGAATTTGAGGCTCAATCACACTCAAAGTGATAATTGACTTTATTTGAACTTTATTTATTGAGGGGAGTTTGACTGAGAGCAATGCTCTCTTTTTCAGGAACGTCCTGATCACATTCACACAGTTACACACATTCACAGCTGGAAGCTGCCCAGTACAACCACAGTCTGATCTGCCGGCCAGAGCAGCTCCACTGGAGCAGTTGGGGTTCAGGGTCTTGCTGAAGGGCACCTCAGTGGTGGTAATGAGGGAGGGGCAAGAGCTGCTCTTTCAATTTCTCCACCCAGATTTATCCTGCTGACGACCTCCAGGACACAAGCTTGTTTCTCAAACCTTTAGGTCACCAATGCCCCAACATTTCTGTTGACCACTGAATTAAAGACACTAGAAATTATATTTTTCATCTCATCTCATCTTCTTCCGCTTTCATCCGGGGCCGGGTCGCAGTGGCAGCAGTCTAAGCAGGGATGCCCAGACTTCCCTCTCCCTGGACACTTCCTCCAGGTTTTCCAGGAGTATCCCAAGGTGTTCCCAGGCCAGACGAGTGACATAGCCCCTCCAGCATGTCCTGGGTCTTCCCCAGGGCCTCCTCCCAGTGGGGCATGCCCGGAACACCTCCCCAGGGAGGCGTCCAGGAGGCATCCGATATAGATGCCCAAGCCACCTCAGCTGGCTCCTCTCGATGTGGAGGAGCAGTGGCTCTACTCCGAGCTCCTCCCGGGTGACAGAGCTCCTCATCCTATCTCTAAGGGAGCGCCCCGCCACCCTGCGGAGGAAACTCATTTTTGCCGCTTGTATCCAACATCTTGTTCTTTCAGTCATGACCCAAAGTTCATGACCATAGTTGAGGGTAGGAACGTAGAATGACCAGTATATCGAGGTTCTTCGCCTTTCGGCTCAGCTCCTTCTTTCCTACGACAGACCGGTACAACAACCACATTACTGCTGCCGCTGCACTGATCCATCTGTCAATCTCACGCTCCATCCTCCTCACTCATGGACAAGACCCCAAGATACTTGAACTCCTCCACTTGGGACAGGAGTTCTCCTCCGACCCAGAGGGAGCAAGCCACCTTTTTCTGGTTGAGAACCATGGCATTGAACCTGGAAGTGCTGATTCTCATCCCAGCCGGTTTGCACTCGGCTGCAAACTGCCCGAGTACATGCTGAAGGTCCTGATTCGAAGGAGCCAACAGGAAAACATCATCTGCGAAAAACAGAGATGAGATCCTGTGGTCCCCAAACCGGACTCCCTCTGGCCCCTGGCTGTGCCTAGAAATTCTGTCCATAAAAATAATGAACAGAACCAGTGACAAAGGGCAGCCTTGCAGAGTCCCAACATGCACTGGGAACAGGTCTGACTTACTGCTGGCAATGTGAACCAAGCTCCTGCTCTGGTCATACAGAGACCGTACGGTACTGCCAGTCCAGAGGCACTGTCCCCTACTGCCACGCGACGTTGCAGAGGCGTGTCAACCAAAACAGCCTTACAACATCCAGAGACGTGAAGTACTCGGGGTGGATCTCATCCACCACTGGTGCCTTGCTTCCGAACTACCTCAGTGACTTCAGCTTGGGTGATGGATGAAACAACCTCTGGGTCCCCAGCGTCTGCTTCCTCTATGTAAGGCGTGTCAGTGGGATTGAGGAGATCCTCGAAGTATTCCTTCCACCGCCCGACAATATTCCCAGTTGAGGTCAACAGCTCCCCACCACCACTGTAAACAGTGTTGGCAGGGTGCTGTTTCTCCTTCCTGAGGCGGCGGACAGTTTGCCAGAATCTCTTCGAAGAAGCCCGCCACCTCTCACCGTGGGCAATTCCAGAGTTGAAGAGAGTCCAGCCTCTATCAAGGAGTTGGGTTCCAGAGCCCAGTGCGTGGAGGTGAGCCCGACTATCTCTAGCCGGTACCGCTCGACCTCCTGCACTAACTCAGGCTCCTTCCCCCCCAGCAAGGTGACATTCCATGTTCCCACAACCAGATTCCATGTCCTGGGCTTGGGTCATCGGGGACCCCACCCACGACCGCCACCCAAACCACACAGCATTGGGCCCCCTCTGAACCCTCCCGTGGGTGATGGGTCTACGGGAAGGGGGGCCCATGTCGTTCGTTCGGGCTGTGCCCGGCCGGGTCCTGTGGGCGAAGACCTGGCCACCAGGCACCTGCCTGCTAGCCACAACCCCGGGCCTTGCTCCAGGGTGGGGCCCGGTGATGCCAATCAGGGCAACATAGACATCCCTGCTTTTTCACTACTCACAGGGGGTTTTAGAACTGCTCTTGATCTGCCCTGTCCCCTAGGACCTGCCTTGGGAGACCCTACCAGGGGCGATAAGCCCCCAACAACATAGCTCCATAGCATTCAGGTTCTCAAACCCCTCCACCATGATAAGGTGGCGGTTCAAGGAGGGGAAATTTTTAATTATATTTTTATCTTTTAGTATTTTACTGTCTTGATGTTTTGGATGTTTCCTTCTTGTCTGATCTTTTTATTCTTTGACTGTTTTCTTCTGAGTATTTGATGTAAAGTTGAACTGAGTCTGTGTGTGAAATGTGTTTTATAAATGCAGCTGTTTTGTCTTCATGGTGGATCTGAGTGAAGGTTTATGAAGATCATTGATGAAGAAGCTTCTGAAGGTTCATTCTGACTTTGTTTCTTCCTCCAGGGTGGATCATGGTGGAGAGCAGAGGCTGAAACCTGGTGTGAGGAAGTGTAAGTGTGTGTTCACTGTGATTCATGAAAACAAGGCGGCTCATGTTCAAGTAGTTTAAAGCAAAAGCTTCTGTATCTGCATTCAACTGTCAGTTTGAAATAAGATCCAGAAAGATGAGAAGTTTTGATCTAATTAACAGTCAGTCTGTTAATGAAGCAACAAATAAACCCATCAGGTGTGTTAGATGATAAACTGCTGCTGTGTTGTGTCTCGTTCTCTCCATCAGGGGCCTGTGAACTCACAGTCGACACAAACACAGTAAATAGATTCCTCAAACTGTCTGATAACAACAGGAAGGTGACACGTGTGAAGGAAGAGCAGCCATATCCTGATCATCCAGAGAGGTTTGACTACTGGCATCAGCTGCTGTGTGGAAATGGTCTGACTGGTCGCTGTTACTGGGAGGTCGAGTGGAGAGGAATGGTATATATATCAGTGAGTTACAGAGGAATCAGGAGGAGAGGAGGCAGTGTTGACTGTATGTTTGGACTGAATAATCAGTCCTGGAGTCTGAGGTGCTCTGATGATGATGGTTACTCTGTCAGACACAATAAGAGAGAAACAGTCCTCCCCTCCTCCTCCTCCTCCTCTGTCTCTCACAGAGTAGCAGTGTATGTGGACTGTCCTGCTGGCTCTCTGTCCTTCTACAGAGTCTCCTCTGACACACTGATCCGCCTCCACACCTTCAACACCACATTCACTCAACCTCTTTATCCTGGATTTACAGTCTGGTCTGGTTCTTCAGTGTCTCTGTGTGAGAGTCTGTGGGATCAAATAACATAATTATGATCATAATGAGTGAAACTAAGCAAGTAAACCAAAGGGGGCCTTTTTCCAAACTTTGTTACAGTCTCAGACTTCACTGAAAATCATGATTTAGAAGATTTTGTTTACAGCTGGTTCAAATCAGATCTTCAGACTCAGGTTTTAAATTGAGTTTGTTTGTTCTGAGTAATGAAAATAAAATACAAAAAGTCAGAGAGAAACGTATCAGAGGTTAAAACTCATGAAAATCCAGTTTCTAAAGGTGTCCCACATGGATCTAAATGAGCCTCCTGCTATTTCCTCTGCAGACACACGATCCTTCAGACTGTCCTGTAAAACTCATGTTGAACCTCTGGATTCTTTTACTGGAAAACAATCCACTCTACTATCTGTTGGCATCATTTGGAACAATTTCTGTTTCCACCAACTAAAAGTTCAGTTATATTCCAATAAATCATCTCTTTGTCTCCTCTGAGTCGTATTTTGTTTTTCATATTTCAGATTTTGTGTCTCACTGATGGACACAAATATGTCAAAAAGTCTCTTGTCACAAATTATAAATATGCTGCTCATATGATCATCAAATGAATGAAAATAAAATAGTGGTGTGGAAACATACATTCTATACAAAGTGATATTGTGACATTTGAGACATTTGTCTTCAACATGTGTGTGACCTTTACCCCCCTACATTGAAAAGACGAGCTCTGTTCCCACATCATAGATTTGATTTTCACCCTGCCCTGATCCTCTTCTGTAGGTGACCTGATGAGACTCTTTGGTGTCTGTTTGGTGGAAGCTGTGTAGTTCAGGGTCAGATCCAGGAGTTGAGGAGATCTGGGGTTAAACCCAGAGACTGCGTCCACAAGTTTTTTTTTTATTTGCTTTCATGTGCAGTGAAATAACTTTTTTTTTTTTTTTAGCTTCAGCAAACACTAAAATGCGCCTCTACTGAAATGTCTAAAGAAGTTACAGCTGACAAAAGGCTCCAGCTCCACATGTTGACACACATAAATTCATAACTGTTAATGATGCAAACAAATGTGTTAACTCACTCAAAGTTCAGTCAGCAGTAGGTTGAAGTCACTGTTCAGATCTCTGTCTTGTCTGATCCTGAAGACTTGCCTCACATCTGTTCTCTGACATGTTCCTCTCTGCACCTCTGCTCTCCTTCACTCCCTTCTTTTCAACACATCTTCATCTCTTGCTCCTCTTCCTCCTATCTCATTTCCTCTTTTTCCTCCTCATCTTTTCCTTATTTTCTCTTTCACTCCTCTTTTTCTTCTCTCCTCTTCACTCTTTAAATACAGACTTCCTCGTCTGTCCTCCTCTCACCTGTAAAACAAAGAGTTGTGTTATATTAACTTACCATGCAGTAAAAATATTGGTGAAATTGATTGTGGGCACCCGTATAAAAAGGATTTTCTTTTTATTGATAAGAACAAGTAACAGAGGAGAGATTATATTAACTCCTTCCTGGATTTATTCTCTGTAGTTACATCAGAGATGAAGGAATTTTATCATAAGACTTCAGTTTTTACAGTAATTGTGTTTTTTTTCACAATTAGCTTTATTTCTTTTTAGATATAATGTTGTTTTGTACTTTTATTTTGAAGTTTCTGTGTTGTAGGTGCAACATCCTTCAGAGGCGGGACATCTGTGTGTCTCATTGGATAATTGACAGAGTCAGCCATCTTGTGTGTATATAAAGGTGGAGCTTTAACCTGCTCTGTTTGTGTTGATGTGTGTTGGTGGAAGATTCAGACTCTTCAGTTTTGTCTAGTTGATGTTTTTTTTCACATTTGGTTCTTTGTAACTTGAGCTCCTCACTGGATGAAGAAGTGAAGACTAAAAGTGTCCACGATGAAGACAGACAGCTGTGAGGAACTGAACACCTGAGACGGGTTTGTGATCTTGTGAAATACTCCTTTCCTTTCAATGAATTATTATTTAGTGACGGCTGATGAAACTTCATGAATCTTTGATCCTTTGTTTGTATTTGTGCTGATAAAAGATTCAAACTCAGCAGCACAGTGACATGTGGTGACTTGTAGACTTTGACTTTAAGACTGGAGGCAAAACACAACAACACTTCTCTGATTTTAATAGTTTTAGTCTCATATATGAACAACAAAAGTCCAAGAAGCCTTCATGTTATTACAATCCCAAGTCCAAAATATCTGGAACACTGTGGAAAACATAAACAAAACCAGAATGCAATAACTTGTCAAACCTTTCAACTTGTTTTTAGTTGAATAAACAAGATATTTAATGTTCAAACTGATAAACTTTATTGCTTTTTGTAAATATAAACTCATTTTGAATTTAATGTCTGCAACATGATCCAAAGGGTAAAAAGGTTCATTGGTAACAGGTGATGGTATCATGATTGGGTATTAAAGGCACATCCTCCAAAAGCTTTACCTTGTGAGGCAGCTGGATTCACGAGCTCACACAAGGATCCATCTTGTCAGACTCCCAGTTATCTGTTTGTGTCCACACCAGAGGTGGTGCAGCCAACCAGAGTCCTCAGAGGGACCACTGGCAGCTAAGGGTGTGATTTAGGTATGGCGGCAGTGAGGAGCGTCCATGGAAACGACTGGTCTCAAACAAACAATGGCGGCTCCTGTAGAGGTTAGCATAGATACTGCGATAGCATCGGTTCTATCAGAACTTGGGCAGTGGTGGTCTGAAGATAAGAGAAGCAGGTCTGGGACAGGAAGGTCTGTTCTGCTCCAGTGAAGCTGCTCAGTGGCTGACAGATCAGACTGTGGTTGTACTGAGCAGCTTCCAAAAACCACCATCCAGATTGTTACCAGTGTTCATTTCAACACTGTCACGTCTGTGAAGGCCTCATTAATGCTGAAAGGTTCATGCAGGTTTTGAAGAGACATATGCTGCCATCCAGATGACGTCTTTTTCAGAGACGTCCCTGATTATTTCAGAGAGACGATGCAGAGACACATTGTGGACGTGTTCCAACAGTGTGTCTTCATAGTAAAAGAGTTCAGGTCCTGACCTGCCTGCAGTCCAGACGTGTCTCCCATTGAAAATGTGTGGTGCATCATGAAGCACAAAACACGACAACAGAGACTGTGGACTGTTGAGCAGCTGAAGACGAATATCAAGAAAGAATGAGAAAGAATTGACCTTTAAAACTTCAACAGTTAGTGTCTCAGTTCACAAACACTGACTGAGTGTTAGAAGAAAAGATGATGGATCACAGAGAGAAACATGATCCTGTCATAAGTTTTTTGGATTGTGTTGTTTGCATCAAATTCAGAATGACTCTATGTTTACAAAAAAAAACAATAAATATCCTGTCTTTGTACTCAACTCACACGTTGTATTTAAATGAATATAGGTCAACAAGTTATTACAAATCATTGCATTCTGTTTTTATTTCTTTTACACAATGTTTTGGGAGGAATTGGAGTTTTATTACATCTCTTACACTTTTGTTCAGAAGGTCATTAAAATGACAAATGACAAAGTAGATGTTGATATGCAACATGTTACAGTAAAATAATGAATGCACTGTTCAAAAAGCCTAAATACAGAATATTTTTACTGAGACAAAAATATGTTTTAAAGGTCCAGTGTGAGAGATTGGTTGTTTTTATTCCACCTTCATCCCCCAAACAAAATCAGGGTCTAGGAATAATCAGTCAGTGCAACAGTAAACTTGGTGAAAAGGAAGTGTTTCATTGTCCTCTTGTTTCTACTATCAGGAAATGTTCAATCTAACCCTGGTCCTGATTTTAACTCTTTGAGCGTCCCTTGTGATTTTAAATCTCGATCTGGACTTGGTACTATTCACCTAAATGTCAGAAGTCTGTTTCTAAAACTGGAACAAGTGAAAATCTGGTCCAGAATCCACTGATACTGATATTCTCGTCTTGTCTCAGACTTGGCTAAACTAATCTCTCACAGACAAAGACACTGCTATTAAGAGTTAGGATATTTTTCATTGTGACGTCCCAGAAAAGATGGTGATGTTGTCATATATATAAAAAATAAATTTCATGCTACCATCCTATCATCAGTATTTCTCAGCAGCAAATTTCAATTTCTTGCCTTTGCCAAGCAGCGAGGCTTTATTCTCACTAATTATCATCTATAGATTTTAATGAGATTGTCCTGACTGGACATTTTAACTGGGACTGACTGTCTCCTGTCTCTGACAGCTTTAAATCTACCTGTGAATCATTTAACCTCACACGACTTATCAATGGTTCAACTCGTCCAAATCTCAAACAACCAGAGAAATCCTCTCTTCTTGATTTACTTTTAATAATAAATATTCAGATATTGATATTTTTGCAAATGATATCAGTGACCACTGTGTCATTGCTACAATCAGACAACCCAAGCTCCCTAAATCAAGACCTCGACTTGTTCTTAAGAGAGATTTTAAGCATTTCTGTGAGCAAGCTTTTCTTCATGATCTGTGGGCCTTTGACTGGAACAAAATCTCTCTCATTAATGATGTAGAACTGGCTTGGAAATATTTTCATGATGCTTTTATGTAAAGTCAGAGTGAAAGGCTGAAACAGTCCTTGGTTTACCCCTCAGTTATCCGGTCTACTAAAAGAAAGGGATGTTGTCTGGGCTGAGGTCAGAAAATCCAAATCCCAGGCTGACTGACTGATTTTTAAACAGCTCTCAAACTGTTTTACCTCTCTCACCAAAAAGATTAAATCTGAGTTCTACCTTTCTAAAACTGCCAGCAACCTTGACGACCCTAAGAAACTTTGGAAAGTAATAAAATCTTCATATTGAACTCTAGTGACTACGTCGCTCGGCTGGCCTGGGAACGCCTTGGGGTCCCTCCGGAACACCTGGAAGAAGTGTCCAGGGAGAGGGAAGTCTGGGTGTCCCTGCTCAGACTGCTGCCCCCGCGACCCGGCCCCGGATAAGCGGAAGATAATGAATGAATGAATGAATGTATTGAAATGTAACCATGAATGAAGTGTCAGCCTGCATTGTGAAAGATTCATGTACTATAACTGATAAATCAGCCGCTCTAAATGATTTCAGTGAACATTTTGTTTCATCAGATTCCTTATCTCTACATCCAGATCCAAACCTGTCTAATGAAGAGAGGCTTCACTCTTTACCTCCAGTCAACTCTATAGTTTGATCTTTCAGTCTCACTCCTCTTGATGTGATTGACGTTCACGGAGCTTTAAAGCATCTGGATCCTAACAAATCAGCTGGTCCTAACTTGTTGGATCCTCACTTTCTCAAACTTGCAGTAGATTTTATAGCAGAACCTCAAACACATATTTTTAATCGTACACTTTCCGGTCATGTCATTCCTAACATTTAGAAATCTGTGCTCCTGTTGCTGAAAGGAGGAGATTCCTCAGTTGTTCATAACTACAGGACAATCTCTAAATCATGTGTTTTAGCAAAAGTCCTTGAAAAGTTCATTTGTGAACAACTTAAAGAGTTTTTAGAAACAAATGTCATTTTATCACATCGTCAGTCTGATTTTAGAAAACAACACAGCACAATAACAGCTGCTGTTAAAGTGGTCAGTGACATTATTGAGGCTCTGGACTGTAAAAAATATCGGGCGGTTCTTTTTATCGATTTGTTGAAGGCATTTGACACGGTAGACCATGTGACCTTGGCAGATGGACTCACAACATTGTCTTATCTGAACATGCTGTACGTTGGTTTTCTAACTACATGTCAGCTAGAACACAGTGTGTTCAGTTTGCTGGGTCTTCCTCTGTGTTCCTCTGTGTCTGAAGGTGTTCCTCAGGGTTCCATACTGGGACCATTGCTGTTTTCTATATATGTGAACAATCTTTGTGACATTTTAATGTCTTTATTAGGATCCCCATTAGCACCAGCATGAGCACTGACTATTCTTCCTGGGGTCCACACACATACATACATACACACACACACACACACACACACACACACACACACACACACTTATGCACACTTATACACACTACAATCACATGAACACAACAAACACAACAGCTCATCTTCTTCATTTTACAATTAAATGAAATAAGGTGCAGAAACAAATTGTCATTCCATAAAACATACATTAACTCAAACACAGAATTATAAATCAATCACTGTTCCTTCATAAATCATATACAAATTAATAACACATTTATCCATCCTGTGATTTTACATATTAAAATCTAAGAAATAAGGCACAAGAAAAAACAACAAAACAAATAACAAACCATTTTATATTCTCTGCTCTTGCCAGATATACATTTTAATTCTTCCACCAGTTTCCTTGTCTATAGTTCCTTAAATAATTGTAAATACTGTTTTAACAAAATTTTGAACTGGTCTTTAGTTTCCTCTTGAATAATATACAGTGTCAATACACAACCCCACAGTCAAACACACAATATTTACCATTCATGCGTTCTACTCACTACACTTAACTGTCAAACAAATGATCAAATGCTGCGTACCATTTCTACACCGATCAGACCATCATCTATTGTTCATCTCCCACAGGAGTAAAAACTCTGGAATACCTGCAGTCTGACCTTTGATGATGTCCAGACCCACTTAACTCAACTTAAGCTGCTGTTAAATGCAGAAAAATCCAAATTCATACTATCTTCTAATGGTAAAGAGTCAATATCTAATCTTCCCATATTCTAACTACTCAGTGGGTTGAAACTGAAATGATCACAACTTACAAGTATTTAGGTTTCATCATTGATCAGAACCTGTCATTGAAATCACACACTGAAAACTTCAACCTGAAGGTTCAGTTGAATTTCTTTTTTAGGAACAAATTTCTCTGTCAGCAACTTTTTTACCTCTTCTGGATTTTAGTGATTTGCTTTTTCTGAATGCATCTGACCAGTACTGAAAGAAGTTAGACACTGTGTACCATTGTACTTTGTGTTTTATTACTGGCTGTGGAAATCACATACACCACTGTTCTCTGTCTGTCACTGCTAAATGTCCATCTCTGTGTGTCTCACATTGGTTGGTTTTTATATATAAATCTATTCTTGGTCTGGTTCCTTCTTATCTGTCTACATACATGTGTACAAACCAAAATCAATATGGTCTTTGCTCTCATAATGTGTTAAAGATGCTGTTTCTGAGAGTGAGAACAGAACTCGACAGAAAAGCTTCTAAACCTGCTGCAGCTTCGTCCTGGAATAATCTACAGAAGGATCAAAACTGTCAGAGTTGATCAGTGTGTTTCAAACAGGGCAGGTGAGATACTGACAGTGTAACTGTGGTGGATGAACCTTTGATGGGGCTGGTTGGCACAAATGTAAAACATGACATAAATCACAAATCACCCATCAACATTTGTTCACATGTCATGTGTGTAATGTGGCTGCAGGATCTGATGATGATGCTGCAGTAGCTGCTATAACACACTGTGGTGTGTGTCTGTGCTGTGGTTTTTAAACATCGACTGTCTTCATGGTGTTTATGCAGCAGTGACTGATTCAACAACTTTGTTTGTGTATTTTTGCGCGCGCGTGTGTGTGTGTGTGTGTGTGTGGAGGTCAGGGGTGAGGTGTTGTGTGTTGTTACTGAAGGCCCCGTCTGAAAACTCACATCACACTGCTGAGAATAGAATGACATCAATTATTCCATAGAAATATGGCAGAGAGTGGAAAGTGTGACAACCGACCCCAGTCTCCCCTACTTTGGCAGCTGCAGCAAGTAGTTTAAAGCAAAAGTTTTTGTATGAAAGAAGATTCTGAAAGATGAGAAGTTTTGATCTAATTAACAGTCACTCTGTTAATGAAGCAACAAATAAACCCATCATCTGACTTCTGGACTGAAAAGATTTTATGAAACCTGTTTATTGTTTTTACTGAGTCTCTGATGAACAAAGTTCTGAAGGTCAGCTGATCCTGATCAGTTATTTTATATAAATGATTAACTACAGTCATTATTTTATGGTTTTATAGTGGAAAGTATAAGATCTGAGAGGTACTTGTACTCTACAACAAAATAAGTGACACAAAATAACACACAATAATTGTAATACAAGATGTAATCAACAAATAAATGATGATGTTATAGATACAAGACTTTATTGATTCCAGAGGAAAATTCACAAGTCAACCATCAGGATATAAAGTCATTAAAATGAGCTCCACATTTAAAAGCTGCAACATTAAACTGACATTAATGCATCAATAATTATAATCCATAATAAAATATGCATTATTCTGAAATGATACTTTTCATACAACATTTTGAAAGTGTGTTATGAACATGTAGCAGAGAGCTGTCAATCAAAGTCTTTTATTCATGTTGATCTCTCACAGTTCAGTTTTATTAACTGTTGGACTTCTGTCAAACATCTACTTTCTGTCCAAAAGACCAGAAACATGAAAGATGACTTTGGTTGAGAGCAGAGATGAACTGTGTTATAAAAAGAAACAGAAGTGACTGATGAACAAGTTTGAATGAAAGCAGATCTGCTGCTAATATTGATGTTTACAAAAAATATAAGAATTATTTCACAAAATTACTACAAACTGCAAAAAAAAACTACTTTTCAGAAAAATTTGAACAATCCCGTAATGATATAAAAAACACATGGAACCTCATTAACGAATTATTGAATAAGAAAAAAGCCTCCACAACTATCCCATCTCAATTATTTGATGGTGTGAGAAATTATACTAATCTTTCTGACATAACAAATGGCTTCAATGATTTCTTTGTAAATATCGGTCCTTCCTTAGCTAAAGACATAGAGAATACAGATGAATCCGTCTTGGTGAATATCAGTGAGCAGTATCCTCGTATCAGTATGTTTGATCCCCCCACCTCTAAAGAAGTACATGACATTATATTGGATATGAAAAATTCTGGTCCAGGACATGATGAAATTAGAGCTAGTCTTGTAAAGAAGGTAGTCTTGTCTATTGTTGAGCCCCTCACCTATGTTCTAAGTCTATCCCTAAAAACAGGTGTTGTACCAAGCGACCTTAAATTAGCTAAAGTCACTCCACTATTTAAATCAGGTGATTCTAGCACATTTACTAATTATCGTCCCATATCTGTTTTACCTAGTTTTTCTAAAGTTTTAGAGAAACTAGTATATTCAAGAATTAAAAAACATTTAGATGAGAGCAACATACTGTACAGCCATCAATATGGTTTTCGGAAAAAAATGTCAACTGAAATGGCTCTCTTACAGCTTGTTCATAAAATCTCTACAGCTTTAGATAATAAAAAAATTTCTCTTGGCATATTCTTAGACTTGTCAAAAGCCTTTGATACTGTTGATCACAACATCCTTATTGCTAAGTTACAAAAATATGGCTTTCATGATGTTGCTCTGAAATGGTTGACTGATTATTTAAAGGACAGGGAACAATATGTATCTATAAATATACAAAATTCAAATAGAGCTAAGCTGCTTTGTGGGGTTCCTCAGGGTTCTATCCTTGGACCTCTCTTGTTTTTGATATATATGAATGATTTACCCAGGGTTTGTAATAATGTCCTGCCTCTTTTATTTGCTGATGACACATGTCTTATTGCTTCACATGAAAATTTTGGCACTCTGATTCAGGAAGCAAATGAAGAACTGTCATCAATCTCTAAATGGTTTCAGATGAACAAACTCTCTCTCAATATAAATAAATCTAATTTTATAATATTCTGTAATAAAAATAAAAAGTATTCAAAAGAAGAAGCCAAATTATTTATAGACAATATTGGAATTACTCAGGTTCCTCATATTAAATTCCTTGGTGTCATAGTAGACGAAAAATTAACATGGAAATACCATATTGAATTTGTCTGTAAAAAGACTATGAAGTCAATTGGAATTTTGAGTAGAGTTCGTTCATTGATAAATCATTCTTGTATTCTAACTTTTTATTACAGCTTAATTTATCCTTATATTATGTACTGTAATACCGTGTGGGCTGCCACAAGTCCCACTTTTCTCAATATGATTTTGTCAGTTCAAAAGAAGTTTTTGAGAATGATGAGTTTTGCTAAAAAATCTGATTCATCTGCTCCTTTTTTCATAAAATACAAACTGCTATCAATTTTTAATGTAAACATATATCAGACTTGTGTGTTCATGTACAAATATGTACACCTAACTCATCAATTGCCGAGCACTTTTCTGAATTTTTTTAAGTTTTCATCAGACATTCATTCCCATTATACAAGACACTCAAAAGACTTCCATCTTCCATATTGTCGGACTTCCCTGAACCAATACACATTGAAATACAGAGGACCATCTCTTTGGAATAATTTACCTATATCTCTACAATCAATTTCTACATTATCTTTGTTCAAAAAACATTTGAAAAAGTTTTTAATGAGCAAATAGCAGTTTTAATAAGCTTTTTTTTTTCTTTTTTTTTTTTTTTTTTTTTTTTTTTTTTTTTCTTTTTTTCCCTTTTTTGTTTGTCTTGTTTTTATGTTTGTTTGTTTTTTTTGTTAATGCATCGCACCCTGTATGCTTCCATTTCTGTATATCAGTTTTATATCTATTTAGTCTTGACACCTTGAAGTTGTCAATATTAATTATATAGGGGAGGTATCTTTATAAGCCTTTTGGCTTCCAACCTCTCCTGCACAATGTTTTAATCTTTTGTTATTTTTTTGTCTTTGTATATATATATAATGTGCAAATAAAATAAACTAAACTAAACTAAAAACTAAACTGCTGTAGATGACGGGGTTCAATGTATCATCTGATAAACTCATAATAAAACAGTAAAAGCTGAACTTTGTCCTGTGCTGCAGGTTCAGGCTGGTTTATAGTGTTTTAATATTGAAGCAGGTCGTCACACTCAGATGAATCTAACCCTGTTTTTCTGCACAGACCTGATCAGGACACAAGTGAGCAGCTGGACTGACAGACACTCATGGAAATAAGTTCAGTAAGTGGAAATCTGCTGGATCTGAATTTTCTTTAAAATCAGTAAACTTCCTCTCAGGGAGGATGAAGGTTGAGGTTGATGATGAGTTCAGAGGTCTCAGTGGGACTGAATGCTGAAAATATTTACAGGTTAAATATTGTGTGTCAATAGGGCGAAGAGTAAACACACACATGTTCATGGACTTATTTGGTTTCATGTATGAGAGCTGTTTCAGTTTACACCAGTCTTTCACAGAGACTGGGTCGTGACCCTCAGGTGGGTCACAGAGGATTTTATTTTACACTGTTTAACTTCACTCACTCCTCTCCTACAGACTCTTTTAATAGATGTGTAAAGTGTTCCCTTGTTCTGTGTCACCAAATACATAAAAGACTGTGGAAGAAATTCAGCAAAATTAAGATTTATATGTGAAGTCAATCTTTTATAAAGCATTTAAAACATGTCTATTATTTTAGTTTTGAGAGGAAAAAACAAGACCCTGTTAATTCTGCTTAAATTCACTTTGTCTCATTTGTTGGCTAAAATATATCATCTGTAAATACTGTTTTCCTGATGAGAGTAAATAAAAACAATGAGATGACCTGTTAACTCACCTGAAGTCATTCATTTCTCATTCATCAAATATTTAACATGTATATGACTTCAGTAACATGAATTAAGGTAATATAAGGTGATGCAGAAATAGTAATAAAAGTGATCAGGTACATTCATTTATGCACAAATTAACTCTTCCCATGATTTATTGATGAAGTCTGTTGTGAATTGAGTAGGCATGCCGCGATTTTTGAAAAAATCGATTTAAATCGATTTTTTTTTAAATACGATTCGAATCGATTTAATTAAACCATGAATCGCGATGTGGCCTCCAGGCCAGCAGAGGGCGCACTCAAGTTAAACTACGTTCTTGTTCAACGTCACTATATGCGGCGCTACGTGTGACGTGCTAGCGCCGCTCCAGCTACAACAGGAAGTCGGGGTGCGCAGCGTGCCTATGCAGGTCAAAAACAAACAGTGCAGCAGCCAGTGAGCAGAGAGCGAGCGAGAGAAAAGAAAAGCACCAGGCGCAGCTGTGCCGCGGAACGGCTGCGCCGCGGCACGCAAAGATATAGAACCCATTCTAGTCAATGCTGTAATTTACAACAGAAGCGCCGCGGTGCGTCTCAGCAGCGTTCCAGAAGCGGCTCGGTGCTCCGCTCCGCAGAGAATACGCAGCGAGTCTATTTTCGACGGATGGCGCGTCAATTGGCACAGAACTGGTCGAACGGGCAGGAAGTCAGGCACGGAAAACAGGAGAGAATCCGGTTGATTTTCAAAATAAAACACCCCGTGCAGACTCGCGATCATAAAGACAGACAGAAAAGAAACAATTTAACTACGTAGTCTGCTTATCCATGGTAGAAGCACACAGAGCAAGGAAAGAGGACTTCATCAACAAAATCAGAGCAAGTAAACATAATCAGATGGGCAAAATGCTCCGCTGCTGAAACACTTCTGAAACGCTGCTGGTGTAAATTGAAGTCGTGTGCATGACGGAGCAAAACCGCGGCGCAGCCGTTCCGCGGCGCAGGCACGCCTGGTGTAAATCCCATGGCGGGGGTCAAACTCGAAAGCGAGGTTGAAATTGCGGAGGCACCGAGCAATTTCAAGTCCGAGGTGTGGAAACATTTTGGCTTCCCAAAGACAGTAAATGAAAAAGGAGAAAAGATAATAGACAAGACAAACACAATATGCAAACTATGTATTGAAAAGAGCATAAGAGAAAACACTACAGTATTTTTAAAAAGGAAAAGGCTGGAGAAATAAGAGAGAAATGTAAGAGAAATAATAAAGATAAGAATATTAGTCATTTGCCTGTAAATTAATTTTGTGTTGTACATGATTCGAATCGTGATTCGAATTGTATCGTGAGTTGAGTGAATCGTGGCATGCCTAGAATTGAGTCATTTTAAAAAGTGGATCCCCAGAAAAAAAAAAAGTTGGAAACACTGGTTTACACATCTAACATATTTGTAATGAATTCTAGTTGTCTGTCTATCAACTATTGATTAATGTTTTACTTGTGATTCGCTGACACAGACTGTCAACCAATCACTGTAGAGATACTGAATATGTTTATTCAAAAAACATGATGTGATCCATAGTAACAGGGTCGGCTCCGCCCCGTCTCGTCTCTCAGGATTCTCTCAGTTCTTCAGTAAAAATGTCTCTCAGCAGCTTTCAGAATAAATCTGAAGAACCACTCTGAGTGGAAGAATAAGATGCTTCTTCACATCTTATTGTCTGTCAGTGAATTTTCCAGAGATACGACTCTCTTCTCCTCAAGGCATTTATCTGAGCACTGAGCTGCTCTGTGTTCACTGTAGATGAGTGAGGACATCTAGTGGCCTGAGAGCAAAACTACACCAGCTGCTCTGTGATTCTCTGACAGTTTGTAGAAGCTCTTTAACCAAAATTATATTTTTAATGCTAAAATATAATTATTCTTACCCATTAATTTTCAAATTTACTGTTTTACAAAAAACAGAAAAAATAGTAAAACACTTTATTATTTCTTGATTAAGATGTAAAATTATAGTTATTTACTTGCATTCTTGAACAGAAAAATTCGTTTTAGTGGTTGAATGTTATGCTGGATTAATTTCTGATTTTCATAGAAGCCCAGAGAGTCGGCTCAAATTTGGGTATAAAAAGGTGAATTCAGTTTGCAGAAGCCAGAAAAATATCAATTATGAACAATAATTGTGGATGAAACAAATTTAAAAAAAACATTCAAACATTGAACTTTAGTGAAATAAAGGTTAGCAGGATAGGATAAATAGCTTGTTTCATTAACAGTTGTAGTCCAGTCATCCTCTGTTAAAGGTTTTGCTTGCAGTCATTTCCATGTGATGATTTCTTGCTTGCAGTCAAAAGTTCATTAAAGAGAGATGTGCCAACTTCAGGTGCAGGAACCTCATTTAGAGTCACATTTCTTTCATGTCTATATGTAAGTATGTAGTTGGATCCTTCACAAATTAACACCAACAGCCACAAATTAAAGATTCTGAGTTTCCTGTAATTTGGACTAACAGCCAATAATGACTGTTTCTGGTGCAGCACAGTAACTTCCTTGTGTCTCTGGTTGTTGTCTGGCAACTGACCAGAGACAAGAAATATTCTGGCTCTTAAACCCTGTGAACAAAAAGAAGCTGGTCATTTTTATAATTTCTTTTTAAATTTCTTTTTCTACTGACTAAACAAATGAGATATAATGTGTTTATTACAGCTTTAGAGCTGCTGGTAGGTGGATTTTGTTACCTTTGGACACAGCTAGGCTAGCTGTTTCCACCTGTTTTCAGTCTTTGTGCTAAGCTAAGCCTGTCAGCTTCTGGCAGCAGCCTTAAATTGACTGGACAGATAAAAGAGTGTTACTAACTCTGACAGAAAGAAAATAAGCATATCTCCCAAAATGTTGACCTCCTGCTTTATGTTAGATGATCTTTGGTGTGATGTTTTAAAGATGCTAACACATACTCCAAATCCCATTGTTGTTGTTGTTGTTTTGTTTTTTTTTACTTTGACTTTGCAGTTAAAACAAAGAAATGATGGTCATAATTCATTTATTCTGTTTTTACTGAGATGAGTTTGTCTTCATCTGTCAGGTATTTACTCAATCAGCTGTGACCAAACTGAATCTCTGAGTGACTTCAAAACAGTTCAGTTACTGATGAAAAGAGTTTTCATTCATTTTGTGTTTGTTTGTGTGTTTGCAGCAGAGAAACCTGTGGAGGATTCAACTGAACCTCAGATGGAAGCAGGAAGGTCACCAGTCACTGCCCAGAGTGGTAGTTCCATCATGGCTCCTCATCTTACTGGTGTTCATGTTGGACGAGACGTCCATCTAACCATCATCAACAACACACCTGGTAGACAGACACCTTTTGAATTTCTCTGCATTTCTTAAATGTATTTTATTACCAAGGTGTTGTGAAGAACAGTGGTAGAACTCGAAAGTGCTCCAGCCTGCTGTGAGAACACACAGAACCATATAATGTGTTCCAGTGTAATGTTAGTGTATTTGATGAGGATGTGTGTTCTCTGCTGCAGCAGCAGACAGGTACTGTCCTGTTGCTGTTCTTGTTCTGTCTGTTCTGAGCCTGGTGAGCTGTAGTGTCAGTTTGTTTTGGTCTGAGATGCCTGTGTATGTAGAACCTTTAAAATGAGTGATCACAGAGAAATTCATCTTCTACCTTGACATGATGCAGCCCCTGTATGATCCAGATACAGTGTGAGCTGGTTCCAGTAGTGATGGAGGAGCGACTCCTGGTGGCAGAAAAGAGAACAGCATGTTGGATTTTATGAAGCTGGAGGAAAGTTTGCTGCAGCAAACAGCTGGCCTGCTGTAGAAAAGTAGGACAGTTTCCAGAGCTACCACTGCTTTTATCATTTATCTTAAGTCTTTAACACAGATCACATGTAGCTGATGGTTTTAATGCTGACAGTTGAATGTTTCCACAGGTTTGTACTCACCTGATAACACTCACAGAGACACATGCACACATACCTGCACACACTGGAGGTCTTCATGGACCAAAGAGTGAACCTCATCCAAAAAACAACCTGTGTAGCTCAGCAAAGTACACAAAATACAAATACCAACACACTACAGTGAATCTATATTATTTGTAAAATGCCGAGACAGTTATCTAATCACAGAACAGCTGAAACACAGGTTGTTCATTGATACTGAGTTTACATGTGAGCAGCTTTTCTTAAATATATCAATAGAAAAGTGACACAAACAACATGAAGTCATCACAGAGAGTAAAACATGATGTTAGACTTTGTTGAACTGTTGGTTTCAGTCATATATACAAGATGGGTTTGAATATTAGCTTCTGTTCATTCAGTCAAACTTTACTTGTATAACACTTTTCATTCAGGTTAGTTCAGTTCAAAGAGCTTCACTGATGACTGACAAACTGATAAAAAGCCATAAAATATAAACAGTAAAACAGGTTGAGACTAATGCACTGAAGAAAAATACAAGTGAAATAATAAAACCAATAGAATACATTAAAACAGTAAATCAGATAAGACAATAACAAATAATGAAGATGACGATAACAAAAATATCACAAAAATATAAAAACGCATCTCAGAAGACAAACATGGCTGCTTTGTTTTACATTAAACTTTTAAATCTTGTTTTCAAAGACTGAAATTATTTTCAGTCATCAAATCAGCTTTGTGTTGTTCAGTGCTGAACATAAAAAAATCTCACAGTTTACACTTTATTTCTTGTCATATCTGGTTAATTAATGATGTTCATATTGTGTTTGCTTGAGTCCTGTTCTGTGATTTCTTATGTAACAGTAAATATACACATATATATTCAGTACAGACGTTATATAAAAATAATGTGCAACAGGAAGTACGTTCTCAAGGAAACAAACTGCAGACGGATGATGTTTTCTGTTCACATCATGAGGTTCACTTTGAATTATGTTTTTATATTTACTTTTTATTTACTCCGAGTCTGTTTAACACTGCGCTCTGACTGACTGGTGTGTTTTCTTAAATATATCTATATAAAACAGGGAGGATCAAACTCACAAGTCTGTCATTCAATATGTTTGATCATCTGTCTGTAGATCAGATGACAGATGATCAGTAAATATATTAAATTATATATTTCACTCCCAAGTCAGTTTGACACACTGAGTGCAGCAGAAAGAATAAAACTAAAACTGTCTCACACACAATAAGAATAACCTTCATCTAAGCAGCACATTAATTTAATGGACGACACAAATGTAATTATAGTCAGATCTACTCGTGTTCTGGAGCAGTGAAATTATCAGTCAAAAGTGTTTCTCCAGCTGAAAGTTATTAATGTTGTGTGTTATAAATATTTTAGTGTGTTTTCTTTGATCATTTTAACTTATGTAAAGTGTCTTTGAGGATCCTGAACAGAAGATATAGAATAAATGTATTAACATGATTATTCTGTCCTTCCTGCATGTGGAAGCTGCAGGAGTGTTTCCTTCAGTCTGGATTATGATGGTTATGATCACCTTCTTCTTTATTATTTATCTAATATTATAGTAAAATATTCTGGTGTGATGTCGGGAGTCTTGTCTATGATGTGATTGGTCAGATGCCGTAAACTCCACCCTGTTTATGAGAAAGTCCTCGTGTCTAGTTGAGTTGATACCCACTTATCCTTGATCGTCTTTGTTCAGTTTAGTGAAGTCAGATCACTTAAAGACTCGCTGGGTTTGTTGAACCTGCTTCATAGTTCAGGTCCCTGGTGTGTCAGACCTGCCAGTCTGCTCTGGAGCCCCTGGACTGGACCCAGACCCTGTTTCACTGCCAGTAGTAATAAAGTAATAACAGTTATAACAGCAATAGTACTTTGTCAGTTAGTTTTATTTTATTATTATTTGTTTATTTGTTTGTTTGTGTCTTTTTAACTGCATAGTAGTTATTATAGTGTTATTACTAGTATTTTATCTGTAGTCATGTATTTATTTTTGTCTCTTCCTCTCTTTATTCTCTGTCTGCACACACACACACACACACACACACACACACTCACAATTCTGTACTGTTCTGGCTTTTGTCTTAGAATCATAAATAAATAAAAATAAAAACACATAAAGGTCACTAACTGTATCCATCGACCTCATGTCTCATTCACATGACAGGAAACACCTTTATTATCTCTATAGTCGATCTCATCCTTTATTTTTTTGTAGTTTGAATGATTTCATTTATTCCCTGTTTTAAATAATATTTGTATATAATTGTATTGAAGAATTGCAGCTACAAATAAAGATTTATTGGTGGAGTTACACAGAGATCACAATCCAACTAATCAGCTGTACAAGATGAAATGATATAACCTACAGAACAGAACACAGAGACATTTAAATAAACACATGGAAGTGAAAAGGTAATTAAATTAACTTAATGAAAGATGAGTAATAAGTCAAACTGTAAATATAACACATAATCTGTGTCTGTCTTTGTGTCAGTAGATGTCAGTGATGTTGGACAGACTCCAGAGAACAGAGGACCTTCCTCCTCTCAGACTGAAGGTAAAGCTGCTGTATTCTCTGCTCTGTACGGAAGCCCTGAAGGACAAACTCTAGTTTAACAGTTTTAACTACAATTAATCTACTAACTAATCTCTTACCTTAAACTTAAAATGGGAACAGACAGAAAATTAACCTGATCTGATCAAATCAGTGGAAACACTGGAAAGATGGAAAAAATTGAAAATATTACAAAACATCTTTGGAGGTGAAGAAGTTTGTGTATCTTACAATCTTACAGTTTCTTTTAGCAGATATAAAGAAAATGCAACATGAGGTCATGAATCATGTGACTTAAACGTCACTCAAGATTCTGCTGAAGAGACTAAAACATCAGATGTGTGTGGAGCGAAGAGGAGACTGAAACCTTCATCACATTAATACATGAAACAAACAGAAAAGTCATATTTCCATCACGTTGTCCTCATGGTTTCCTGAGCTTTAAGGTCTGACTCAGGGTCAGATGTCATCTTGTTGCCTCCTCTCCTTTTTCAATGGTTTAAAGGAACCTAACTGGAAAATTTGTGCCACCAGCTGTTTTTCTCAATGTACCCACCTCCTAATATTTTCATAACTCTCATGGATGATGTCAAAGTCACAGGGGATATTTTCTGATTTTTGACTGGTGAGTTTGGTTCATTTCATCGGTTTAATTACATGAAATTAAGATCTAAACATCATTTAACTGATTCCAAAAAACAAGAGAATAAAGGAAATACAATGTGTGCACTTCTGGGCGTACGAGAGAGAGAGAGAGAGAGAGAGAGAGAGAGAGAGAGAGAGAGAGTGAGAGAGAGAGAGTGAGAGAGAGAGAGAGAGAGAGAGTGAGTGTGAGTGTGTGTACATGGACAGAGGGAGAAAAGTGAAAGTGATGACTTTGTGAGGACTTTGTTTCTGACATTTCAACCAGTAGGTGGCAGCAACACCTGCAGCTGCTCAAACCTGAACTTTAACTTTTTAATCTCTGTTGCTCCACTCATTCTGTCTGACTGCAGTTTACTTGTTTTTTGTTTCTGTTTCTGTTTCTGTTTCACAGATGAGATTATTCCAGTACCAGAGCCACGACACATCTCATATTACCGACAAAAGCTTCAGTCAAATCTCCAGGATACATTTAAATGTGTACAAGAGGCCTGGATGGAAAGAAAGGATAAACAACCTCTGCATGAAATCTACACAGAGCTGTACGTCACAGCTGGAGGTGACATTCACATCAACAAACAGCATGAGGTCTTACAGATTGAAGCAGCAGTGAAGCCAGCAGATACAGAGACAACAATTAAACCCAGTGACATGTTCAAACCTCCCTCTGGAAAAGAAATATCCATAAGAACAGTTCTGACCAATGGAATCGCAGGAATTGGCAAAACATTTCTTGTGCGCAAGTTTGTGTTGGACTGGGCTGAAAGAAGAGCCAATCAAGATGTGCATCTCATTTTCCCCTTCACCTTCCGCCAGCTGAATTTACGGAAAGGTAAAGAGTTTCGTTTGGCAGAACTCCTTCATGAATGTATCAGGGAGACCAGAAGCATCCCAGAAGAAGCTCTTAATTACATCTTTACATCTCTGCAGTCATCAGGAAACACAAACTTTGACAAAAGTACATTCAAACTTCTGTTTGTTCTGGATGGACTGGATGAGAGCCGCCTTGAAATGGACTGTTCTTCTGAACAAAACCAGGAAGTTAAATTTGGTGTTACAGAGTCCACCTCAGTGGATGTGCTTCTGGAAAACCTCATCAGGGGGAATCTGCTCCCCTGTGCTCGATTCTGGATAACCACACGACCTGCAGCAGCCAATCAGATTGATTCTGACTTTGTTGACATAGTGACAGAGGTCAGAGGGTTCACTGACCCACAGAAGGAGGAGTACTTCAGGAAGAGATTCACAGATGAGGAGCAGACCAGCAGAATCATCTCCCACATCAAGACATCACGAAGCCTCCACATCATGTGTCACATCCCAGTCTTCTGCTGGATCACTGCTATAGTTCTGGAGGACATGTTGAAGACCAGAAAGGGAGGAGAGCTGCCCAAGACCCTGACTGAGATGTACACTGAATTCCTGTGGTTTCAGGTTCATCAGACAAAAGACAAGTATGACCCAGAAAAATGCATTCAGTACATTAAGTCATTAGCAAAACTGGCTTTCCACCAGCTGAAAAAGGGCAACCTGATCTTCTATGAGAAAGATCTGACAGAGAGCGGCATTGATGTCAGTGGAGCTTCAAACTGTTCAGGAGTGTTCACAGAGATCTTTAAAGAGGAACGTGGGAGGAAGGATGATGAAGACAAGAAGATGTTCAGCTTCGTCCATCTGAGTGTTCAGGAGTTTTTGGCAGCTTTGTATGTGGAGATGTCGCTCATCAACAGAAACAAGAATGTGATGTCTGAACTTGCAGAAACTCTTGGTGAACGTGTGAAAATGTTTTTCAGCAAAACATCTGTGACAGAGGTCCAAAGGTTTGCTATTGACAAGGCCTTACAGAGTCCAACTGGACACCTGGACTTGTTCCTCCGTTTCCTCCTGGGTCTTTCTCTGCAGACCAGACTCCCTCAAGGCCTCCTGAAAAAGGAAAGACGCCCACAGACCAATCAGGAAACTGTCAAGTACATCAAGAAGAAGATCAGTGAGAATCTGTCTCCAGAGAGAAGCATCAATCTGTTCCACTGTCTAAATGAACTGAATGATGGTTCTCTAGTGGAGGAGATCCAACAGTACCTGAGTTCAGGAAGTCTCTCCACAGATAAACTGTCTCCTGCTCAGTGGTCAGCTCTGGTCTTCATCTTACTGTCATCAGAAAAAGATCTGGACGTGTTTGACCTGAAGAAATACTCTGCTTCAGAGGAGGTTCTTCTGAGGCTGCTGCCAGTGGTCAAAGCCTCCAACAAAGCTCTGTAGGTTCACAGATAACTGCAGATAATAATGTCATCACATGTGGAGTTTAATTGTGTCTCCACAGATTAATGCAGTCATGAAATTGAAAAAAAATCACCATCACATTGTAGTTCACTTGAGGTTAAAATTATTATGATCCCAGAGATGTGACTATAATTTTAGAAATGTTCATCAGTTGCTGTTAGATCCCAGTAATATACACAATAAAAACACTAATCATGGAAAAATAAGGGCAGTCATAGAAATGTGTTTTATTATATTGTAGGTGACAGAAACAGTCTCAGTTTTTGTCTTTATCTCTAACTCTCCTTCAGGCTGAGTGGCTGTAATCTGTCAGAGAGAAGCTGTGAAGCTCTGTCCTCAGTCCTCAGCTCCCAGTCCTCGAGTCTGAGAGACCTGGACCTGAGTAACAACGACCTGCAGGATTCAGGAGTGAAGCGTCTCTCTGCTGGACTCCAGAGTCCACACTGTAGACTGGAAACTCTCAGGTCAGGATTTATTTTCTGTTTAACAGAGGAGCATTTAAATGTTACTTGACATACAAGTTAATGTCTATTAAAAAAGATCCCAACATCTACTGGATTTCACTTCTAGATTAAACTCACATAGAACAAACAGTTTCTTCTGACAGACTTTCTGGAAATGTCTGTCTTTGTGAAAATGTCAGAATTTCTTTAAAATGTTCAGCAAAGGTAACATTAGCAGCTTTAAATCCTCTGGAAACTCCATCCATCCATCCATTGTCTTCCGCTTATCCGGGGCTGGGACACCCAGACTTCTCTCTCCCTGGACACTTCCTCCAGGTCTTCTGGAGGGACCCCAAGGCGTTCACAGGCCAGCCGAGTGACATAATCACTCCAGTGTGTCCTGGGTCTTCCCCGGGGCCTCCTCCCAGTGGGGCATGCCCGGAACACCTCCCCAGGGAGGCGCCCAGGAGGCATCCGATATAGATGCCCAAGCCACCTCATCTGACTCCTCTCGACGTGGAGGAGCAGCGGCTCTGCTCCGAGCTCCTCCTGGGTGACAGAGCTCCTCACCCTATCTCTAAGGGAGCGCCCCACCACCCTGCAGAAGAAACTCATTTCAGTCGCTTGTATCCGAGATCTTGTTCTTTCGGTCACGACCCAAAGTTCATGACCATAGGTGAGGGTAGGAACGTAGAATGACCAGTAAATCGAGAGCTTCGCCTTTCGGCTCAGCTCCTTCTTTCCCACGACAGACCGGTGCAACGACCGCATTAGTGCTGCCGCTGCACCAATCCATCTGTCAATCTCGCGCTCCATCCTCCCCTCACTCGTAAACAAGACCCCAAGATACTTGAACTCCTCCACTTGAGGCAGGAACTCTCCTCCGACCCGGAGGAAGCAAGCCACCTTTTCCTGGTCGAGAACCATGGCCTCAGACTTGGAGGTGCTGATTCTCATCCCAGCTGCTTCACACTCGGCTGCAAACCACCCCAGTACCTGCTGAAGGTCCTAGTTCGAAGGAGCCAACAGGACAACATCGTCCGCAAAAAGCAGAGATGAGATCCTGTGGTCCCCAGACTGGACTCCCTCCAGCCCCTGGCTGCGCCTAGAAATTCTGTCCATAAAAATAATGAACAGAACCGGTGACAAAGGGCAGCCCTGCTGGAGTCCAACATGCACCGGGAACAGGTCTGACTTACTGCCGGCAATGCGAACCAAGCTCCTGCTCCGGTCATACAGAGACCGTACGGTCCTTAGCAAAGAGCCCCGAACTCCATACTCCCGAAGCACCTCCCACAGAATGCCACGAGGAACACGGTCGAATGCCTTCTCCAAGTCCACAAAACACATGTGGACTGGTTGGACAAACTCCCATGAAGCCTCAAGTACCCTGTGGAGGGTATAGAGCTGGTCCAGTGTTCCACGACCTGGACGAAAACTGCATTGTTCCTCCTGGATCCGAGGTTTGAGTATCGGCCGAATTCTCTTCTCCAGTACCCTGGAATAGACTTTCCCAGGGAGGCTGAGGAGTGTGATCCCCCTGTAGTTGGAGCACACCCTCCGGTCCTCCTTCTTAAATAGAGGGACCACCACCCCGGTCTGCCAGTCCAGAGGCACTGTCCCCAACTACTCAGCGATGTTGCAGAGGCGTGTCAACCAAGACAGCCCTACAACATCCAAAGACTTGAGGTACTCAGGGCGGATCTCATCCACCCCCGGTGCCTTGCCACTGAGGAGCTTCCGAACTACCTCAGTGACTTCAGCTTGGGTGATGAATGAGTCAACCTCTGGGTCCCCAGCCTCTGCTTCTTCAACAGAAAGCGTGTCAGTGGGATTGAGGAGATCCTCGAAGTATTCCTTCCACCGTCCAACAATATCCCCAGTCGAAGTCAACAGCTCCCCCACCACCACTGTAAACAGTATTGGCAGGGTACTGCTTCCCTCTTCTGAGGCGCCGGACGGTTTGCCAGAATCTCCTCTACGGCCTCCCCGAACTTTTCCCATACCTGAGTTTTTGCTTCCACAACCACCCGGTCCGCAGCAGGCTTGGCCTGCTGGTACCCGTCGGCTGCCTCAGGAGTCCCATGAGCCAACCAAACTCGATAAGACTCCTTCTTCAGCCTGATGGCATCCCTTACCTCCAGTGTCCACCACCAGGTTCGGGGATTGCCGCCGTGACAGGCACCGGAGACCTTATGGCCACAGCTCCGGATGGCCACATCAATACAAACCCACAATATCATATTAGCCATGTAATTTAGTGTTTAATGTACATACTGTAAATATCAGCATCTAAAACATGAGAAAATGGTTTTAATCCAAAATTGAAATATTGCCATTTAAATTTTTCTTCACTTCCCTTTAGTTCACTTCAATCAGAAATTTATTCCAAGGATTAGAACAATTAATTCCACTAACCTAAATCCTCATTAATTTCTTGTTGTCCTCCTCAAACGGTGGAACAAAACTTCTCTGCTCCTGTCGACTTAATCTGCCTCTCTAGTCTGAGCCGACTCAGCGACGGGGAGCTGAGGCTGTTATATCACTCCTTTGACACAAACAGTCATTTTACTTTGCAGAAACCAATATCAGTTTAAGTGTAAACAATATTTATAATATTTTGACTGATTTACTTTGTGTCAGAGCCTTTTCAGACAGAGAACTGATGCTGTCGTCTATGATCTCGTCACACTCACCAAGACTCCTTTGGAAAGAAAAAGTCTTTTATCTGACAGGACACAGGAGCTGCTGGTCTTCTGCTGCTCTGATCTGTTAGTTGGGGAGATCATACAATCAAACATGTATGTGAGGGTTTGTACATGTGTGTGAGCCTCTATCTGTGGAATGTAATGTTAATTTGGATCTGAACAAACATTAAAACACTGAAGTCACACAATAAGACAAACAAACTAAGTGATTGAGGCAGCAGTAGACCAACAACTCCTGTGTCCTGTGAGGTGAAATGACTGTTTTTGTGAAGAGTCTTGGTGACTTTGAAGAGAACAAAGATGGAGGCTTCAGTTCTCTGTTGGAAAAGTCTGTCTGACAGCAACATGAAGCAGTGAAAACATCCTAATATAGTCTACACTTTATTTACACACTAAACTGATACTGAATTTTTTAGGATGCACAATAAATATTGGTACAGATAAATGATCAGCTAATATTGTCCATCACATCTATATCAGTCTATATCAGTATCAGCATATATTAGCTGATAAATATCTGATGTAATAATATCTGATTTGACAGATGATGTCAAATTATTTCATTTGAATTAATTAAAGGTAAAATGCTCCATGAAGCTTCCATGTTGATGTCCATCAAATCATGACGTCCAACACAGTCTTAAGAAACGGTCTAAACCCTGGGTCTGTAACAGGGAGTCTGTGACCCTGAGGGGATCCTGACTTACTGCAGGGACCCAAATTACTGTTCCATCATTATTTGAAAGTTTTCTTTTCAAGAAGTGAAATGTGTCTGAAAACATGAATCCAACATATTATTTGATAAATCAGTCAATTTGTAAAAGAAAAGCAACAAGAAACATGTGAAAATATTCAGTGTAATATGTGGAGTATGAGGCTCCAGCTTTGTCTATCAATCAGCTAAGAGGTCCAGGTGAAGACCCCTGGTCTTTGTATTTTTACTATTTAAAGCAACATTTCCAGAGTCTTTAAGTAGTATTTTTACATTAACAATGGATCAAAAGACTATATGTAATATAAAAGATGATCTTCCAGATGACTGATTTGTTTCTACGACACACAACTTAACTGTGTCAGTCAGTGTTTCAGTCTCACTGCTCTCATCAGTTTGGGGCGACACGGTGCTTCAGTGGTTCACACTGTTGGCTCACAGCAATGTCTCAGCGTACTCTGGCTTCCTCCCACAGACCGAAGACCTGCAGGTTCATAATAGCAGCTTATAACAGGTTCATTGGTGACTGTAAATTGTCCGTAGGTGGACATGATTGGTTGTTTGTCTCTCTGTGTCAGTCCTGTGATGAACTGGTGACTTGTCCAGGGTGAACCCCGCCTCTCGCCCAGTGTCAGCTGGGATAGGCTCCAGCTCTATGGATCATCTGTGTGTTTTTCATCAAACAAGCTGTGATGAAGCCACTGTACACTACCTGTCCAGCAGCAAACAGCAGAGAGACACAGTTAGAGACTATCTGGTGAAGAAGGTGGAACATGTAGCAGCTAAAGAGCAGCACAGATTTCAAGATATTTTTCTGATCTCACAGATGTCTGATGTCTGCCCACAATGATTAAGAAGGTTTTGTTTTGGGCTAAAAGCAACTTTACTGTGTCTCCAGTCTGTCAGGCTGTCTGATCACAGAGGAAGGCTGTACTTCTCTGGCCTCAGCTCTGAGATCCAACCCCTCCCATCTGAGAGAGCTGGACCTGAGCTACAATCATCCAGGAGACTCAGGAGTGAAGCTTCTGTCTGCTGGACTAAAGGATCCACACTGGAGACTGGACACTCTGAGGTATGAACACACAACAAGAGCTCACACACTGTTTGTGTGTCACACTGACAAGCTGAGGACTGTTGGTTCACAGTCTGTAGCAGCAACACTGCTGATAACAGTGAAGACAGTAACTGATGTGCTGAGAGTCCCTGAGAGTCCCTGCATCTCACCAGTTACACCAGTATGTCCATGCTGGTCTGCCATCAACTGACCAGTTACACAGCACTACCAACCTGTCTGCTCACCGCTCAACCAGCTACACAAACTCAACAACTCAACAAAGATCAATCAAATGGATTACTAATTGTTTGTTGAATATTTGTGTCCAAGTTGTTGAATGTTTGTGTAACATATGTTGAGTATAATGTTTGATGAATTATCACCTAAACTCTATAGATAATCTGTGAAACATCTGCAGATAAACTGAAACAGTTGAATTGTTGAAATGTTACAAATACTCTCTAAACTATCTGTAGGTGGACTATCCAAATAAAGTCTGACTCAATAGGTAATTAAAGAAATCAATTATTAATAATAATAATCCTCAACTAATAAACAGATACATATAAACAGTGACATGTTCCAAGTGCATCATTTGACGTGTGTGAAATGATGGTCTGGTCTGTTTGATTGTGTTTGTTCAAAGAATAAATTGATGACATCACTATTTCACCTTGTTTTTTTCCATGGTTGTCTGAACCTCTTAAAGGAGCAGTCTGTAGAATTTGAGGCTCAATCACACTCAAAGTGATAATTGACTTTATTTGAACTTTATTTATTGAGGGGAGTTTGACTGAGAGCAATGCTCTCTTTTTCAGGAACGTCCTGATCACATTCACACAGTTACACACATTCACAGCTGGAAGCTGCCCAGTACAACCACAGTCTGATCTGCCGGCCAGAGCAGCTCCACTGGAGCAGTTGGGGTTCAGGGTCTTGCTGAAGGGCACCTCAGTGGTGGTAATGAGGGAGGGGCAAGAGCTGCTCTTTCAATTTCTCCACCCAGATTTATCCTGCTGACGACCTCCAGGACACAAGCTTGTTTCTCAAACCTTTAGGTCACCACTGCCCCAACATTTCTGTTGACCACTGAATTAAAGACACGAGAAATTATATTTTTATCTTTTAGTATTTTACTGTCTTGATGTTTTGGATGTTTCCTTCTTGTCTGACCTTTTTATTCTTTGACTGTTTTCTTCTGAGTATTTGATGTAAAGTTGAACTGAGTCTGTGTGTGAAATGTGTTTTATAAATGCAGCTGTTTTGTCTTCATGGTGGATCTGAGTGAAGGTTTATGAAGATCATTGATGAAGAAGCTTCTGAAGGTTCATTCTGACTTTGTTTCTTCCTCCAGGGTGGATCATGGTGGAGAGCAGAGGCTGAAACCTGGTGTGAGGAAGTGTAAGTATGTGTTCACTGTGATTCATGAAAACAAGGCGGCTCATGTTCAAGTAGTTTAAAGCAAAAGCTTCTGTATCTGCATTCAACTGTCAGTTTGAAAGGAGATCCAGAAAGATGAGAAGTTTTGATCTAATTAACAGTCAGTCTGTTAATGAAGCAACAAATAAACCCATCAGGTGTGTTAGATGATAAACTGCTGCTGTGTTGTGTCTCGTTCTCTCCATCAGATGCCTGTGAACTCACAGTCGACACAAACACAGTAAACACAAACCTCAAACTGTCTGACAACAACAGGAAGGTGACATGTGTGGAGAAGCAGCCATATCCTGATCATCCAGAGAGGTTTGACTTCTTCTGTCAGCTGCTGTGTAGAAATGGTCTGACTGGTCGCTGTTACTGGGAGGTCGAGTGGAGAGGAGAGGTTGATATATCAGTGAGTTACAGAGGAATCAGGAGGAGAGGAAAGAGTGAAGACTGTTTGTTTGGACGGAATAATCAGTCCTGGAGTCTGAGCTGCTCTGATGTTAGAGGTTACTCTGTCTGTCACAATAAGAGAAGAACAGACCTCCTCTCTTCCTCTGTCTCTAACAGAGTAGCAGTGTATGTGGACTCTTCTGCTGGCTCTCTGTCCTTCTACAGAGTCTCCTCTGACACACTGATCCGCCTCCACACCTTCAACACCACATTCACTCAACCTCTTTATCCTGGATTTAGAGTCTGGTACATGCTCTCTGGTTCTTCAGTGTCTCTGTGTTCACTGTAGGAGGGAGACACACACACACTTTCTGTCTCCGTGTGTATTTACTTTGCTGAAAGTTCATCTAATTTTAAAAAACCTTAAAAAAGAAACTCACATAAATAAACATGTATATACAATTAACACATATCTACACACATATAAATCATCAAAAATGTGTTTTTTTTTCTTGGACAGATCAAATGAAATCAGAGTGAAACAAATCAGATTCTACAGTTTTTATAAATGTGATGTTGTTATAAAATGTTTGACATTAGTTATGTAATGTATCTGAGCTCTGAGATCTCTGTATCATCTCTTCTCATGTAACGTGTGTCTGAATGATAAATGCTGTGATCTGATCATATCTTTGATGTCACATGTGTTTTATATTTTATTCTGTTCTTGAATATTCTGTAAAATATTGTTAAAAAATCAGAAATACTTCATTGAGTATTTAATCATTGATTTATTGAACTTTATACTTAAATGTGTTAAAAGCTTCAAAATGTAAAACTAACAATACCTACTGATAACATCAGTGTAAAAATGTTCTCTTATAATCACCTTTGTTTTAAAATCAATTATTTATGAAAATGTTGGACCTTTAAAATTGTGTCCCAGATTTCCAACAACTCTACATCAGGCATAAAAAGGGTCAGCTATACCCTAAGGACCCCTGTCTCACTTCCTGGTTTATAAAAGGTGGGAATACAAACACTGGTAAACTTTCTATTTTTAGATCAATTCATTCAATAATATTTCTATCAGATGTGTCTCAGCCATAATATGTGGACTCTGTAGTCCTTCTAAATCAAAGATCAATAAGAATTATGGTTTAAATATTTTGATTAACATTAAGAGACTCTGAGACACTTTAAAAAATAAAATGGCTGCTCACTGTGACGACGCTGTGAAATGAAAAAATGTTAGACATTATCAACTCTGTCAGATCTTAGAGAGCTGACATCTCTGCTGACGGAGATGATTTAACTCTCAGTTGTCTAATAATTAAATGATGTCTTTGAAATTAGCACTCTTTCAATTTAATAATAAAAATAAAAATAAGTCAGTCACCCCATCAAAATGTCTGGACACACCCCTGTATGTGACATCAAGTCTGTGAGGGAGACGTCAGAAAAGTTTGTTTTCTGAAAGAGAAAAACTTTAAAAAGTTGCAGGAGCTTTAAATCAGGGCTGCAACCAACGTTTAATCTGACAGTTATTTTCACTATTAATCAGTTAATCTTTGTGGAAAACATTCAGTTTCCCAAATCTTCATGTTTAAGAAGCTGAAGTGAACAAATGTGAAACTTTTGCATAAAAAATGACTGAAACAATTCATCAAAGTTTGCAGCTAATTTTCTTTCAATCAACTAATCATTGTAACTCTACATTAAATACAAATTACTGTTGGCCTTGATTTTTCTAATGTCGTCAAAAAAATTACACAACATGAACTGTTCATAGTTTGACTTCAGATTTATTGGATCCAAAAATCCATCTTACACAAATCAACATGTACAACAAATATTACAATATATACAAGATATTTTCTATTTACAGCAGATATGGAGGCCGGCGGCTTTTAACACTGAATAAAATATAAGACAGGAAGCAGTTGGTCAGTGTCCGAACATCTCCTGCGAGGCGTAGGTCATGTAGAGGAAGCCGTCCTCGTCCTGGTGGTCTTTGTACACCTGAGCCATGGTGAGGGACATGCTGGCCAGCCCGCTGTTGTTGATGAGCAGGTAGAAGGCCTGAGTGGGCAGCAGAGCCATCCTGTTCCTGCAGACAGAAGACAAAGAGAGGCTCATTAATGAGAGGCATCCTGCAGACTGCACGCCGTCTGTTAGCTGCTTCACCACTAATGTGGATCCTCCATCTTTTCCTTACTTTCTCTTTCACTCCTCCTTTTCTTCTCTCCTCTTCACTCTTTAAATACAGACTTCCTCGTCTGTCCTCCTCTCACCTGTAAAACAAAGAGTTGTGTTATATTAACTTACCATGCAGTAAAAATATTGGTGAAATTGATTGTGGGCACCCGTATAAAAAGGATTTTCTCTTTATTGATAAGAACAAGTAACAGAGGAGAGATTATATTAACTCCTTCCTGGATTTATTCTCTGTAGTTACATCAGAGATGAAGGAATTTTATCATAAGACTTCAGTTTTTACAGTAGTTGTGTTTTTTTCACGGTTAGCTTTATTTCTTTTTAGATATAATGTTGTTTTGTACCTTTATTTTGAAGTTTCTGTGTTGTAGGTGCAACATCCTTCAGAGGCGGGACATCTGTGTGTCTCATTGGATAATTGACAGAGTCAGCCATCTTGTGTGTATATAAAGGTGGAGCTTTAACCTGCTCTGTTTGTGTTGATGTGTGTTGGTGGAAGATTCAGACTCTTCAGTTTTGTCTAGTTGATGTTTTTTTTGTTTCCACATTTGGTTCTTTGTAACTTGAGCTCCTCACTGGATGAAGAAGTGAAGACTAAAAGTGTCCACGATGAAGACAGACAGCTGTGAGGAGCTGAACACCTGAGACAGGTTTGTGATCTTGTGAAATACTCCTTTCCTTTCAGTGAATTATTATTTAGTGACGGCTGATGAAACTTCATGAATCTTTGATCCTTTGTTTGTATTTGTGCTGATAAAAGATTCAAACTCTGCAGCACAGTGACATGTGGTGACTTGTAGACTTTGACTTTAAGACTGGAGGCAAAACACAACAACACTTCTCTGATTTTAATAGTTTTAGTCTCATATATGAACAACAAAAGTCCAAGAAGCCTTCATGTTATTACAATCCCAAGTCCAAAATATCTGGAACACTGTGGAAAACATAAATAAAACCAGAATGCAATAACTTGTCAAACCTTTCAACTTGTTTTTAGTTGAATAAACAAGATATTTAATGTTCAAACTGATAAACTTTATTGCTTTTTGTAAATATAAACTCATTTTGAATTTGATGTCTACAACATGATCGAAAGGGTAAAAAGGTTCATTGGTAACAGGTGATGGTATCATGATTGGGTATTAAAGGCACATCCTCCAAAGGCACAATGTAAGTTCATTTTATTCTCCAAAACTCAGCACCTCACACCAAACTATCTAGATGGATAAATGGCACAACAGTTCCAAAAAATAGTTTTGATTTTGAGGTGAACTGTCCCTTTAATATTCCCATGATGTCACTGTAGGGTGTTTCTGGTACCAAACATTAACTTTACAATAGATGTATCATGCTGTGGCTGCAATAAAGGGTAATTTCACCTGAATTAAGTATTTTCTCCCTTAACTTTAGTGTAATCAAAATCAAAATTTCTTTTTTCTTTTTCTTTTTTTATCTCCCTCATGTTCTTATTTGAACAGACAAAACCTGCTGATTCTACCTTTAAAGTTTCTTTGTGATATGTAGTTTTCTGCTCAGTTACTGTAGATAATTAAAAGGCTGCAGGTGATCACAGCTCATGACTGATGTTGATTTCTGCCTCAGAATTTCTCAATAAATTTTATAATATTCAACTGTATTAATCAAATCTGAGTAAAGTCCTTGTGAGCATCTTAAATATGTTTGAAGAACTCATGAAAACTCTGGCTGCTATTAACACTTTACAAACACTAGATGGCGCAACTGTCCAAGAGTTCAGCAGTCAGAGCTCAGCGACAGGGACAGTTTATTATTTTATCGTCCTCATTTAAACTTTGACAGGGTTTCTTTGAAAAAACACATTTCTTGTCTTCCTTTAGAAAAAAACTGTAGTTAACTTCAACAGTACTAACTTTATTATTCCACCAAAAGAAGTAAGAAGAGTAATATTCTAATAAAAATGAGAGGAGTTATTATAGGCACTTTTGCCACCTACACGTTTATGGAATATTAATTATTAATATAAATTATTCATTCTTTATGTTATACTTCACTAATATTAAAAAAAATCGAAAGTCCAAAAGTTTCATCTGCAAAACAAACAAAAACAATTGAAGGAGCAGTTCTTGGTTTGATATGTCCCTTGAAATTTACTGCAGACAATTTATTCTAAACTGAGGGCCACATTAACCCACAAGGAGGCCCCTGAGCTGTGGTCCCCTGAGCTGTGTCCCCTGAGCTGTGTCCCCTGAGCTGTGGTCCCCTGAGCTGTGTCCCCTGAGCTGTGGTCCCCTGAGCTGTGTCCCCTGAGCTGTGGGCCTCTGAGCTGTGGTCCCCTGAGCTGTGTCCCCTGAGCTGTGGTCCCCTGAGCTGTGTCCCCTGAGCTGTGGCCCCCTGAGCTGTGTCCCCTGAGCTGTGGCCCCCTGAGCTGTGCTATATAGTAATGATTAAAAAGACAAAAAGACGGAATGTATTTGGATAAAAAAAAAAAAAAAAACATTTAAAAAGTGACTTTACTGATAAAATCAGACCAAAACCTGGAAAAGCACCTTTATAAAAATGGTTGTACCTGACTTTTCCTAAAAGGTTTTATATGTAATTCATACAAAAGGCAAAGAAAATATGATCTTTTTTTTTTTTTTTTTTTTTTTTTTTTGCCTTTTTCGGCCAGGCGGGTATACTGACGCCGCGACTTATTTTTTGCATAGTTGGAAATGCATTTTGGTTGCTTAGCAACCATCACTGTCTCTGTCAATAAAACTTCACAAGTGGTCTCAATTTCCAGTTTCCAGACATTAAAATGCAAAAAAGACTCAATTAAAAATAAAGTAGGGGAGGCCAGGGATGGTTGTAACATTGCTTGTCTCAGCACAGGTTGAAATAAAGTCCTCTGACTTCTTACAAACAGTGCTTCCAACTTTTTTTGGTTTTATTTTTGTAACTCTTTCCAGCCGTTTCCCATGTGAGTATTTTTTGTTGATTCTTGGTGGAAGTTTATTATTATTAATGTTTAAATAACATGTTTATAGTCTTATAAAATACATTTCTCACAGAGTAATTCTGGATAACACATTTTCTAAAAGTCTAAAGTCTAAAATTTGAATCTGATCACTGATGGTTATTATCCTACAGAAAAATACTAAAATAATGCCAGAAAAACACGTTCATAAAAATATATTTTTAAAGGGGATGTAAAGCCAATAAGTTAGCAGGACTTGAGACACCTTTTTTTTCTTGAGTTCAGAAACTCAAAAGTCAGAAGTTATCAGAACTTAAATATTTGGAGTCCATGTTACATGTAGTCTTTGATTACTGTTAAATTAAAATTATTCATTCACTCAAATATTTTCAATAATTGCAACTCAAAACTTAAATCCATTCATTCACTGTTAATAAGTTAACAAAAGTGTGAAAACCCATTATTTCATGTTAAGTGAAGTTCACATTCGTTGAAAATGATGCCAATGATGACAACAATTCTACTGGCACTAAGTTAATTTTCACTTCTTATTACAATTAATTCATTTTGGAGTTTGATTTTTACAGTGTATATAAATGTGTGCAGTAACAGCATGAAAGCACAACATAAACTACAGGCTTTAAAACTAGGTTTAGTATTATATAATAAAGCAGGCGTCAGCTCAGGGCTTCAGTATTAACTAACACATTCACAGTTAATCAGATTACCTCGAACATGTTACCACACAGTGAACCAGGAGCCTTCAGGGCCCCCGAGGGTCCAGAGGACTCGGTTGATCCTGCTCTGCTTTTACTAGATAGTTTTTTGTTTTTTTTAAGTTAAGAACTTGAGAAGTTCCACCTAAAAGCGACATTTCATCCCAGAATCAAAACTATGTACCCCCCCCCCCCCCCGGCCTGTAGATCTGTTTATCCAGGCAGATCAGGTTTGGAAAAAATATTTCTTTAAACGTTGCTCAATTACAAGTAAAAGTAAATACTTAAGTAAAACTACAAAGTATCCTTGTCAAGACAAAAAAAACTACTCGCAGTATTAGTTACTTTTCAACTGTTCACAAAACACTGCTGGAGTTTCACAGGAAAATAGTTTTGCAGAATCTCCCAAACAGTTTACATCAATGGGGACCAATTTTCAAAAAGCCCCAACATGATGTTCACTTTCTTTCATGTCAACACACACACACACACACACACACACACACACACACACACACACACAGTTCAGACTGTGTGTGTGGCATGTTGGGGCTTTAGGAGACTTGGACACCAAATGAACAGTATGGAGGCATTTTATTCTTCTATGTTTGAAAACTGGTCACCATTCACTTCCATTGTTTGGGAGATTCTGCAGCACTGTTTTCCTGTGAAACTCCAGAAGTTTGTTTTGTGGACTAAAAAACTAAACCTGACCTTCAATCAGCATGAAGGTGAGGAGGCTCATGACTGAGTTGAATTCTGTCCCTTTAACGCCAATAATTAAGATACAAAACATGTTTTTATTGTCCTTTAGTTTTTTTTTTTTCTCATTTTAAGTTTCCTTAGTCAACATGGTTTCACCAGGCATTACCACCATTTCTAGACTATTGATCAAATGTTGATTAATTCATGTTTAATTGGTTACATTCTTAGCGGCAATTAATGAATTAATGATCACTCATTAATGTCCTTATTCCAAGCCTGCAGTGACCTGCAGTGTTTTATTTTTTGTTCATATATCTCTGTTTTCATTGGCCTGTTTGTCATCAGATCACCTGATTGGCTAAAAATGCAGATTTAATGTTTGGATATTAATTCAAATTGAACTCAAGTATGCTTTTAAGAGTAACTAAGTAGATTACATGATTACTTAAGTAGAAATAAAAGTACAGACTTGAAAATCTACTCATAAAAGAACGAGTGCCCACGTAGAATAATGTGGGTGATTTGGTTGAAGAGATAATTCAGAAATACTATGTAATTTTGGGAGAACTTTACTGTGTTAGTTTGAAACTAATAAATGTCTTTGGACAGAACTTTTTTATGTATTTGGTGCTGTTAGTATCGGGCTGTATTGGTTCAGCTGAGTGTCCGAGGGATCAAATAACATAATCATGATCTCACAAACATCCAGGAATTGAACAAAATTAAAGTTCAGGCAGAATAGAGCAGGTCATGACTTTGACGTCATGGGCGGAAAAAAAATATAGTTCAGTGACTAATAAATGTCTTTCTTCAAGGTAAAACATCACATTTTAAGCTGTGATTTACTGTGAACAGTCCAAACACACCTGTGTAACAAACCTTCTGTTTAATCAGGATCTCTCACCTGTCAGCTGGATGGATGATCTTAGCAGAGGAGAAGTTCTCACGAACTGATTTGAACGAGTTTGAACAAAATTTCAAAGAAATGAACCTTGGAATGGAAGGAAGAGAAGTCTGAGTTTTTAAAAGAAATGAAAACTGGCGTTTAAAGTTTTGTTTTTGTTCACACCAAAGTCACTGCTATGTCAAAATAAATTCTAGACTGTCTGAAATATTTGTCCCCCAACAAGGTGAGGAGGCACATTTCCCTCCATCCAGCGCTCCTCGCGGCGGCGCGCCTTTGCACGTATTGTGGAAGCTGCGTGGACGCGCAGCGAGACTCTGCTCCTTTAAGTGGGAGAAGAAAGTATTCCCCCCCCTCCTCCCCTCCTCCCTCCCCTCCCCTCACACCCGGACGGCCTGCTCTGAGGGAGGAGGAAGCCGCTCCGCCGGAGCTGCGATGGGGATTTGAACGCACCTCCGCGCACAAACACAGCGCCGCACGGCCCGGCTCAGAGCGCAGCAGGCGGCTCCGCGTCACTTTGACCCCCGGTCTGGATGTTAACTGATCGGATTCGGCCTGCTGACTGAGCGCTCGGTTGGGTCGTCGGTTGTTGCTGGGAGCTGGAGGCCGGATCGGGACAGCGTTTGCCCGGGCTGCTGCTGCTGCTGCTGGCGGAGCGTCGCCGTCGGTCTGTTCCCGTGGAGAGCGGAGCGGAGCCTGCGGGGACCTGCTGCCGCCGCTACCGCCGCTGCTCTGTGTGTTTGCGCGTCTCTCACCGCAGCTGGACTCCGCTACACACGGGATTAACTGATTAACGCTCCGGTACCGGGGAGTTGGATGTGTGTTTTGCCCCGCAGGAGTCACCAGGAGTCCGGGCGGAGAGACGGCGCCGATGGCGCAACGGGTGCGTAAAAATCAACTTTTATTAGAGCGCAGAGACGTGATGAGGAGACGGTTTGTTTTCTGCTGCACAAGTTCGATGTTCAGAGAAGAAACAAGTCCAATAAACTGATTCTGGATTTGTGGGAAACACAGTGAAGCACTTTTTTTTCCTTCAAACTGACACAAAACTGAGAGACAACCGGATTTAAACGAATCAATAAATTCGAACTTAATTAGAAATATTAATTAACTTATGCTGTTTCTTATGGCTTCTTAATATTTACAGTTTTAATTTCACGAACTAAATGCAAACTTTCTCCCGTGCGTAAATATAAACCATGAAACTTTTCACTGAAAGATTAAAACTTAATCTCACAGTTTCCTTTTTTAAAACTACCAGTTTATGTTCATATTTCCAGATTTATAAAAAATAATTTTCATACATGACTTGACTGAAACTAAATGTTTTGACTGGTGCTTTCATAAAAAATATTTATATTCAAAACTCACCTGTTCAGAACTACTTTTAATGTGTAACTAATGTTAGGCTTTGTAGTTTTTATTGTGTTGCTTCTTCTGATACTTTAAACTTTTGAAACAAAGTTTGAGTACCAAGAAAAGCGCTCTATATTTTATTATTAACAATATATTAACTTTAAACTCTCATTAAAAACCAAATGTCCAAATGTCGATTGTGAGAGAATTTTGTTTAAGATTTTATTTGTTCATTTTGAACGTTAGGCCTTATTATTCCATTATTTTTTCAGTGTTCGTTCGTTTTATCACAAGAATGTTCAGTTAAAGAGTTTGAAGTGAACAAAAACATTTAATTCCACCTATAAAAATCTGTCGCTGCTCGTTCTTATGAACTTTTTCTTCTGAAACTAAAATGAAGTTTGTAGCAGAGTTAGTGGGTCTGTTCACACTTTGTAAAGAGGCTGTGAAGTCACACAAACACATCATCATCATCATAACACACACACACACACACACACACACACACACACACACACACACACACACACAGTTTGAGCGGGTTTCAGGCCGTTTGTGCTGCAGCGGCCGAGAATGAAAAAAAAAAGTTTGATTTTGTTTTTTCACGGCTGATTAAAATCTGCTTCACCTGAACGGATCAGCTGACAAACAAGTCAACAAAGTTCGTTTCATTAATAGAAAAAAAACCATCTAAATTTAAATCAGTTCGTTCACAGGCGGCTCTTTGTTGGGGTCAAAGTTTAAACTGCGTTTTATTGATTACTGATCAGTGATCGATCTAATCCGAGAAAATATTCTCCTAATGAGACACTTAAATAAAAACTTATTTTAAACTTTAAAACTTTTTTAGCTTTAAAATGTGACGTATTATATGAGTAGGTTTGGAGCTGCAGCTGCTTCTATTAAATTAAGAAAAGAAAGAAAATAAAAAAATAATAGAATCATTACACAGTAGGCTATAATTTAATCAAAGAAAAACGATAAAATCAAATGTCTGTTCTTCAACAAAAACAGAATAGAATATTTCTTTTGTATTATTATTGCAGGTACAGACTGAAAGTTGAAAGAACTTTTTAAAACGCACATACAGAGATTATATAAATATATCTGCTTTTTAAATCGATCTTTATAGGAATAAAACAATCAAGTTTTTTATTTAGAAATTCTAACCGTTTTTTGTCCATAATTGTTTGTTTGTTTTTTGTTTTGTTTTGTTTTTTCTTGTTGCTTTTGGAGATTTTTTTTACAGCATTTTCTAAAATGAATGTGAGCTTCCTTATGTTTAAAACTGTGTGAAATAAAATCACATTCACAAAAAGACTCACAAATGCCTAAAAATGTGATAAAACTCAGTTGCTTTGATTAAAAAACAATTTAACTTCTGCATGTATATCCATAGATTTCAGCATTAAGATTTTCAGCTTATTTTAACTCACAAAATAACTTTAGATCCTGTTAGAAACTATGCAGATAAAATAAACTTATAAATTTGAGGCATAAATATTTTCTTTCAGAATAAAATTAATTTCTGCTCATTTGTGAATATTATTTAAAGTGAATATCTAATATGAATAATGATATTTTATAATGTTTTAGTTTAATTTATTTTGTTTATGTCAATTTGTTGTATAGAATATTAACACAGAACATTCACTTTTATGTCAGAAAGCATCTTTTTATTCTTTTTAGTAAAAGTTTACAGCTTTAATTTTTATGATTTTTGTTTGAGTTTCACTCATCATTTCACAGATTAGGTGTTTAAATTGTTAAATATATATATATATATATATATATATATATATATATATATATAATATATATATATATATATATATATATATATTTATATATATATATATATATATATATATATATATATATATATATATAAATATATATATATATACATTCATGTTCACACATCCAGATCTTTTAAAGGTTAGACTCTTTTTTCACAGTATTGATCATGTTAGACAAAGTGAACAGGGGGTGGACACAATAATAGGAACAGCTACACAATGCAGTTCATCACACGGGCAACAAAATACTTAAAGCTGAAAAAGTCAAAATGTGAAAAGTTGATTCCATTGACTTTCAACGTGTTTTTTTTAACTCTATGTTCAGACTGTAATGTAAAGGTTTAAAATATTTTTACCTTAAAAAACTTTATATAAAGTTATAAACATATATACTTTAGTGATAAACGTTTTAGAACAAGTCGTGGTTTCTTCCAGAGAATATCATTCTTTTCTGCTCAGTTTGGCTCGATACAGTTTATCAAGTTAAATATTGCAAGTGAACAGAAACACTGTCTGACATGAGATTCAATGTTCAGTTTCAGTTGTCAGACGTTTTAACTTTATATTTGTTTTTACATTTGAGTCATCGTGTTTTAAAGTGTTCATATTAGTTTCTTTTTGTAAAACACTGCAGCAGTGATCATGCAAAACAAAGTAAACGGGGTGGACACAATAACAGGAACACCTGAACAATGAAATCCACTGCAGCAGCCCTGGAACAAGTTATTAAAGTTCAAAAAGTTGTGTCAAAAAAGTTGCTTTTGCATATTTATTTATTTAATGTTCATAAATTGTAGCATAAAAGTTTAAACTTAGTACAAAATCACTTTATAAGATGCCAATCAGACCTGTTTGTACTGAAAGTAAACTTATAGAAACATTTTCTTTCAGAGGATACGTCTGATTTCTGCTCAGTTTGTTCACATAAAGTTTATTAAGAAAATGTATAAAGATGTGGACATTTTGAACATTATTCAAAATAAACAGTTCAGATTAAACAGTAACACAGTCTGATATGAGATTTAATGTTCAGTTTCAGTCGTGAAAGTCGCCTTGTTTTAACTTCATCTTTGTGTTCTGAAGTGTTGGACTGGTTCTCCTCTCAGCTTGTCACGCGTCGAGTCCAGTGTTCGTATTATTTTGTCCACCTCCTGAATATAATGTAAACACAGAGAACTCGTCCTCAGAGGAAACATTAAACTGTGAGCACAGAATTTACTGATAGTATTTCATCTGAAAACTGAGTTTAGTTTTGTTCTTATATTATTTGTCACAGTGTTTGTCATGTTAGACAGTAAGGGGGGGTGGACACAATAATAGAAACACCTGCAACAACTGCTTAAACTTAAAGAAAAAAGTTGACATTTTTGTTTTTTTTCCATAAATGTTTAAACGTACACCTCCAAAAACAATTAATCCAAAAACTGTGACTTTGTATGTTTAAATTACATGTAACTTTTCCATGTAATTTTATTACATAAGTTTAATGTAAAGAGCTGCATTTAAGATGTTGAGTCAGCATGAATAAATTAAAAACCTTCAGTCAGATTTGATAAAGTTAATTTTAATTTCTACATTAACTGTGTTGTTTACATACTAAACATTCACCTCATGTTTACTTTTTTTGGATAAATAAACTTTTGATTTCATGTATCTGTTACATTTTACTTTCACTTTATATATCATGTTAGAAATTATATAGAAAATATAAATTTATCTACTTTGAGCATAAACGTTTAAGAAAACATCCTGTTTTCTTTCTGAAAATAAAGTTAATTTCTGCTGAATTTGGCTGAGTGAAGTCAGTTTATTAAAATGTGCAAACGCAGTGTACAGTCTGATTATATAATGTTCAGTTTCAGTCGTTGGTTGTTTTTGTATTTGACTGCATTGTGTTTTAAAGTGTTCATATTATATTGTCCACCCTCTGAGTTTAGTGTAAACAATGGAAACTTTTTGTTTTTTAAAAGAAGTTGATTTTTGTGATTTTGTTTGAAAATTCAACCAGATTTTGCTCTGATATCATTTGCCATTTCACAGACTGGATGTGTTAAAAGGTTAAAAACGTAGTTTTTCCTGATCATCACAGTATTGATCATGTTGGACAGTAAACAGGAGCAGGACAAAATAATAGAAACACCTGCAAAATGTAATCCAATACACCGACCCTGTAACTAAAACTAAAAGTAAAAAAAAAAAAGTTGAAATGTCAGAAAAGTTGTTTCGACTGAAAAACAAATAAACTTTTGATATTTAATTTTAGTTTATGCCCAGAGATTGAAGTGTAAAAGTTATTTTGGTTTAGTACAAAATTACTTCATATCATGTTAGAAATCAGATCAGACCCGTACGGACTTTCAGTAAAGGAAACATGTTCTGTTCATTTCTGCTCGATTTGGCAGAAAACAAACTTGTTTTCATTCCAGAGTGACGTCACAGTTTATTGTTTGAGAAAATGTTTGAGACGGCTGGACAGTGTGAATATGAGGCGATTCAAAGTGAAGAGAGGGAACTCTGTCTCTTACAGGCTGATATAAGATTTCTAAAGTTTAGTTTCAGTTGTCAGACGTCTTGTTTTAGTCTGTTCGTGTTATTCTGTCCACCCTCCTCTGTATGTAATGTAAACACAGGATTCCTGCTCATGGTAACTGAGCTTTCAACTGTTCTTGGCGACAGTTTACACCGAAGCTCCACAATAAATCACTGTATGGCCAAGTGCATAATCCAGATCACAGAACTAGAACCAATATTTAAAAAAAAGTTCTGCAGAGATGATCTGACCTGAAAATCTTTTTCTCCAGATGAAAGAAAACATGTTTGTTTGATTCAGACCTCATAAATATCACATCATCATGATTTTTAGTTGTTTTTTTCGTCCACTAATCATATCACATATCGCAATTTCAATCAAAATAATCACAATATGAGTTTATTTTTAACCAAATCGTGCTCTAGTTCACAAAAAAAAATCTGTATTTATAACTTTTAGGATTTTATTAGAAAACTAAATGGAGTTAATCAAAACTTTTATGTTTGTGTTCACAGTATAAGTACAATAAGTATTTTAAAACCAAACTGGGTGTTTAAAAGTGTAGAAGTTCAGAAGTTTTTGTCATATTAGAGAAAATAAACAGGGGCTGGACAAGGTGCTGGAAGAAATATTCAGATTTTTTTATTTTACTAAAAGATTTTTAGTCCTGCTTCAAAAGTAAAGTTAAGAATTATCAGCAAAATGTACTTAAAGAAAGAAAATTGGAAGAACTCCCTGTGCAGTGAGTTTTACAGCTGTAGAGGTTTAAGATTGAGCTCATTCTAACTTCTTTATTTAGTTTTATCTACAGCAATGCATCATGGTCTATAAGCCCATCATGTTTGCAGTGTGTCTGTCCTGTAAGAACCAAATATCCCTGAAAAAACAGTCAGAAAAAAACACCTGTTTCCAGCTTTGTGACAACACATCAGTTTCTCTCAAACATTCAACATCAGCACATCTGGAGATCCGTGGTTTTCACTGGACAGGAAGGCCGTTAAAAACTGTAATCTGAAAAGTAACTGGTAACTAAATCTGCCAGACAAATGTAGTGGAGTAGATGTATAAAATTACATAAAATGGAAATACTCAAGTAAAATACAGGTCCCTCAAAGTTGTACTTAATTGCAGTACTTGTGGGGGAGATGAGGGGCAATTATAAAAAGGGGGCCGTTGTTCCACACTTAGTTGAACCAATCAGAAACAAGCTAGAGTGATGACACTTATTCTGCGCATGCTCAGTAGGTATTTCTCTCAGTCAGTTGTATTATTAATTAATATATATGTTTCTTTAATAAAAAGATGACCAGTGCTCCTCAGTTAGTCTGTGACTTAAGGATGTTACAAAAGCCCCCGGTCTCCCCTACTTTGTTGCATTCCACCACAGGGTGGACATGGAGACAAAAAGCAACATGTTGACTCTTCTGTCTGGTCAGTTTTGAGGATTTATTCTGTTAGTTTTCATAAAGTTTTCCTCTGATTTTCTTCTTTTCTTTCTGTCTTTTGGTTTTTAGGAACAAAATCAGGCAAGTTAGTGTTTCTTTTTCTGAAATAGCATTGATTTGTACATCTGTCAGTTTGTGCCACTTTTATTTAGTCTTTTTGTACTGAGACGACAGTGATTTTAAAGGTACAGTTCACCCCTAAATCAAAAATATATATTTTCCGCCTGGCCTGTAGTGTTGTTGATTCATCTGGAGGTACAGAGTTTCGGGGAGATATCAGCGCTAGAGACGTCTGTCTTCTCTACAGTGTGATGGAACGAGATGGCACTCAGCTTGTGGCGCTCTAAGCATCAAAAATACATTCAAAATGTTCAAAACTAGTGTCTCTTTCCAGAAATCGTGACCAGTTTAATTAAGTTAATCCACAAAGCAGTTTTATGTAGGAACTACTTTCTTTCTTGTAGAAAAGCAAGTGGTTCCAGTAGATTTTGGAAGAAAACATGATGTATGATTTTTTTTTATTTTGGGGTGACCTGTCCCTTTAAATCAAACTCTAGATTAGAAATCCATTAGGGGTTTTTGTTTTAGGTTTTCTGCGGGTTTAAACAAGTTAAATTTAAGACTTTTGAAGACCATTATGAATGCAATTTAAGACTGATTCCACTGACAAAAAAATAAGAAACTGAAAATTCCATGCAAAGTAAATTAGTTTATTTGCATTCAACATGAATATGTTCATTTCTTTTGTATAGGGCTGCAAGATATGATAATAAGTCATATTATGATTATTTTGACCAGAATTGCGATTAATTTTGCTTAAAAAAATTCATTTTCACTGATTGAAATGATTAAAATCATGATGATGTGACATTTGTTGGGGTTTGTACTAAATAAAGATGTTAGCTGCACACTTTGTATCAGTGGTTCCATGTTGCTTTTGTTCTGTAGCTGTTAAAGTTTTCTAGAAGTGTTGGTTGGATTTTAGACTTTTTAAGGAGCTGCAGAAATCTTTTTTTATTTTTTTAAATCTAATTTTGAGTCTTTTTGATCTCTGAGGTCAGTGATCAGCTCAGGAGGTCAAAGGTCACACGCCTCTTATCTCTCTGTTTCAGTATGAGGACCTGGCCCACTATGGCCTGGAGGGGGTGGGCGGGGTCTACGGAGACCCACACCACCATCACCACCACCACGCCGCTGCTGCCCGCTCTCTGCAGGCCGTGCACCTGGCCGCCGCTGCCGCCGCCACCACTGGTCCGTACCCTCCTCACCAGTACGCCCAATCCACCCACACCAGCAGCAGCATGGCCGCCACAGCTGGGGACGCCGTCAAGAGGGACAAAGACGCCATTTATGGGTATGATGAGTTTATTGAGGAAGCCCTTTGTTTAACAGTAAAAGAAAAAAATCAATTATCAGATAAAAAGGTGAAATTATGAGATGAAAGTTCAAAACTGAGATAAAAAGTCATAATTATAAAATTAGAAATTGAGATAAAAGTAAACAATTATAAGATAAAAAGACATAATTGTGACATTGAGATAAAAAGGTGATATGACTTTTTATCTCATAATGGATGTCCAGTCTGTATTGATGGTAACTGTCGTCAAATGAAGCAATAAATTCCTCATTTTTATGCTACGAGAACCAAAAGTTCCATTCACCTGTCGAAATATTCAAATGAATTTTTCTTTGGTCTGTAAAGTCTTTTTCATTTATGAAAGTGCTCTGAAGGTGATTATCTTTATTCTGAGTGAACGTTTCTTATGGATTTTTAGAGAAGTTTGAGGCAGCAGGAAACTTGTGTTACAGTCTGTCTGAGCTGATCCCTCCTCCTCCTCCTCCTCCTCCTCCTCCTTGTCCCCATTGTCTCCGTCTCTCCTGCAGACATCCTTTATTCCCTCTGCTCGCACTGATCTTTGAAAAATGTGAACTGGCGACCTGCACGCCGAGAGAAAGCGGCGTGGCCGGGGGAGACGTCTGCTCCTCGGACTCCTTCAACGAGGACATCGCCGTCTTCTCCAAACAGGTACGGAGACACGTTTCATCCATACGTTAGAGTTAATACAGAATAGATCTGCAGGACCATAAAGGACCAGGGCCGGAGATATCCTTTCAGGGGCCTCTGGGCAGAAATGAGCTGTGGGCCCCCACTGACCCCCCATTTATTCCACTGTCTGTGTATTGTGTGATTTTTAATCTTCGGTGAACGTCAGAGATAATCGAGTTGCTGAAACATAAAAGTGTAACATATTACTACTTGAAAGTATTGTTATCAAAAGTATAAGTACTCTCTGTGCAGAATATATAATTTAATTATTGTCACTGATACAATATCTTAATGTGGTGGCTGGTTGATTTATATTTTTAACCAGTTTATTTGTTGTTTGGTAGTTTCATCTCTAAAAATGCCTCATATTGTATAAGATGAAACATTTTATGTAAAATCTTAATCTGCAAAATAAGAGCAGGCAGATAAATGTAGTCAAGGAAGAAGTTAAATATTTCCATCTGAAATGTAAAGGAGTAGAAGTTTAAACTGGTATTAAATGGAAATACTAAATTAAATAATATTAAAGTATAAAATGAGATTTTCACTGAAGTCAGAATTCAGAAAAAAATGTTTATTGTTGAGGTTTTTTTTACATGTAGTGTTGTGGTATGTAACTTTTCAAACAGACAAACTAGGAGAAAATACAGAGCAGCAAAAGTTAAAAATCCAGTTGTTAAAACAGAAATTTACAATAAAGATATGTACAATATATTCTGAGGTGAAAACACACAAGATGAAAAATTACATAAAAGATGCAACAAGACAAAACGGATATAATAAGACGTGACAAGAAAAAAAAAAGACATAACCGGGTGAAAAACAATAAATGTGACAGAACAACGAAAAAGACGTAACAAGACGAAAAATTATGTAAATGATGCAAAGGACAAAAAAAGACATATCAACATTAAAGACTTTGTAAAAGACGTAACAAGACGAAAATAACGTAACAAGAATATACAGACGAGAGGAGACTCTTGTGGAGAAAAGATGTTCAGTTAACTTTGCAGTCAGAAGAAATGTCTTTCAGACTTTTTACTTTTATCCTCTGAGGACGTTTCAGAGCCTGAACTTTTTTCTTTTACTGCAGTAAAGAAGTTGAATCAGTACTTTTTCCAATCTCTTTGTACACAAGTATCTGTACTTGTAGTTAAGCGCAAAGTGTGTGGACGTTTGTCTCCTCTGGTCTGAAGTCCTGTTGTGTGTTCTGTTCTCACCTCACCTTTTTCACTTTTTCTGTCATTTCACACCATTTAGTCTGTAGGCTGTTGGTTTATATTCTGCAGAGACTCTGTATCATTTTACACACCGATGTCATGAAGAAACTAGTATTACTGCCTCATGGTTGTGTGTCTCTGCCAACCAGTCAAGTTACAGTTTACAGCCATGTCTGTCCAGACTCATAATGTGAAGACTTTGAAGGAAACAAAAAGTATTTAATGTATTTTTTTTGGCAAAATGCAATGTATGAAACAAGACTTGATTTGATCGTCATTGATCATCACTTTGTGAGGATGCGAACTCTTTACACGGCCCTGCTAGCATTCGCTTCGGTTTTTAGCAACAAGTGCATATTTAAGAGTGGTTTTGTTCAAAAACAGGTCAGCTGGAGGCAGTTTTTAACCAACTCATGAAGCTAACAGTAGCTTAATTAGCTGGCAAGCTAAAGCTGATCAAATCTGCCAGTCAGTGTCGTCATTTCAGCCAGAATATTCAACGTTTACAGGATGAAAATGAGAAGCTCTACAGCTCTGCCTGAAATCAAGGACCTGCTGTTTCAAAAATTACTAAAAAAAATAAAAATAATAATGAATCTGTTACTGTTATTCTTGGTGGTCACAGTTTAAATGACCACAGACCACACCGTGACCCACAGCAGACGGCTGTGTTGTTTTAATAATTATATTTTTTCTGTGTTTAGATCCGATCGGAGAGGCCTTTATTCTCATCAAACCCAGAGCTGGATAATTTGGTGAGTTATTATTGTTATTATTACATTATGTTGGTTTTAAATGCTGTTATATTCAAATTTTTTATCTCACTTTTATATAATTTTTTGTAGATGATTCAGGCGATACAAGTGCTGCGTTTCCACCTCCTGGAGCTGGAGAAGGTCAGATTTCACTCAGTTATTGATTAGATACTAATTTAACCAACATCAGCTGTTTAATATAGAGTTAAAAAGCTGTGCTGCTAATCACATTTTAATTCTGTAAAGTATTCCTGTTCCTTTGCAGTGACCTATAAACATATATTTTATTTCCAGGTTCATGAGCTCTGTGATAACTTCTGTCATCGATACATCAGCTGTCTGAAAGGGAAAATGCCGATCGATCTGGTTATAGACGACAGAGACGGAAACAAGTCGGACAGCGAGGACTTCATCAGGTCATCAGGGAACAACGTGGATCAGGTGAGCTCGCCGACACTCACTTCCTGTAAACTGATACACGCTAAAACATATTCTGCTGCTCAGTCCCACAGTTTCATGTCATGACAGTATCAAATAAAGCTGCACTACAAGCTCTCACTCAGTTCCTTTCTCACTTTCACAGTTTTGTTTTATTAATTCAGCCGTCCTACATTAAGGTTTACTAATGTTTTATATCTAGATCAATTTAAATTTGTGTTAATCAGTTAAACATTTTAATCAAGTTACAGCATTAGGCTGCAATTAATCATGATTAATCATAATTCAAGACACTGCAACTAACTATTATTTTCATTGTTGGTACAAATTGGTATAAAATGCCTTGTTTTGTCCACAAACCAAAGATATTTAGTTTATTTTTGGGAAAGAGTAAAGAATCCAGAAAATATTCACATTAAAGAGCTTGAATCACAGAATTTTTTATATTTTTTCTTAAAAAAAAAAAAGACTCTAAACAATTGAATGGATTGATCCATTATGATCAATCATAGATTAATTGATTAATCATGGCAACTCTAATTAAACTCACAGTTTCTAATATATGCTTGTATTCAAAACTGCATCATGTAAAAATTATTTCTCTGATTTTGTTGAAACATGTTGAGTCCTAACAGTGAGAAGGGTCAGTGTATAATCTTTGGAATAACATTAATGACAAGTTGTTGGGATCAATGCTGATAAATGATGAACATCTAAAGCAAACCTTATCTCAGTCAACAGAGATCTGCATATACGTAGAATCTGTAGACAAGGGACAAAATGTTGGTATTGGAAGCATTTTGGTCTCTGGTTGTAGTCTGAATAGTATTGACCAATCACATTTGAGTGGGTTGTTTTGTTTGCATTTGGTTATGTGCAGATAATCACTCCATGGGAGGAACAAAAGAGGCTGAATGCATTGGCAGAAATGCTATCTTGGAACCAATCGCCTGCTATCTGATGATGCTTTAGCTTTATGTTAGCTATTTTAAATTTTATCTGCATTCATATATTGATATCTGATTGTAGAAATTGGCCTCCATCTCCATTCTCAGGTCTCAAGTTGCCAAACAATGACCAGGTCACAGAGGAGGAAGTGGTTTGCCTGCCAGATTTTGTTGATTTTATTAACATGTGTTTTATTTTAAAAATTGATTCTATACTCCATTTGTTCCTGCGTCTGACTTCCTGCCTGGCTTGATCTGCTCTGTGCAGCTTGATGCAGCTTCCTTGAAAGATATACTACCAAGTATGCTTATGAATCCCTGTCGGGTTCTCCATCTCCATGCACATGTGCTTGCCTGGCTTGACTCGACAAGCATGGCAGAGACTTGCATCTCAATCACAACTGGAACTGATGATGTGCTTGTTTTGAGTTGAAATGTTTAATTTCCATTCAATTCTTCACATTTTGTTATTCAGAAGCTTTCATTATGAAGTGGAAAAATCTGAAAACGTTTGGTTTCATCAGCAGTAACGTAACACAATTTCTATCTGTCGGAAAGCACACGAAACAGTAAAATGAAGCAGATACCTGAAAGTACAAACAACGAAAGGAGATAAACTAAACTTCAAACCACAGAGATTCAATTAGAAGATACAAAATACTGAAAACTAAACACACAGAGATTTTTAAAAACTTCTGTCTCTGCTCTCCTGAAAACACACAAGTTTAAACTCACAACACATGCTTGTTTTAGGGGGAGAAGGAGGGTCATCATGGGTCAGACGCAAGACATCACGACACGCTTTGACTCGACTCTGGAGATGGTCCATCTCGGACGCGTTTCAAGTGGAAATGCAAATCCGTGCCTGTGCAAAAGCTTTATAAGAAGGACAGATGCTGGAAACTGCTGTTTGTTATATGAGTACCAACATGAGTACCAACAGTCAGAGGCTTCCGCTAATAAAGACTCTGACATGTGGTTGAAAAGCTTCAGAAAAAGGTGGAGAGGAGACCTTGAGTTAAGATTATTTTGTATTATTCCAGTTTTGGCTGCAAAAGGAGCAGCTCTGCAGGTTTTATTAAACAAAGCTGAAATGTTGAAATCTCCATAAAGGGAAAATAGATTATGGGCAGATAAATTTGATCGTCCAGCTGCAGGAATCACATCTGCTGCTGGAAACGAGTCAGTTTTGAACTGCTGAGGGTTCATCTGTCTGACCACAGATCACACACACATATAAATACACAGATCTTTTCTCTTTTCTTCTCTTTTTCCCAGAGAAGCAGCAATAATGGAGGTGAAAAGTCACGTTGTGTCTGTTTTTCTGAGCCAGCCAAGCAGGTTTTAAATCAGCCTCGCAGCAAAGCTCTCAGCAGCCACTTGTCAGGCCTTTAACCCTTTAATCACCTCGAAGTGTGAACTCGAGCAGCTTAGTGTCGGATGACCAGCAGCTCCAAAGCTCTGGTTTCATTTTCAAGTGCCTCCTTTTGGTCGGATGATACACTGATAATCCTGCAGGTCCTTCTTGTCGTTTTAGTCCCCGTCTTTGTTACTGGACGCTCATAGATGATGTGTTTCTGCACCTGTCAGTCAAACTGTGTGGGTGGGATAATGATGGAGAAACTTAAGCTGCATTTTAACATGATGTGTAAAGTCTTTTTTCCTTCCTACTTAAAGGGACAGTTCATGCCAAAATAAAAAATTTTTCTCTTACCTGCAGTGCTGTTCATCCATCTAGATTGGAGCAGTTTCATGTGCACTGTTAGAAATAAGACTTCCAGTTGGTTCTTCCTGAAAGGCAAAGGTTCTACCAAGAGCTATTTGCTTCCAAAGGACCCTTTTTTGAAGAATGAGGTTTTCAAGGGTTCTTTGTAAGACTAGAGGTTCCATTAAGAGCACTTTTCATCCAAAGAACCCTCTTTAGAAAAAGAAATTCTTCAAGGATTTCATCGAGGGCTCATTAATGGTTTTTTGTACTATAATATAAAAAGGTTCTTGGTAGAACCTCCTGGTCTGGTTCTTGTTAGCAAACTTAGAAGGTGGAATGGTTCTTGACAGATCCTCCAGAGAGGGTTCTGGTTGGAGCCATTACACCATAGGAGGGTTCCCAGTAGAACCTCTCATATGGATTTCTGGTTGGAGCCTATCACAGATGGTTTTAGGTATAACCTTTTATGTTGGTTTCTTGGTTAAAAAAAAAAAAGGTTTGTGGAATCTTTATAAAATGTTCTACCAGGAACCAAAAAGGGTTCTCCTACATGGGGACAAGCTGACAAACCTTTTATGGTTCTAGTTAGCCCTAGCCTTAGTTACCATGGTTACCAAACAAGTAAGATGGGATCTGCTAGTCAGGAAGTTTCTAAAATGCAGCCCCTGGACTTTTACCTCTCTTTGATACTTTTTTTTATTATACTGTATATTTAAACAGAAACTGAAAGACAGCAGGTTTGTTCAGCCATTTTCAGCATTAGTGATATTCGTACCCTAAATGGACGAGAGTGTTTGGCTCTGACATGAACTGGATCTGTGAGAACACAGGATGGAGATCAGTGTCCATTCCCTTCCTACGACTCTGCAACCTGAATGAAAGTCTGTTTTATTGATGTCATTGATCTGATCTGTGTCTCACTGTCTGTCCTCATGTGTCTTCTTCACGGCAGATTTCATGGAGCAGAGATCATGATGATGCAGCATCAATCCGATCGGCCGGGACGCCGGGACCATCCAGCGGTGGACACACGTCTCACAGCGGCGACAACAGCAGCGAACAAGGTGAGATCACTGACACAGACCATGAAGGCACTGGACTGAGAAGTCAGTGAACGACAATCAAATCGATTGTTTGGGCCATGTGTGAATTCAATATGGTCAAAAGTTACTCAGGAAGTGGAATAAGTTACTTTTTACTTATTACTCCTTTAAAAAGTAACAAATTTCTTTACTTGTAATGTCATTATATTATTTTTGTGCCTCGGTGGTGGCTTCATTGTGCTCAGAGTCTTTCCACTTTTTTTTGTATTTTTCTGATGTACGCTGTGATTCAGTTCAGGTGTGTGCAGAACAGAGATACAGAGGTTTTAAAAGTGTCTGTGTGTTCAGCTCTCAGGACTTTTGTAACTTCCAAATGGTCAGATGTTTAGTTCCTCTCTGATAGGAGTCGTCACGTTGCTGCTGATAGAAATGCGAATTTTCTGAGAAAAGATTTTAGATAACAAAATAATGGTTGACTGGCTGTGCTGGACTGCAGCACCGAGAAAATCTGAGAGACTCAGAGCTGGAGACGATAAAAACCAACAGAGTCATTTGACCCAGGAGCGAATGCTTGTTGCACCTTTTCCCACTGAGGAAAAAAGCCAGACGTTAGCAGATGTTAGTGGGTTTTTGTCCAGTGTAAACCACATAATCTCTCTGCAGCAAACTCAAAGTAATGACAATACGGTTATCCTCCATCCTTCATTTGTCTGATTTGACCTGCTGCATTTACACGCCATCGTAAGATACCCTATCGAGGTCAAAGAGTAACTCAGACAGTAATAAACAGTAATACAGTTACTGCTTAGGAAATTGTAATTCCTTACACTACTTATTACAGTAATGAGTTACTAAGGATGACAGATGGTTTTAGCAGCGTCGGGCAGTAATGCATTACTCCTCAGTAACTAATGCATTACTGCCGGCGCTGCTGAGCATATATCCACAGTAAATCTGTGTGCCTACATATATATCCTCTGTATATTTTACAAATTTATATGAACTCTGTAAACATTTCAGCTTGTGTATTTTATCTTTCCCAGCGTACAGATGTGTGTGTGTGTGTGTGTGTGTGTGTGTGTGTGTGTGTGTGTGTGTGTGTGTGTGTGTGTGTGTGTGTGTGTGTGTGTGTGTGTGTGTGTGTGTGTGTGTGTGTGTGTGTGTGTGTGTGTGTGTGTGTGTGTGTGGTTTATGAAGGGTGGCAGAGGTTTTCCGACACGTTGGACTTGATGTGAGTTTGAAAATAAAGGGAGACGGTAGAGAGAAAGAGGGAGGGAGAAAAGTGATGAAGGCTGACAGACGACGGGAGCTCCGAGCCGAGCTGGAAGAAAGAGAGCTTTATGTCCCTGAACACACACACACACACACACACACACACACACACACACACAAACACACTCCCAAACACACACAAGCACACACGGGAAATAGAAATAACACAGCGTGCAGCGGACACACTCTCACTGAAACATGCATTCATCTACCATCATATTTTAAACAGATTATAAATACACAAAAAATATATACATTTAAGCAAACAGACCTATATACACATAAATAATATGCAAAACACAAATATACATGCAGAAATGGACACAAGGCTTTCAGAAAATGTTTCCATACAGTTTTTCTTCAAATTGGTTCTTTAAAAATTTAAATAGAAACTCTGAAACGAGACAAAAATCCTGAAAAGTTCCCAAAATGTCTTAATGCTTGGCTCAGAGAGACACATCAATCTGTACTTATTGTGGTCATATATTTAAAGATATAGGACATGTGACTACTTTAACCTGCACATAGAGCAGCTGCTGCTGCTAGCACGGCTAACGTTAACCACACTGTGTGGCAGCTAACGATTTGGTGATTGTAGACTGTGATTAACGCCCTCAAATGGCTCTTAATACACACGGAATTTTTTCAGACGGTGTTTAATTGACAGGGAAATTAACATCCCTATCAGGCACTGCCAAAACTTTTGATTAGTAAATGGTTGGTAGAACAGGAGATAACTCAGTTTTCTTCCCTGACAGCATCCACTTTAGTTGGAGTGTAATGAAAATTAAAGAAGTTGTTAGAATAATATAGAAGTTGTTGTTCAGTTCCATGCATACAAGAAATACATAAAAACATAAAGTTTTGTGCATTTATAGATCAACTGTGATCTTTATGTTGAAGTGCGCATGTGATGTCAGTAGACTGAGTGTGGAGAAACTGAGGCACTTATTTTTCTTAAGAAATTTCAGGTGATTCATCACCTGTTTTGTAAATTGATGGTTCATAAAAGGAATAGTCCACCCAAAAATGAAAATTAAGTCACTATCTACTCATCCTAGTTTTTTCATCCACAAAACACTGCTGGAGTTTCACAAAAATACAGTGTTGCAGAATCTCTCGAACAATGGAGGTGAATGGTTACCAGTTTTCATTCGGAAAAAAAAAAACATTAACAGTTTTCTGTACTTATGCGCTGGTTTTTCTGGTTCAGCCCAGTAGCTGATGGCGGCAGCAGCAGCAGTGCATCAGTGACTTCTGTGGCTGCAGAGTCTGGTTCATTTGCCAACTCACTGAGCTCCAGTTCTGGTGATTCCCACCAGCATTTCCGCATCCCAGGCCTGAAAACTCCTCCTGGTGGTCCAAAGCTCCTGTGCTAGAGGTGTAAACAAACGCCAACACTACCCCGGTACCAATTAAGTGCAAGCGCCCCATATTGCGAGTGACGTCCGAGCTACAAGAACACTGGTCTGTGTTGCAACAATCCTCCAGGACTGACAGCGAGGTGCAACTCCTGAATGGAGTTTGAGGTGTGTGGGGTTTTTTGTCTGCAGCCAATGGATAAATAAATACTTGGTCAACAAAGTTTCTCTGTGGTGGCCTGGTTGATCAATTCATAGAGCAGTCACCCCATGCACCGAAGTTGTGAGTCCTGTACAGCAGCTGTGGGTTCGACTCCTGCCTGTGACCCTTTGCTGCGTGTCATTCCACGTTTCCTGTCATATCTTCAGCTGTCCTACAAATTAAAGGCATAGGATCCCCAAAAATATATTTAAAACAACAGAGTTTCTTCTTACCGACTAACCGTTTAGTCAACGATTAGGGGGAGGCCCCTGTATGATTAATTAGCTGCTTAGTCGATCAAATGTGAGTATTTGCAAATTGAAATGATAGTACACTGTATATTCTGGGCATTTTTGGAGTGTTGCTCGGAAAAAACTAGGAGCCTTCGGAAAATTGTTTGGCATTTCTGCCTGTTTTCTAATGTTTTACAAGCCAGACAATAATTTTCTTCATTAATCTGGAAAGTAATTGGTAGATTAATTGGTGGTGTGTATAATGAGCAGTGACAGCCATACGTTAAATACATAGAAACATTGTCAGATAATGACTTAAAAACAAAAACTAATGTACCTATGATATAATAAACCCACTTTAACGCACACACACACTTGCAGGCCGAGCAGCTCTGGCTCCGTGCTGCTGGTGTCGGTCCAGCAGGTTTTGTTAGTTTGCGTCTGTTAGAGGGCCAACTGAAACAAGCCCTGTGGTTTCTCTATCTGCTGCCCACATTTACAGTTTTACACTGCTGTGTGTGTGTGTGTGTGTGTGTGTGTGTGTGTGTGTGTGTGTGTGTGTGTGTGTGTGTGTGTGTGTGTGTGTGTGTGTGTGTGTGTGTGTGTGTGTGTGTGTGTGTGTGTGTGTTTTTCACCTGCGTGTCTGACCTTCAAAGAAAGTGGCAATCAGCAACCATCACAGCTGAGTCTGATACACTCAGAGATTTGTTAATCACACAAATACAATCCCAGCATGCATCAGCCTTAATAGTTTGATGGTTGTTGGCTCTGTGAGGATGTTGGCTCACTTCAAGCTAGTTTCTGTTTCAGGAGCCTCGGCCAGAATTTTTTTTCTCCTTCAGGATTCCTTTAATCTTTCTGCAAAACTTAGACATTCCCGGGGTTCTCTGCATGTTCTGTGACTATCTTCTGCTGTTCTGGACAAAAACATCGAGGCAGAACTTCAACCACAGACTTCAGTTAACTTGTCAACATTCAGCAGCTTGAGGTTGAGACAGGATGCCTATGGGAGCTGTCGCTGTAAAATGCTATAAGCTTTGTTTTAGCCATGATAAATCAAAGGATGGTAAAGTCAGTCTGTTGGTCGGTCCACCGGTTTGGTCCAGACGGTCCCCAGAGAATGAATCCCACTGACTTTGGTGTTTCCCTGATTCTTCACCTCTCCACCATGAGCAGGGACACTGCCAGGGATTTTGGTCCCCATGAAAAAAGTATCACTTTGGGCCCCAATACCACAAGCTACAGTAAACAGAAGACAATTACACTTTGTCCAAAACTGATAAATTTGCCCCCTCACATGGTGCCGCTCCAACAGCGCTCCAAACCAGCTCCTCATTCGCAGTTCACTGCTAGCAAACACTGTGTGCGCCTGGTTTGGGGGCTGGACCAAAACTGAGGCGGGCGTTTGGCAGTAGAAGCTGTCTGGATTTTGAAATTTAACATTTCAACTTGTCCAGTATTTTGGTTAAAACACCTGTAAAACAAACAACAGTCCTAACCACCTCAGCTGTACTGAGCTGTAATGCTAGCATGCTAACTCACTGAAATAAGATGTGTCAGTATTTAGCTGCAGGTAGAACCTGCAGAGCCACTAACATGGTTGTAGAGTCTCAGTGGATGACAAATTATTCAATCTCTGAACCCAACCAACAACAATTTAGCCTCTTTGGGGTTTCCAGTGTCGCTAGCAGGAATCCAGATAGTGAATATGTGGACCAACACCTCCTCTTCTGTGCACCGGTTATTGTTGACAGTCCCATTAGCAGCTTGAGATGTGACAATGGAGGCAGACAATCTTTTAGCTAATCCTTATAAATAAATCTGTATATGAATGCAGATACATTTTTTTGAAAAGCTAATTGTCTTCAGACAATAGCCGATGTTCCAAGATTGCATTTTGTATTTATGTGTTTTGCCTCTTTTGTGCTCCATATTGACTGTTTTTCCTGCATGCAACCAAAGTCCACACACATGACTGTCAATTGTCCTCGGATTACAAACAACACCAGAATGCTTCAGATGCCAAAATCTTATCCCTTGAACAAGAAAAGACCAAGACTTTTTTATGTTGAGACCAAAACAAGACCAGGACTGTTGGGTTGAAGACTTTGAGGGTCGAGACTATATGCCGTCACATCTCTGGCTCACTGTGTACTGTGTGTAGTGTTAGAAGCAAACGATGCCGTGACTTAACTTTATATGTTAGCTGTGTATCTTTATGTAACTTGTGTTGTCAATGTTTACCACAAGCAAAAACATAATTAAGGAACAACAACCACATGTCCCGTCCCCTCAGTCTCCCCTCAGTCTCTCTTGACTGGAGAATCTAAATTCATATGTAACTAAAATGTTTGTGGAGATGTAAAGTTGACCACAGGGCGGCTACAGGTTCTTAAAAAAAAGTCTCAAGTTGCCTTTAATTCACATTTACAAATTAAAGGTCTTGAAAGAATAAATTAGTCTTAAATTCTGTTTGGGATGTTCTTAAAGTCAAGTTTTAAACAATATAAAATGCTCTGCAGGAAGTAATAGATTGTGTCTGGGTTTTTTTTTTTGCAAAAAAAGTCCAAATAACTTGTTTAAATGGCTTTTTCACACTAATAAACTTACAAATGATTTGGACAAATGTTCCTAAACTCAACCAGTTACTGTCATTTTGACTGACAATATATGTTTTTATCCAGAATATGCTGATATTTTCACATTTGATGTTTACTTTTATTGCAAAATTGCCCTTAAATTTAGTTAAAATGGTGGCATTAAAAAGCCTGAAAGTCTATAAATTTATATTTATATATTTAACTTGCTAATACATGTTGACACCCTCGACTAATCTGATCAATTAGATCTTAACCTACATACAGTTATGTAGATACAGGTATATGCAGTTCTGAAGGTTTTTAAAGGTTTTTGTTTTCACTTCTGTGAGTTAAACCAAAAGGATAACCAAAACTATCAGAGTGAGACAGAGAGTGAGTTTTTCTTTGAGTTGAATTTAAAAAAAGCTCCAGCAGGGTGTTTTCTGAGTACAGACTTGGGGGCTAAAGACAAACTGTGTCACACCTCCATTTGGAAACAAATCTGCTTTATCAGACCGTTCACTGTGACTGGACGTATCAGCAGCCAGACCACAAGCTGCTTCAGCTCGCTCTGTGTTGGCTGGTAGAGATTTAAACATCACTTACACACAGCCAGCTCCCCAGTTGACCTCCATGATGAAGCCAAATGTGGTTAATAAGAGATTTCTTTGACGTTACTGAAAAACCTCAGTTCAGCAAGACTTCAGATGACATCTGCTAACTGCAGGCTAACTCAGAAGCCTCAGCCAAACTCCCCAGCATATTTGGCCAGAGCTTGGCGTTAATTTGCCATCCTGGAGAACATAAACAGAGAAACATGTCCTCAGCATAAAAGACCATAATACTGTCACTTTGAATGGGCTTTCTGAGACACTGGATGTGAAGTAAAAAGAGACAGAAATCCACCTGTTTGTTCTCTTCTCAACAGTGAAGTGAGAGGATCAATCTCAATCCTCACGTCTGTGTTTTCAGTACAGAGCTGGAGTCAGGATGTGGTTAGCCTAGCTTAGCTTGAAAAGAGATGGAAACAGGTAGCCTGGCTCTGTCCAAAGTTTAAAAAAAATACACCTAACAAACTTCTAAAGCTCACAGATTCACATGCTGTGTTTTATTTGTCATTTTACATTGCTATTTGTGCATTGTTCAAGTTAAGCCAGCACATGTATACTAACTATATTAGCACTTAATCATTTTATGGCGCCTACAGACTGTGAAATTTCAGCAATCTTATCATTTTTGCAAGCCATACTGTGCAATGGGTCTAAAACAAACTTGGATGCAGCATCAAGATTGATGTGTGTAGTCTGTACAATGATCACACTCATTGAATCTTTGGGTACGAAGCAAATCGATACACAGGAAAGCATCATCAGTGTGCAGCGTCCATCTGCACCACTGCAGCGGTAAACAACGAAGCTAAGCAAGAATGCAGCCCTTGCAATAGTGTTATTTATCTGTGTAGAAAAAATCCAAGAAGAGGAGGAGGTGAATGTGGTCCATGTCGTGTCAGACTTTTTCCCACAGTATCTTTGCTCACAAAACTGTGATAATGGCCATCTTTGAAACGGTGCAATTTTGGACAGTGACAAAAGATATCGGCATTTTTCTTTCACATTGGCCATCTTTCATCTGCTACAGCCCCAAACCTCGGTGTGTACCTGGTTTTAGGGGAAGTTACTAGTTGGCAGTATATTAAGACAAAGACAATACCAAGACTTTGAGGGCATGAGACCAAGTCAAGACCAAGACTTTATGGTTGAGACCAAGACAAGACTCCAAGATGATGTCTTTAAATGTGTCATTATGTCAGTGTACAACTCAAAGATATTCAGTTTAATATGATAATAAACAAAGAAATGCAGGAAATCTCCATATTCAAGAGGCTAAAACTGCATTTTCTGCCATTTTGCATGAAAAATGAATTTACTTATTAATTGATTATCAAAACAGTTCAATAGTTTACTTCTGTTTCACCACTTGCCTGGTTGGACAAGTAGCTGCCAGTTTTACCTGCAGGACATGTCCTTTTACTTGTCCCAGGAAAGCAAATGATCATTATTGTTGAGCCCTGAAAAAGGGACAGGTGTTTTCACATATACTTTTGAATACTTTTGAATCTTAACACAGCAGGTAATTATATTTTAGACAATAATGTTGAGCAACAATCATGATAGTGCCAGGTGCACAAAGCCAGCTCCATAAACTGATCTTGACCTCAACCCCATCTGACACCTTTCCAATGAACTGGAGCACCAACCGCGAGCCAGAACTGATCACCAGCATCAGTGTTGGACCTCATTAATGCTCCCGTGGTTCAGCTGGAGCACCTCCCTGCAGCAGGTCCAAACATCTGGTGGAGAGCCTGAAACCAGAGGAGTGAGGATGACATGTATGACTGCAACCAGCGTCCACATACTTTTGGCCACTTAGTGTATTCAGAGCCTCTTGTATGTTTTTCTCACGGCAGGGTAGATTCAGCTTCATGTCTGCCTCAGTGTTTTTTCTTATTCCAGCGCTGACCTCAGCAGTGAGGTCACCTTTATTAGAGCGCTGGATTGGCTTTTATTCATCTGACCCCTCCCACCACGGCCAGCAGAGAGGAGAAATGGACCGTAGTGGAAATGTGGTGGAAAATAAAGACTCTCTCCTCCTCCTCCTCCTCCTCCTCCTCCTCCTCCTCCTCCTCCTCCTCCTCTCTCCAGTGAGCGTTCTTCCAACAGACCACGGATAATAAAATTTTGCACAAACAGTTCTTAAAAAGCGCAGCGATGGACGAGGCAGGCGGCACGACCCGACCGCTTCATGTGTTTTTTCTCTATCTCACATGTGTCGAGCAGAGATTCATCATGTTGTGCAACAGCAGACCTTGAGGACTGTTGGAGGAACACGTGATGTTTCTCTGGCAAACCAGGACGCTTTTTATTGGCGTGTTTCATGTGCATTCAACAAAGTTTTAGTGGAATCACACGTGGTTTCCTGAGCAGAAAAGTGTCCTTTGGTTGAATATTTGGCAGAGTCTCTTGATTTACAACAAAAACACTCAAACATGAAGCCACAGCTGTGTCGTCCCACCATGAATGTGTTCTTATCAGCCAGTTGTCTGATACTGCAGTCATATCCTCCTCAGGTTGTCACAGTTTCTGACACGGCAAGTTGGTAGTTCAACTTTGATGTGTTTATGTGCCTATTAGTCGTAAAGTGGAACCACTAAAGGTAGAGTAGGGGACTAGTTTTTGAGGTTATTGCTAATAAATAACATTTCTAATTAATCTATATCACTTAATATGATATTAAAACATAGATGTGACCAAAAACTGGTGTGCAATATATTACCCACTTTATTTCTGCATGTATGACGCCAACAGACAACAACTCTGCAACTTTTATAACAGTTTCTCTGATGTTCAGAGTTGTTGTTCATGTGAATTTCCCCAGTCAGGAAATCATTTTTCCTATTTTTCCAACACCACATGAATGCACTATTCACCTCTACTGTCACACAAACCAATCAGCAGTCTCTAACTGTTGATACCCATTTGATGAGAGATGAAGGAGAAAATATTTGCTGCAGTTACACAGACAATATTTTTTTAACCCGACTGAAATCATTCTGATTAGAGATTCCAATTTAACTGTTTACGTGGACGATAAATAAATTCTGATTAAATGCCCCAAAGCATTTAAACAGTATAAAACTTTTTTTGATTAGTGCACAGTGGTTCTGCCCACCGTGAAGAATCTAACTGATAGAAATATAACAGAAGAAGAAGAAGTGGTTCCGCCTGTTAAAGCAGTTTTCAAGACCTGGAAACAATATTTGTGTTACAGAAATACACAATGTTTAAAGAGGGAGAAAGTACAGGAGGCCTTTTACAACTCATCAGTAAACTTGTTCACTTCATCTCATGTTAAACCACGTATATTAATATATTTATTCCAAACAGAGAGAATTGATTGGATGAAGTCTTTATCTCATTCTTGAGAATTTTATCTTGAAGGGGGTTTAGATTTTTACTCAATTACAGGCTTACAGGCAGAAAATATATTTTAAAAGATCAAACTCTTGGCAATTAAACTTCGTAACGGGCCAAACTCCTAGTGATTTAATTTTGTGTTAAACGTAGACGTCTTACAAAGTCGGCAAAATGTTTTTTTCATTGTTTTCAAATGTTTTCATTTCACAGTTCAGCCATTTTAATTTTTAAAGTTTCTGGGAGTCTCTTAATGTTAATCAAAATACACATTTTTAAACCATAATTCTTATTTAGCTTTGAAATAGAAGGACTACAGAGTCGACATGTTATGGTTATAGAAATATTATTGATGAAGGACAGGGGTCCTCAGGATATAGCTGACCCTTTTTATGCCTGATTAAATCATGTTTTTGTAGAAATCTGACTGGCTGTATTTTATAACAAAGATTATTATAGTGATACATTTCTGCACCTATGAGGCGTACTGTTGGCAGAGGTGGAAAACTTTAAAGGTCCAGTGTGTTAAATTTATTGGCAAAATATGTCAGAAATTGAATATAATATTGATTAGTGTATAATCACCAAAACAATAGTCATTTTTTACCTTACAATGAGCCGTTTATGTCCATAGAAGACGCAGGTCTTCTTCCTCAGAGGACGCCGTGTTGCGCCGCCGTGTTGCGCCGCCATTTTTCTGCAGAATCTCAGAACAGACAAACCAAACACAAATTTAACAGCCACACATTGATGTTTGGGGTCTACTTCTACTGTAGACAAAAGTCAACACTCAGTGTTAGAGGTTGATTGAATGCACAATATTGTCATGTTGTGTTGAATATATTCACATTAAAACAGTGGAGTCATCAAACCATCAAGTCATCAATAACGTTCAAAATGCACTAAATAAACAAATGATCACTTCTCATCACTTGTTCATCTGTTGCTCAGCGTGTCTCCTCATCTGTCTTCACACATCGCTGCAGCTGAAGGTGCAGCAGCTTTTCACTTTTACACCTGTGATCACAAAAGAAGCTCCTCCACGTCTCCATCTCCTTCTTCCTCTTCATCACCCTCAAACTTCCTCCTCCTCTCTGTTAGTTCGCAGGTTGTTGTGAAGCCGAGTTGTCACAAGCCATTAGCAGGTTGGGTTGGACCTTTCTCTCCTCTGCTCTCTAAGGAGGGAGAAGAGAGGAGGAGAGCGGGGTGGAGGGGAGTAAATCAGCCTCAGGGAGCTTGCGGTTCAGCCTAATGAGGCTGAGAGCTTGTTTATGGAGTTACGCATCATTTTTATGATTATTTCCACCTTTTCAGGCTCTGCTGCGCGGCAGAATCCTGCCTCTGTTCAGTCTTAGCGAGGCCCTGGTCTGCCGCTGACTCCGGGCAGGGCGGCAGGACCTGGAGCCTGGAGCTCCTGCTGCAGGCTGCCGGGGGACTGTCGCCCTAACCTTGGCCCGGCGCTGTTAAAAACACTGAGGAGAAAATGAGCCTCATTAAACAGGCAGAGAAAGTGCAGTAAAAACACCGGGCCCGGCAGCTTTTAGTGGTTTTCAGTTGAAATGCTGCATTATGTGCCATGATCCAAAACCTGCGGGGGGATGGTGGTGGGGCACAGAGAGGGTTAGAAGGCAGGGCAGGCCGGCGTGACTGCAGGGTCACCAGCTTGAATCCACTCATCAACTGGGAAAATGAGCGCAGGGGAAAGTACATGAGTGAAGGCATGTGTTTTGTAGGAACCTTTAATGGGCAGAAAAGTGCTGAGAGGCTTCATCTACAGCGGGTGAAATGTGCTAACGTTAGCTAGCAGGCTGTGTTTGACCAATGAGCTCTTTGTTGTGAAAACTTAATTGAGTTTTTACTGTTTTTGTGTCAGTGAGTCAAAACAAATTTTTTAAAAAAATGCAAATTTTAAGCTTTTAAAACATTTATCCTTTGCCTTTTTCCAGAAGAAATTGAATGATTCTGTATTTTGAGGGGAGCGTGCTCAATCTAAAACAGGCTGGTAAATTATTCTTTAAAGACTAGTTTTTAACCATAAGATTTCTGCTGCATCACAGGTCGGGATTTTCCCACTTCCAAGTAGAAAAAGTTCAATGAAACGCCACTAAAAGTTGCAGTTCCTACTTGTGAACATCCATGGAAGCCCGAAATAACACATACTATCATATAATAAAACCTGTTCAGCATGTAAATGTGATGCTAGTGTTGTTAAATGCTATAAAATAAAATATATAATGGTGTCTGTTACCTCACATGTCAATTTTCCTCCTTTGTGACATTTATACATGAAGGCTCCACAGCTGACAGTTTAATTAATTGTACACTTGCCCAAGAAGCCCAGACATGTTTTTGGTTACTTTTGGCATTGTGCACCTTGAAGGCTTTGAGGTTGAAATTTGGATATTTCAACTGGGAAATTCCGACCTCCGGCGTCGTCTGGAATGCAGCGTTGGGGTCCACACAAAACCACCAAGCCCTGTCTTCCCTAGTAACAGTTGCTATGTCTGTCAAGCTTTCCACGGTGACAGATTTAACATCACAATTGGCAGTAACTTCTGAAACACAAGATCTTTGATTCCACAGAGAAGCAAACAAAAGTCGGGATCTCATTTCTAGTTAAATGACCATCACCAGCAAAAGTGTAGCTAGCTAATGTAAGCTAATGCTAAAACTCTTTGAATGTTATCTCCAGCTGAGAACTAGCTTACTGCAGGTAGTAAGCTAGTTAGCTGGACATGCTAATGTTTGCAGCTTCTGTTAGAGCGGATAAAGTGCAGTCTTGCTGAGGTTTTTGAAAGACTACAAAAATGATGCCACCCTCCAAATTTATGAAACACTGACTATCTCTCCTTAGAGCCCCATGCACATCCCTTCAACATGAAGAGAAATGAAAAGCTTCACAGGCCTGCAGAGCCTGTTTACAGCTGCTAATCAATGATTGGACAGTTGCTGAGTCACTCGTTGGCCAGACATTTAGGCATGTTTGGAAACACTGGTTTCCTGTCAAGACTACGAAACAAAGTTCAGGTGGTTTCTTCCTTTTCTTCTCCGTGTGCTGATCAGGTGACTGCCTGGATAACGGCATGGCGTCTCCCAGCACAGGCGATGACGACGACCCCGACAAAGACAAACTGCACAACAAAAAAAGAGGCATCTTCCCCAAAGTGGCCACCAACATCCTGAGAGCCTGGCTTTTCCAGCACCTGACGGTAAGTGCATCCGGATTGTCAGACTGTGAAATACTTACTGTCATGGAAGCACATAAACGTCCTGACTGTGGTTGTGCATATTGAAGTGAGCTGAGCTGTTATGGCGGTCCCTACTCTGTTCTAGTTGTTGGTAGCCTGGACTGACGTCTTTAAACCTGTTGGAGTTCATGGAAGTTACTTTGAAGTCTTTGTCATCTTCTCTCGCATCAGAAAACAACTTTATTTGTCATTTTTGAAATGAGAATGAGGTAACATCCATTTTGTTGACAGTCACTGTTTGACCACGGAGCATACTGTGTGGGGACGGACCGTCGTTCCAACATTATTCTCAAACCCCAATAGCAAAATAATTTGCCTTTGGACTGTCTTGCTCATGAGCACTTGTGACTGTTTTGGAGAGTTAAACCTGTGACACTGCCTCTGATCTACTGTGAAGTTGTGTTGACCTTCTCTTCCCAATTTGGGGACGTTCTCGGTCTGGGGTGATGACCTTTGACCTGTGCTGTGGTTCAGGTATTTCACCTGTGGGCTCTTCAGAGGCGTCCTGACAGGAGCAAAGCAGAACTGTGACCTGTCTTAAGTCTTTTCATGCAGTTTGTACCAGAGGAATCCGATTTGCAACTCAGGTTGATTTAAACTTGGTTTGATGACAAGAACAAGTTTTAAAAAATTTAATTTACTGGATATTTTTTAGAAACATTGTCTGTTCTGCTTATTTGTTCTTGGCGTATTTTGTCAACATCGCTGGTTACAGATGCATAAATGCTTTCACACAGGGACTGTAATAATAAAAGGACAGAACAAGCACTAACAAGTGTTGCTAAGCTACACAGAAGAGAGCAGTACAATACAAAGAATTGTAATCACTGCACAGAAATAATTGAATACAGGGAGGAAGGTATTTGCTCATGACTCATGTTCAACATCCTCAGTTGTATTCATAGTGCCAAATAAATCAGTTAATGCTAAGACTTCCAGCTGCAGTGAAGACAAAAGTAAAGCAACAAACATTCATCATGTGTGTGTCAGTATTTACTTCTTTAATGGTCCAGATTCTTTTTTTTGTGATTGTGAAATCCAGAAGTTTTGTTTCTCGTAAGCTCAGCCAGGGATTTTGTTTCATTTAGCGACTTAATCCAGCTATAATAGTTCAGACTTTGACAAAGTTAAAAATATTTTGCCTTTAGTTATCCAGGGATAATACTAATTCATAATGCACCTTAACCTGGTTCCAGTGTCTCAAAGGCCCAGTTAAACCTGACATGAAGATGCATCGCCACATGCTCGCTTCCTCGCTCGATATAAACATGTGGATGCATAACACCAGTTTGCAAAGACTGAATGTGTTGATGTTTTTAACTGGTGGGCCAACAGTAGAGGCCAACATGCTGGGACAAACACAATGTTTTTAACACAAAGAAACATTTGTCGAATTTACAAGAAATACCAAATAATTATGAATTTGTCATAGACAGCATTTTACTATGTTTACAAACTTTCTCCTCATTAAACAACTCATAAAACTGAAAGAATTTTAAAGGAAGTCTGGTGGACTTTCTCCACGGGCAACAAAGAAGCAGCCAACTGTTTGTTGTATTTGTAAAATTTAACATGTTTGCAGAACCTTGAATAAAATGTTGTCTTCTTTAATAAATGTAGTGTAACAGTTGAAATCAGTTGAAGCTGTGTGCTCAAACAGCTGTTAAATATTAGCAGGTAGACACACTTCAGAAACCAGTGCAGCGATGCCAAAACAAACTGACACAATATTTTTTCTGAGGAAAGAAACAATTTTATGAGTTGGATTTAATGCTGAATTTACAAGAAGGTACAAATAATTAATTTTTCATTAAGAGTGTTTCTCAAAGTTTATAAAGTTTCTTTTTACTCAGTAACTCACAAAATTGCACATTTTTTGAAGGGAGTCCTCAGGTGACAAAGAAGCAGCCTGTGTTTGTAACCGTTTCCTGTATTTGGACAATTTGTTTGTTTGTTGTCAATAAAATGTTGCCTTCTTTCATATATAGTGTAAACTGTGAAATCAGTTAAAGTGCGTTGAAACAGCTGTTAAATTATAGCAGGTAGACGATCTTCAGACATTGCAACACTGCAACAAACTGACAATTTTTTTTACAAGAAAGAAACAACTCAATGTGTTGTATTTAGAGCTGAATTTATAACAAGTCATGAATGATTAAAAATTTGTCTTGGAGAGCTTTTCACAAAGTTAAATGACTCACAAAATTTCACAATATTTTAAGGGTGTCTGGAGACTTTCTCCATGGGTACGGCAAACTGATATGTTTTTACAAGGAAAGAAATAATTTAATGTTTTGCATTTACCAAATTTACAAGAAGGCATGAATTATTAAGAATTTGTCATAGGGAGCATTTCACAAACTTCTCCAAGTTTCTCCAAACTCAGTAACTCACAAAAATGCACAGTTTTCAAGGGAGTCTGTACAGAGATGCTGCAACAAACAAGTTTTTTGTTGTTGTTGTTTTCTGGGTTTTTTTTTTTTTACAAGGAAAGAAACTTCATGTTTTGCATTTGTTGGATTTACAAGAAGGCACAGATGATGAAGAATTTGTCATAGCTGTTTCACAAAGTTTATTAACTTTGTCTTCACTTAACGACTCTCAAAATTGCACAGTTTTTTAAGGGAGTCAGGGGATGCTGCGGTCACTAGTTCAATGGTGAAATCCGTTGAAACGGACAGCGTGTTCACAAACTCCTGCTGCTTATCTTGGCAGGTAGGAGAGTCCAAACACGTCAGACCACCTCCAAATGTGGTCTGAGCGATCGGATCTGAATGCATTAAAGACCTCGTGCTCATTTCCCTCATTAGGATTATGGTGCAACTGTGAAAGCACAGGTTCGTCTTCTGAGGTTTAGACAGGGTGTGTCCAAGGGATTAGAACAAAGGTTATTCCCACCAAGCTTTATATTAATATCCTTCTGTTTATCAGCATTGAGAATAAATCAATTTCCAATAATTCTAATAGTGAGAACGTAAGAACCTGAAGGGAAATATTATTTTTTATGAGCGTGAAGCTGAAATGAATCGTCCAGTAAAAGTGGGAGGAGACGGGCTTAGTGCTGAAAATCCCAGTCGTGACTGACTCATTGGTTTGGCTGAGGCCAGCAGGACAACCAAACACCCCCCCCACCCCCCCACCACCACCACCACCACCTCCTCCTCCTCCTCCTCCTCATCCTCCCTCTCCCCCTGCCTGCCTCCAAACATGGAGAGGCTAAATCGGTCCCTGCTCGGCGGGGGTCGGGGCCGCTGCCAGGACTCTGAGCTGAACCTGGAGGACAGTGAGTCCTGCAGCAGATGGGAGGTGAGAAGAACGGTGGGAGGGGGAGGAAACACTGGTACCTGAGAGGGGGAGGGAGGGAGGTAGGGAGGGAGGGGGAGGGAGCTGTTGGAGGTTGAGGTTGTATGAAGGGCAACAGTACAGTTAATGCAGGAATCAAAACACAAAGCAATAAACAGAGAAAAACAACATAAAATAAATTAGTAAATTCCTGAATATTAATTTAGACCCCTTTGAGCTGCCATGCCCCTTTGGTGTTAAATTTGACCCTGATTATTAATCGATTATTGAATTAATTGCCAACTATTTAGATAATTAATTAATCGGTTACTGTGCAAAAAACATGTGATCAGAAAATGTGATTCACAGTTACAAATTAAAAAGCAAAGTATTTCAAATTAGCTTCAACTCAACCTGCTGCAACATCGCTGCACATTTTAATATTTCAATAATGACAATCTATATTGAAATTACTGATATTTAAAGGGACAGTTCACCCTAAAATCAAAACTTCATAATTTTCCTCTGGCCTGTACACTGTAAACTGGAATAAGTTTGCAGAACTCAAAACAATTGAAGCAATCGGTTGCCACAATTTTCTTCATTCATCAACTCAACAGTTGGAGTTTTTCAAAGCTTAAATATATTGAGTTAGTGTTACAAGCCCTTCTATACAGTTAAATGAAAATTATTGAGTAAGCCAACAGAAATAGTTTCATGCAGCTCGGATTTTTTATTCACAACTCTCATTGCAATAAGTTAAAGAAAGTGAATCAATTTTAAGTATAAAAACCCATTGTTTCATGTTCAGTAAACTCAATATAGTAATAATAATAGTAATCAAATATTTTTGTGTTTTATGGACCTTATTTCCTCATTGAGTTTAATTAAGACAAAAGAATGAAAATTCTACTGTGCACTCAACATTTTTACAGCAGTTGAACCTCTAAATAAATTTAAGTTCTCACTTTTTACTACAAATAATTATTTTGAGCGTTTGTACAGTACAGTGTCCTGCTGTGTAGATGGTTTTGGTGTGAGTTGCAGAGTTTTGGAGATGTCAGCTGTAGAGATGTCTGACTTCTCTCCACTATAACGGGACTAAATGGCACTCGGCTCGTGGTGTTTAAGCACCAAAAAATACATGTGAAAAATCATAACTCGTTTACTCAAGATAATCCACACACTTTGTTGTGAGCAGTTGCATGTGAGAACTGCTTTCTTTCTAGTAGAAAATAAAGTAGCTCTGGTAGATTCTGCTACAGAAAGAAAGTAGGAGGAAAAATATGTAATTTTTGAGGTGAACTGTCCCTTTAAGTTCATTTTACTACCAGATGTTTACTGACTGTAATGGAGGTTTTCTTTGTTGCTGCTACTTTTACTCAATCCAACTTCTAAATATTTTACTACTCTCCCCTGTGTGTGTGTGTGTGTGTGTGTGTGTGTGTGTGTGTGTGTGTGTTTGTGTGTGTGTGGCATAATAATAATTTGTTGGAACTGACAGACTGTTTCTGTTAAGTTCTGCAGTTGGACTCTTTATTGTTGGCTGCTGCTTTAAGCTTCTGTTGGGCGGTCTTTAATCCTGCTGGACCCGGTAACTGTGGTAACCATGGTTACACCAAATACTAATGGAAAAGTTGTAGAGAAGCAACATGTGGAAAATGTGCGATTCAGCAAAACGATTTTGTCAATTTTACTCATAATCCTGCTGCTGTTTTAATCCCTGTGTCTGAGGCAGCAGAAACACTGCTGAGCTCTGTGTGTGTGTGTGTGTGTGTGTACGTGTTTGTGTGTGTGTGTGTGTGTGTGTGTGTGTGTGTGTGTGTGTGTGTGTGTGTACGTGTTTGTGTGTGTGTGTGTGTGTGTGTGTGTGTGTGTGTGTGTGTGTGTGTGTGTGTGTGTGGGCACATACATGTGTGGAGGGTGTTCTGGCTTCATCGCTGCCTCCCCTGAAGTCGTACACAAAATCCAGCAGCCTCCTCTGAGCCACAACTCATAAAAGCCGAGCCACAAGCCAACGTGCTGTTTACACAAACACACACACTCACAAACACACACACACACACACACTCACAAACACACACACACACACACACACACACACACACACACACACACACACACACACTCAGATGCACACACACACACACACTCAGATGCACACACGCAGCTTTTTCATGTGTTTTATATACTGTTTCATGTAAAAGTGCAAAAATCAACTGGAAGGCATCATCATCCCTGTTCATGTTAATTGGTGGGTAATTTCCCTCCCTCTCATGTTCTTCGCCTCCTTAAATGACTTTTATACAAAGTGGAGCACAAACAGGTGGAGGAAGCTTTGTGTACATTTGTTTACAGTCACCCAACTCATTAACGAGCTGCTTTGGCTTACAAATTACACACGTGACTCCATCAAAACAGCTGGAAAGACTTTGCACGTCCAACTGCTTCTCAGCACGACGACGACAGAGCGGGAAAAAAAAAAAGACTCCAGTGTCGGTATGAAGAGACGAGGAGCAGCTCCCAAACTTCAAAGCGAGCGCCACAATTACAGAGAAGGGCTTCACCCCGCTCGCCTGTCGGCCGGCTGAGGAATGGGCCTCCTGAGCCGAGCGGGACAGATGAGTTAGCAGGAAGCCCCGGCGCTGACCCCGCCGCCTCCCCCTGCCCTCCAACCATCAGGGGTCAGAGGTCACCGGGACACCTCCATCCATCCATCAGTGGCTGTTTACAGCCACAGAGCTGCAGATGTGGGTGATGGCGAGGCCACGGCGACCCACAGGCACCAACACGTGTTGAGTCGCCTGCCGCCACCCAGAGGTACACCCTCGCCCCCCTCCACCGCCTCAGCACAGCCGTGAGCGTACAGGAAGTCTCTCGCCATCAGACATCAAACGCACCGATGTGAAATCCACCGTCACCTCGGTTTGGTCCTGGCGTCTCCTCAGAGTATCTGTCCGTCATCAAATGTCCCCTCATTACTACTGAATCATCGGCGCCGCAGACTTAACACATGATCATGAAACATGGTGGTGACTGTTTACACGCTCCACCGCCAAACTATAAGACCAAAGAAATCAAAACGTGAATGTGCTGCATCTGTTTTACTCCCCGTTTAATTTTCTGGTAACTTGACAGATTTATAAGAGGTGGGAAGTACTAAGTACAAATACTTAGTAACTGTACTTATGTCTGGCTTTCTGTATCTGTACTTGAGTATTCTTTTCCTCTCCCTACATTTTAACACAAGTATCTGTACTTTCTACACTTTCTTAAGCAGCAGAGTAAAAAATTGAAGGCAACAGTTGTTAAACGTAATAAGACTAAAGCAGAGACGTGTGTGAGCCGTGAGAAAATAAACAAAATGAAATCACAAAATGTCAAGAAAGGAAAAACTTCTCTTGTATTATCAAACAGAAAAATTCAACCAATCACCTTCTGAATTCAAGTCTTTCTCTTTAGTGAACTGATACAAGATTTAATTGTCATTTTAACTCCATAAAACACACTTCATTTAAACTAAATGATAAAAAACAAAATAAAAAGCCACCTCGGTTTGTCTTTCCACTGTTAGAACAATCACTAAATTTGGTTTCGTCCAAAGAAATTCTTAATTCACCGCTGTAGATGTGAAGATATTCTGGCTGTACAGGCTGGAAAGATGGTTAGCCAGCAGCTAATGTTTTAACTGTTAGCCTGTCAGCTACAGGCGAATCCGGCGACCATTTTATGTGTTCCACCATCTAGCGCCGCCGCCATAGATGTGGCGGCAGGTTGTGTCTATTATTTTTGGTGTCTGCTTGTTGTATCCAGAACTCCATATTCGTGAGACTCTCACAAGATTTTTCATGATTTCGGTCAAAATGTTCACTGTTGCAGGATCTCACAGGTCTGGGGTTCCCTTCTAGACACCGTGTCTGCTGTTACCTGTTAATAGTGACCGATTCAATAATCGACTGACGACGTTAAACAGGAGGCCTCGGTACCTGATGAAGGTTCCTCTCAGGATGATGATATTAATGTTCTTCAAATTAAACACAGTAGTTCGACGTTGGTTGTGACAACAGCCAGAGATGGATCATAGAGAAGAGAAGAGACGGACCACCTCCACCTTCAAGTGATGAAGTACTGTGTAATATACTTTAAAACAATTATATGAATTCACATTTTACATCAGGTATTAAAGATTTTCATGAACAAAGTTCCTTTCTTTTAATATTTTTGATGTGGTGAACACCGTGGTCCGCTGTACACTCAGTGAGTCTCTCTGCTCTCAGACAGCAGCTCTCTTCATCAAGTAAAGCTTTGTGGATTTTGCATTCCTATTTTTTTCCAAAATTGAAGTTTGAAACGACTGTTGGAGCAGCTGAACTGCACACATTACATTAAACATGACTGTAAAAGTAGAAAGCTGTAAACTTCATATGACGGCTCGTATTCATTGGTGCTCATCCCGCTGGTTAAACGGCACCGCAGCAAAGCCGCTTGTTAACTTCCAGTACTTTGCCACATACTAGATGGATAAAAAGTACTACAGGCCAGATGAAAAATATGTATTTTTTATTTGAATTGTCTTTTTAAGTTTAACTCACCCACTTCAGTTTCCAAGGGAAACCTGCATTTTTTTCCAGCTGGGAACAAAGTTTTCAGTTTCTGAACTAATTTATTTTTTAGTGGATTTGGAACAGTTTAAAATTTGGTGCTTGAACCAGAACGGGTCTGGTTCCACTTTGGTGGAAAAGGCCTGACAGTCATCAAAACTTTGAGAACCTCTGCTTTAAAGTTTTCCGTGAGTTCTTGAGTTTCCTTAACAAGAAAAAAAATCCAACCATCAGGACTGTAGCCGGTCCAATCAGACCGAAAGCTCTCGTCTCTGGGTTTGGTTAAAAATGAAGGCCTCTGTGATCAGACGTTCATTTCCCTGCAGTGTGAGGAAGGCTGTTCTGTGGCTCCCTCACCCTGCAGTGAAAACATCATCCATTACCTCTGTGACAGGCCCCCCAGGGACCCCAGGGCCCGGCTCTCTGTGGGGGTCGCCTTTATTGACCTCTCGCCCCCTCACACACACATACGCACACATACACACACACACGTACACAAAAAAATGTCCAGCATGTGGTCACATACATCACGGAGCAGCCTTTCTTCCCTGACAGCGTAAATGAGCGTCCGTCAGATAATGAAGCGAGGAGGCCATCAGACGGCAGATGGAGGGAAAGATTCAAGCTGTCTGAAAAAAAGACACCTTTAATTACAAGCCTTAAAGGGATAGTTGGGTTTTTTCAGGTGGGGTTGTATGAGGTAGTCAGTGTATCGCCTACAGGAGAGGTTTCCCTGTTTACAGTGTCTGCAACAAAATGTAATCTCAACACAAAAAGCATCTCTATCATTTTAACTGTAAGCTATATTTAGAACATTTTCACTGCTTTACCAAACTGTTAGTTTGTTTGTGTTATCAACCATTTAAAACAAAGAAGTCACAAAAGAACACAAACTAACAGATCGAGGCAGCGGTACACCAGAAACTTCTTGGTTTCAAATAATCTGAACTATCCCTTTAAATAAGTGCTATCCTCTTTTCCACCAATAATCTGTAACTTAATCTGTATTTCTTTTCTTTTAAAGGGATGATTCACTCAAATATGAAAATTTACCCCTGACATGAAGTCAGCTTTAGTCAGCTTGGCTTTAGGAGACTTTGATCACACCAGACGAGCAGCATGGAGGCATTTTATGACTTTTTGGGGCTGTTTTTTTTTCCATTTGAAAACCGGTCACCATTCACTTCCATTGTTTGGGAGATTCTGCAGCAGTTTTGTGGACTAAAAAAAAAATAAACCTGACCTTCAATCAGCATGAAGGTGAGAAGATAATGACAGAATTTTCACTTCTGGGTGAACTATCCCTTTAATGTCGAACTGAATTACATCATACCAGAGGTGGACCACTGCTGATATATTTGTAACATGCTAACACACACACACACACACACACACACACACACGGACACACACTCTAAGTGAATAGTAATTACAGGCTCTTAACAGGTTTACTGGGACACTAAAAAACAACACCTCCCCCACATCACAGCATGAACTGGTGTGTGTTTGAAAGTGTGTGACGTGTGTTTACTGTACACTGTAAAAAAAAAAAAAAAAAAAAAAAATAGCTGATGACTTCAAATTTCAGGGCAACAGACTACAATAGATTTATGAGTTTTGAGCCCAACTCAAGACTCTTCAGTTTTGAAATAAACTTTGAAAAGTTTTGCACAATTTTCTACATATTCGTCCTTTAACTGAGAGGTTTCAGACTAATTAGTGTGTCATTTGTTCTACTGAGACGACTTATTGGCTCTTTAGTTTTTGAAATCTTTATGTTACAAAAAGAATAGTGCATGTTTGAAAAAATGTAGTATACTTAATGTGTTTGAATAATTAATTAAGTTGGATTTTATTCAGCTAAAACAATTCAGATGATTAAATCTGACTAAAACTAAATCAAACTCAACCCTGCAGCTCCTCACTCCGTCACTTACAGCGTGAAAACAAACCTTCCCTCCACCAAATGAAGCGAGAGTAAAAACACACATGGTCAGTGGTTCAGAGCTGCTCCACCTCACGGGATCATTTCAGAGTTTCCACTCGGGGTTTTAATCTGGAGCCACCTGCTCATTATAAAATTATAATCCTGTTAGCGGGAGGCGGCAACTCAGACCGCCTCGCAGCTCGCAGCCGCCCCGGACCAGTCTGGACCAGCACCAAACCGTTCTGGAGGCGCTGGACCGGGGTGAGTTTTATTCTGTCGGATCTGAGTTCAGTTTGACAGTTTCACAGTACTGTTTAGCTACACTGTAAATCCTAATGTCCAAATTAATTATTTATAATAACTAATAATATATAATAAAAATATTGAGTGCCATTAGAATTTTCTTTATTTTATATTTATAAAATTCAGAATTTTTGATCAATGAGGGAAATAAAATGCAAATATTTTAAGAAATTTAAATGATTAAGTCAAATTGAATATTGCAAGTACATACAACTCAGAATATTTTAAATCTAACTGCAGTCACAGTGCACATATAACAGTAACTCCAGATTCTTAAGCTCTGATAACCTCCAACCTTTGAGTTTAAGAACTCAGGAAAATTGTGGCAAAAGTTGCCTGGATTTTTTTTTTTTTTTTTCGATTACTGTTAACTTGTTCAGGTTTATAGTGTAATTAATTTCTAGGTCTACATCCACGTCACAGTGTGTTGACACAGACACTGTTTATTATTAAAATTTAGGTTATTATTTAAATCAATAGTTTTTAAAAAGCTGTATAGGTTTAATTTCTAATCGAGATCTAAATGTCAGGAAATGGAGAACCCAGAGAGAACCGGCTGTAACGATGCACATTATTAGTTTCTCTAATTATTATGATCACTGTCAGATTATTGGTTTTCCAAAGTTAAAGAGATGCTGCACAGAAGATCCAGGTGGATGGATACTCACGGCTCAAAAATAGATGGGATCAGGCAGCCAGAAGAAGAAGAAGAAGAAGCTGAAGCGGGACAGTTCCCAGCAGCCTTTGCAGAACATACAGGAAGTGAGACTTTGCTTCTTTCATAGTTTGCCAAGTCTTTTAATAACTTTTGATTAAAAACTAGTCTAGATGGTACATGGCGATTTTGAAGTTGAAATAAAATGTGTGGAAAACACCAAACCTGACCACTTAATTGAAAATGGCCGACTTGTTGTGTTTAGGTGATTGGTCCCTGTAGACTTTTTTGTGGATCTGGACATGGTGCATGTGTGTACCTATTTTCTTGCATGGGGGATTCTCCACCTCCAAAAACAACATCAGACGAAACTTTTCAACACGACAAACGTGTGCGCCAAGTTGCATATGATATTGAGCAGGTTTGGTCCCTCAAAAATGTGATTGAAGAGGACAAAAAAGAAGAAGAAGCCAAGCAAATCCACTATGGCCCTCACACCAATCAGTGCTCAGGCCCTAATTATAATTTTCTACAATATGTGTTGTTTGTTGTCAAAACTAAGAGCCAGTTGGAGCCAATCAGTTCTTTAATCAAGTGACATAAGAGGGCAGGAGGTTGGTCCTGGACCTGATTTTGAATAATAGAAAGGTTTAAATCATTCGTTCAGCAGCGTTTGTCTCTCAGGTTTCAAACATCTTGTAAAACACTTCTCAGCTCTTAGATAAACATTCGCTTTGTCGCATCTTGTTTTCGATGAAATCATCGGCGGGATGATTAAAGCTCCTCCCTGGAGGAGGCTGCGACTCCGAGGCTGAAATGTGATGAAACGAGCTCGTGATTATCGCTCTTTGTGGCAAATTAAATGCAGTTTAGGCCAATTACCTGCTATCAGATCACAGGGAAAACACAGCACTTTTGGCAGAGGGATGATCAGGGAGGAGAAAAGAAGACATCAAAGTCTTTCCCTCCTCACCACAGAGAGAGATGTGGTGAGTCCTCTGGTCTCGGCCCGAGGCTGTTTGACTGTCTGGACAATTCTTAAATAGCATTTGTAGTGAAAGCAGGAGGTGATGAGTGGTGGAATAAATCTTCTTTCCTCACTGTTCTGCCTCTTTATGCTAATTTATTCTTTCACATATCGGCTCAGCTGAAGGTAAACAGCTACACTACATTTAAGTGCTGTACTTCAGTACAATATTGAGGTACTTTTCCTTTAATATTTCCATTTTCTGATGTTTGATACTTCTACTCCACTACAATTCAGCAGCATGTTGTTCCGAATTTTACTCTGCTGGACACAAACTGGGAAATCAAGAAATTACTTTACTTAAAGGTTCTTAAAGTCACCTCAATCAAGAAACCAAAGTATCCTGTTTCAAGTAAATGTCTCAGCATAAACTCTTTTTTTCTTAAATTTGGGTAGAAATTCTTAGCTCAATCCAAAAAAAAATATTCTAATAATATTCTAAGTGTCTAGATTTTTAGTTTAAGAATTCTAGCCAAGCAAAATTGTCTTACTTAATTGACAAAACAAGACGATCTGTTTATATTTAAGAATTTTTAGCTTCTTGTCTTGACTGTTTTTGCAGTGAAAGTTACTGACATCTAGCAGTGAAACTCACAAAAAAGTGAAAGGACGTATCTACAGTGAGTGTTAAGTTTGTCCGTTCTGGGCTACTGTAGAAACATGGTGCTGCAACATGGTGCGTTCATGGCAGAGGAGCCGCTCCCTCTATAGACATAAAGGGCTCATTCTAAGGTAATGAAAACACAAGCGTTTTTAATTTTAGGTTATTATACATGAATGAAAACATACTTAAAATATTTCACTCCATTTCTGTCATATTCTGCCAAGAAATCCTGTAAACCTTAAACACTGGACCTTGAACTTATGTCACATACGTAACATAACTTAACTTATGTATGTACCTTAACTAATTAACTAACATAGAACTTATTTTAAACCAAACTATGATCTTTTCCTAAACCTAACTAATAGTTTTGGTGCCTAAACTTAACTGAAATGTGAGAACAAAGGTTATTTAAATTAGCTCCACTTTTACCAACTTCAACATTAAAGTAATACACATATTAATCAATAATTATAATCTAATAATGTCATATAGGTTGTAGTTTTAAAGTAAAAGAATAAAGAGTAAAGGATCTGCGTGCTTCTTCTACCAACAAGTGAAACTATTTCAGCACTTTGTTCCTGAAGGTTATTTTTGTTCACACATGTACAAACTGTGGTTTCAATTTGTCAACTCAGCCTGTCGTCACTTCAGTCCAGCGAGGGGGAAAAAGTATTTAAAGCCTTTACTGAAGTAGAAGTACAGTAACAAGACCACACATGAAAAATACTCACAAGTAAAAGTCCTGCATTCAAAATATTCTTCAGGTAAAATGTTTTGGTTTGTTTTGATGTTTCTTGTTGTAAGATTCATCACTGAGATGTTGTGTTGTTTTCTCCACCATGGCTGGAATCACAGTTTTTGAAAAACCTTGAGACCTACTTTATTTTCTGCTCACTCCTCTGAATCAGTTGCTTACGGGGCTGCAAGCCATCAACAACTGCTAGGCTAAAAACAAGGATTACTTAGTCCGTCACAGCAGCATCTGCAGAATAATTCTATACTCGATATGTTCTGATCCACTAAAGTTAGGAACCATATGAGATGAATAAATCCCTGCTAGCTTGACTGAACCTGATCAGCTATGTGTCTCCTCGGTCTTCATATCGGGGATTTCAAGGTCTGCTAGCAAACAAATGAGAGCTGCAGACGCCACTACAAAATCGATTTCAACTCACTTAATTCTGAACCGATTTTCATGTCTGTCTGTTTTGTCAACATGAGAAATTAAAGATGATAGTGGTTGCTTGTTGGAAGAATTTCAGTTGTTACGAGTTTCTCCAAAAATGTCGATTTCTGTATTGCTTATATTGTTGTAAAGCCACCTGGCTGTTCTAAATAAATTACATTGTTTAAATGGAGAGAGATGGACTGATCGTCAAGTTTATTATTGTCTTTATCAAGTTTATTCAGTTAGCTGAACCCAGGACACTGGGTTAGTATGGTTGGGCGATGTCCATTAGATTGGCACATGATGATGTCCACAGTGAAACGTCGCAATGGACGATATCGTTACTGTTTTTCTGTTACGTGCTTCAGTGAAAAAAGATGAAAATAATTAAAATAAATCAAAAATTTAAAGAGGAAAATAGTGTGATTGGTTCTTCCTTTAGTAAATCAGGTGCAAGAAGCTATGGGTCGACTTTTAAATCATGATGTCACAGTGGTGGAGGACTTAGTGGTTGATGAGTGTCAAGCAACGCGATGGACAATGGCGTCATCCATCGGCACAACCTTATCAGTTACAAAACGTTCTATGCATTTAAAAAATTATCACATCAGACTTTATCCAAAATTCTGCAAAGTTCAGCTGGCTGCATCTGGCAGTTTTCTGCACAGTTTGGCTGTTTTGGGTTAAAACGGGTTTGAGCTGGTTTGGGGTTGGTTGACCATTTTTTAGACAAATATTTTAAACATAATGCTATTGCTGTTGTATTTGTATAATTATCATGGATAATATTTTGGCAGTTTGTTCTGAGCAGTTATAAGGCTGAAAAACATCAAACCAATTATGCAACACAAGTTGTGGTGGCATTGCAGTAGGTGCTTCACCATCTGTCCTGGTGGAGATCTGCTCTGCTGAGTGACCTCTTCTAGTTTTTAATTTTATCTGATTGCATCTACATTTTTGTGCTCAAACTTCATTCAGATTAAGGCATTAAACTTCAGATATTTCTTGTAGTTTTTCCCACGGTGGAGAATCTGACTATTTGTACATGACTTGTTCTCCAGTTCTCTTAAATCACTCGTACGTGCCGAGTGGTTCCTGCATGAAGCCAAATGTTTCCATCTGAAATGTAGAAAGTCACTTGAAATTCAAATACGTCTCGGAACAGACTGTGCTTCTCTTTTACCTCCCACTCTAATGATCTGGTCGGAGTTAATCGTGTCTCTGCCGTGAGTCCGGTGTTTTGGATGCTCTGCTCTGCTCTCTGCACAGTTTAATGAGTCTGAACTTTAGCAGCGCCGCACGTTACATCAGCGTGAAAAATAGCTCCTGAAAGTGTTGCTTATCTGGGTCAGGGACGGGCAGCGACGTGCCGCGGAGGACCTGCAGCAGCTGGTTTCAGTCAGCACATGAAGAAACTCTCGCTCGCTGTCAGCTGTTGCACTGAAACATTATTTATTGTTTGCAGCGCTGCAGAAACTTGGCCAAGCTTTACATGAACTTTTCTCTACTGTCCACTCCCATTCTGTTTATTTAGAGCTGATACCAGAGAGCTCAGTGCCACCTCTTCACTTCACACCACAACACTGAGCACATGCACATACCTCCACCTTTTTCTCCAGTTTCTGGTCATTAACAAACTGTTCATGTGCATACCATGAATTTGACATTTTCCATTTCACATTTCCTACGTCTAAACTTTTACTTTACCTAAACCTACTGGAAAGGACAGTGAATTTTGTCCTCCATTTCTTACAGTACAGCCACTTTGGCTACTTAAGTCCAGAAACTAGAGGCAAAAACTTAGTTTTTTCACGTACTGAAGGCTGAACAACAAAGGAAGCTCAACACAGCCAGGCTTTCTTTGCATGAGCTGGCTTGACAAAACCTAAAAGCCCGATCAGAAATAACGGATATCACAACGGTGGTTATCAGTTTGCTTTATTATCTCAGACTCTTTGCATGCTCACATAAAAAGGAGCTTTTAGTGCGTCACTTGACTCTTCTGCACGCGAGCTGGCACTTCAGGTTGATATAACAGAGAGCTATGGAGAATATAAAGAATATTACAGGAGAAAGCAGCACTTGTTGCTGCAAATAAGGAATTAAACTTTACAGAGCAGAATTAAACCTTCTGTCATGAAAGAGACATGGAAATCACTTTAGTTTTTGGCCAAATCAAAGTAAAATAAAAGTTACTAACAGGATATTTTCTGTGATAAATAAGACTGAATTAAGGTGTTTATTATACTGCACTTTGTCTATTTGCATTAAATAATGCAGCATTTGTATATTTAAACATAAGATTTCAGAAGAAAATGTCTTCATGTCTTCACCTTCACTTTGTATTTTTTGGCTAAAAGAAAGAAAGAAGACAGACCTGATAGAATACACACTTAAATTCATTACATCATATACAGTCTCACACACACACACACACACACACACACACACACACACACACACACACACACACACACTCCAGGGATGGAGTTGTGCAGCTTTAGGCCTGTTCTGATCCTCTACTGTTAGAGAAACAAACTGAAACGACCCCCAACACACACACACACACACACACACACACACACACACACACACACACACACACACACACACACACACAGTCTAATTAACAGAGCTCTCTCTCCACTTGGCTTCCCTCTCTAATTGGCTCACCATTGCTCCTCATTAATTATGCTCCATTTCATACTCTCTTAATGAGTCTGGCCCCGCCTCCCTTCTTTAACGCTAATTAGCAGCTTTGAGGCTCGCACTGACAACAACAACAACAACAACAACAACATCAAGAACCAAGCGTGTGATGTTTTACAGTGTGTTAACATCTCTGTTCTTTTGTCCCTCTGCAGCACCCGTACCCGTCAGAGGAGCAGAAGAAGCAGCTGGCTCAGGACACCGGCCTCACCATCCTGCAGGTCAACAACTGGTGAGTCGGCCATGTTGGCGACACCACACTGTTGTTATGTTTGGGAAACCCTCCCGCCTCCTCCCTCTCCCTCCTCCTTCCTCCCCCCGGAGGCAACCTGAAGCTAATGATTTGAATGATTCCTGTGGGGTTGCCCCGTCTCCAAATATCCCCCAATTACAGCTTCAGAGGGGCGGAGGCGGTTAATTGGAGAGTTAATTGGAGCTTGGCGGGCGGAGGGTGGAGGTAGAGACCTGTAGGATGTTTCCTGGTGTGTTTCCTGTTTACTGATGCAGAAATGGAAACGTCAGCAAGGTTCACCGTCGGGGATTTAACACAAACTTAGCACACTGTCTAATTCACCCTGAAGTGAAAAGCAACTTTTCGGCAAAATAAGCAATTCCCAAAATGTGTTTTCAGGTTTTGTGACCCTTTTTGACCCAAGGAACCTTTACAGGAAGCTTTGTAGGAAATTTACCTGCATTACAAACACAGAACCTGGACCCAGTTTTTACTTTTCTGTTTTTAATTTGATTTGGGTCCGTTGAAGGTTTGGGAAACATCAGATTAGATTCTCTATTGTACACATACCATCTCTCCAGTGACACATGGAGGAATCTGAGAAGTCACTCATTCTTGAGATTTTTTTCATTTTGACTCAGTTACTGTGAAAGATATGTTTTAAAAGATCAAACTCTTCGTTATTAAACCTTGTGACAGACCAAACTCCTAGTGACTAAATTTTGGATTAAATGCAGACATCAGAGGTAAAATCTGATGGAGTCGACAAAATGTTCAATTTTTTCATTTCACAGCGTCGTCGTAGTGAGCAGCCATTTTATTTTTTAAAGTGTCTCAGAGTTCTCTTGAATCAAAATACACATTTTTAAACCATAATTCTTATTTAGGTTTGATTTAGAAGGACTACAGAGAAATATTATTGAATGAATTGATCTAAAAATAGAAAGTTTACCAGTGTTTGTATTCCCACCTTTTATAAACCAGGAAGTGAGACAGGGGTCCTTAGGGTATAGCTGACCCTTGTTTTTGTTTTTGTTTGGGGGGTCATTACATATATTACATTGTTTTTTCGTTTTTGTCTTGTATTCTATTTTTAATCTTGTTACGTCTTTTCCGTCATTTTTCGTCTTGTTACATAATTTTTGTTTACGTCTTTTTTGTTTGTTGCTTTGTTTTGTTACGTATGTTTCATGTTTTTTTGCCGTGTTCCTTGTCTTGTTACGTCTGTCGAGCATGATACACACTGATTGATACACCAAGAAACTTTTTTATATTAATACTGTCCCTCCCATTTGGATTGAAGTCAGTCTTGATGTTTGGAAGGCGGCGCACAGTGACACTAAATAAGAATAATCAATAATTTCTCTCAAATGCATTAAAACTAAAGTAACAAGCCTGTTTTGAAAATGTAAAGAGTAGAAAGTCCAGAAATTTGTGTTGTAGGTAGTAAAAGTAAAAAGTTGTTGGAAAAATAAATACTTAAGGAAAATACAGATACCTGAAACTTCTAAAGTATTTGTACTTAGTTACTTCCCACCTCTGTCTTGTTTGCATTATTGCCAGCAAACTAGCAAACATCTACCTGCCTCACAGCTTCAAACAAATCTTTATTGATAATTGTCAGTAGTAATAATAATATAATTTATTTGTACAGAAGGAGTTAGAATTAAACAACAACATTTCTAAAACAGGACTTTGTCACTTGTTGCTCTACATCACTGGATTCCTACGACCACTGGAAGTCCCTGCTTGTTTTTCTGGTGAGGACACGCTGCAAACTTCCGCTTTTGCTCCTCAGAGACATTTGTAGGATTTCAGAAGAGCTCAGATTGTACAACAAAAACATGTTCGGTGCAGTTTTGACAGCGGAGGACGTCACTCCTCATATCACACCTGTATACCTGCATCACTGAACCAATGATTTGCCTACATGGATCAGCATCATCATTAGTCGGAGCAGAGTCAATCAATCAACGTGACGTCTGAAACAGAAAGACGGATTTGAGGATTTTGAACATTTACATATATTTTGCATTAGATCATAAACAGCAGTAGAGTTCACACCGACCACTGAGGCCATGTTTATTTTATTTAGAACTTAT